>NC_143170.1:10015000-10640000 GCF_047325235.1 Durio zibethinus | reverse complement strand
TATCATGGCAAGGTGTGAACCGTGGTTTCAATTGACAATAGATTGCGACGTGACTCGCACTCCTTGCCAGGGTCTTCACTTTTCTCAAACCAGATTTCTTCATCAAATCCTTTAGTTCCTTCAAGATGATAATGGAAATGTTCGAGAGGATGATCGGGAGGAGGAATTTTGGGAAGAATTGGTTTTGCCAGAAATTGTTTCTGGCTCCAATTGGCACCACAACTATGTAGCTCACCGTTTACGTGACGTAATTTTCCCTGATGCGAAGCTGATTTTAGAAAAAGAGAACCAAAAGAAACAAAAAAAGAATGATTCTGAATTTGGTGGTATCTTATGATTAAACGTTAAAATGATTAGTCACTAAACATTTAATTTTATAAAAATAAAAATAAAATATTATTGATTTATAATAATATAAAATTTTTATTAATAAAAATATGATTATAAAAGACACGCTTCTTAATAACGCATAAAAAAATAAAATCATGATCTAACATTTTTATATTAAAATATCACCTAAAACCCAAGAAAAATGTTAAAATAAAATTAAAAAATTAATTTCATAAAAAAATAAACTTTTGACTTTTAAATATTTTTTTTCAGATTCTTTCTTTGTTTACTGTAGCTTCATATTTTTCTTCCTAGCTCTCTGTTCCACTATTTCATATATCTGCCAAGCTCCTTTTTTTTTTTTCCTTACAAATTTTTTCTTCTTATTTTTGTTCAACTTATCTTTCTTAGTATCTATTTTCTTTCTTTAATTATAACTTTCCTTTCCTTCTAACAGCTTTGTTCATAATATAAAATTTGTGTGCTTTAATTAAAAAATTTTCTCATTCTTAAAAAAAGATTAATCTAAATCTCTCTTAATCGTATCCTAATCAAAATTTTCAAATCTTCAATCTACATTAGAATAACTCAAATTCATGAAATTAATCAAAACCCAAACAAGTTATCCTACAAAAAAAATCAACCAAGAAAATCAACCATTAAGCATAAAACTAATTTCAGTATTGAAATCTTATTTTTCGGGCTGCTAAAATAGCTCCTCCTCAAGGTTCTATTCTGATTGGACAACGATACTCATAAAATTGGCATAGGCGGCGAGAATCATGCCCATGGAATACTTGTGCCGTTAGAGCAGTGGGTACCTACACACTCCACAGCCCGGCATAACCCAGACATGTTCTTGCAATGGCTCAACAGCAAGTCTCTGAAATCATTCTTGACGATGCCCCGTGGTTTGCCAGCGGAGTAGAAGAGGGTTTTTCAGTTACTTTTACAAACGAAGTCTTGCCATTGTTAGACGTCAAAGTTTGATCTGGGGTGGAATTTGGTGGGATAAGGCACATCAACTTCGAGATAGTCCCAGGGGTTTCGTTCAATTAAAAAATGCGTGATGTTTCTCATACCTAGCTTATAGATACATCTAGAGCCCCAGTCTTCGTTTTTAGACCAGTGAAAATCCCATATGATGATTCCCACCGTCATGAAATGATCCCAGCCGTCGGAACGCTCCAATGTGGTTATCTTGCGTCCATTTCAATATCATCGCAATAACTATCACGATCTTTAGAACTATAATTAAACCACAAGTATTTTCCAACTATAAAATTGGCTCCTTGTTTGATCGTTTCTTTTTTTTTAGATATGTTTTGTCTAGGATTAAAAAGGTGGACAATAAGATAATGATATACTGACCTATAGTGGAGGAGATTGGTGATTATGTGGGTGCCCAATTGCAGAAAAAATTAAGAATTAGAGAGAGCAGAAAGAAAGGGAGAGTAAAATTTTAGAGGGAGAAAATTAAAAAGATCAAAGTAATATTAAAAATTTTTATTTATTTATTTTTTAATAGTCAGATTTTTTATCAATTTTTTAGTTTTTCTTATTATATTTGTTTGCCACCTATTATCGATAAAAGAATGAACGGCACCTGCATGCCACTTCTATTAAAATATTTTAAATTGAGCACATTTATAAACGTTTTATTTTTATTCTCATAAAATAAAATATTTAATCTTGAATTGAATAATATTTCAAACGATTAGTTTCAAATTGAGCATTTAGCCACAATAATATTACGTGTAAAGAAGATGGTGAGGTGGGAAGATGAGTTAGAGGCTATGGCACTGGAGTTGTCAATGCAAGAAACTCCCAAGTCAGTTCCTGCGACGAAGGGTTCCATCAAGGCTTTGCAAAAAAGTGAATCTTCAACCCAAGGCTGATAGTCTTGGTGCTTCCACTGAAGAATGCATGATTTGTATGGAGCAACTCTCGCCTGGAACAGAGGTCACTTGCATGCCTTGTTCGCATCTCGTCCATGGAGATTGTACCGAGAAGTGACTGAATACCAGTCATCGATGCCCATTGTGCCGCTTTCCGATGCCAGCTAGTCCGTAATGTCATGGGAAGATTTATTTAATTATTAGGGGTATTTTTTTTTCTTTTTAAAAGTTCAGGATTTTGTTTTTAAGTTTTATTGTAATTGTAATGTTTACCTCTTAACTATCCAATCTGGATTAATAAGTTTTAATTCCTTGATAAATTTGCTTTTACTTTCCATGATCTAACAGGAAGAAAAAAGAAATAAACTCGTAAAACTGTGCAAGTGCACTAAGTACATATGCAATTTAGTTTATGACTCTTTCCTTCAAAAAAAAAACAGAAAGAAAAAAGATCATTTAGGTGCAATGAAGACTTTATCAACCTCAATAATGTAATCAAGAGTGGCAGACGGCGGAATCTGGACACCAGAGCCTAAATCTGCGCCATTCTCTCCAAACCCCAAATTGGGAGGAACTATCACTCTCCTTTTGCCCCCTGTTTTCATTGATCTCAACACATATTCTACCCCATCACACATTCCCTTGCTGTAAGGACTTGACCCCATTGCAAGAGCAAGTGGCTTCTTCCCTCCATCAAATGTATCAACAAACACTTCACCACTGCCTTCAATTTTTCCCTTCGGATCAATCACCACCAAGTCGCCCATTCCTTGGAGAAGCCCCTCCACCAACTCTCAACTAATAGTACCTGTTTTAAATGCATATATGTTATCATTTATTAACCAAAGAAAATGCTGGCATTACATATATATTTCAGGTGGTTAATCAAGTATATATAGATTAATTAATAGACAATGAAGAAAATATACCTATGCCATTAAGCAACACGACCTCCTCTTGCTTCTCAACATCTCTGTCCAAAACAATGTGTGGTCACTGAAGAAGGACTAGTATTAAGACTCATCATACACATTTAGCAAGTTTGTATAAATTTCAACCGCTGATTCATTTGAGAGGTTTGTGAGTAAACTCTTGCATTTGATTTTCTACCCAAGTAAAAAACTATGTAAAATGGTGCATAAAAAATAACAAAGAATAGTTTGAAACTTTGTGAATTTATGGTGGAAGGTAAGAATTTCACAACTCATCAAATGTCCTTGCAAGTTGAAAATGTTTAAAGCATTTGACTTCAATGCGAAGATTCAAGGCTCTATCCTGTCCAGTGGATATATATGATTATAGTAATTTCTAAGGGAAGAAATTCACAGCCAAAAACTTCTATTTGATTATTACAATTTATCTAAAGCGTTTCAGGATTTCCTAGTATGACAGGGAAGACTAGTAATTGATAAACATGGAATTTGGTTTTCAAGTAAGGATGTGGAGAGAGTGCCTAGAGCTAGATAGATACCTTGTATTTGCTTCTTGTTGAGAAGCTTCAAGGCCAGTCTTAATCTGTTCAGAAATCACTCCAACAGCAAGAAAGGCTGCCCATGCAAGACCTGCAACGAGCCCGAACCGCCTGGTCAAGGAAGAAGCTATCTATTCTGTGGTTTCAACAGTGGTGGCAGGTTTAAGGGACTTTTGTTGTTGCACTTTTACTGAGGCTGCAGGTAGTTGCTGCTCAGAGGAAGTCGTGCTTAGCTGTGGAGATGGAGTAGGAGTTGGTCGTTGAGAAGATGGAATTGGTGGTGAAGGAGGAGGAGGTGTTTGTGATAATGAAGAGAAGTGGGGAGTTCTTGTTAGCTGGTGAGGCAGAAATGGTGGAGAGCTAAACAAGGTTGCCAATTAAGGGATTTGATAAAATCTTTGGTTGAGAAGCTACCAGGCAGGAGGAAGAGAATATACATATATATATATATATATATATATCATCTTCACCTTTATGGGGAGTGGGCTGGTCCTACCTTATCCTTACAGGTGATAGGATTTAAAACTTTAGGTCTATCGAGCCTTTTTCTTTCTACTCCTTCCCAATGGGAATTGTTTGGGTGCAGTCATAGAGGAATAGCTTATTCATTAAAAGGATGGACATGAAAGAAGAAAATTATCCATGAACATGGTCGTCAAGTTTTTTTTTTTTTTTGGACTCAGAATGAAGCATATGAATGGTTAACAGTCAAAAAGTTCGAATTTTAAAACAACCATCAAGTGACAATGGCATTATTGAAGCTGCAAATTTTTTAATTGCACTATCCTTCAAAATTTTGGTCGCAGATAATTCTTGGTTAACTACTGAATGAAGAAAAAAAAAATTCTTAAGCTAACATAACAGCTTTAAAATGATTTTCAGTTATTGTATCTTTCTTCAGTTCACATTATCACCTGAACCGCCCCAAAAATATATATATATATATATATTTTTAACACAAAATGAGGAAAAGCATTGATGCTTACAACAACTGTCATTTTTTTTTCTTTTTTACAAACAAATGCACAACATTAATAAAAATGGCTACATCCCTGATACCCAAAACAGAAGAAGCAAAAACGGAAAGAAAAATATCATCCCAAATTGGAGTATATGTCATGTAATCTTCAATCATGTGAACTCATTCGTCCCATACAGTTCAGGACCTGCCAAATGCTGGCAATTCAATGAAGCCAGGAGCACTTCTGTCTTGAGCTTTCCCTCTTTGCCTGCTAGGCCTTCTGCAACACTTCATAGCTAACCCCTATAATGGGCACTACTTAAAGATACAGTTGATCTAGTTACTTGTGAACTTGTTATAGGCTTTTGCAGTGGCTTCAAAGCAGCCATAATTTCTGCAAATGTTGGCCTCAATTTTGGATCTCTACAATTTTGAAGAACAAGGGTCAGTTTTGCCTATCATCCTTTACACACATTCAGGTGCATCTACAACTACGTCCTATAGATTGCAATGACCATGACACCATAGAGTTCATCTCCATATTGCAGCGGCAACCAAAACCATAGTTAAAGTTCAATATTGCACATGTTAATATGACTAATTGTCATTATAATGCAAAATCAAAAGTTTAAGTGCAATTACCAAAAAAAAAAAAAACAAATAGAAAGAAAATTCAGGCTAACAAGTAAAGCTCAGGTTAAGAGAACCAAGGTGACAAGATCTGTACATGGTACATATAATAGATTATGCCCAACATTCCCCCATCTTGTGCTAATGGTTTAGATTTAGCTCAACTCTTACGTGTTTAAAAGCATACAAATTCATATTAACATGTGAATTTCACATTGAATTTCATAGTTACACCAACCAGATCGTCAACTGCACATGCACCAAGACTATCAATTAATCAACTTCTAAATTAAGTTGATTTTCAAACCAATATGCTAACAATAGCATACAATTTTTTTATAGTCAAATTGATTTGATTTTATAGAATAATTTTAATAGTTTAGGTTTCTTTTAGATCCACAGAGGATTAGGTGTCATCATCTTAAGTCGCAACATGACAAGGCTTGAATAGGCAGTAAAACAAATTTGAACTAATCATCTAAGCAGAGAGAGGCATTGAGTCCATCCAAAATTTATTCCAATATTTTTTGTCTCTATACTTATGTAAAAGGGAGTCTAATTTGGCCTCCACTACGGTAGTAGAAACAAACTAGATGCTATCATTAACAAAACAGTTAAACAAGACAATAGGAGGTTACATCATGTTTGGACATATTAGTCATTTTGATTCATATTTGAATTATGATTGTATCCTCAACTCTCATTATATCAAAATGAGCAACACCAAATAACTTCTATTTTTTTCTCTCCTTTCTCTCTTTTACTCCTATTTAACAATATATTTCCATACACTCACCAAGAAGAGTATGAAGGACGATAGAGAAAATAATGCTTCTTCAAATTAGTTGTCACTGAGACCTAAGTTCCAAGTCTATTTCATGGTAAAGATATTCTCCAGACTCCCTTCACCAAGAAAACAGCATGAGATAATTTCTTTAAGACCACCAACAATGCCTCTGTAAAGCCACTCTCAAATATTCCTTGAAACATAGTAGAGAAGAATGACTCTAACTTTTCCAAACTTCTTACACTAGACAGGGTAGTAGGTTATTAATCTGCACTTCACATTAAATGAAAACCATCCTTCTGAACTTCAAGTTAATACATACATGGCACATACATGCATACATACACTCTTCTAGTTGTAGCATTGCTTGCAATTAAGGGGTGCATGAATGGTTTTGACACACACATCTAACATAGACAGGCATGTGTGACAAAGGTCTAAAGCAACCTTTCAAGATTTAAAGAGTAGAACCCAGGTTCAGGATATTGAAAATAACTCCAAAGACAAAATTAGAGAAAAGTCAACTAAATTAATGAAAAAGTTCTGAAGAAAGAATTGGTAACTCCAAAGAAAAAGTTCAGCAAAAAAGAAACAGAAAATAGTTTGAAGCAACAATGTATAAAAATATAGACCATGAACCAAACCATAAGCATCTACAGCAGTCTCCTTTTAAGCTACGGTAAGAATTTAAAGTATAGCTGCTTTGGCAATGAAAATAGCATGCCAACTCTAGTTCAAGATAACTCAAATGCTATAGTGCAACTATATGTGCATGAGCTTGTTGGGAATTGACTGTGTTAAATCACAATATCTAATCCGAGACCAAGAAATAAGGGCAATAATAAAAATTATACTCACGTCTGCCAACACTTTCTAATAATTTCTGCAATGGCAGGATCCATGTCATCTGGACTGTTAAGACGACAGTACTGAAATCCTACTGCACCAACAACTTGCACTGGATTCATTCCTCCCCATGGTTGTTGCAATGTAGAGAGCTCCCATAAGATGACTCCAAAGCTGTAAACATCAGACCTACATATTGACCATATTTTATATGACCATTAAATGATTCTAGGATGATGACGAAAACAGTAATTAAAAATAACATTGGGTAGGGAAAAAGCCTACTTCTCGTTTGAAGGTTCATTTCGTTGTACTTCTGGAGCCATCCACTCAGCCTGAAGAACGCACCACATGGACTTGGTTAAATTCAAAGGTACATCGCATATGGTATAATTAAAGGTTGTGTTTTGGAAAACAATGAAAACACTTGAGTGGGGAACACCGTTGATGACATTAACTATGTTTGGATGGAGGGGAGAAGAGGGAAAGGAAAAGAAAGCTGGGGAAAGTAGAAACCTTTCTCTTGTTTGATTTTGATAAATGGTTGAATATGAATAGATATATTTTTTGGGTTTATAAGATGTTAAACTAGCTTAAAATCCATCAATGCATGTTTGTTAAATATTTTCCTATTTCACTTGATTAAAAGCCATTGATATAGCAACAATTGTGAGGCCAGACAAGATAGCAAACATATCATGGTATAGGAGACTCTAAAATCACAGGCAATAAAATGTTATAATTGAAAAAAAGTGTTATAATGAATCATTTTCTTTCTTTTTCACTCTTTATCCCAATAATGGTTATTAGAATTCCTTTCCGTTCCTTTCCTTTATAATTTTAATTATCCAAATAAGGGTTACACATATATTTTCTTTTTTTTAAAAAACTTTTTTTTCCTTTCCTTTCCTTTCATTTATTAATATTTATCTAAACTTAGCGTAAATAAAAGAAAGGAACAGATCGTTCTTTTCTTTCAAATGCCCCATTTTTTTATCACCCCTAGTTGAAGAAAAAAATCAAATAAAGGAAAAGGGTAATGGAAAATCTAAATGCATACCTATTTTTTTCTTTTTTACATTGTTTTTTAATTTTTAAAGTAAAATTATTTAAATATTTTTATCACTAGTGTTCAGATATTAATATCCAATAAATTTTATGATTTTTCAAAAATATATTTTCAAGATGTTTTAGAAAAATTATAAAAAATAGAATTTTATTAAAATTTTTATGAATTCATATAATGAAAAAAGTTATTATTAAAAAATCATAAATTATAAAATTAAAAAAATTTATTTTTATTATTTTGATTCTAGAGAAAAAAATCTTATGAGGTCGTAATTAATATTTTATCTCTTAATGTAACGAAAGGTGATAAAAAATATAAAATTTAATTAACATATAAGAGCTAAAAACTGCTTAAAATTATATAAGTAATACAACTAAATACTATGCAATTTGTAAAAATCTAATATACTAATAGGTAAAACCCATCGTGATAAGTAGATTGAGAGACTTCCTCAACAAGTTCAATTTAATAAAAACTATTGTAAAATTTTAATAATCAATACAAAAAATATTTATTTAAAAATGATAAATTTAAATTTACAAAAAATTATATTTACTATTTTATCTTTAATTTAATTAGGACCTCATAAGATTTATTTTTTCCCTAATATCAAAATAATAAATGTAATTTTTTTATTAATTTTAAAATGTATAAATTTTTTAATAATAACTTTTTTATTACACTAATTCATAAAAATTTTAACAGAATTCCTTTTTTATAATTTTCCAAAAACTTTCAATCATTATACTCTCAAAATTGCATTTCTAAAAGGTATTATGACTTTTTGGCAATCCATCTATGAAAAATGTCATAACACATTTCGAAAATACATTTATAAAAAGTTATAAAATTTACCGAATATTGATATCCGAACACTTATGAGAAAGATATTTAAATAATTTTAATTACAAAAAATTTTGAGAAAAAAAATGAGGTATAGAGAGAAAAAATGTATGGTGCATTCAGTCACTCTCAAAGGATAAAATTTTTTAAATATAAAATGGCATTTATACACTTATTTTTCTTTCATTTTCAAAGAATACATTATAAGTTTGATAAATGATATTAAGATTAATGGTGCTAAAAATTTGGTGTTCTCCGACTTAAGTCAATTAATCAATCAGCAATTGAATTAATTTCGATCTTATATAAAAAATGATTATAAAGAAATTTTGATTTTCGTTTAATTCGGTTAGAAAATCGAATTAACTTAAAATTTAACTAAAATATAATAAATATATATATAATAACAATATATGAAATTACTTATTGGCACTTGAATATTTTTATTAGGTGATTTTATTTTATTTGTTTTAAATATAATAAATTTAAATTTTAAAATATAATTTAACTTAATGTATTTATTATTTGGTTAACCGAAAAATTAACTGAACCAACCGAATTAATTTTGGTCTATTAATCTTTAAAATTAAAAAATTTGATTCGGTTAATGAAAATAAAATAACATAATTTGGTTAATTTAGTTTTGAGTAATTTGATTTAAAATTAACCAAGCTGACCGAATGAACACTTTTAATTAAGATTTACTCTTTTATCACACCCAAACCAATCTCCCTACTTACTTTGCTTTCTTGTAGCTTTCATCAACTTCTTATATTATACTCTTCACATTTATTTTTATGAATTTTTTGTATATATATATATATATATTGTTCTTTCTTTTAACATATTTCTTTATTTTATATGAAAATATATTTGAACTTATTATTGATTTAGATAACCTACCCTTAACCATAAAGAAAAAGTAACCATATCTTTTATTTTGTTTTAATTTATGAGGGGGTATTCATAGACACCTAATTTTGTTCGAAAAGATCTAGCTAGTTGTGAGGCCTATAAAGTCCGACCCAAGTCAAATCTAACATTCCTTTAATTTTGATGAGTTTTCAAATTTTCAATTTAAGATCGATTTGACCTAAATATTTTAGGGTCAAACTTGGTTAAACTCGATCAAAATCAATAAAACTGGATCGAACTTGATCATTCTTTAAAATTCACAATTAAATGTGATTAACAAGGCTTTTGGTTGACATTTGTGATTTTAATGCACTAAAAACTCATATCACACTTCAAGAAGGGTAAAATTATCGAAATACCCTTTAAAGGTGTTTTTGTAATTTAACCTTTTCGAAGTTAATTTTTCATGAAAACTTTCAAATCGTATTTAAGCATTATTTGATATTTATTAGAGTATTGAAAAACTTAATCGCACCTCATGAAGTGAGAATTTACTAAAATACCTTTTATGGGTATTTCATAATTTGACCTTTTTGAGGTCGATTTTTCATGAAAAACGTAAAATCATGATTTGATATCATTTTATGATTTTTGATATATTAAAAATATCACATCTCAGAAAGTGTGAATTAGTAAAATACCTTTTAGGGATATTTTTGTAATTTAACTTTCTCAAGGTCCATTTTTCGCACTTCTTTTTACTTCATAGGGCCTTCTACAATAGGGGAAAAGCCATCTATTTTTGTCAAATGACTCGGCCTCCTCTAGCTTTTCCACCATTTGAGCTCCTTTTGGAAATGCTCTAAATCATGTTTTCAAATTATTTTATGATTTTTAATGCATTAAAAACCTCAATCGTATCTCAAAATGTGTGAAATAACTAAAATATCCTTTAAGGTATTTTTATGATTTGACCTTTTTAAGATTGATTTTTTATGAAAACTTTAATATCATATTTTCATATTATTTTATGATTTTTAGTGTATTAAAATTACAAAAATGAAAAGGGATCATGGTTTTCCAAGAAAATCTAATAAAAAGGTAAAAACCTTAAAATAGGAAAATGGTTTTTTTTTACACTATTTCAGCTACACCAAAAACCTCATTTTGTGTTGGATTCATCATGAACCATTGATCTTTCAAAGGTCTTGATCTAAGGGTGAAAAGTGATTGCTTAGAAAATAAACTTGGAGGAAAGCTAGTGGCCTTTGAATGTAATTTCTTTATGAAAGGCTATCATACATTTACATAGCCTTTGTATTCATCATTTAAGGCTAGGAAAAGAAGATGAGGCAGCTAAAGAAAGTGGCATGAAATGAAAAAGAAAAGGGAGAAAAAAATTTGGGAAGATTTTGGGAGATATATTTCTACCTTATCCTTCATACATTTCTATGATCATTTCCATGCATTGCCTTCATAACTCCAAGCTTAATCCAAAAATTCAATCAATTAATCACTAGCTGTGTTTAATCCACCATTGATGTAACCTTAGAAGGTTCAGCTAGCCTTCTCTATGCCATGGCCAAACCTCTTCTTCATTTATTTTCATGTTTTTCTTACTTTGAATAATGAATTGGATGATTTGAATGTTATATTATATGTTATTTCTATGATTGTTGATTATTTTAGTAGTTTCCGTAATGTGTTTGACTAGTATTTATGTTTCTATCATTTTGTCTTTTAGTAGTTTACTACATGTTTAATGAAAATCCTTTTATAATAAAATGCCTTTACATGATAGTTTTCTAAGTGTTTGATTCATGTTCTACCTAACTATATGGATGTGTGTTTGGAAATGGCTATGAGGAGCATTCGGCCTATTCCCTCTTGATGCTCAGCCTAACCCTCCACATATGTTTGATGGCTAAATGTTCCTTTTTCCATGCTTGTTTGCTTATATCTTTAGTTATTCTTCTATGTTACCTATGTGTTTGATGAAATATTCAATGAATAAAAGTGTTGAAATAGTAAACGTTTTGGTAGATTTTACTTTGTTCACATGTATTTGGTATAAAACAAAAATGATGGAGACATTTCCCTTTTGTTTGACCAAAATAATGTGGCATGTAAAATGGCCTTGAAGTTTTGATCAAGCCTTTTGTCATGGCTTGGCAAAACCTCCCTAATCTTTAAACCCTAGGTTTTTTATCCATTTTTACTATGTTATTGCACGCATATTTAGTTTGTGACATGTTTGTAAATATGGTAAAGTCTTGGTTTCCACATTCATCCATATTTTATGCACTAAAGATTGCATTTTTATCAATGGTATTTTGGTTATTTTGTTATATGCATTCCCCACACAAACCAAGTACCACAAACCACCATTCATGCATTAAAGATTGTAGTTTATCAATGGTATTTTAGTTATTTTGTTACATGCATTCCCCACACAAACCAAGACCA
This sequence comes from Durio zibethinus, assembly GCF_047325235.1. NCBI lineage: Eukaryota > Viridiplantae > Streptophyta > Magnoliopsida > Malvales > Malvaceae > Durio > Durio zibethinus. Next base: position 10,627,844 of record NC_143170.1, on the reverse strand, counting down.
TAAACCACCATTCATGCATTAAAGATTGTAGTTTATCAATGGTATTTTAGTTATTTTGTTACATGCATTCCCCATACAAACCAAGTACCACAAACCACCATGCAAACCTTAAACCCTAAATTGAAGCCTTAAACCCTAAACCTTAAACCTAAGCCCTAATCCCAAATCCTAAACCCCAAACCCTAAACTTACGCCTTAATTCTAAACCCTAAACCCTAAACCAAGCCCAAACCTTAAACCTTAAAGCCTAAACCAAACCCTAACCCCAAACTGTAAACCTAAACCCCAAACCAAAACCCTAACCCTAAACCACAAACTATAATCTTAATCCCTAAACCTTAAACTAATTCCCAAACCCTAAAGCTAAACCTTAAACCTTGAACCTAAACTAAACCCTAAACCATCACCTAGACCCTAAACCAACCCCAAAACCTAAACTAAACCATAAATCCTAACCTAGACACTAAACCAACCCCAAACCCTAAACCAAAATTAAACCTAAACCCGAATCTATGTTAAACCCCAAGAATCCAAACTAATCCCCAAACCCTAAAACTAACTGTACACAAAAATTTTATGTCAAAATATGACAAGAAAAATTGAAGAAAAATAATAAATTTATTCACTTCAAGGATCAGATAAACTTGTTCTTGAATGCTTCAAAGATTGTTGAGACTTGTTTTTAAATTCTTCAAGGGTCTTATTGGCTTGATCTTGAACAAACAGAATTGATCTCGTTCCTTTAAAAGGAAAAAGATCGAAAAGCAATATCTTAACAATTCTTGGAACCCAAATGCTTTGCTCTTCAAGTTTTTCAAAATTTCTTCAATTCTTCAGAGCTTACTTTCTTAAGACTTTGGAAAGGTTTTGGGTCTTCAAAATCTTTTTCTTCTTTCAAAATTGGAATTATGAATTATGACTACATGATGGACTGTATTTATAGTGCCAACCTACTAGATACGAGATAAAGTTTCAAGGAAACTTAATCTCTTTGATTTTATCTTTAAACAACTGTAGTTTAATCCAAGATAAATACTGCTAACTCATTAGTGAAATCTGATTGGTCAAACCAAGTATTTTATATTCAATTAATAAGTGATATATTCAATTAATCATAAAATTAGTTAATTAATTTTATGATTAAATTAAATAATATCATTAACCCACATGGTAATAACCAATTTGTTACTTGAAAATTCTTTAATTAATTAATTAAAAAAAATTATTAGACATATGGCTCTTTGTGATTGAATGAAAATTTTTTGCTTCTACAAATGCCTCATTAAGACTTGATCACATATGATTTTGCTTATAACAAGAGAGCAAGCCTTGAAATATAATTTGCTTTGGCATCTTTCATTTGAAGTGATTATTTTCTTTTTACCCCTTTCCTAGGATATATTGAGTTCCTAGTATACCATTTGGAAAAAATGATTCTTCAAATAAAAATTAGTTTCATGCGAGCTATTATAATAGTCTTGATTGATGCATGTTCCTTATTGTTAGCCTTGAATTGATTAAAAGTTTTGATTTAATAAAAATAAATTTGCCTAACTTGAATCAAACTCTCTTAATCTTAAATTGAACATTCTTCCAGCCTTCTATCTTGCAAAAATTCATTTAGGAACTAAAACAAAGCAAATTCTTGAAACAAAATGGATCAAGGCATATTTTAGATAGAAAGGATTGATCCCCTCCCTTACCTGATCGATTCCCTAGTCAAAGGGATTGATCCATTTTTCTTCTAGAAGTTAAATTCGTAGAATTTTGGCAAGAATCAATTGATCCCATCCCTATAAAGATCAATTGGTTAGGGTTGTAAGCTTACCTGATCAATCTCTCCCTTAAAGGGATCAATTTGTTTTTCATACAGAATGCAAACTTGGTTGAAAATTCACAAAAATGATTGATCCCCCTATATAGGGGATTAATCACCTAAGCATGGGATTGTTCCCTCTATTAAAAGGATCGATCTGTCTTTTATACAAAAAGCTAAATGGGTTTAAAAATCAACAAAAGGGATCGATCACCTAAGCAATGGATCGATCAGGTAAGGCTTTGCTTGCACAAAATTAGGCCTTTCTATAACTGACCCAATCGATACCCTACATGAGGGGATCGATCCTTTAATGCCCAGAAAGCCCCAACAACTATTTTTTTATCTGATATTTTATAGGTTTGTAGCATTAAATGCAAGGCAACGGCTATCAACTCTTTTTTACATATAAATGAAGGCTTCCACTACAAATGAAGAGCATGCATAGCTAAGAGAACTTATTGCCTTCACCAACTATCTTGTTCAAGCATTCAAATAAGTTCAAAAGAGAAAAAAGTGAAGAAATCCTTCTTGTATAAGTTTTCTCTAAATTCTCTTGTCAATATTGCTTTGTACTTCAAACTAGCAAACACCTAACCTTAGAGAGGTTCTTTAAGTTTGCATAACACTTCAAAAATTTTATATTGTGAGATTGTGAGCTTAAGGGGGAGGATAACCCTTAAGAGTTTGTGGTGTTGATTATGTAAAGCTTTGAGAAGCTAGGTTGTATCTTTCAACACATAGTATATTGAACTCTTTGGCAAGTGAGATTAAGAGAGAGAACGTAGGTACCTAAAGAAATGACCGAACCTTTATAAATCTTGGTGTGTAATTCTCTATCTCTATCTCTTGTTTACTCTCATTTATTGTGTTTATTTGCTTAGATAAATTGTTTTGCAGAATTTATGTTTATTAAGTATTAATTTTTAAAATTTTTATTATCAATCAATTCACCCCCCTCTTGGTTTATTTTAAGTTTTTGAGCTAACAATTGGTATCAAAGCTAGTAGTTTTTTTGTAGGTTTAACAACCCAAGAGTGATCCTGAAAATGGCTCAAATAAATATGGTGATCAATATGGAACAACTATCCTTATGCTACAACAAATACAATGGGCAACGAGAAGTGTGTCTCATGGCAAATGAAATAGTTGCTATATCTCTTGAAAGTGAAGGCCATTCAATTGTAAGACTTCCTCTTTTTGTTGATGACAACTACTCCTATTGGAAGACTAAGATAAGGTTGTTTATTCAAGCCAATGATTATGAAGTTTGGAAGGTCATTGTAAATGGTCCTTAAATTCCAATGAAAATGGTGCATAGTAGGGAGGTGATCAAGCAAAAGAGTGAATGAGATGTCAATGATATGAAGATGGCTCAACTTAATGCCAAAGCAATGCATACACTCTTTTATGCATTGGGGCCTAATGAGTACAATAGAGTTTCTTTATGTGAAAATGTAAAAGAAATTTGAAACAAGTTAGCTATCACTTATGAAGGTGCAAATCAAGTGAAAGAGACAAAAATTGGCATGCTCACTCATCATTATAAGTTATTCAAGATAAAACAAGATGAAACCATTAGTGAAATATCAAACCACTTCACTAACATCATTAAAGGTTTAAAGGCTCTTGGAAAGACTTACTCAAATGTGGAGATGGTGAAAAAAATTCTTAATAGTCTACCAAAGATCTGGGAAGCTAAAGTGACAGTCATTAAAGAGTCTAAAGATCTTCATACACTTTATTTGGATGAACTAATGGGTTCTCTCTTTACCTATGAGATGAAGCTCAAAAGGGGACAAGAACCAATCAAGAAAGGTGGCATTACTCTCAAATTTACCTTCCAAGAAGATGAAGAAAATCTTGGACAAGAAAAAGATGATGAAGATGAAGAGATGGCTATGTTTGCAAAAAGATTCAAGAAGTTCATGAGGATGAACAAGTCCTCAAGTAGAAGAAGACCACAAAGGGAAATGATTAAAGGAGAATCAAGTAGAAGAGAAATTGATCAGATTATTTGCTATGAATGCAACAAACCAGGTTATATTAAATTTGATTATTTTTTATGGAATAAGCAAAACATAACAAAGTCAAAGAAAAAAGCAATGGTTGCAACATAGAGTGATAGTGACTTCTCCGAAGATGAATCAAATGAAGAGGAAGTAGCTAATCTATGTCTCATGGCTTTTGATGAGCCCAAAGTAACTTTTAATTCATATGATTTAAATTTATACAAAGTTGATGAATTGCAAGATGCTTATGATGAATTAACCATAGAATTTGATAACAAGAACCTAAAATATAAAAAAATTATCTCTAAGTTGAAACTAGAAAATGAACTCTTGATTAAAGGAAATGATGACTTAAAAAAGAAAATTGAGCTCTTAAAGTTAAATGTCAATGATTTGACTAAGAAAAATGAAAATTTGCATAACTCATTTTCTAGATTTTATATGGGACATCAAAAGCTCATTAACATGCTTGAAACACAAAAAGCAGTTTTTGATAAAGATGGATTGGGCTATAATGGTGGCAACATAAAAACTCATTTAAAGAATGTTTTTGTTAAGCCAAATGATTCATCTAGCATCTGTGCATATTGTCATAAATTGGGTCATTCTATACAATATTGTTCCTTGAAGAAAGTCATTTATAGAGGTAAGCTCATTAGGAGAGTGTGGATTTCAAAAGAGTTAGCACACCTCAAGATGAGATTACTAAAATGAAGTGGATTCCAAAAGGCACAAAAATTATTAGTATTAACACTCAAGGACCCAAGAAAGTTTTGGTGCCTAAAATAAAAATTTAATTATGTTTTTCTAGGTGGATGAGCATTGCTACAAAGTAAATTCAAGCAAGAACAATCCATGGTACCTTGATAGTGGATGCTTAAAACATATGACCAAAGACAATACTCTTTTTAAGGACTTAAAAGCTAAAAGTGGAGGAAATGTTACATTTGGTGACAACTCTAAAGGCCAAATTGAAGGGATTGGCTCCATTGGTAACAATTCCTCTACTACTATTGAAAATATTTTACTTGTAAAAGGACTCAAGCATAACTTACTTAGTATTAGTTAATTATGTGACAAAGGACTTAGAGTTGTGTTTGAATCCATGTGCTGTTAAGTGATTAATATCAAAACTAACAAACTTATTTTTATTGGACATCATCAAGGAAATATTTATGTAGTGCATCTAGATGATCTTTCCTCTAAAATAATTTGTTTTATGGCTCAAAAAGAAAATGAAAGTTGGATTTGGCATAGAAAACTTGAACATGTAAGTATGCACATAATTTCAAAACTTTCTCAAAATGATTTGGTTATTGGTTTACCAAAATTGAAATATGAAAATGACATGGTTTGTGATGCATGTGCTCAAGGTAAACATAGAAAAATCTCTTTCAAACTTAAGAATTGTATTTCAACTACTAGACCTTTTCAAGTACTTCACATTGATCTTTTTGGTCCTACTAGGACAATGAGTCTTGGTAGAAAACAATATGGGTTTGCTATTGTTGATAATTTTACTAGATTCACATGGGTTCTCTTTTTGCATTCAAAGAATGAAGCTTTGAAAAAATTCATCACTTTTAGCAAGCAAATACAAAATGAGAAAGGATATTCAATTTCTAGTATTAGAAGTGATCATGAAAAATAATTTGAAAATCTTGGCTTTAATGTGTTTTGTAGTGAAAATGGTATTAGCCATAATTTTTCTACTCCTAGAACTCTTCAACAAAATAGGGTAGTAGAAAAGAGAAATAGAACTTTAGAATAAATGGTTAGAACTATGCTTTATGAAAATAATTTACCTAGATATTTTTGGGCGGAAGCCATAAATACCTCTTGTTATATTATAAAGAGAGCTATGATTAGGCCAATTTTGAAAAAAACTCCCTATGAACCTTTTAAAGGAAAAAGGCCTAACATAAGTTATTTTCATCCTTTTGCTTGCAAATGTTTTATTTTGAACAATAAAAAAGATGATCTTGTAAAATTTGATGCAAAAAGTGATAAAGGAATTTTTCTAGGATATTCTTTGAATTCTAAAACCTATTGAGTCTTTAAAAAAGAACATTAGTTGTTGAAGAGTCTATACACATTATCATTGATGAATCTAATCCACCTCGAAAAAAAGTGCCTCTTGATGATGATGATGTAGGTATACTTCAAGAAAATATGAATGATGCATTACTTGACATTAAGGAGAACATTCAAAAGAAAGATTATGAGTTTCTAGAGGAGCCACAACATATAGAGAAAGAGCCAAATCACCATAAAGAAATGAGATATGTCAAAGATAGTGAGATTATTGGTGATCCAACTCAAGGGGTAAGAACTTAATCTTCTTATAATGTATGTTATTATGTTACTTTCCAATCTTATATTGAACCCAAGAATATAGATAAAGCCTTAAAAGATGATCATTGGATATTGGTCATGCAAGAAGAATTGAACCAATTTGAAAAAAGTCAAGTGTGGAATCTTGTACCTAAGCCTAGTGATCATCCCACTATAGGGACCAAATGGGTTTTTAAAAATAAAATGGATAAGCATGGAAATGTTGTTAGAAACAAAGCTAGGTTGGTAGCTCAAGGGTATAGTCAAGAAGAATGAATTGATTATGATGAAACCTATACCCCAGTTGCAAGGTTGAAAGCCATTAGAATGTTGCTTGCATTTACATGTTTCAAATATTTCAAGCTTTTTCAAATGGATGTTAAAAGTGCATTTCTAAATGATTTTATAAATGAAGAGGTGTATGTAGAGCAACCTCCCGATTTTGAAAATCTTAAATTTTCAAATCATGTTTATAAATTGACAAAAGCTTTATATGGTTTAAAACAAGCTCTTAGAAATCCATTTTTGGTATGAAAGATTGTCAAAATTTTTAATTGAAAATGATTTTAATAGAGGGAAGGTTGATACTACATTTTTTATTAAAACAAAAGGAAAGGACATTCTCATAGTGTAATTTTATGTTGATGATATCATATTTGGTGCTACTAATGAAGTTTTTTGTCAAGAATTTGCTAAGATTATGCAAGGTGAATTTGAAATGAGCATGATGGGAGAACTTACATTTTCTTGGGATTACAAGTAAAGAAAAAAAAAGATGATACCTTCATCAATCAAGCCAAATACATCAAGGATTTGCTCATAAGGTTTGGATTGGAAGAATCAAAGCCTTGCTCAACACCTATGAGCACTTCAACAAAACTTGACAAAGATGAATAAGGTAAATGTGTTGACTCTAAATTATATAGGTCTATGATTGGTTCATTGCTATATCTTACTACAAGTAGACTAGATATAATGTTTAGTGTATATTTATGTGCTAAATTTCAATCATCCCTAGAGAATCACATTTATGTGCTATCAAAAAAATTTTTAGATACCTTAAAGACACTTCTAATCTAGGATTATGGTATCTAAAAGGTTCATCTTTTGCTTTACATGCCTATTCTGATGTGGATTTTGATGGTTGCAAATTTGATAGAAAGAGCACTTTTGGTACTTTTCAATTGTTTGGAAATATGCTCATATCATGGTTCTCCAAAAATCAAAATAGTGTTGCTCAATCCATAACCAAAGCCAAATATGTAACGGTCGGTAGTTGTTGTGCTCAAGTTTTGTAGATTAAGCAATAATTAGAGGATTTTGAAATTACCATGGATCATATTCCCATTAAATGTGATAATACTAATACCATCAATCTCATCAAAAATCTAATTCAACATTCTAAAACCAAGCATATTAAAATTAGGCATCACTTTATTAGAGATCATGTTCAAAAAGGTGATATTGTTCTTGAATATGTTGATATCTTGCATCAATTAGTTGATATTTTCATAAAACTTCTTGATAAAGATAGATTTTATGCAATTAGAGGTGAACTTGGTATGATGAATGCTCCTTGAAATGAATTTCTTGATGGTATGATGAATGTTGCTACCTTGATTGATCAAATGTATGTTTATCTTAATATTTTTTTTAATCTTGTGTATGATTGTATGATGCATATTTAAATGTTCATGTTGCATGGTTTTTATATTATTTAAAAAAAATTGCTACAACCAAAACCGATCAATCCCCTTTGGATTGGATCGATTGGTTATTCTTTCAGTAGCTAAATTAAGGGAAAACATTGAGGAACCAATCGATCCCCCTTGGATTGGATCGATCAGCTTTCCCTCTAGTAGCCAAACTGAGTGAATGTGAGGAACCGATTGATCCCCCTTCATAATCAATTGATCGATCATGGAAAATTATACCCAATCAATCCCCTTTCATAATCGATCAATCGAGTCATGCAAAATTGGCACTATGCGTACCATTTTGGCTTGTCGAAATTGGGTCCCCTCTCCTTAGCTGATCATTCCAACCCTTTCATCTATTCTTCTTCTTCCCCAAACACTTTCTCCTTAAAACCTAAGAAATCTTGCTTCATTTTCTCTCAAAATTGATCTCTCTTAACCAAAATCTTTTGCAAATTTCTTCATTTCTACTTGGTTTCTTGTAAAAATCATCCTTAAAAATCATTAAATCACATAAAAATCTCCACTTATTCTTTTTACTCTAGAAAATTGATCCCTTTTTTAAAACTACCACATTTACTCAATTTTTTTGCCTCTCTCAAACATATTCTACTACCTATAAGCGACAATCACTAATTTTTTCATCAATTTCATATAAGCATGCCTATTTTAATCCAATTATTTTCATGGCTCTAAAGACAAGAAGGAATCCTTCAAGGGAGGCTTTTAGTTCATCAATGAGGCCTTCATTCAATCAAAATTTTGTCAATCTTGATGACAAAGAGAGATATGAGACACACTTTGCTCATAGAGAAGTCTAGCATAGAAGGGTAGTCTCTTTTGAATTCCTACAATCTATTGAGTTCCTTTATTTACATGCATTTGAAAGATTTGGATGGATGAATTACTTGTGCATGGATGAACTTTTGTTTAAGAATCTAGTTAAGGTGTTCTATAGCAATGCCACTTGTATTGAAATTGAAAGGTCACATAGATATTATTCTCATAGATTTAAAACCTATGTGATGGGTAAAGAAATTATTGTTAACAAGTAATTGTTAGTTGAAGTATTCATGCTAGATGATGAGGGAGACACCAACACTAGGTGTAAAATGTTGGAACTAGCTCAAGATATATTTAGAAATGACAATTTAAGAGTTGCTCTTACTGAAGCCACTAGGCTATCAATGCATGATAGGTTGTTATACCTTATTGTCACTCATGTATTGGCACCTTTTGGCACTCAATACTCAACCATTAGGAAGCAAGATTACTGGTGGATGTATAAGATCAAACATCAAGAAAAACCTAATTTGGTGCATTTTATTTTCAATGATATGATGAGGGTAGTGCAAAATAGAGACTATATCTTGGTTTATGAGTTTACAATAAGTAATCTTTTGAGAAAATTGAACATTAATACTAGAGGAGAAAAAGAAATGGTGTTCAATGATCCATTTAGCATTCTTGGTGCTCCTACTTTACATAGTATGGGATATATTTAAAATGCAGCAGGTTATGGGTTAGAAAAACTAATATTGAGCCTGTACAAGAAAAAAAAAAGAGCATGAAATTTTGGCTATTCTTGATGCACCTCAAGGAGAACCTTCTACCCCACCATTTGATACCCAAAGAGCTTTAAAAATGTTTATGCTTTAGATAAACAGTCTATATTCAGTGGTTGAGATTATGAATTCTCAATTGGAAAACATGGAAGAGACTTAAAATGAGCTAGTTTCCCAAGTTCGCCAAGTTAGAGGTGATATTGAACAAATGCAGTCTACACAATAACAAATAGGGTAACACTTCTCTCATTCTTCTCATTCTCCTCATTCTCCACCTCCTCCTGAATGATCATTTCTAGTGCCATTCCTCATATGTTTTCCCACATTTTTTTGTTGTTTCCTTAAAAATACTTTGCATTATGGTTTGTTATCAAACTTTGGTATTTCATGTTTATATTAATGAAATCTATATTTCCTTTTCATTATGATATTTGCAATATCACTTTGAAATTTGGCTTGCAAAATTGTGGTTGTGATAATGGTATATTGCTTGACATTGATATTGATATGAACTTAAGTTCTCAAATTGAGTTGGTATGGCCTTGAATTGATTGCTATCCCCCGTTGATTGACTTCATCCTTTTTGCTATGACAAAAAGGGGGTGAGGAAATGGTATGAAAATTTTCTATTTGATTGATGATCTTAATGGTATGAACAAATTCCCACATAATGATATTGACATTGTTTTTGTTCTTAGTTGTTTTAAAATCTCTTAAATTTTTTATGCTTAAACTCAAAGGGAGCTTGTTTTTCAAATGGAAAAATGTTTTTAAGCAAATTTTTCACTAGGTTTTGTCATATTAAAAAGGGGAGAATGTTAGCCTTAAATTGATTAAAAGTTTTGATTTGACAAAACAAAAATTTGCCTAACTTGAATCAAACTCTCCTAATCTTAAATTGAACATTTTTCCACCATTCTATCTTGTCAAAATTCATTTAGGAACTAAACGAAGCAAATTCTTGAAACAAAATGGATCAAGGCATGTTTTGGATAGAAAGGATCAGACCCCTAAGGGAAGGGATCAATCCCCTCCCTTACCTGATTGATCCCTTGGCCAAAGGGATCGATCCAATTTTTTTTTAGAAGCTAAATTCATAGAATTTTGGTAAGAACCAATCGATCCCCTCCTTGAAGGGATCGATTGGTTGGAGTTTTAAGCCTACTTGACCAATCCCTTCCTTAAAGGGAGTGATCTATTTTTCACACAGACTGCAAACTCGATTGAAAATTCACAAAAAGGATCAATCCCTCCACATAAGGGATCGATCACCTAAGCATGGGATCGATTCTTCCCTTAAAGGGATTGATCTATTTTTTATATAAAAAGCTAAATGGCTTTGAAAATCAACAAAAGAGATTGATCCCCCCACATAGGGGATCGATCATCAAAGTAATGGATCGATCAGGTATGTTACCTGATCGATCGAGTAAGGCTTTGCTCGCACAAAATTGGGCCTTTTTATAACTGACCTAATCAATCCCCTACATGAGGGGATCAATCCCCTAATACCCAGAAAGCTCAACAGCTATTTTTTTTTGTTTGATATTTTGTAGGTTTGAACCATTAAATGCAAGGCAATGGCTATCAACTCATTCTTACATATAAATGAAGGCTTTCACTACAAATGAAGAGCATGCATAGCTAAGAGAACTTATTGCCTTTACCAACCATCTTGTTCAAGCATTCAAACTAGTTCAAAAGAGAGAAAAGTGCAAAAAATCCTTCTTATATCAAATTTTCTCTAAATTCTCCTGTCAATATTGCTTTATACTTCAAACTAGCAAACACCTAACCTTAGAGAGGTTCTTTAGGTTTGCATAACACTTCAAAAAAATTTTATTGTGAGATTGTGAGCTTAAGGGGGAGGATAACCCTTAAGAGTTTGTGGTGTTGATTATGTAAAGCTTTGAGAAGCTAAGTTGTATCTTTTAACACATAGTGGATTGAACTCCTTGGCAAGTGAGGCTAAGGGAGAGGATGTAAGTGTATACAGAAAAGACCGAACCTCTATAAATCTTTGTGTCTAATTCTCTATCTCTATCTCTTGTTTACTTTCATTTATTATGTTTATTTGCTTAGATAAAATGTTTTGCAAAATTTATGCTTATTAAGTATTGATTTTTGAAAATTTTATTATCAACCAATTCACCCCCCTCTTGGTTTATTTCAAGTCTTTGAGCTAACACTTATCCAATATAGAATAAAGCTCTCATAAAAGCTTTTCCCAAGCCACTTTGACACTTGTTCAAATGTCAATATGCATGAGTTGAACTTTTATTTCCTTGGTAATTTTGCTAATTTGCCTAAGGGGTAATTAGAATCAAAAGCATTGAAAAATTATTCTAGGATCCATGTATCCTTATTCAAAAAGAACTTGGGCTTCAATTCTTCACCTAAAACCGGCGAGGAATATGTCTATAAGGCATAAATAGTTTTGTACTCCTAAGTCCATTAGAATTAGGATTATTCCCTTATAAAAACAAGCTCCTCTCATTGATTTTCTTCATCAAAATTGTATCCAATATTTCATGCAAGATTGCTAAGACTATAGCTTAACTTACCAGGTAAAGTTCTTGATCACCACCTGTTTTTTTTTTCTTGCATTGAAATTGTGCCTTTTTATTTTGCTTTGCTAACTGCTACTAGTTTTATTTCAATATATTGAAATCCAATAATTAATCTGAACTCAAAGTGGCTTTCTTATCATGTTCTTTCAATACTTCAATGCAAAACATGTTGAAACCCATTCATGTTGCTAGTTGTAATTGCCACCCATTCATCTATGTTTAATCCATGCATAACCTAATATAAATCATGCCATCAACACCTTTTAATTCCACTTGTCACATTGAAACCTAAGATATATTATATGCATGTTGCCACTTGTGTTTTTTTTTTTATTTAATTTATGCCACCACTTGCTTTCATTTGATTGAACTCTAATCAGGCTCTTTCTTACTTTATCAAGGTAAATAAATCTATAATGTTTTGATTTATTTAATCTTGCCAAGGAGAATATATATCACCGTGTCACAATCAACTGTGGAGACACGTTAACTTGGCAAAATAAACCATGTGTCGTTAAGAGAGTCTTAGGAAATTCTTTGACAATAAACATCAATCCATGAAGATCTTTAACAAATCGAAAAGCTTGCTGCCAGAGCCCAAGTTCAGTATCAATCTTCAGCCACTTAAATATTATACCAAAATGTAGTTGTAAGTTCTCTGCTGTTTCTTCCTTAGTCATGATAAGAACAAACCCGTTGATGTCTTAAGTATATGAGGAATATTTTTTCTTTAGCTATTTCAGCGCTTCCTACTAATGAAGTAAAGAATTCATAACGAGCATTTTTGACATGCTCAAAGTCAATAGATGCACTTCTAGCTAGAAGTAGCCAATCTAATCACGGTCCAAGATTTCTTATAGTGAAACCGCCAAGCTCATAATTCCCATAGCCACCAGACAGGTAAAGGCTCCATATTTTTATTTTCATTGAAGATTTCCTTGCCCATTAATTCAATTTTTTGAATTAATCAAGCCAACACTTTCTTGCTTAAAAGCAAATTCATTATGCCCTCAATTTCTTTATTTTGGCAATTAAATAGTCAATGCACATTCTCATATGATCCATGCCACGTTTAACTCATGCATGTTTAAACTTGATGAATTCTTTGCCACATTTAATAGCTTGTTATGAATCAAAAATCAATTGACGCCACCTTGAATTGTATCCTTATGCTAGGAAGAAACCTGTCAAGTTTCAAAAGCAACCTCCTTTAAGTTGGTTTCCCCATAGTGCTACTACATGTTTCATTATCAATTATAAACAGATGAAGCATCACATATAGGTGTTTATATATCAAATTCATCTCTCAAACCATTGCACTTTTACATAATTCATTGAATGCCACAAAGAAATTTACCACAGCTTGGACATTCAGTAGACAATTTATTCTTTGTCTCAATAGTCATCACTTGAATATCTCCAAGGGCAACGCAAAAGTTATTTCTTGTGTTCAAAATATTTGCTAAGATCTGGTTCTCGCTCCTAATCTTCAGGTTGGCTAATATGTCACTCATCATTAAGCATGCCTTTCATCTCTTTAGTAGAAACATCTATAGCACATTTAGTAAGAAATGGATGCCATAGGGAAAATCTTAAAATTGTCTGGTCATTTGACACTCCAATGTCACTCCAAGTAGAGTAGTTAGTACAAACATATTCCATATTAGATCAACTTTCTTACTTAGGAACAATCCTATTAGCTAAAAGATCAACCATGATTGACAAGATCTCGAGTTGTGGTTTGCATCTCATTTATCATAATATTCACCTTATTTTGTCACAGCTCTTAAAAGATCAAATCAAGCACCTTTTGCATGGTTTAGTGAATTCATGAAGTGTCTTGGTAGGGTGTTTCATCTTTTAAAGTTGATCATCATTTTTTTTTTGCTATGTTTGGTTTTCAGCCACAAATATTCTCCCTCTCTTTTTTATGATAAATTCATCTCATGTGATGCAGAGTTAACTAGATCTAACGACAAAAGAAATTTTATTTCAAGATGTTATGAATGTTTGTTCACAACCTTTCAAGTTGATGATACAAAAAGATCTAATCCAACATGTTATGCATATTTGTTTATCATCTTTCACAACATGAAAAACAAGCAAAAACAAAGTTGTTTTTGGGGAGTGAATCTTTCAAGAGAGATTATGCTTTTCAAAGCCCCATGTTAGAAAGATAAAGAAGGATCATGCATACTTACATCATCTCATCTTAGAGAAATACAAAGAATTCAAGCTGAAGATGAAAACGTGGTTTCCAAGCACAATAAAGATTTTAATGCGAAAAATTCAAGCTAGAGAATAAGTCATGGTAGACTAGTTCTAACACACACATCAAAAGAACTTATTCCAAGCAAAAGATAATGTTTATGGACTGATTTCCAAACATAAGAAAGATAATGTGGGCTTAAATTAATGAGTCCCATTGAGATGCAAAGAATTCAAGTAAAAAATGAGAGCTTAGTTTTCAAGCACAATAAAGATCTTGAGACTTGGGTTAATGGGCCTTTTGAGGATGCAAAAAAATTCAAGCTGAAGATGAGCACTTGATTTCCAAGCACAATAAAGATCCTAAGACATGTGACAACAAGTTCCACGGAGATGTAGAGAATTCAAGTTGGAGATAAAAGCTTGATTTCCAAGCAAAAGAAAAGATCCCTGGACAAGTTAATCCCTTGAAGAGCATGACAAAAGGTTACCTTGCACAACTGATCCACTTGGAAAAATGATGAAAGATTACTTTACACATGTTAATCCTTGAAAAATGTTGAAAGATTACTTTGGATCAATTAATCTATGGAAAGCATGATGAAGGATTACTTTGGACAAGTTAATCCATAAAGAAGCATGATAGAAGATTACTTCAAGAAAAGGCATAATGGAAGATTATTTTAGACAAGCAATTCATGGAGAAGCATGATAAAAGATTACTTTGGATAAGTTTAGCAGTTCAATGCCCTTGGATCTTTCACTTCTTCCAACATGACATCAAAGCAAAAAATTAATAAAATTTAAGCGCTCGAAATCTGCCTTAAAGACTCCATATCAGCTGAGCAGGAAGTTGTTACCCAAATCATATATAGTTTGACTTGACAAATGTTGAAAAAGAATAAGCTTGAATCTTTAGTTAAAGAGACTAAAAGTAAAGTTGATATCTTCAAAATTTGTGAGGAGAATTCATCGAGCCTTCCCAGTGAAAATGTAGCCAAATCCTTGAATTTGCTACAGAATATGTTAGAGTCCTTTCAAGGAAACTTGAAGAATTTTAAGTGGAAGTTTTGCCTTTCCTTTGGTACAGCCTTTTGTAACACTTTTGCGTTGAAGCTTTGTGTTGATTACAAATTAAATTCTAAAAGAATTTTAACTTGTAATTTTTTTCAGTTTTTTTTTTTTTTTTTTGCTTTACTTGAAAATTGATAATTTGAATCATGGTGTTTAAAATAAGATTTCAAACCTAATTTTATCATGATACTTTGTAATTTCAAGTAAATAAAAGATATCGAAATTAATCCAAGATTTTTTTCTTTCGTTTTGACTAAATTTGGCAATGAAACTGAGTTACTATGTACATTCAAAGGAGAATGATCAAGTTATCATGTAGTTCAATTTTTATTTTTTTTTGCCTTAATTTGTGTCTAAGTCATCCTCTATAGGATTTTCAATTCAGCAGGCTTTTTTTTTTTGTGTCCTAACTTTTGCCTAAGTTGTCCTTTGTAGGGTTTTCATCTTAGTGGACTTTTTTTTTAAAGCAATTTAGGCTTTTATCTATGAACAACATTTTTGTGTAGTTTAAGCTATTGCTTAGAGACAACATACAATTTAGGCTCTTGCCTAGGAGCAATATTTTTGGTGTAATTTAAGCTTGTGTTTAAAAGCAATAAGTGCAGTTTAAGCTCTTGCATCGGAGCAACATTTTTTGTTAAGTGTAGTAATATTTCAAAAACTTGCCATTAATTGACCCCACTTTTACTCTATCTTTATTATCAATCTTATATGCATCATTGTTGTAAACTTCTAAAAAAACATATGGTCCATCCTATTTTGAAAGGAACTTGTTGCCAATATGATGTTAGTATTTATTGATCTTCTTATAGCAAGGACTACATCTCCAACTTGAAATGATCATAGCTTAACTTTCTTGTTTTAAGCTTTGGATAACCGAGCTGATAAAATTCCAAGCATTGTTGAGCTTCTTTAATATGTTGAACACCTTTATTAATAACTAGATGATGCACATCAACTTTTGGATGAAGTCTAGGCATCTCTTTGTAAATCCTGGCAAAGACGTCTCAGTATTCCATCGAAAAATCAAGATAAGCTTTCTCCTCTTCAAGGGACATACAAGCATTAATAAAGATTGGACAAGGACCTTCATTAGTGCCAATGTTGACTTCTTTTAACTCATTAATTGTAGCTTGATTTCCTTCTTTAAATGGTAAAAGAGCTTATTGAGTATCTTTTTATTGAGATTTTTCCTTAACTCTTCTATAGACACATGATTACAAGTAAGGATTTCACTATCTTCAAGCTCTTCCTCATTTTTAGATGAAATTTTCTTGGTTGTTACCTCTATATGCTTTCTTGCCTTCAATGATTCACCAACAGTTATCACCTATTTGCTTTGTCTTCTTATTTGGGAAGGAATCTTACTATGAAAACCCTTAGGCTCATCCATTTTGGTTTTTGATTTGTGCACCATCTTTTTAAGTTTGGATGCTTAGGTCTTGAATGAATAGAAACATGCTTTCTTATAGAAGTTTTAGTTTTTTTTTTCCCCATTCATTTAAAAACTGACTTGTGAGGCAAATGCGTAGTTAAATGATCAAAGACTATACCTCGTATTGATTATATACCTAAATGATAAAAAAATTGATGACCTCGATATCTTAACTAAATTTTGTTGCTCATCATAAATTTCTTTCACATTTACGTATCTTGAAGCCTTTTTATGAATTTTCAATTTTAATAGAGAAGATCTAAACCCAATTTTCAAATTTCTGAAATGATTAGTCTTTTTTTGCCAAGTTTGTCAGATATTAATTGAACTTTGAGAAATTTCTTCAATTGCCTCATTTGTTTCAAGAACCAATTTTGAAATATCTTCTTATTTATATCCAACCTTGACAAGAAGCCTATAGGCATTAGGCTCAAAACCTTTAGTACAACGTAATGATAAATCATTATGTTTAACAAAAGGTCCTTTTAATGGCCTTACAAATCCTTTAAGTGGAGGTTTAGAAACCACTGAGTCTTCTAAGCTAGTAAGAGAAAAAGTCAAATTCTTTAAACCTTGAGCAATTTCATTATCTCTATAACTGGTAGAAAGAACCATACCATTTTGCTTTGACTTTTTCACAATGATATTTTGTTGATCTAAAAGTACTTCTTTTATGAAAGCATTTTTCAAATAAAACTTAACATTAGTGAAATGTGCTTCCATTGTAGAAAATGGCTTAGAATTTGCACTAATTGTCTTTACTTGACCATTTCTACAATACTTCAAACATTGTAGAAGAGTTGAAGAAACTACACCATTTTTATGTATCCATGGCTGCCCTAACAACATATTGTATGTTGCTTAGTATCAATCACATGAAAAAATGGATTTGATTTCATATCATTGATAAAAATTTGAAGTGTGAGCTTCTCAAGAGCCCTTTGCCCTACTTGATTAAATTCTTGAATCATCAAGTGCTTTGTGATAATTCATATAAAGGATTCCAAGTTCATTCATTGTCTTTAAGGGAAGGATGTTAACAGTAAATCTATCATCTATTACAATCCTATTAATTCTTTGCTTATGATGCAACAACAAACAATGGTAGATTGTGAGAAATAGATCCTAATAACAAATCTTTATTAGAAAAATTGATTTTTATAGCAAAATAATGACTAGCTTCAAATGCTAACTTGTCAATGTTATTGTCATCATTTTCCACTTCCTCAATAACATGGTAATAAGTCATGGAAAGTAAATTTTCTCTTCTGAATTAACTTAGCATGTATTCATTCAAAGTGATTGGCTTTCTTGACTTCTTTGGTTTCACGTTTTCACATCTGGATGGAATTGCTTTTGTTTGGATCACCTTTGGCATTGGCTTATTGAGTGGTTGCTTCACCATCTTTGCTTTTGTGGTTACTCGAACAAGCTTTTATAGATTTTTCTTTTGAACTCTTCTATCTGTAACTAAGGTCCGACCATCATTATCTTGATCTTTGATTTAAGGATGAGCATTGCCCCTATTCTTTTGAAGACTAATTATGCTTAGAGCTAGTTGACAGGGTCAAATGAACCAAATTTGATGGTCTTGCTTGAAAATTTGCATTGAAAAGCTATATATATTGATGCCAAGTTTGATGTCACAACTTCCTCAAATTCAATTTTTCCATCATCATGAAGCTACATGATTTTCTCTTTTAAAGCAAAACATTTCTCCAATGGATGACTAATCAAACAATGATATTTGTAATAGTTAGGGTCATCCACTTTATTGTCCTCCTTAGGTCACTTTACTTTTGGCAACTGGATCAACTTGGACTTCAAGTGTTCATCTAGTATGCTTGAAACATCTAAATTAGGGAAAATATACTTCTTCTCTTGTATTTCCCTTAATGAGATTATACCTTTACTTTTGTCTTAAATAGTAGATTTTGCCTCTTGAAATTTTTTTGACTCAGAGGCTATCTTAAAAGACTTGGTATTCATAGTCATAAACTATTTTATTTCCCTCTTATTAGTAAAAGTTTTACCCTTTTTGTGAGTGTCTTACTTTTCCTTACCTTTATTTGGCTATTGCATAAGAGGTCCTCGATTTCTAGCAACTACCATACTAACTCTAAATCACGTGCATGGGTAGCCAATTCTTAAAAACTCTTAAGCTTGATTTGAAGAATATAGTGCAATCGTCAATTCATGCCTTGTATGCACATATCAAGAGCAAAGGACTTTGATAATCTTTTTTTACAATTAAGGCTTAAATTTCTCCATTTATGAATGTAATCAATCACAAGTTCATTTTTCCATTGGCGTGAACTTGTGAGCACAACCATAATAACTATGTGACGAGTGTTATAGAATTGAATGAGAAATTCATGTTCAAGTTGTTCCCAGCTATCAATTGTGCCAGGTTTAAGATCGGTTTACCAATCAAAAGCATTGCCTTTCAAAGAGCAAACAAATTTCTTCACTTGAAATCACCATCAGTGCTAACCTTATTGCAAGTTTCCACAAAGTGGGCAGCATGTTGGCATAGGTTTCTTTTACCATCGAATTGTTGAAATTTTAGAAGCTAGTAATTCTCAGGCATCCCCAAATGATCACTCCTTTGAGAATATGGCTTAGCATATAAGTATGAATATTGAATGACACTCTCAACTTGATCTTTGATTGTTTTTTTTTATATGATCTTTGAGTTGACTAGCAATGGTAACTTCATTAAGCTTTTTTTAAGAATCCTTCGCAACTTCCATGTTGGAATTCTCACCATCTTTTTAAAAGATTGAATGATGACTGTGGTCTAAAATCGTTGGTTGCTTTCTAGTGAGATTGTTAATCTCTTCATCATGGCAACAATCTAGTTATCTTTTTATCTAATGCTTATTGTAAGAGTTTTCATAGTTTTTGAAAAAAATGCAACTTGTTCTTCCAATGATCTGGTGCCAATTGTCATGACATTTATTACTCCAAAATATGCTTTTAAAAGAGATGATAAATATGAGCTACTATTTATACTTGATCTATGAGATAAAGCAGGCTTCTCAACAAAAGATTATTCTAATCCTTGAAAAGAAGTATCATATAGTGGGTTTTGGTTAAGCGCTGAAAGAGTTTAAGCATATATTTCTTTAAGAGCTCTTGTCTTGCTTCTAGTATCATAGCGGTGAGTAGGAACATCAGTGCTTGCTAATGAGCTAGGGAAGACTATAGGGTTTGTTCAAGTAGGCTTGAGAGCTAGCTTGTTGGTAGATATCATAATGATTTTGGAGACCACTAGATGAAAAAAATTTTAAAATTGAGAAAAACAAGGGGAATCACCACCAATCATTTTTCGTAAGTGAGATTGGTCACCTAAAGAATTTATCTTTTTAATAAAACTTTAAAATTAATAAAATCTATTAAAAAGATAATTTTGGTTTACGAAAATCAAAGTTGAGTTTGAAAGTACAGTTACGTGTGGAAAATGACTACTATTCACACAACACCCATTTAAAAATGGTACCTATTAATCATGCGCCATCTCTAAATTTTAGATAAAACTAGTGTTAATTTAAAATTTAATAATAATTCCATTCATTCTTTTTTTTTCTTTTGAAAAAAAAAATCAATGTTATTAAAAATCTTTATTTAGGAATATTGTAAAAATTGTTATATTAAATAATTACCTTAAAATTTTTTAACACCTACACATAATTTAAGGATAATCCTTTCAACCTAAGATTCACCATAACATTCCTTTTAAAATGAAACTAACGTTCTTTGTAGATGATAGTTGTTGATAACTCTCAAACATCTAGGTAAAGTACTAAGAATTGTTTTTGTTGAAAAGTTGTTTTATTTTTATTTCAAAATTTATATTTTTGAATAACATTAAAAATTTTAAGTAAAAAATATGATGGTGTTGTAATTAACAAAGATCAATAGCGATAATCAAAAGGCAAACATGTAAAATACATACAAACAACAATCCAAAGACAAATAGATGCAAATGGATGGTATGCATGATGATAAAATGCGATTTTGAGATCAGATTTTTAAATATAAAAAAACCATTCGAGCTCTCTAACCTCTTGATAGAATTTAGGTGTGATAATTTATATTTAAGATTCCAATATTATTTTCATTTTTATTTAATCTTATTATTGTTTTGGGTTAAGAAATTATGTGAAAAACTTAATAAAATAAAAATTTTCAAAAACCCCATCCTCAAGGCAGCATTCAAGAATAAATTACTTCATAGACGATATTCATACAAATCCTTAGAATTTTTGGATTGTTTTGGGCGCTTTAGGTTAATTTAGGGTTTGGACCAAATTTCGGTTTCATGTTTAGGGTTTTAAGGTTTTATCTAGAGTGTTGGGGTTTGAATTTAGGGTTTTAGGGCTTAACCTAGGGTTTTAGGATTTTGCATAGGGTTTAAGTCCTATCTAGGGTTTTAGGATTTGAATTTAGGGTTTTAGGACTTATCTAGGGTTTTATGGTTTCACCTAGGATTTTAGGATTTGGGATTTTTATTTATGGTTTGGGGTTTCTATAGAGTTTTAATTTTCATAAACCTCTTTAAAATATCCAACATCTAGACAAATTTTAGAGCAAGTTTGCTTTTATATATTTTTTTAAAAAAATTAAAATTTTCTAGTTTAATACTTTTCTCTTTTTTTTATTAAAAATTTAATCTATTTATTTATTTTTAATATGATTCATTTTTTGCTATTTTTGATAATTCTCCAATATTTAGGAAAAATTAATTCATTAAAACGTGATTTTGAGCTCCCTCCAACATCTAGATAGAGATTTCAAAATCTTCTTTTCTTTTGAAAATTTATCTATTGCTCTTATTATTTTTAGTAAATCTTAAAAATGCAAATGCCAATGAAAATGCATGAATGAAATATAAACGTGCCCAATTAATAATATGTATTTAAGCAATCAAAATCACACATAAGTTAAAATTGCCATGTAAGCATAATGACAACATCAATGTAAAAGGCTATCTAAACAATCGTAAAACCTAAGTTTTTTAATTTTTATTTATTTAAATTTTTTATTATTCCCTTTTAATTTAAAATGTGTTTTCCTTTTCTCTTCTTTTTTTTAATTATTTTAATTTAATATAATTCCCTAACACTTAGGTGAAATCAAACATTTCAAGATTTGATTTTGAATCCCCTTCAACATCTAGATAAGATTTCGAAAATATATATTTTCTTTTAAAAAACATTTTTTATTAATATTATAGTTATTATTTCAATCCATTTAATCAAACTCATGCAATAAATAAGAGCCCTAAATGGAAAATAAAAACAAACTATAGGTGTCCTAATCAAAAACCCTACCATCCCTACCCATCCCTTATGAAAACCCTTCTTTCTTTTTATATATTTCCTAAAACCCTAGTTTATTTAAACTTAGAAAATTTAATGAAAAAAAAAAAAGAGCCTAGGCTGAATGATCGCTCATGGATGACACCTGTATCTAAACTAAATGAAACATAAGCCATGAAATGCTAACCTTTATAGATAACCCAAAAAAGGAATGGCATCGATCACATAACTAGTAAGAGTTTAAAGCTTTTTTATTCTGCTCTAAATGGCCATCATGTAGATAAAAGAGACAATAAACATACAAAAGTTGAAGCCTAAGCCTCTTCAAAGATACCATATGTGCATAAAAAAACCAACAAACATTAAAAGACAATGAAGAAAGCAAGTTTTAAGCATTCATCACAACAAAACACGTAACTAGTTTAAACTACCAATAGCAAACTCACTCAAGAAAAGAAATATCAAGTCCAAAAATAGGTGAAGTCCTAGAATTTTACCAAAAAACCATCCACAAGAAAAAAGAAAGTAGAATCAAGAAAAAATGGTAATAAGAGGATCAAAAACTGGTTTGAGACTTCTAGTCCTTAAAGCCCTTACAAACCCTTCCTTTCTTATGCTTTTATACCAGCTTATAGTTTTTTAAAGAAGAAAGGAGCCTCCTTTCATTGCTTACAAACAAACAACATAGTTTTAAAAGGAAAAGTCACAACTTTAAGCCTACAAAGCATTGAAAATAAAATTCAAACCAAAAGAAAGTTCAAAGGTAAGGTTTTGGTGCTTTTTAACGTTAAAAAGCTATCTCTGTTTTGTGCTTCTAAAATCTCTTATCCTTTTTAAAAAAAAAAAAATAAGGCATTTTTATTGCAAAAAAAAAAACCATAGTCTATTAATGGAACTTAAAGCTCATGGTTTATTAAGGTAAAAAAAGCAACCGAAAGATCTTCTAAATTATCATTTTCAGTGAACCATTTTTTTTTGAAAAGATCCCTCCAATTTATTTAGAAAGCTCGTGTTTTTTTACATATTTTCCCCTATATGGAAAACAAGGAACCATTTATGCATAAACCTATATGGAAAGACATAAATGATGCTCTCCAACTAAACAAACAATGACAGTCATGCATGTAAGCCAGCTAAGAAAAATAAAAAGTTACCTTTTTTTTGTTTTCACCTAAAAGTAGTAGCTTTTTAGCCAAGTAGCTTCATTTTTCCTCCTAAAGCTTTCTTTCTCTTATGAGTTTTATTTGCTAAAGATGCTTTCATTTTCTCTTTTTACTATTTTTTTTACTCCCACCCAAAAGCTCTTTTTTTTTTCTTGTTTATTTTAGCTCCAAGCCCTTCTTTAAAACCCTATTTTTTGTGTTTTTCTTAATAACCCCTTTTTCTTGTTGCTTTTTCTTTTAGCTTCCTAGATTTTTTTTCCTACTCCTTCTTGAAAATTAGCAGTTGCCTCCTCTCTAAAAAAACTCTTAACTCCTGAAAGCCTCTCTCTTTTATAATGAACGAGAGCCTTTTTCACCAAGCTTTTTTATTTTGTTTTCTTCTTCTCCCATTATTTTGCTAGCCACTAACTTGGACCGTAGGTTTTCAGACTTTGGTGGCACAAACTTTCAACTTGTTGCATGCTGTATGTCTTTTTGGTACAAGTATGCATCCTTTTCATATGGAAAACCAATCAGGTCTTTTGGGCTTTTGTTTTTAGTTGTTCTTAGGTTATATTTGGAGATTTGCTTTGGGCCATGTTGGATTGCCAATTTGGGCTCTTCCTTTTCCTTTTTTTTAGGTCTTCATTATTTGGGCAAAAATTTGGGCCATTTTTTTAGGCTAGCTTAGGCTTTTAATTTGGCCATGTTTTGGACTATTTTTTAATGGCCCATATTAGGCTTTGCATGGGTTTTCAAGAGGGCCACCTTATGGACTTGAAATGCACTTGGTTTAGGTTTCATTACTTAGGCTATCTTTAACAGCCAATTTGAGCTTCATCATGGGCCATTGCTAGGGATCAATTTGGGCACCACTTTGGGGCTTCATAAAAAGGACTATTAATGGGCCCAAAAAACAAAGGTCTCAAACCATGTGCAAAAACGAGCCTTGACTGAATATGAAAGCAAAATGCCAAAATGGTCCTAAAATGCTCGAATCAAAATCTCATTTGAATAACATCAAATTGTTTCAGACAAACTTAGGTGTCTTTAGTTACTCATCTTCGTATATTTTTTAGAATCAAGAATAGGGCAAAGACATAGATAATAATTTTGTTCGAATAATGCTTCCAATAGAGAGTTTTTTCAATTTTTTTTTTTGCCTTTTGTTGTTTTTTTAATAAAATTTAAAGAACTTTTTCATTTGAAAATAAATTTCAAAACTCCTTTAAACAATGACTCAATTACTTTTAAAAATAAAATTTAAAAACCCCTTTAAGCAAAGGCCCCACAACTTTTTGAAAATAAATGTAAAAACTCTTTTAAGGAAAGTCTCCACAACTTTTTGAAAATAAATGTAAAAATTGTTTTAAGCAAAGTCTCCACAACTTTTTGAATGTAAATTTAAAAGCCCCTTTAAGCAAGGACTGCAACTTTTTGAAAGTAAATTTGAAACCTCCTTTAAGTAAAAGCTCTATAACTTTTGAAAATAAGTCTAAAAGCTCATTTAATCAAAGGCTTAACAATTTTAAAAATCTCATCCTTCAAACCTCCTCTTAAACAGAGGTTTCGAAACTTTAAAAAAAAAATTTCATATTTGAAAAGCTCATCTTAAATAGAGGCTTCAAAACTTTAAAAATCTCATCTTTGAAAAGTTCCTCTTAAATAGAGGCTTTGGAACTTTAAGAAAATATATATCATCTTTGAAAAGCTCTTCTTGAACAGAGGCTTTGATATTTCAAAATTTCATCTTTGAAAGCTCTACTAAACAGAGGTTTTAAAACTTTAAAAATTTTGTATTTGAAAAGCCTCTTATGAACAAAGGCTTTAAAACTTAAAAAATGTCATCTTTAACTAAGACAAAGCTTTAACAAGTTAAAAATTGAAAATTCATAAGTTTTTCTTAACCATGACTTGATCCATCATATTTTGAATATATTCGAAAACATTCCTACCTTGCTTTGGTATTCCCAATTTCTCATCACAAAGTTTAGTCTCTCATTTCCTATATTACTACAATATGCATACAATGGATGTAACGAATGCAAAGAACAACATAAATGTCATGTGTTCATGCATTCAAAGTCATAGTAACCAGGATCTTTTAGTCAACTTTGTCTTTCAAATTTTGAACATAATTCTAGTTGTCTCCCATTCATTCAAAGTCTCCTTTAAGACTTTTAGTTCTTTTCTCTTTTTCATTTTCCTTTTAATCTTTTTTTGATTTCACACCATGATTCTCACACACATCCATTTACTTAAGAAATGTTATCTAATTGCTTATAGTCCTTGGGTATGGCTTTTTTTCCATTTTCTTTCTTTGATTTTCATTTTTCATTTATCTTTCCTTTCATTTTTGTTATTCTTAAGTCTTTCCAAAGTAATCTCTAGGTTTGCTATGAACTTTACTAATCATTATCTTAATTCCATGACAAATGTAATGAGTTCTTGAAAAAGATAGATAAGAAGAGTTTGATCACAAGGAAAAAGTATATCCATTACTAACACGAAGAGAGTAAAGGCATCAAAAAAAGGCATAAGTCTTTGACGTACAAAAGAAAAGAAAGCAATAAAAAAGAATAGACATTGAAGAACCAATTATCAATTCCCCAAATAATGAGCATTTGGATGATTCATATCAAACTTATCCAAATCTTCCATAAAAAACTCATACCATCAATGATGCTGACTCTTCTGAGTTTATTGGATCGACTTTTGCCCTAATGACCTGAAACTGATATAGACCTACCTTTTAATTCAAACTGCGTTTTCATACTGATTCTTCTTACATCCTTGTCCCCTTAGTGAATTCTCCATTCCATTGCATCTTTCTTTTTCTTACATATAAGCTACCTTTCTAGTTATCAACTGGGATGTCCTTCTTTTGACTCAGATCACCCTTTTCGGGTTTTTAATCTAGGTCTTCCCTTTTTTTTATTCATTTTTTTTATTTTTTTATTTTTTTCTTTTAGGCATAATATTTTTGACAACATCTGAATTAACTAGATTTGATAATTCATCTCCATCCATTTCTTTCAGGATTAGTGCTTCACAAAAAAAAAAAAGTCTTTTTAACCACATATGAACTTTCCCAATTGGGTGTCCATTTGCCTCTCCTTTCATGCTAGCTTGCAAAATTCCTTTTAAGACCAGTTCACCTTTGCAAAAGTAGCTAGGTCATGTCTTTTTTTCATGTGTTGACATTATTCTTCTTTGATACATCTGATCGTGGAAGAATCTTTTCACCTCAATGAGATATAACCATCCAAAACAGCTGTGAACCCACTCCAATTCTACTAGTTTTGCTTCCATTAAAACTCTCAATTAAGGAATTTTCATTTCAATAGGTAGCATAGCCTCCATCCCATATGCCACAAAAAAGGGGTAGCTCCTATAAAAGCATGAACTAATGTTTTGTAAACATGCAAAGCAAAGGTACTTTCTAATGCCAATCTTTATAAGTGTCAATCATATTTTTCAATATCTTCTTGATATTTTTATTGACTGCTTCCACTGCACCATTCATCTTGAGAAGAAAAGCACTAAATTATGGTGTTCTATCTTGAACTATGAACAAATTTCCTTTATTACTTTCTTCTTCAAGTAGTTGGCATTATAGAAGATAATCTATTTCGGAAGTTCGTATCGGTAAATTATTTTCTTCTTGATGAACTTACACACCATAGTCTTTATGACATTGGCATAAGAAGTTGTTTCAACCCATTTCGTAAAGTAATCAATTGTCACAAAGATGAAGCAATGCCTATTGGAAGCTTTCAAGGTAATGGGTCTAATCATGTCCATACAATGGGACTGGAGAATAGTGAATTTTGTTTGCATAAATTTGATACTTGTGGCATTTTCTGGCATAATTAGTATAGTTACTTTCTAATGTTGACTAATAATATCTTGCCCTTATGACTTATCTAGCCATCATATGTCGATTTACGTGTGCCTTGTATATTCCTTCATGCATTTTTTCAAGAATTTTCTTAGCTTTGACAATCTACACATTTTAGGAAAATCTTATCCTGACTTCTTTTATACAAAATCTTCCTATCAAGAATGAATCCCATTGCCAATCTCCTGATTCTTCTTTTATCATTCTTGAAAGCATGCTTTGGGTATTTTTCGTATTTAATGTATTACATGATGTTAAAGTACCACAATTGCCCATCAACTTCTTTTTGAACATTTGAGCAGTGTGCTGATGACTTTTATGTTTGCATTCTAATGGGTTGAATTTTTGTGTTTCCACTTAATTTAAATATTGTACCCAACATAGCCAAGGCATCAGTGATTTGGTTTTACTCCCTAAAGATGTGCTGAAACTAAACCTCTTCAAACTGCTTAATTGCTTCAGCTATGTACTTGTGGTACAAGACTAACTTTTGGTCTTTTGTCTCCTATTCTCTCCATAGTTGGTAAATAACCAAAGTTGAATCATTATATACCTTTAGTGCCTTAATTTTCTTTTCAATTGCCATTTGTAGACCCATAACACAAGCTTCATAGTCTGTCACATTGTTGGTGTAATTGAAATGCAACATGGCAGTATAGAGATAATAATCTCCAACCAATGACATCATCATTGTTCTAATACCATCCCCTGTAATGTTGGATGCACTGTCAAAGAACTTTTTCCATACTTTCTCTGCAAATTCCTCATTTTGACTTATAATACTACCATTAAGTCTTTGTTTGAGAACTCTTTCCTCGTGGGCTCATAATTATCGGTAGCATAATCTTTTATCAAACTTCTTTTAATGGCCTTTTGTGCCATATATACATTGTCATATTCTAAGAGAATCACCTACCATCTCTCTATCTTTCTTGACAAAGATGATTTCTCAAAAATGCACTTGAGATGACCCAATCTTGACACTAGCCAAGTCGAATGATAGAGCATGTATTGTCTAAGCCTATACATAGCCTACATCGTTGCACAACATATTTTATCCAACTAAGAGTACTTAGTTTCGTACTTAATAAATTTCTTGCTTAAATAATAAATGGCATGCTCTTTTTTACTAGTTTTATCCTTTTGCCCTAACACACATCCCATGGAGTTTTTATGAATTATTAAGTATAGAATCAGAGGTTTTCCAACTACAATAGTACCGACAATGGCAATTGGACAAATAATCATTTATATTTTGGAATGCACTATGGCACTCTTCATTCCATTCACTAGGATGACTTTTTTGAAGTAAGTTCAAAATGGGATCACATTTCTAGGTAAGCTAGGAATAAAACAAGAAATGTAATTCAACCATTCTAGGAACCCTTTCTCCCCTTTTGTATGTGTGGTGAGGACAAGCTTTTAATAGCATGGATTTTGTCTGAGTCAAATTCAATTTCACTTTTGCTAACTATAAATCCCAATAATTTTTTAGACTTGACCTAAAATGTACACTTTGTCGAATTTAGCTTGAGCTAATACCTTCGTAACCTTTTGAAAGCTTTCTAAGGTTGGCAACATGGTCATTTCCTTCATGAGATTTTGCTATCATATCATTGACATATACCTCTATTTCTTTGTGTACCATATCATGTAAGAGAGTCACCATTACCCTTTGATATATAGCACTAACATTTTTAATTTCGAATGGCATAACCTTATAGCAAAATATGCCCTACATTGTTACCAATGTAATTTTTCCATGTCCTCTTAAGCTATTTTTATTTGGTTATATCCAAAAAAATAACCCATTAATGAGAACATAGAGTGCTTAACAGTATTATCCATGAAAATATCAATATAAAGTAGTGAAAAATTATCTTTCGGGCTAGCTCTGTTCAAATCTCGTTAATCTATGCACATTCTTACTTTTCAATCCTTTTTTGGGACTATGACTATATTGGCTACCCATTTAAGGTACTTGGCTGCTTTTAAAAAGCCAGCATCAAATTGTTTCTTAACTTTCTCTTTGATTTTTAATAGCATCTCAAGCTTTATTCACCTCAACTTCTATTGCACTGGCTTGTATTGTGGCCTTAAAGGTAGTCTATGCTCGATGATTTGGCATTGAACTTTGACTTGTCCTGATATCTAAACACATCCATATATTTTCGAAGCAAATATTCCAACTTTTCATTTTCAATAGGCAAAAACAATGTGCCCATATTAATTTCCTTTTTATTTTCCTCATCCTCTAAATTAATTATCTTTGTAGCTTCTTAGTATACTTCTATCAATCTTTTTTCTTGCTCCATTAATCTTAAAAGATTAAGAGGTAAAGCATAGTCCTTTGAATCCTTATCATTTCAAGCTTATCGATGTAAATGAAATTTTCAAAATTGAACCCAGAATTATTATCGAAACCATCCACAATGTTCAGTATTTAGAGTCTTGAAAATAGATAATATTGCTAAGGTATAGTTGGATATATTAGTGGAAGCAAAATGCGAAAGTAATTTATGCTAAAAAATGTAGAAACAAATGGAAATGGAATGTAAAGTAAGGAATGCATTACATTTGTCATTTTATTAATAATGATGAAAAGTAAGCCCATACAAATTTACCGTATGCCCTTGGACAGAGGCAATTAGGGATCCCATTTATTACATTAGCTAGGTTTAAGGATAAAAAACCAAAACAAGCTACATCTTCAATTGGCTTTAGAGTTCGTAGCTGAAAGGATAAACAAAAACAT
The DNA here is from genome assembly GCF_047325235.1 of Durio zibethinus. Classification (NCBI taxonomy): domain Eukaryota; kingdom Viridiplantae; phylum Streptophyta; class Magnoliopsida; order Malvales; family Malvaceae; genus Durio; species Durio zibethinus. The sequence continues at coordinate 10,598,011 of NC_143170.1, read as the reverse complement.
ATTCATCCATTTTCTTCTCTTTTTTTGGCTTCATTCTTTCTATCTACATCTGGGAAAAAATTACCTCTAAACTTTCTATTGAGTTCCTATTCTTCATTTCCATCGATCAAGGGTGAACATATCTACCAAAATGAAATGTATCATAAAGATAAGGGAACTCCATCTTACACCCCTTTGGCTCTTACCCTTTGAATGAGCCATTCTTATTTCTCTTTTTTTCCAGCAACATCTTCTTTCTGTTAACAATAGTATGCTTATAACCTAGGCCAAACCTCTCTTTTGTTCCACAGTATTGGGTGCCATTTTCATCCCTTGCAAGTTTCTACCTAAACTATTTTTTAATTGCCACCCTATTCTAATTGTTTGTTTCACCACCATCCCTTTGGTTTTTGATAAATGTGAGACTAGTATTTTTTGCCCTTCTCCCACATAGGTAGCATTGATGACTTTAAAAGCTCTAAATAAATATTTCGGTGTCTTCTTCATAGCTCAACATAGAGAGTGGTCAAGGTTTTGGTTGCTAACAAATCTTCTTCTCTATTTAGACAAACTTGTTTTCCTTCAACAATGAATTTTACCTTCTGATGTAATGATAATGGTATAGCATTTTCTGTATGAATCCAAGGCCTAACTAGTGAGCAGATATAAGATGAAAAAATATTCATCACTTGAAATTTCACAATAAAAGTGCATGGGCCTACCTATAATGGAATCTCAATGTCCTCTAGCACTTTCTTTCAAAATCCATTAAAAGCCCTTACCACCATATGGCTACTTTTCATAAGAAATGGACAATAGGTAATTTTTCCAGTGTGATCATAGACATGATATTAATTGATGACCCATTATCAATAAGAACCTTTGCAATTGTATGCACTTTACACTTAATGGTGATATGAATAGCTTTCACACTACCCTATCCCTCAGGTGGTATTTTCATCATCATTGAAGGATATGAAGTTTGTAGCTACTATATTTCCAACCATTTGGTCCACATTCTCAACTAAAATGATATGTTTTATATAAGCTTGATTCAATACTCTTAACAAAGCATTAAGATGCAGTTAAAAATTTAGCAACAACGATAATAAAAGGATATGAGCAAGCATCTTGTTTAACTGGTCAACAATGATATATTCATTATGCTTAATGATCTTAAGAAACACATAAGCTTCTTTTTTTGATATCGACTTTTTGATTTGCACTTCTGACCTACCATTGGGTGAGTCGTTTCATCATCTTCTTCATTTTCTTTTCTTACTTTACCCTTGCACTTTTTGGCTTTTTCTAACATTTTCAAAGTGTAGCACTGGCCACTTTTGGTTATCCTTTTTACACCAGTTACGTTCACAGCATTATCTAAACTGTTTGAATAGTATTGGAATTAGGCCATTGAAACACAACATCATAGTTGTATTTTTAAGAGATTGCCTTGCCATTTTGATAAAGGATGGGGCTGGGGACATAAATTGCCAATGCCACCCTAGAGAGAGAGATAGGTTCTGTTGCTCTAGGCTCTGGCTTCTCATTATAAAAAATAACTAATGGATTAGGGATAAAAGTCTCGTTAAAGGGTTCTCCTGCTATCACACTCACATTTTCATCAAACTTAAAATAGAATTCTATCACATGTGTATCCATCAAATTTTGTAGCAATTGAAGGAAAGCTTTGCATCCTTAAATAGAGTGTTCAACTGCCTTTCTATGATACTTATAAATATGAGCAAGATCATCATGATCTTTACTGGCATTTCGAGATACTGCCTGAATCATATTTATCTTCACCAAATAGTCATATAACCACTCGAAAAGAGTCTCCACCTCATCTTCCCATCTTTTAATTTTTACCTTTTGTTCATCACCCACAGCATTTACCTTTTCTCTAGCATGATTCGAAGGAGGATTCCTACTGACATTCGATTTGTTCCTGTCATCAAATTTTAACTTCCCATTTTTATCAAACCTTGCACTTTGTTTTTAAAGGCTGTGTAGTTTTCAATGGAATATCCCACATTCCTAAAATGGTAATCTCACCTAACGTCGGGGTCATACCATTGTTTCAAAGGCTCTAAACAAATAGAAATGAAGAGATGTGCTTTCAACAATTGTGGGTACAAATCTATATAGGACATTAGGATTCGATCAAAGTAGGTTTTTTTTGGATTACTACATGAACTCACTTAATTATCTGCTTGGCTGGTTTGTAGGGTAAATGATTGAGTTACTGGAGTAAAGGTGTAATTAGGCACTTGAAGACGAAAATCTAACTGATATAGTGGTTGGTAAGGTTGTTGATTAGGGTAAGGTCCTTGTGAAACTTGATTAATAGAAAAGTTATAGGGTGGGTAAGTTGGGTAAAATTGATATGGTGTGAATGGTTTGAGGGGTGTGCTTTCCATAAATCATCATATGAGTTTCTCTTTCTTTCTTATTCAGAACTATTGTCTTCTTGGCAGTGGATGAATCATGCCCCTTGATTTTGGTAGTTTTGATGGTATTTTTTATCATCTCACCAGAAATTACCATGTCGATAAAATTTTTTATCGCATTTTCCATTAATTTCTCATAATATTGTGCTTTCAAAGTACTAACAAACAACACTATTGTCTCTTTTTCAATCAACGGTGGCTGTACTTGAGCTACCGTATCCCTCTATCAATAGGTATACTACTTAAAAGTTTCAATGTGCTTTTTCTCAATATTTTGGAGTGACAACTTGTTAGGGGCCATGTTAACCACATGCTTGTAATGGGTGATGAAAGCTCACACCAAATCTTTTCAAAAATGGATCCAGCTTCAATCTAGTTATATGTACCACCTAGCTGTGAACCCAATAAACTATCTTGAAAACAACAGATTAAGAGCTTGTCATTATAAGTGTACCCAATCATTGACCATTAATTTTACTGGAATAATCAAGTCAAGAACTACGTTGAGTTTATTGGCATCAATACTTTAAAAAATGTCATTTCCTTCAATTGTCCTTAATCGTTCCTCAAGTAACTAGTATTTGCTTTGCATGTCTACATTTTCAATGGGCTCTGACACATTTTTTAGCTTCTTTTGCTCCTTAAGGTCATTTCAGTTAGGAGCCATGATAGGGTTAGCAAGACTAAACCCTAGGTTAATATAGATATGGGCTAGTTGTTGGCCAATGAGGGGCCTCCATAAGTAAAGGGCTATCCTTGCACTGGCTATTGATACACTCTATGAAAAGTTTATGAATGTGGTGGAGTGAAGCTTGGAGGATACAAAGGTTCCCAGTATTAATTTCTTTAAGTGACTCAAATGCCCCAACAACTCATTTCCTTTTCAATATCCCCAACAATAGTTGCTTCAATTCTATCATCTATTTTCCCATGCTCTCTTGCATCTCTACCATTCTATCCCTAATTTCCTCTTGGGCCTTCTTAACTTTTTCAAATTGGTTTGACTGCTTATTTTTTATATTTCTAGCCTCCATCAGTGGATTGTATGTACATAGGATGGACTGAGTAGGTTTTTCAGACCAAGCTATCCTTAAACCTTTTCATTAACCAATAATTAAAACGCCTGATATGACTTTATTACTATTATAATGATGTGATTTTATTAAAATGCTTGTATGGAATGAATGCAATGCAAATTGGGGCATTGTTTTGGATCACTTCAAACAAAAGAAATTTTCATTAACCATTGGAATCCTTGTACATCATTCAATTATCCTTACATTAAAACCATAAAAATATTTAACTTGAGCATACTGCTCCATAACCTCACATAAAAAATTTAACAATTGTTGGCTGTAACCCTAGATATGATCTCCCATTCAAGGGATTTTGCTCTTTCCACCTTTTTGTCAGCCTTTTGTTTGGATAGCCTTGTAGATATGAAAAGTCAAGTGATCTATGTATTACTGTCTCCGTAAGTTATCTACTCTCCTTATTTCTCAAGCCTTTACTTTTATGTTGTTGACATTATTTATTCTCCCTTTCTTATCATTTTGTTAGAATCTTATCCATGTGATTTTGATTCTCAACCAGTTGGCATTCCAAACTTATCAACTCCATGTTTTAATGTCTTTTTCTCTTTCTGCACAATGAAATTCCTACCTTCTTATTCCTTTAATCTGGCCTTTAATTGCTTGTTTTCTTTGAAAACTCTAGAAAATTTGTCCTTCCATGTCTGCCACTCTTGAGTGAGTGTGGTAATAACTTTCTTGTTCTCTTGGGCTCTACCTTTCTAGTACTTCATCATTTTTCTCAAATCCTCAATCTCTCTTAGATCCTTTTAAAAGTCTAACATTTATTCTCAAATTTTTATTTTCTTGATGTAAGTCTTCAAAATCCCTTTTTTAACACTTTTTGTTCTTCGACCAACTTCTGTATTGCATCGTCTTTTATCATTAAACATACCTCAACTGATTGAATTGTTCCATCATTGCCATATTCTCTTTCTTCAACTTCTTCCTCTCAATCTCAAATTTTTGCTAGGTGATCTCAAGAGCTATTGGTGTGAGCCCAGATATAGGGACAGGCAGTTGATTTGAAACATCTATCGACAAAGGCCTAACTTTGTTGACCTTTTTCATTCTCCATGTAAGGTACCATTCTTTAATATTGTCCACATACTTGGCCGTGTTCATTCGATTAATCTGCTTCCATGCATTAATGACCTCTTAGACCTCTTTCACGTAATTAGGCGCTCTATAATCAAACTCGAAGAAGTTAAGTCCATAAGTCATAAGGATGAATTGACAAGAATCATATTACCTTTGGACCATAAAAGGTGCATAGCTCACTATATCCCATATCTCTAGCAATGGTATCTATGGCTTGTCTCCACAACTATACAGTATGGTTATAAAAAGTATCTATAGTGCTCTCCATGTTACAACTTCACTAGTGAGCTTTAGAAAGAATGCCATCCATTATCCTTTTGTCTAATCCCACAGCCATTCCTTGGTGATGACCTCCTTGATCAAAACAAAATGAATGGAGAAAGGCCGAAATGATATCTTTTTTTTTCTAAAAAATGACTCTAGATCCAAATATAGAGCAACGAGCATATCTTATGAATCATCCTTCTTATTATCTTTTACAAAAGTTTAATGATCTAATGGTCTCTGCTAAGATGGTTAGTGATAGACTTATGCCTTTGTCTAGTTGCTCGAAGAAGTCAACCATCGATGCTTCTATGTATCCTAGTACCTTACAGAATATCATTTGTCTATAAATAGCCAAGGCAAACAAATCCAATCAACTGCCATCATTCAAATGCTTCATTATATGTTCTAATAGAAATGCTAAAATAGCTATCTTTACCCCATTCTTCTTTTTTTTGTTCTTGTTTATTTCCTTGACCCTTACTTGCATAATCTTTACTAATTTCTTTCTATATTTGGTGATTTTTTTCTCTTTTTAATAAATCTTGTCTTAACTGGCAAATTATATCTGGAGCAAGGATGAGAACTCTTCTATTGTGGGGGTTAAGTCCTCTTAGTTAAACATGAAGCATCGATATGATGGGTCTCAAAATTGCACTACAGCCTTGATTAGTGATTATCAATGTTCACTGACATGAGCAGCACCACATCCCCATACTTTTTCAAGAACATCATTCTTCTGTATTCCCCAATATCCCTATTTGGCTTCTAACTCACCTATATCACTTTGACTCAAATCCACATAGACTGATTGAGGAAGCATAGAGATATGATCAACTCGTAAGCAGTCCCTTTCTTTTTCTTGGAATTTTTTTGACTGGATCTTAACTTTTAAATAATTCTTATAAGTAGCTAATACTATCGATGGCTTTATGAGAGCTTATCTCACTGATGACTAACCTAAAACAATACCCCTTTAAAATGTGATGCCTACATTATGCATACAGCTAAATTAAAGAAAAAAATGAAATGAATCAATAATAAAAACAAAATAAGTAATCATAGCATATAATAAAACAAAATATACACAGTATCCTAACTTTAGGTAATTTTCCCTGGTTCTATCCTAGGTTAGACCCTTAAGGTTCACTATATGCTAGGTTAGCATTTATTCATCTAAAAGTTCCTAGATTATTCCTCACATCATTGTCATTATAGACTAATAAGACACTCTGATTCTTACTCATTACAGGCTACAAATGAAAAAGTTTAATCTGAATGGAAGTATTTTGCTAACAACTATGAGGTTATCACTTCACAAAAATGTAGCTACTTAACTTCCTCTTAATAAAGATAGAGCACGGGTCCAGAACTCATACATACAAGTGATTATGCAAAGTATGTGTGAAGACATGTATCAATTAAAAATAGTACAAGGGCAGAACAAATAACAAAAACAAAGTAAGATACTAACTATCATACAATATTTTTTAAGAAAGAAAATGAAGGGAATTAAAATCAAATATCAACTAAAACCATTAAATCCAAAGCATGAAATAACACATCATTAATTTTTCGCTTGACTCTTGATATCCCCAGTAGAGTGCCAAGTTGTCATAATGATTTTAGAGATCATTAGACAAAAAAATTTTAAAATCGAGAAAAACAAAAGAAGTCACCACCAAATTTTTTTATTGGAGTGATTAGCCACCTAAAAAATTTATCTTTTTAATAAAACTTTAAAATTAATTAAAATCTATTAAAAAGACAATTTTGGTCTACAAAAATCAAAGTTAGGTTCAAAAGTATGATTAGCATTGGGAAGGATTAGCACCCCTACAATGCTCATTTAAAAATGGTACAAATTAATAATGCACCATTTCTAGGCTTTGGATAAGACTGGTTTTAATTTAAAATTTAATAACAATTCCCTTCATTTCATTTTTTTTTCAAAAAAAAAAAATCAATGTTTTTAAAAAATTTTATTTAGGAATATTGTGAAAATTTTTAGATTAAAGAATTACCTTAAAATTCTCCAATGCCTAGGCAAAATTTAAGGATAATCCTTTCCATCGAAGATTTACCACAACATTCCTTTTAAAATAAAAAACACATTCTTTATAGATGATAATTATTGATAACTCTTCAATATCTAAGTAGAGTATTAAGAATTCTTTCCCTTGAAATGTTATTTTAGTTTTCTTTCAAAATTTATGTTTTTGAACAACATTTTTTGTAAAAAGTTTATGTAAAAAAAATGATAATGTTGCAAAAAGAATCAAAAATGATAATAAAAAAACATAAACATGTAAAATAAATGTAAACAACAATCCAAAGAAGAATGATGTGAATGGATGCTATACATGATAATGAGATAGGATTTTGGGGATCGGATCCTTAAATATAAAGAGACCAACCAGACTCCCCAACCTTTAGGCAGAGTTTAGATACAACTATTTATATTTAAGATCCTACTTTTATTTCCATTTTTATTTAATCTTATTATTATTTTAGGTTGAGGAATTATGTGAAAAACTTAATAAAATAAAATTTCTTAAATACCCTATCCTATAGATGGCATTCGAGAATAAATTACTTCATAAAAGGTTTTCATATAAATCCTTAAAATTTTGTGATGGTTTTCGGTGTTTTGGGTTGATTTAGGGTTTGGATCCAACTTAGCATTTCATGGTTAGGGTTTTAAGGTTTAATATAGGGTTTTATGGTTTGAATTTAGGGTTTTAAAGCTTAACCTAAGGTTTTAAGGTTTGAGATTTTCATTCAGGGTTTGGGTTTTTTTAGAGTTTTAATTTTCATGAACTTTTCTAACAATCTCTAACATCTAAGCAAATTTTGGAGCAAGCTTGCTTTTTTATGATTTGTCTAAAAATTAAAATTTTATACTTTAATACTTTTCTTTTTTTTTATTAAAAAAATTTAATCTATTTATTTGTTTTTATTGTAATTCATTTTTTGCTATTTTTGTAATTCATCAACATCTAAGTGAAATTAATTCATTAAAACATGATTTTGAACTCCTTCCAATATCTAGGCAGGGATTTGAAGATCTACTTTTCTTTTGAAAATTTGTTTATTAATGTAATTATTTTTTAAAAAGATCTTAAAAATGTAAATACCAATGAAAATGCATGAATGAAATGTAAGCGTGCTAATTAATAATATGTATTTAAGCAATCAAAATTAAACATAAGTAAAAAATAGTCATGCAAGCATTATGAAGGCTATCTAAACAATCATAAAACCTAAGTTTTTTAATTTTTATTTATTCGAATTTCTTATTATTCATTTTCAATTTAAAAAAAAAAAACTTTCCTCTTCTTTTCTCTTTTTTATTTATTTTATTTTAATTTAATTTCTCAACATCTAAGCGAAATTAAACTTTCTAATATTCAATCTTGAATCCCCTACAACATCTAGGCAAGGCCTTCAAAATATTTTTTTTATTTTTAAACAAATTTATTAATATTATATTTATTATTTCTATCCCTTTAATCAAACTCATGCAATAACTAAAAATGCTAAATGGAAAATGAAAACAAACTCAAGTTGTCCTAATAAAAAACCCCACCATCCCCACCTATCCCTCTTGAAAACCCTTCTTTTTTATTTATATTTGCTAAACCCCTTGTTTATCTAAACTTAGAAACCATAAAGGAAAAAAAAAACCATGCCCACATGATGGCTCATGGATGACACATGCATCTAAATCGAATAAAACATAAGCCCTAAAATGCTAACCTTTGCAGTCAACCCAAAATGGAATGGCATTAGATCATGTCAATAGTAACAGTTTAAGGCTCTTTTATTCCCTTCTAAATAGCCATCATGCAAATAAAAGAGACAATAGACATACAAAAGTTTAAATTTTATGCTTCATCACAAAGACCATATGTACAAAAAGAAACCAGCAAACATTAAAGGACAAAGAAGAAAGCAAGCTTTAAGCATTCATTATAGCAAAACATAAAACTAGTTTAAACTAACAATAGCAAACTCATGCAATAAAAGGAATATCAGGCCTAAAAAGTGGTGAAGCCCTAGACTTTTGCCAACAAACCTTGCACAAAAAAAAAAAAAAATAGAATCAAGCAAAGATGGTAACTGAAGGATCAAAAATTAGTTTGAAACCTTTTAGTCCTTCAAGCCCTATAAACCCCTAATTTGCTATGTTGTTGGGGTGGTTTACTATTTTTAAAGAGGAAAAGAGCTTTCTTTCTTCGTTTGCATACTAACAACATAGTTTTAAAAGGCAAAGTCACATTTTTAAGCCAATGAAGCATTGACAATAAAAACTGAACTAAAAGAGAGCTCAAAGGTAAGGTCTTGGTGCTTTATAACATTAAAAAGCTGTCTTTGTTTTGTGCTTTTGGAATCTCCTATCTTTTTTAAAAAAAAAATGAGGCATTTTTACTATAAAAAAGAAAAAAATAACAACTATTGTCCATAAATGAAGCTTGAAGCTTATGGTTTATCAAGGTAAAAAAAAAACCAAAAGGTCTCCTAAAAGATCATTTTCAATGAATTGGCTTTTCTTTTTCAAAAAGATTCCCTCAGTTTATTTAGAAAGCTCTTGTCTTTTTACATCTTCTCCCCTATATGGCAAACAAGGAAACCACTTGTGCCTAAACCTATATGAAAAGACATACAAACTGCTTTTCAACTAAACAAATAATGACAATCATGCAAGTAGGCTAATTGAAAAAAAGAAAAAGCTAACTTTTGTTATTTTTCACCAAAAAGCAATAGCTTTTTGGCCTAGTAGCTTCATTTTTCCTCCCAAAGCTTTTTTTTCTCTTGTGAGTTTTTTCTGCTAAAGATGCCTCTTTTTTTCTCTCTTTTTTTCTTAAATTTTCTTTTCAACTCCCACTTGAGAGTTTTTCTTCTTTTTTTTTTACTTTTTTTTCTATTTTTTTAAGCTTTAAGCCTTTCTTCAATACCTTTTTTTTCTATTTTTTTATACCCTCCTTTTTTTTAGCTTTCTAAACTTCTTATTTTTTGCTCTCTTTTGAAAGTTCTTCACTTCCCAAACTTCTTATTTTTTGCTCTCTTCTGAAAATTCTTCACTTTTTGCTCTCTTTTGAAAATTCTTCACTCAAACCCCTTAGCTATTAAAGGCTAGCTTCCCAAAATTCTTATTTTTTGCTCTCTTCTAAAAATTTTTCACTCAAACCCTTAGCTATTGAAGGCCCCTTTCTTTTATAATGAACCAAAGCCTTCTTCGCCAAGTTTTTTTTATTTTGTTTTCTTCTCATCCCACTATTTCACTAGCCACTAACTTGATTTTATTTTTTCCTCTGTTATAGGTTTTAAATGTTAGTGGCATAAGCTTTCAACTTATTTCATGTTGCATATCTCCCTTGTACAAACATACATCCCTTTCATGTAGAAAACCAATCAGGTTCTTTGGGCTTTTGTTTTTAGTTGTTAATAGGTCATGTCTAGGGATTTGGTTTGGGCCATGTTGGATTGCCAAATCAGGCCTTTTGTTCTTCTTATTTTTGGGGTTTTCATTATTTGGGCTAAAATTTTGGGCCATTTCTTAAAGCTAGCTTAGGCTCCTAATTTGGCCACATTTTGGGCTATTTTTTAATGGCCTATATTAGGCTTTGCATGGTTTCTTAAGAGGGCCACCTTGTGGACTTGAAATAAGCTTGGTTTGGGTTTCATTACTTAAGCTATCTTTAATGGCCAATTTGGGTTTCATCGTAGGCTGTTGAATAGGCCATTGCTACGAATCAATTTGGGTACAACTTTGGGGCTTCGTAAAATGGACCATGTAATAGGCCCGAGAAACAAAGGTTTTGGACCATGTGCAAAAATAAGCCTTGATCAAATATGAAAGCAAAATTCCAAAAATGGTCCCAAAATGCTAGAATCAAAATCACATTTGAACAACATCAAATTGTTCTGGATAAAATCAAGTGTCTACAACAAAGTTCTTTTTGAGAGCCATTGTAGCTTAAAAACTTAAACTTTGAAGAAAAAAGATAAGAGGTAGAGATTGTCCCATTGATCATGCCCGAAATTTGTACATACAAATTTCGTGCCAAAAATATGATAAGGGAAATTGGAGATAAATAATAAATTTATTTATCAAACTTGTGAAAATTACAATCTCTAGGAATTTTTATTATAAAAAAAATCTTATGATTCTTTTCTTCAGCAAAAATCCACTTTAAAGATGCAGACTTATTCTTGAATGCTTCAAGGGTCATTGAGACTTGTTCTTGAATTTTTCAAGAGTCTTGTTGACTTGATGTTGAACAAATGGAATAGATCTCTTTCCTTTAGAGGGAATAAGATTGAAAAGAAATACAATGAAAATTCTTGGAACCCAAATGCTTTGTGCTTTGAGTTCTTCAAAATTTCTTCAATTCTTTAAAACTTACTTTCTTGAGACTTTGGAAAGGCTTTGGGTCGTCAAAATCTTCTTCTTCTCTTTAGAACTGTGAATTATGAATTATGACAATGACAAGGAATGTATTATAGTGCCAGCCTATTACATAAGAGATGAAGGTTCAAGGAAACTTAATCGGACAATTGTAGTTTAATTAAAGATAAAAACTGATGACACGTTGGTGAAACCTAATTGGTCAAACCAAGTGTTTTATCTTCAATTGACAAGTGATATACTTAATTAATCATAAAACTAATTAATTAACTAATTAATTGTATGATTAAATTAACTAATATGTATGATTAAATTAAATAATAACATTAATCCACATGACGATAACTGATTTGTCACTTGAAAACTCTTTAATTAAATTAATTAAAGAAAATTTGCTGGACATGTAGCACTTTGTGATTGGATGAAAATTTTCTCCTTTTACAACAACACTTGATCCCCTTCATGTGTTTGTATCTCATTTCACTTTATCGTTACATGTATTCTTGAATTATCATGCATTTAAATTTTGTCATTCATTTTTCATTATCATGCATATATTTTATATTGTTGTGCTCATGCATAGCATGCATATGTTTTATAAATGAGGTTTTTCAAGAAAAGTATTTTAAAATAAGATAATATCTCTAATTAAAATAACCTTTGAGATTTGGCCTAAATATAGAAGAACTCTTAACAGTTATAATTTATGCGAAGTATTATCTCGATTTCGTAGGGTAATTTAAAAACGCCTAAATTAAAGGAATATTTAGAGCTCTGCCTAAATATAGGAGAGTGAAAAAAGCGTCTCGATACTTAGGATTTTTCCTTTTGATCCAAAAATAAATTGTTTTTGTTTAAAAAATTTAAATTAATTTTCTTTTAAAAGAAAGTTAAAAAAAAGATCCAATTTTTGGAATAAATAAGTGAAAGTAAGGAATTAATCAATAAACATTATAATAGCACCGTTTTTACCAAAATTCAAGGATAACATCCAATCAATTGGTACTGTTTCAACAGGCGCTATGGGAGTGCTAATCTTTCTCCACACAACCGACTCCTAAACTTAACTCTGATTTCGCAAACTTCAAATATTCGTTTAATAAAATTTAAACTTATTTTTAAATATTTTATTAAAAGAATAAAATTTTTGAGTGATCAATCACACCCTAAAAAATTGGTGACGACTCCTCTGTTTTGATTTTATTGAAATTCTTTTACTTATTTTTGTTTTCCTCAAGTCTGGTGATCACATTGTGATAGTCTTATACCCTTTTTTGATATTTTATTATTATTTCATAAATTTGGAAAAAAATGTACATGAAAAAAATGTATAATTAGAGAAATTATGCCAATATTAATGAAACTTGTTAAACTTGTAAGAAAATACTAATACAAGTTTCTATTAATTTTTTTCCTATGATATATATAATTGTATAGAATTAATTCCATACATACATTATTTAATAGATTAATAAAAATTCATCTCTTTTATTAAACTTTTTTCTTCCTTTTTAACTTTAAACAATTAATTTCTAAATTATTAGCATGGTGAATAAAACATTTTATTTAAAAAGGTTAGAATTAGGAAAACAATTATAATGAATCCTTTCTTTTTCTTTTTACACTTTAACCAAACAATGGTCCTTTACTTTCCTTTCCTTTATTAATGCTATACACTTTTCCTTTCCTTTCCTCTAAAAAATTGTAATTTCATTTCATTTTTTTTCTTTCCTTTACTAATATCTATCTAAACATAATGTAAAACTATAAATGTTTCCCATATTTCTAATAAACAAATCCCATTCTAATATAAAGAACAAAAAAAGAATGAATCTATCCTACCAACATTATAATAATTGCAATATTGCTCCAAGATATCCTTTAGTATTATTGATAAATGGAACTTCTCTGTATTGTGCTTCATGTATGAGTCCATTATACCTTTACATCACCTAGAAAATTCATGCCATGGCATAAAAGCCTTACCTCAACATTGATCATTCCATTTGACATCTAAAGGCATGCATTTCACCTAGATGAGCAATTTTAACATTATTGATTTTTTTTTTCATTTAACATCTAATTATGTTTATATAGTTATATAGCTCATTTAGTAAACATTCTAGGCATGTTGGACATCTAACTAGGTGAGAATCTCAAAAGTAAATCTCTATTGTCTTCTAAGCTTTCTTATATTTGAGTGTCTTTCAGTTATTATTTTGAGTTTCCACTCTTCTAGAATGACTTAGGCTTACTTAGGCATACAAAAAGGAGATTTTCAACCTAAAGTCACGTACAAAAATGCCACAAAATTTTGGCATAAGTTTCAAGCTCGTGACACAAATGCCTTCCTAAACTCAAATATCTCTCCTTTACTCCAAACAATTGGATTGAATGCCCTAACCATTTGTTAAATAGAGATTAAAGACTCTAACTACTTATTATATAGATTAGAGACTTAAACTGTACAAAATACATCAGCCTACAACATTAAAAAGTATAAGCTAAATACATAGGAATACGCCTAAACTAGAAAGTAATATCTTTATGCTATTGTATAGAATTGGGGATCTATTTTGCCTACATAAACCCACAATTAAGCCTATCAAACTCATAAAATATAGTTAAACAATCATCTAGAGATTTGAAAACTAATTTGAATCCAAAAAATTCATTTGAATTGGACTTACTCTGATTTGATAAAAAAATCAACAACTTAAACTTGAATTAATTTGATTTTGAAAAAAATTCAAACTATAACAACCCAAACGTCTAATCTAAAATTAAACAATTTGGACTCAACATGACTCAACTCGAATAACTCAAAATAATCGAATCTAAATGATCTAATACCAAAATCATATGAATTTAAACTTATTCGAACTCAAAAAATTTATAAAAAAATTTCAATCTAAAATGATACTCAACATGTCCACATTAAAACCTCTATATTGGCCAATTTCCAAACACATAGTTAGATCTCCTAATTTTGAACAAATTGAATACATGTTTGTCAACTTATTAAATAGGCTGAAATATATATATGTATTAGTTTGCAAAGCAAGTAATGATATTTGATTAACTAAAACTATTCTTGAAAGAGCAAAAATTATGTTTGGAACAAAGAAAATAGAAAGAACGAGGGAAAAAGGGAAGATTTGCATGTTTTCACTATTTTAAAAGTTCAATTACTCATTCATTTAATGAAAATTAGATCTTTTATTTACAAATTTACTCTTTATCTCTTTTGTTACCTTTCACTTTTGCTCTTTTGTACCAAACATAAAGAGGAAAAATGTTGTCTCCCTTTTCTTTCATTTCTCCCTACCTTCCATTCTCCTTCCTTGAGAAATAGGATTATTGAAACATCAATAAGATGTCATTTCCACCTTATGAAGGACTATAAAATATTAAACACCTTTCAAACAAAAGAAAATTGGATAAGTAGAAAAAGGGTCAAAATACCGATAACTAGCATGAGAGAAGTATTATAGGGCAATTACAATTAAGGATACATAATCATATTATTAGAATTTTTTGAATTTAGTTTTTGCTAGGAAGATTATCAAACATAGTATCTTGCAGTTACATGGTGTGTGAGTTTCATGTTAAAAATTAATCCCATTTTTCAACATTTTTGTTTTGTTAAATAAAAAAACCAATTTGACCTACAAACACCTTTAATAAAGAGAATGAATATGTGAAAAAAAATTATAGTAATATTATACATATGAATCTATATGCATATGTATATTTATTCATATTTGTTAAAAATTTTTAAAATTTGTGAACATTTACATAAAAATCATTTATCATCTTAACATGTAGACTCATTAATCAAAAAATAAAATTAACAATATCTTATATACTGCCTCACTTCAAAATTAAAGTTGCTGCCTCTAATATGTGTATGGAGAAAGATATAAATAAATACTTAATCATTTTATTTAATCATATTTTTCACTCATATTATATTTATACTTTATGG
Source organism: Durio zibethinus (assembly GCF_047325235.1). Taxonomy (NCBI): domain Eukaryota; kingdom Viridiplantae; phylum Streptophyta; class Magnoliopsida; order Malvales; family Malvaceae; genus Durio; species Durio zibethinus. The sequence goes on along the minus strand of NC_143170.1, from coordinate 10,582,747 downwards.
ATGTATTTGGTACAAAAGATTATGATAGGATAGGATAAGATAATATTATGAATAGGATTAGATTAAATAACATTATCCTATCTTATGTTTGTTGCATACAAAGATTAGAATAGAATAATTTATTTATTGGTCAAAATTATCCTTTCTCAAAGTTTATACAATTTAAATTATTGATGTAATTTTTAAGGGTTTTATAAGACATGTAAATTTAATCTCATGGATTAAAAATAAGCTTTTCCACTTGGGAAGGATTGAATTATCTTATAATAAGAGGATGATTAATCCTTCTTATAATCTTATTCTTTTCTTTATATACAAACCAAACATAATATAGAATGATTATCATCATATCATATCCATCATCTTATGCACCAAATATGACCTATGTATGTAAATGTAATTTAAGGGATGTAAAATTTTGTGAAGATTATGTTAATTTTTTAATTAAATTTCAAGTTACAATTAATATATTGTTGTTGCATCAAAACATATAAATGTTAACTAATCTGGCTAACATTGAACTTGATAAAATAAAATAGTTGAATAATTGAAAAATGAGATTATATATTCAGGAATACACATTGAATGTTAAGATTACGCATTGAATTTCTGGTAGTTCATCTATAATGAAAAAAATATATTTATAATTGTTCCAAAAGAAATGAAACAAAAGATACAATAGAGTTAGGACCGTTCTTATATGAGGTCTACCCAATATATTTTTTTCTCTTAAAACAAAAAGAAAATGGTTTCAAGTGCATTGATTCATTACTAATACAAGAGCATTACCAAAGTGTTTAAAAGAAGTGAAAGTTTATATAATATATTATATATTACAATATATAATATCTATTAAGTAAAAGAGTTCTTATCCTAATGAAGTAAAACAACATTTTAAGAAATTGTTAAATATTCTTAAAAATTAATAAAGAAAATTTGGAAGAAAATTTAACTAAACAAAGTAATTAATAATGAGTTAACATAAATAGCTAATAAAATACTATTAGTTGGAACATAACTCATAAATTATTTGGTTTTGTATTTAATTTTAATAAGGTTAGAGTCCAACTAGATTGAAGCCCGGATAAAGTTTTCAAAAAGATAATTAAATTTGATTCGGCCTTATCCGATTTATAGACCTCTAATAAACTACAAAGAGAAAGAATATTTATTCATATTTATAGTTATTTATTTTTTCATATTTATAAAATTATAAAAAGTTAAAAAAATTGGAAATTTACATAAGGATCAATTGAAAAATAAAATTAATATTCCGAAAGTGATAAATATTCTTAAAATTTTAATAAAAAAAACTTGAAAGAAATTTTAACTAAACAAAGTAATTAATGATAAGATTACATAAATAGGTAATAAAATACATATTAGTTGAAATATAACTTGTAAATTATTTTATTTTATTTTATTTTTATTAAAATAATAAAGATTGGAGGTGCAAAAAGCAAAAAGCTACCAAATTTGTATTGTAAATTATTTTATTTTATTTTAATAAAATAATAAAAAATAAGATATTTTATTTTCCGTTTCTTCTTTTCCCATTAGGTTTAGGTAAGGCAATATATCTATATATACAAGCGCGTACACTAGTCTTCACTCAAAGCAAACCCTAAGTTTGAAATTGTTTTTCTGCTTTGATTTATTGCATTGCATTGCATTCCCTTTTCTTCGAAGAGATTGTTTTCATCATGGCAAGACGTGAACCGTGGTTTCAAGTGATGGTAGACTGCGGCGTGACTCTCACTCCTCTGAGGGGTTCACTTTTCCCAAACCGGATTTCTTCTTCAAATCCGTAAGTTCCTTGATGATGATACTGGCAATGTTCGTGAGGATGATCAGGAGGAGGAATTCCAGGAAGAATTGGTTTTTCCAGTATTTGTTTTTTGCTCCAATCGACACCGCAACTATGTAGCTCACCGTTTACGTGAAGCTTGATGGCGTACCGATCGGCGCGGCCTTGAAAGGATGTTGGACGTAGTTTTCTCCGATGCGAAGCTGATTTTAGAAAAAGAGAAGCAGAAGAACAATTGTGAATTTGGCGGCATCCCTACAATAATATTACGCGTCAAGAAGATGGTCAGGTGGGAAGATGAGTTAGAGGCTATGGCACTGGAGTTGTCAATGCAAGAAACTCCTAAGCCAGTTCCTGCGACGAAGGATTCCACCAAGCCTTTGCAAAAAGTGAAGCTTCAACCTTAGGTTGATGGTCTTGGTGCTTCTACTGAAGAGCGCATGATTTGTATGAAGCAACTCTCGCCTGGAACAGAGGTCACTTGCATGCCTTGTTCGCATCTCTTTCATGGAGACTGTGTCGAGAAGGGGCTGAATACCAGTCATCGATGCCCATTGTGCCGCTTTCCAATGCCAGCTAGTCCGTAATGTAATGGGAAGATTTTTTTATTAGGTTTTTTTTTTTCTTTTTAAAAGTTCAGGTTTTTGTTTTTAAGTTTTATTGTAATTGTAATGTTTATCTCTTAATTATCCAATCTGGATTAATAAGAAGTTTGAATTCCTTGATAAATTTGCTTTTACCTTTCATGATCCAACAGGGAGAAAAAAAGAAATAAACTCGTAAAACTGTCCAAGTGCACTAAGTACATATGCAATTTAGTTTATGACTCTTTCCTTCAAAACAAAAAAAAAAAATGATCATGCAGGTGCAATGGAGACTTTATCAACCTCAACAATGTACTCAAGAGTGGCAGACGGCGGAATCTGGACACCAGAGCCTAAATCTGCACCATTCTCTCCAAATCCCAAATTGGGAGGAACTATCACTCTCCTTTTGCCCCCTGCTTTCATTGATCTCAACACATATTCTACCCCTTCACACATTCCCTTGCTGTAAGGCCTTGACCCCATTACTAGAGCAAGTGGCTTCTTCCCTCCGTCAAATGTATCAACAAACACTTCACCGCTGCCTTCAATTTTGCCCTTGAGATCAATCACCACCACGTCTCCATTCCTTGGAGAAACCCCTCCACCAACTCTCAACTCATAGTACCTGTTTTAAAAGCATAAATGTTATCATTTACTAACCGAAGAAAATGCTGGCATTACATATATATTTCAGGTGGTTAATCAAGTATATATAGATTATTCAATAGACAATGAAGAAAATATACCTTATGCCATTAGGCAACACGACCTCCTCTTGCTTCTCAACATCTCTATCCAAAACAATGAGTGTGGTCAGTGAAGAAGGACTAATCTTAAGATTCATCGTACACAGTTAGCAAGTTTGTTTCAACCGCTGATTCATTTGAGAGGTTATTTAGTAAACTTTTGTATTTGATTTTCTACCCAAGTAAAAAACTAAGTAAAATGGTGCATAAAAAATAACAAAAAATAGTTTGAAACTTTGTGAATTTATTGTGGGAGGTAAGAATTTCACAAATCATCAAATGTCCTTGCAAGTTGAACAAATTTAAAGCATTTGACTTCAATGTGAAGATTCAAGGCTCTATCCTGTCCAGTGGATATATATGATTATAGGAATTTCAAGAGAAGAAATCCACAGCCAAAAAATTCTATATGATTAATACAATTTATCTAAAGCGTTTCAGGATTTCCTTGTATGACAGGAAAGACTAGTAATTGATAAACATGGAATTTGGTTTTCAAGTAAGGATGTAGAGATAGAGCTTAGAGTTAGATACCTTGTATTTGCTTCTTGTTGAGAAGATTCAAGGCGAGTCTTAATCTGTTCAGAAATCACTCCAACAGCAAGGAAGGCTGCCCATGCAAGACCTGCACCGAGCCCGAAGCGCCTGGTCAAGGAGGAAGCTATCCAGTCTGTGGTTTCAACAGTGGTGGCAGGTTTAGGGGGCTTTTGTTGTTGCACTTTTACTGAGGCTGCAGGTGTTTGCTTCTCAGAGGAAGTCGTGCTTAGCTGTGAAGACGGAGTAGGAGGTGGTGGTTGAGAAGATGGATTTGGTGGTGAAGGAGGAGGAGGTGTTTGTGATGATGAAGACAAGCGGGGAGTTCTTAGCGGGTGAGACAAAAATGGTGGAGAGCTAAAGAAGGTTGCCATTTAAGGGGTTTGATAAAATCTTTGGTCGAGACGCTACCAGTCAGCAGGAAGAGAAAAATATTTGTATATAATCTTCACTTTTGTGGGGAGTGGCTGGTCCTACCTTATCCTTACAGGAGATAGGATTTAAAACCTTAGGTCTATTGAGTCTTTTTCTTTCTATTCCTTCCCAATGAGAATTGTTTGAGTGCAGTCATGGAGGAATAGCTTATTCATGAAAAGGGTGGACATCAAAAAGGAAAATTATCCATGAATAGGGGTCGTCAAGTTCTTTTTTTTTTTTTTTTTTTTGTGGACTTCCATTGAAGCATATGAATGGTTAACAGTAAAAAAGTTTGAATTTTGAAACCAACAAGTGAAAAAGGCATTATTGAAGCTGCAAATTTTTGAATTGCACCATCCTTCAAAATTTTGCTGGCAGAGAATTCTTGGTTAACTACTGAATGAAAAAGAAAAAGAAAATTCTTTAGCTAACAGCTTTAAAATGATTTTCAGTTATTGTATTTTTCTTCAGTTCACATTATAACCTGAAACCCCCCCACCCCCCATTTGATCACAAGATGAGGAAAAGCATTGATAATTACAACAACTTTCATTTTTTCTTTCTGTTTACAAACAAATGCACAACATTAATAAAAATGGCTGCATCCCTGATACCCAGAAAAGAAGAAACAAAAAGAGAAAGAAACATATCATCCAAAATCGGAGTATATATTGTGTAATCTTCAATCATGTGTGCTCATACGTCCCATACAGTTCAGGACCTGCCAACCGCTGGCAATTCAATAAAGCCAGGCGCACTTCTGTCTTGAGCTTTCTCTCTTGGCCTGCTAAGCCTTTTGCAACACTTCATGGCCAACCCCTATCAATGGGCACTACTTAAAGATACAGTTGATCTAGGTACTTGTGAACTTGTTACAGGCTTTTGCAGTGGCTTCAAAGCAGCCATAATTTCTGCAAATGTTGGCCTCAATTTTGGATCTCTACAATTTCAAAGTGCAAGGGTCAGTTTTGCCTATCATCCTTTACACACAATCAGATGCGTCTACTACTACATCCTATAGATTGCAATGACCATGACACCAGAGTTCATCTCCATGATACAGCAGCAACCAAAACCATTGATCAAAGTTCAATATTGCACACGTTAATATGATTAATCGTCATTATAATGCAAAATCAAAAGTTTAAGTACAATTAAAAAAAACAAAAAAACCAAGAGAAAGAAAATTCAGACTAACAAGTAAAGCTCGGGTTAAGAGAACTAAGGTGGCAAGATCTGTACAAAGTACAGATGGAACATATAATAGATTATGCCCAACATTCCCCCATCTTGTGCAAATGGTTTAGATTTAGCTCAACTCTTACATGTTTAAAAGCATACAAATTCGTATTAACATGTGAATTTCACATTGAATTTCATAGTTATACCAACCAGATCGTCAACTGTACATGCACCAAGACTATCAATTAATCAACTTCTAAACTAAGTTGATTTTCAAACCAATATGCTAACAAAAGCATACAAATTTTTATAGTCAAATTGATTTGATTTTATAGCATAATTTTACCAGTTTAGGTTTCTTTTAGATCCAGAGAGGATTAGGTGTCATCATCTGAAGTCACAACATGTCATCATCTAAGCAGTGTAAGGCATTGAGTCCATCCAAAATTTACTCCAATACTTTTGTGTCTCTATACTTATATAAAAGTGAGAGTCTAATTTGGCCTCCATTAAGTTAGTAGAAACAAACAAAATACTACAATCAACAAAACAGTCAAACAAGATAATAAGAGTTACATCATGTTTGGACATATTAGTCATTTTGATTCATATTAGAATTACAGTTGTAGTTGTATCCTCAACTCTCATTATATCAAAATAAGCAACACCTAATAACTTCTACTTTTTTCTCTCCTTTTTCTCTTTTACTCGTATTTAACAATATATATCCATACACTCACCAAGAAGAGTATGAAGGACGATAAAGAAAATAATGCTTCTTCAAATTAGCTGTCACTTAGACCTAAGTTCCTAACCTATTTCATGGTAAAGATATTCTCCAGACTCCCTTCACCAACATAGCTAATTAAAAAGACAACAGCATGAGACAATTTCTTTAAGAGCACCAACAATGCCTCTGAAAAGCCACTCTCAAATATTCCTTGAAACATGGAAGAGAAGAATGACTCTAACTCTTCCAAACTTCTTACACTAGACAGGGTAGTTAGGTTATTAATCTGCACTTCACATTAAATGAAAGCCATTTTTCTGAACTTCAAGTTAATACATACATGGCACATACATGCATGCATACACTCTTCTAGTTGTAGCATTGCTTGCAATTAAGGGGTGCATGAATGGTTTAAACACACACATCTTACATGGACATGCATGTGTGACAAAGGTCTAAAACAACCTTTCAAGATTTAAAGAGCAGAACCCAGGTTCAGGAGATTGAAAATAACTCCAAAGACAAAATCAGAGAAAGGTCAACTAAATTAATGAAAAAGTTCTGAAGAAAGAATTGGTAACCCAAAGAAAAAGTTCAGCAAAAAAAGAAACAGAAAATAGTTTGATGCAACAATGTTTAAAAATATAGACCATGAACCAAAACATAAGCATCTACAGCAGTCTGCTTTTAAGCTACGGTAAGAATTTAAAGTATAGCTACTTTGGCAATAAAAATAGCATGCCAATTCTAGTTCAAGATAACTCAAAAGCTATAGTACAACTATATGTGCATGAGCTTGTTGGGAATTGGCAGTATTAAATCACAATATCTAATCTGAGACCAAGAAATAAGGTAATACTAAAAATTATACTCACGTCTGCCAACACTTTCTAATAATTTCTGCAATGGCAGGATCCATGTCATCTGGAATGTCAAGACGACGGTGCTGAAATCCTACTGCACCAACAACTTGCATTGGATTCATTCCTCCCCATGGTTGTTGCAATGTAGAGAGCTCCCATAAGATAACTCCAAAGCTGTAAACATCAGACCTGCATATTGACCATATTTTGTATGAGCATTAAATGATTCTAGGATGATGACGAAAACAGTAAAGAAAAATAGCAGAGTGGGAAGGAAAAAAGCCTACTTCTCGTTTGAAGGTTCATTTCGTAGTACTTCTGGAGCCATCCACTCAGCCTGAAGAAGGCACTACATGGACTTGGTTAATTCAAAGGTACATTGCATATGGTACAATTAGAGGTTGGGTTTTGGAAAACAATGAAAAAACATGGATGTGGAGCATAGTTGATGACATTAACAATGTTTGGATCGAGGGGAGAAGAGGGTAAGGAAAGAAAAGCTGGGGAATGGGGAAACCTTTCCCTTGTTTGAATATTATTTAAACTAAAATAAAAGAAAGGAAGGGACAATGGTTATAATGAATATTAGGAAAACAATTATAATGAATCCTTTCTTTTTCTTTTCACTCTTTCACCAAACAATAGTTGTTAGGATTCCTTTACTTCGTTTCCTTTATTAATTTTATGTATGTTTCCTTTCCTCTAAAAAACTTTCATTTCCTTTCGTTTCCTTTTCTTTCCTTTACTAATAACTATCTAAACATAGCGTAAAACTATAATTTGTCCCAGATATCTAATAGACAAATCCCATTCTAATATAAAGAATAAAGAAGGAATGAATATATGCTACCAATATTATAATAGTTGCAATATTACTCCAAGATATCCTTTAGGATTACTGATAAATGGAACTTCTCCATATTTTGCATTATGTATGAGTATATTGTACCCTTACATCACCTAGAAAAATCATGCCATGGCATAAAAGCCTTAGCTCAACATTGATCATTCCACTAGACATCTAAAGGCATGTGCTTCAACAAGATGATCAATTTTAACATTATTGATTTTTTTTTTAATTTTTTCATTATACATCTAATTATGTTCATGTAGCTATATAGCTCATTTGGTAATCATTCTAGGCAAATTGGACATCTAACTAGGTGAGGATCTCAAAAGTACATCTATTCATTCAAATTTCTTTCTTCCTCCCTCAAATTGATTTCCTTTGACATTCACTATGAACCAAGCATAATTAGTTTATCTAAATATATATTATCCTTAACACGTCAGATGGCACCACGTAAGTTACCCACTTATCTATATTGCTATTATTGACATCTTTCCTCTCACTGCAGGATGAGATGTCAACTACCCTTAAATATGAACAAACCCTGCATGCTTCATTTCAGGAGGATTCTCTCATCGGCAAACCCTGCATGCTTCAGTTCAGGAGAATTCTCTCATCGGCAACAAGAACTGCCACCGCTACTACTCTTGACACCCCATTAGTACAAACATCCAACCATGGTATTAAATATCTACAATATTTTCAATATATGAACAAACCCTGCATGCTTCAGTTCAGGAGGATTCTCTCATCGGCAACAAGAACTGCCTCTGCTACTACCCTTGACACCCCATTAGTACAAACATCCAACCATGGTATTAAATATCTACAATATTTTCAATATATCCAATTTTCATGACCATCAATATGTTTTTTCTTTTTTATTTTTCCATTTCGAACAAATATCAATAGATATATTCGCAAATCAACAAATTTATATAAATATATTATTAGTTAAAAGTATCAAATTTAACATGTTTTCAACAATATTTAAGATATATCAAGGATATTAGAAAAGATCAGTCAATTTATATTTTTCATTCTTTATTGAAAAAATGATTTTTTTCAATGACCTATGTTGCTTACTAGTCTTAAAAGGACAACTATAAAATCTAATCAATAGCAAAAAGCCAACAGTAGCAATGGAATTAAGCAATGCGTCCTCAATTAACGCAACCACAAATGATCCAATTGTTGATCTAGTATTATGGGTCAAATCATATGACAACTATTTTTTGCTAAAAAAATTTAAAATATCATGTTTGAATCAAGATATTAAAACAAGGTAAATAATATATTAACCAATTTTCAATTAATAAAAAAGAAAATAGGAAAATCCAGCATGTTGGAAGCTGATTTCAGATGTTAAAAACCAATAGTTTCAGTGTAAATTATATAGAAAAGAACTACAAGCAAATATTTTTTCATCCATAAAACTAGATGATTGTTCAGATCTAATGTTGTATAAAAAATAATTTAAAGAATATTTAGATTAAATTGATAAATTTTCAAAATGAAATTTGAGAAAGCTTATGGTATAAATTATTTGAATATTTCTCAAACATGTATCATGCTTTTATAATAGAAATATTAGATTTTGTTACCTATCCCAATGAAACTGAAAATTACTCCCTATTATATGTTCTGTTTTATATATCATATGTATAATATTATACTTTTAAAATATAAAAGAATATATACCATTGTTTCAATCAAGATTTTCAAATTTTTATTTGAATTTCCGTCCTTTTCTCAATTAATATCATTATTTTTGTATCCATCAATAGTGATATTTAAAACTTTGCTACCAACTATTACTTTTGCTCACCTCAGTACTTAAACTCCCTAGTTCCTTTCATTACTACTACCAATCTCCAGTAAGGCAATAACTCCATCTCCTTATTCCTACTTTTGGATCTCACACCTTGCACTACTAGATCTCCTTATCTTCACTTTTGGATCTCCTTACCTCTTATCATTGAAATTCCTTAGCCTTCTAATTCAGAAATACCTAATTTTCCTTGCTCATCCCTCACCATGACACCTAATTTTGGCGCATTAAGATTGCCCTACCCTCATTTTTGCCTCCTTTTTTTAGGTCCTCCTACTTACTCAAGGGCAATGGTAGCTCATTCTCCACTAAAAGAACCCTCAATATGATCTTCTTGAATGAATGTATTTCTTATAAAAATTTCATAATATTATTCTTTTGATGATTTATAACCAAATCTACCCCCAAGTTATGGCCTAACTTTACTATCCTATATTCTATTTCACCATATACATCTAGTAGCATTACCAATTGTTGGTACTCTACGCTAGTCATACCCTACTTTTTCCCAAAATTAGCGTTGCATGACATGTCAAGAGAGGAAGCAACAAACTCTCGTTTACTAAATTTTATTGTAAAGATGAAGAAATAAATTTTCTCCTATTTACTACAGTGACAAAGAATAAAATTATCACTATATTTATTCCTTTTTCTACTTCTTCCAAGTGCAGGATAACCCCAAGGGGTTGTGGGTTTTTTCCTACCAATTGGAGCCTTCCCTTCACCACCCTCATGGGGATGATCTATAGTGTTCATAACTACTCCTCTTACTACAAGATGGTTACCTAGCCAACATTTAGATCCGCCTCTACCCAAATGTTTCTGGTTCACCCCAACATTCCCCACTTGTCTGACTGTTGCTGAGCAGTTTTTGGATATCAAATGGACCTCCCTGGAAGGTAATTTTAATGTGGCCAATTTCCCCTCTTTTGCAATCAGTTCGCTACAGCACCCGCTGCTCTAGTTAATTGTCCACCCCGCACAAGAGTATCAAACAGAAAGCAAATCAACTGGAACCAGATTGTAAAACATGTTTGCAACCAAAGGAAATGAGGATTCATATCATGTGCGAATGAATTTTATAGTATAATTCATTTATTAATGAATTAGCATGTTAGGAATTAAAATCACAGATTTGTAAAATTCTGAACAAATAAAATTATAGATTTCAAACGAATTCCACAACTTTTTATGTTCATTTATTTCAAACACACTACATGGACTTAGGTAGAAGTGTTTTATATTGAGTATCCAAAAATATATAAAAACAAAGCTTTATGGTCATGTTTAGTGCATAGAATGATGTATAGGATAGGATGATAATCATCCTATATCATGTTTGGTTCATATCGAAAGAAAGAGATAAGATTGCAAGGAGGATTAATCATCCTCTTGGCAAAGGATGCTTTAATCCTCCCAAAGTGGGGAGGATTATTTTTAATCCACGGGATTTAACTTATATATTCTATTATACCTTCAAAAATTACATCAATAATTTAAATTTTATAAACATTGAGGAAAGATAATTTTGACTAATAAATAAAATTATCATATCCTAATCTTTGCACACATCAAACACTAGATAGGATAACATTATTTAATCTAATCATATTCATAATATCATTTTATTTTATCCTATCATAATCTTGTGCACCAAACACACTCTATATAGATAAGATTTCCTTTAATGTTTTCTTCTATCAGAAAACAAAAGAACATGTTTACATTTAAAAATATTTTTATTAAATTTATTTTTAATATGAGTACTAACTTTAAATAGTTTTGTTCCATCAAAAATAATTAGATATATTTTTATTAAATCTTAAACACATTTACTTACATAGCTAGAAAGGAACCCAAGATATGAAAGTCCCAGGACACTTTTTGGATCGGACTAAGACAAAAATCTATATAAACCCAATTTAAAGAAGACATGATTGAAAAGGATTTAAGCCCAATTATTAACTCGTTTTTTCAAGCCCAAGAAGCAATTTAAAAGAAGCCCTAACCACTCCTCTTTTCTGTTTCTATCATCAGCTCACCACTATTCTCAGCTGTGCAACAGTCACAGAAATTCCTCCCTACCTGCATTTCTCTCCTTTTCTTCTTTTTTCAATTACAACAGCAGCTAGGAAAGGGGAACAGAACTCATCCTAAGTTTAAAAAGCCATGTCAGACACATATATAGCACCAGTAGTGATGTTAACACCGGTACAGTGACCTTAAATGTGAGTCTATGTAACAGAGGCAATTACTCTTAAAATAGATAGGATCTGCCATATATAACAGAAAATAAATGAATAGAATATAAAGTAGTTAAAGAAAAAGAAAGGAGAAAACAAGTTCTTTGGCATTACCGTCCCTGCAGTTGACCTTGATGATAGATATGTGCTGTGCTTCATCCGTGATAAACCGAAATCACAAACCTAAATCAAAATTTGATGCCAGGCTGAGTTACTCATAAAAGAAATTTCTAATGTAACCAGCACTAGTAAAGAAGAGATAAAAGGCAACCTTCACAACCCAATTTTTATCAACTAAAAGATTTGGGGATTTCAAATCACGGTGTACTATCACTGGAGTACAATTGTGCAAGTAATTCATTCCCCGAGCCTGAAAATTCAAGCATTCAAAAGAGAAAGATTACCCAACAAAGCCATCAAGTGAACTTTAAGCAGACTAAATAAAATATAAGGTAAGAATAATATAATCATTTGGCACCCTAGCATTTGGCCCAAAAGTTGGTGCATGCTTCCTCCTGCTCAAAATAGGTTCAAATCCCCATCTCCAATATCAAAAAATTAATAATAAATAATATATAATATACATAAAGCATAGATGTTAGTAAAACTTTTGATTGATGAAAACAGATATCTTTGTTCAATATATTTCTCAATTTCCATTCTAAATATTTTTTATTATAAATATTAATAAGATTGATCCAATTAATAAATAAGAATTCTAAATCTGTTGAAAAACAATCAAGTGGATTTATTAGATAAATAAAAAATATTTAAGTTAAAAATTTATTGATTTATCTCAAAGTTATAATTTTACATTAATGTTATTTCAATAAACTCTGTGTTTATCTAGTATATTTTGGAAATAGGACAACTTTACATATTATTATGAATTTCTATTAACATAGCTTTCATTAGTTTCAGTTATTTGTACAATATGCAATTCTATGTTCTTATTATTTAAAATTAAGTAAAAATTGCAATTTTGTGTTTAATATATAATTATTGTTTAAAAAAAATTCAAAAATAACTATTCACGTGCATGAGACATCAAATACTAGTAATAACAAAATGACAGAATCATACAGCATCAAAAGCCATTCTCAAACGCCTCCGCTCATCTAATTGATTGTTTGGCCTGTGAATTAACCTATACAAACTACCTCTGCAAAATTCAAGACGTAAAAAATACTTAGAACATATACAACAAAGTGAATAAATGAATTGCTAAGCACTTGGCAATTAGGAAATTGGATAGAATAAAAAAAGAGTAAAAATGAAAGGAAAAGGAGTAAAGAGCCAACAATGCCAACAAGAGCAAGTTCAGAATCCAGAACCATGCCTCAAGCAGCAGTTTATCCATAACGGCACAATTTCAATAACTCTTCCAAAGTGTTTTTTTAATCCATGCACTTAGCTTATGGTTAATTCAGCTTTTAGCCCTTTTTACTCACATTTCAATTGCTGATAAAATACTGGCACATCATATTGATGAGGATTTATGAAATAGCTATACTTGTGAGTTGATGCATCATTTTAACTAAGCTGCTTAGACAAAAACTAATTGTAATGATCTATTGATAGCACCTACATACATAGAGTTTTTGCATGCTAAAAATGCTGCTATTTTTTAAAATTTGGATGATTTTTGGTGCTTTTCATGTTTTCATAATTTTAGGTTTTCAAGCTCATGGATATTATTTTCATGCAAGCCAAGCATGCAAGCAGTCAAGGAGCAATTTTGGCCCAATTTTGGAGCTCATAGCCAAACCACCTTGTCCCACATTCATAGAGTTTCAATTGCACAAGGACACTCCCATGATGTATTTGGCCACCTCTATTCCAAGAATGGTTGCATGCTACTCCAAGCTCACTTGGACTCCATCATGTTTGGCCAAAGAGAAGTTTTGATTCAAGCATGACTCCTTTGCTTAGCCATGAAGCAATTGTGTAGCATAAGGACTCTATCCATTCAGCCATACAAGGGGGAGGATTAATTTGCAAAAGCATGGACTCTACAACCATCATCCTATTCAGCCAAGACTCCAAGAGAGCCTTCATGCAATTTTCACCACAATAAGGGCTAAGTACATTCGGCCAAGAGGAATTTGAAGCTCACCATGAGACTTGTTGCTTAGCCTTGAAGATTTTGACTTGGAGTAGGATTTTATCCATTTGAATTTCAAGAATTGGATAAAAATCAACTTGCTCTTGAATTTCCAAGCCTCAACCAAATCCAAGAGGAGAGCTTTATCAAAATTTGATCAAGATTCAATCAAAGGGTCAAGACTCCATTCGGCCAAGGCAACTCAAGCTTGAGAAGACCACATTCAGCCAACTCCAAGAAGATTAGGATGAGCACTCATCCATTAGAATTTGAATTTGAAAACGCATCTTGTACTCTCTACCTCTTGGCCGAACCCTCCATTATAAGTACGGAGGCCATTCACTCCTTTCCATCATCCCATTTCTCAATTCTCTTCTCTCTTTTAGTTCTTAGTTCTTATTTCTTTTAGTTCTTTAGTTCAGTTATTCACTTAGATGACAGATTTGCCAATAACAAAGCTTTTATTTCTTTAAATTCTTTTAGTTCAATTCAAGAAGTATTTTTCCAAAAACCCTTTCTTTTATTGCTTTAAGTTTCCAATCTTGTTTTTACAATCTTTATTCTTTTTCTTTCAAGATTGATGCAAGCTTTCTTTTACTTGTTGCAAGATTCAGCTACCACTTTCTTTTATGTTCTTTAAGTTCTTTTCATGCAACCTTTAGTCCAAGTTTACTAGAAGCAATCAGCGTTCTCAAGTTTCTTTAATTTTTCAAGGTTTCAATTCTTGTTTTCTTAGATCTAGTTTTTGGCAATCTTTTTTTTACTTCTCAAGTGACAATTGGTGAAGTCAAGATCTCTGCCTACACATTGCTTTTAGTCTTTACTTTTCTATGCAACCAAACCCTGAATTCCAATTGTTTAGATATAAGATCTTAGGGTTTCACCATTGGCACTTGAAAAGCAACCCAATATTACATTCTATAATCCCTAAGGAGATGATACTCGCATACTTCCTTTTATTACTTGATCTGTGCACTTACAAGTTATATGAAATGCAGCAATCATCTATGTTAGAAAATCATCACAAGAAATCCTTAGAAAATCACCACAAGAAATCCTCCAAAAGTATTACATTGTCGTATATGATGAAACAGCAAAATCAAACAGTTTCATCAAAACTGCAAATAAAGTTCCAACAAAATGATGAAAAGAAATAGTGACAACATACCTATGAAGAAATTCTGTTACAATTGAAAGGTTTGGAGGACGAGTTACAGCTCCCATGAAAAGAACAACATTGGGATGTCTGAGTTTTTTCATGATTAGGACCTACAAATTAGTGTTTAAAAATTGTAATTTACAAAGCAAGTAGTTTGGACAAATAATGGAGGGGTCAACTGAGAAAGTGAAATGTGATTTAGGGACAACACTTACTGCAAAGAAATGTGCTCGTGTCAAATGAAATCATTCAGAAAGGAAATACTATTAATGAAATTCAAACAGACCACTGACATGCACTCATATAAATGGGGAAACAAATGCTTTAGTTTCTTAATAAACCAGGCAATTACTTTGGGGTTTCCAAGGGTTCAACTAGTCTGGTATGGAACTTGATCTCTTAAACCCATAAGTAAGCCTGATTTTGTATAGTTTTCCTAAATAAATGGATTAATATTCAAGAATATGTATAACATATTTCTTCTATTATACATAGTAAAATTTTGTAACTATTATTGGGGTCAAGCTGCTGGATTACTTGTCCATGCTTGGCCTAGGACACTAGCAGGCTTAAATTTTTTTTTTTCTTTTGTCTTGTAGCCTGCCCAATACATCTAAAGGTAGTGTCCAGAGCCCATCCAAACATGAAGTTGAGCTAATGATCTGGGAATGCTTGGCCCTTGCACAACTCTAGCCACAATGACCACTGGAGACGTATAGATAGACATAAATTGGGACAACATTGTCTCGGTTTTAGGTTCTAAGATTCTTCATAGTTAATTATATGTAATCAGTAACTAAAGGTCAAGACATCTCCAATGACATGAACACCGCACTAATCTAGGCTTTGGCATAAGGTAAGTGGTTGTATAAAATAGATACAGGAGAGATAGGAAAGGCTTGTACCTCACTTTTGAATTCTTCAAGTGATTCCCCAGAGATATCTTGATCCAGGAACTTCTTCACGGCAACTTCCTGTGAAATCAAAGTGTGGAAAATGGTCAACTATTCTCCTTCAAAGAACAGCAACATATTATGGCAAAGTTTACACAATACAAGATTTAGACAACAAATGATTTCCATCCAAAAATTGGGAAAGTAAAAAATCAAGTTAGAACATTGATTGACAACCAAATTTACGTTGTGTATAAAAAAGTTAATCTGTGTGCATGAAACAATTCATAATTATCAACTATGGAATGCATTATCCAGCCCCAAGAATGCAGGCCAGTTACATACGATAGAAAAGGAACACAATGCAAGTATCCTAATTGTAATAGCTTATCCAAAAGTTTAACCAAATAAATGAAACAGAAATAGGAGCCAAAGTTCGTTTGAAAACCAGTGATTTCTGGTAGTGCTTTAAACACCCAGTCTTAAACCAAATGGTAATCAATAAAGAGGCTAAAGAAGAATATAAGGCCAGAGCAAAACTATAAAAAGGTGAGGGATAACAACAATTAACACTTCTCTTCATGTTGAAGGCCAACGCTACAACAAATAGGAAATGGCCCTAGCATGTAGATAACAAATAAGAACAAACAACCCTGGCTTTAATACCATGTTAAGCTATCAACCAAAAACCAATTAGCAACATGCAGAGAGGCCAACATGAATACAAGCCCATGACACTCTAGCTTTAAACACTTAACAAGAGTTAAATAGACTCAATAGGCAATGCTAAATTGGAATAAACCAGTGATAATTTTGTCTGAGTTTTGTTACCATCATCAAAATAAGGTAGGTGATGGATCAAGACTAATTGACTTTACTTAGAATATCCCTCCATACACTATTGTTTGTTACCATGAAACATATTATATCCCAATCAGGCAGCTATCAACTTGGCAATGCTAAAATTTGATCAAATTGAGACCCCAAACAGGCCCCAGAGACTTTTCACCGCATGCATGGAAGCAGCAAGAGATGCTGTTTTGGCTGGACCTTTCCGACAATATGAAATGGTGGCCATCATATCCCCTATCTTGGTCCTGAAGAATATTTGGTTGCATTACTTCATCTTGAAGTCAAGAGTTTGAATGAGTTTGAAATTGTGAGACCCTTATATCTTAAGCTACACAGAGCTCTTTTTGCCAACTAGTAAAGCCTACATCCTTGGGTATTCAAAAACTCATTCAAAAAAATAGAATATATGAAAGTTTAAGGGAGATTAATTTTGCAAGCAGTGTTTCCCATAATTAAAAATGAAAGGAAATCACAACAATTTGCCAAAAAGATCTTATGAAAACCTGGCAGATTCACTACCGAATACAAGTGATACACAGGAAAAAGACTCAAGACTTAATAGGCTCTTCAGATAGTATCTTGCAAGACACTTTTATTTTGATGCAATTTTATCTTAAAGTTTTCCTTTGAATTGTCCTCATGTCTTCAAGCTGCTTTTTTCAATAATTTGTCCTATATTCTTTTAAGCCATATTAGCAGTTTATATTTCGTATCTTATAATCACTTGCACCACCCAAATAGGTTATTACAAGTCATCCAAGTTGACTTGCCAGCCAATAAACATGATAGAAAATCATACTTTCTAAGTGACAATAGAAAATTCCTAATGCTTCTCAATGACAGGGAAGAAGTAAATTGTTTAGACGTAAAAAGCACATTCAACATAAAAGACTAAGCATAATAAAACTCACAGTCCCATGCCATTCTCCACGATAAACCTCACCATATGATCCTGCAAAAGAAAGGATGCACCAAAATAATGATAATGGACCACAATAATTGAAAACAACTTGGAATCAAACTATCTACCCAAGATAAAGCAAGAAATATGTAGCAAAAGAACAGGTCCATACCAAGTCCAATGCGCTCACCCAAGCTGATTTCGACCCAAGGAATCTCACAGTCTGCAACATCATCAAGGGCAACATCAGACTTTGAATTATCATTACCAGCTGATCTATCTGATATTCTCGCACCTTCAAAATTTACCCCCAAGGCATCATGCTCCCTTTCACCACTACCTTGTGGCTCACAACCAGCTGAGGCAGCCTCTCCATCACTACGCTCATTATGCTTAGTCACAGCTGCACTAGTTGCCACAACAGCAGCAGCAGTAGCAGTAGCAGCAGCTGCTACAGGCAGTTCAACATTTGAATCAGTGCCTGACTTTGTAGCGGCAACAACCATCGAAGACGCAACAACAGCAGCAGCCGCTGCTGCTGCTGCAGCAACTGGGACATTTCTGGCATATTGAATAGGAGCCACTTCAGATTGTGATGACACAGGTGGTCCAATGACTTCCCTTGTATCAAATGGATGAGTGACCTTTAGGCCTTCCACAGTTTTAAGATGCTCAGGTTGGTTATGAGGAGAGCTTGCTTTAGCATATACTTTGCGATGGGGTAGAGGAGGCAAGCAATGAGAAGGTCCAAAATCATCTTGATTCTTACTTTTGCGAGGTCCAGTGCCCTGTCTATTTTCATCATTAGTTTCAGTTGGCAGCCTGACTTCGATAGTTGATGTATCTAACTGCTCGGAATAAATCTCAGTAAATAAGTTAGGGGGAACAACAACACCGCTCTCAAGTAACACATCATGAAGTTTTTGAGCTAATTGTGGATTCTCCTTGGCAGCATCAATCATGTACTGTGAGACATCTTTCACCTTCATCCCACGCACAGCAGGGGAGCTAATACCTTCTGTCCAGGAAGGAGATTTCATATGCGCATAAGGGTAATTAGATCTGTTTGGATGCTCTCGCACAGGTGCCTTCTCCACATTGGAAGGGGTTTTAAAGTCATCCATGGATTCCTTGGATTGCTCCCCACTTCTTGCTGCCCCTGACAAATTTACAAAAGCATTAAAATCACCTCTTTCATCAGATTGGTCTCCTGCAGCAGCAAAGTTTTTGAACCTGGATCTCTTCTCCAGTGTCCCAAATTCTGCATTGTCTTCAAATGAACTCCCAACCCCACTACTAGAAGAGGCCATATGGGATGAATCAATTTCTCTAGACAAAGGACTGGTGGAAAAGAAAGAATCATCATATTCCACATGAGATCCCGCTGCATCGGAAGGAATAAGTGTGCCAGGATCTGCCATTAGGTCAACAATGTATTCCCTGAAAAACACATGGACCACTTTGAGGAATAGTTAAGCTTTTGCAACCTATGTCAATAAGTTTCAAACCTAGAAGCACTACTAGCCAACAATAAATCTTGTCAAGCAATTTTTAAAAAAATGCAAGAACCGCACAGCAAATCTTAAAACAAATATATAGATTAAAAATGCTTAGGTTTGAATAGAAGATAGCACAGAATAGAAGTAAATAAAAGAAACATGTTGACTCAAAAGAAATGGTCAACTTTTGCCTACTTAATAAACGATAAAACATATTATACTGCCAAGCAAATGAAACCTGATTATCAGATACTTATTTGTGGAGGAAAAAGTAAACGTGCAGACCATAATAGAAATCACCTTCCATCATCAATCTTTACAAAGTTTATTGCCATGTCATTAGAACCTGTATATTGCTGCCCCTTCACCAGCCGGCAAGGAATGCCAGCACTATCAGCCAAAACCTATGCAACCACAAAGAAACAACCATTACTGATAGAGAAGTCCTAGAAGATCACGTTCAACCTGTACACTCAAACTGCTAAAAAATGTTCTTCCTATGACTAAAGGCAGGTGTCAAGAAAAATGCCAAAGAGTACTAGTGGTGAGGACACATCATACATGATCTAAAATAAATAAGCAAAATAAATGAGACAGAAGTTTTATGTGTGGTTAAAAAGCAACAAGGAAGATCTTCAACCAAACCACAAATATTTAAAGAAGTAAATAAGAAAGAATGACATTCTCAATTTTAGACATCATTAATTGCTGTCACTTCTCAAAACTTTTTATTCCTTTTTCTACATGTTGACGATGGTGCAATAATCCAAATAGTCAAGCTCACATAGTGGGAAAAGGCTTTGTTTGTTGTTTTTTGCAGTTGTTTCTCAATATTACTCATATTAATTAAGAATTTAAGATGAATACAACCTTTTTCAATGTAACATATTTTTTCCTCCTCAACTATCTAACAACTTGTCTCCACTTTGGCACCATTATGCTGCTAGATAATGAACGAGTCATATTACATTTTTGAGATGTATCACCTGAGATATCTTAACGTATTAACAATAAAACAGATAATAAGACAGCATGCTTGTAAATTAAGAGAAGCAAAATTGCTCGAGTAGCCAACTCTATTATGATTTGCATAAACATGGCTATATACGGTCCCAAATCCCAAGAACAGAAAACCAAAGTTAGTTGTAATGGAAATATCAAATAAACTATCAACTATACTGAACTACTTGTTGATTCCAATAAAATGGGATTGGCTGTATGGAACCTTCCTCTATTCACCGTTTTGGTAAATCTTGAGAAATCCAGTTGGCAAGCCATATACCTAAATCAAAAGAAAAAAAATGAACAAATAGGGCAAGTACCTTGAACAACAATGCACGATGACAAGCCAACCCAATTGTTAAAGAACCAAGTGGCAAAACCATGCTGCCAAGGGTAGCTTTTAAACTGTAACTAAGACTTCGCCAGGCTCGTGAAATATTCTCAGGATCCGCAACTGGTCCACCCATATATTCAGAAACTAAAACTGCAAGCCTTTGCACCAGATTGCTGCTGACAAAAGCCAAAGATTCTGATCTTAACTTCGCAGTCATCTCTAGTGCTTTTCCTTCAAGTTTCAACAAATTTGCATCAAAAGCCCTATTGACCAAAACTGCTTCCCAAGAGACATTGTCTGAAACTGACATCCCTTGCAGATCAAGAAGTGAAGGCATTCTTTCTGAAGTCAATTCGGTTAGAATTCCATACAGGTCATAAAAGCCATCCAGGATCTTGTCATCATAATTAAGAGAATTATAATTCTGTGAAGCACGGACAAATCTAGGATATGAGCTAGGTTAGCAAGGGATAAACATATAGCAAATAAACACCAGCAAGCTAACTCACACAATGGTAAGGAACCTTGCGTATGAGAGACAGATACTAGTAAAGTCCATAAAGGTGCATTAGCATGTCAGGGGGAGGAGGGATGTTAGGCATAACCGGTAACCTAAAGCATTTCACCCTGCAATATATGCTTAAACCTAGAGCCTGCAAAGCTTACCTGAAGCCAAAATCATCCAACCTAGAATGACTCGATCTGGAATGACCCGAACTTAAATTAAGCATAATATTATTTTTATAAATATTAGTTTAATTAAAAACAATAAATATAATAAAATCTATTAGTTTATTAATATAATAGCTTTAAATTATCCTTAAAAATCTATTTTCTTTACTGTTGCATTTCATATAACTTTGGATATTGTCCTTCTTAATTATGAATAGAAAAAATTCAAAAAGAATTCATACCATTATAATTGAATTAAATTTCCATATTTATGCATTATAAGACAAGTTCTTTTTTTCTTTTTTTACATTTACAAAATAATAAAATCAATCATCAAATTAGATAAATAATAACTTTAAAAGCAAAAAGTAATCCACAAACAAGAAAAATAATTGACAATAATTCAACAAAGCTAACTGTGGGACCAACTTTTAAATATTTTAGTTGATTTCACCATGTATTTGATATTAGATGGTTATCAAAAATAATGACTTAAAATGCAACGGGAAAGACACTAGACTAGAGAATCTTTCTTCATGTCACCTAGAAAACATTATTTTTATATATCACTTTAATTTCATATAATAATCCTTAACTCTTAAAAGTAGCTAAAGAGATAACTAAATATTATTTATATTCAAATTTTCAAATAGTTTTTTCTTTTATTATTATTATTATTTACTCTCAATGAAGCATTCAAGAAACTAATTAACACTACTTCTAACTTTTGGAGTTATAGTTGACCTTTTAAGTGGTAAGTTATAACCATAATCATATTGAATCACCAATAATATTAAGTGCAATGAAAATGAAAATTAAACATCAATAAATCAAATCATTAATAATTTTTTTGGGAGAAAATTATTAATTTTTTGTATAAAATAATTCTAAATTAGTTTATGACTTTAATTTGCTAGTTGTTTTTATATGATTTAATGAGATTTTGAAAATCTTATTTATATGATATCAAAAATCAAAATGGGAGGTATGCCACAAGTTGACAAAAATGTGACTTTGAACTTAACCACGGTTGAGAAAATTTGACATGATCTAAATGATAACCCAAACCCGAATAACTCAAGTGTCAAATCCAAAATATTCAAACCCAAGATTACGCAAATCCGAAGCTACCTGAAGCCAAATGACCCAAATTTCGTTCTACTTGAAATGTCCTGACTCGCCCAATTGTCACCTCTACTTGAACCTAGTAACTTTTAAGACAATGACCTACTTAAATTATGATAATTAACTTTTTGTTGGAAAGGCAAATCAAGAACAATCACAAAATAAGTAAGTTCATGAATTTAATGCAAACTATAAACCACATTTTCCAGTGCAGGTCAAAAAACTTGTGTGTTTCTCAATGAATAAATAGAATCCAGGGGCATACAATTCAATATTTCTACAATGGCCATTCAACTAAGAAACTACAAGGATAGAAATACGATGGTAGACTATGAGTTGAAGATACAAGGGAACTCGTTTAAAGGGGCAATTTTGAGTTGCTAACAGTTAGCTGATAGATAAGAAATAATGGATGAAACTGTGACCTTAAAATTTGAAGGAATAGAATGTCAGCCAATGACTGAACTAAACATGAGGGCTAGGTCTAAAGGGGACAAATTCAAGTCTAATAAGGTTAATTGACAGAAAAGAAATAAACAACATAGCCTGTGAAAAACCCTCCTAGAGAGTGGCATCTTTATTAAAGACCAAGAATCAAAGATTATGAAACTAGACGTCCCTTGACTTTTGCCAATTTATATCTAGTCTCAATGTAAGCTTTTTACCAAGATTTTACCATCTCCGCCTAAAGGTCCTCATCAATGATTCAAACCACAATATTGCCTTTGAACTGGAAGAGTGATAAATGTAAAGCAGTATTAATAGGGCACTCCAGAAACTTTGTTTAAGCTCCGAGGATGCTACATTACTGCCTTTGATGCTTTTATAAAATAAAGGGAGAATAATAATTGAAAAGGATCACAACCTCCGCAAGGGCAAGACAGACCCCTTCTCAGAACTTTATTGGACTTGGTTTTGAAAGCCTTTCCCCCCTTAAAGCATAAAATACCTTCATGCCAAAGTCAGCTCTATAAGCTAACCCATTCCAATTCATTAAACACAAAGTTTACATGTGGTAACGGATGAGAGAGAGAGAGAGAGAGAGAATGATAATTGACCCCATTCATGCAATGTATTTTGTGCAAAAAAATTGGCTAAAGCTAAATCTACAGTACATACTGTGGATAAATTGCTAAAACTCCAAGAAAAGAAAGTTAAAAAAATCAAGCATTAAACTAAAAGTTCAAAATAAGACTTTAGTAAGTACTAAGGAGAAAAACAAAACGCTTAAAGGATTAAATAGGGGAATAAAGAGAGAAACATACCCAATATCTGTATGCAACAAGTTCAGCTGGAGTATTCTCCGGAGCACAAGAACCTAAACTAATTTGCTTAACAGCCTCAATCTGAGCTGCCTCAGGATCTTCCCTGGCACTCAACTCCAGAGCCATTTGTATCTGATACTCCTCTTCTACATCAGGATCTCTTGAGTTACTAGACCCTGAATCGCGCCTTATTGCATCCAAAGCAGCCTCCAATCCACTAGTACTAACTGAATCAGTAGGTTCCATGGTTTCCTCCTTTTTCATATTTGAAGAGGATGGTGGACTAGGACTTTTTCTATTAGCAGCTGAATTTAACCAATTGGAAAGAACAGAAGATGTTTTATTATTCTCAGGATTATGATGGGACCTTGAGTGCAAAGGTCGATCAGGGGATGATGATACATCACTGGACTTGTTGTTGCCTCTTGATGAAGTCGACTCTTCTACATCTTCCGATTGATTAGACATCATATGCAGTTTCTTGAGAAGGTTCTTCATATTATTTCACCAAGCTATAGCATCCAATGATCCAATGCTAAAGAAATATAAATCGGGCAATAAACATCTCCATTGTCTTGAACCAAGCATGAAATCTCAGTTCAAACTAATCGGAAAACAAAATATAAACTAAAGCAAAAACCCCTTTTTTATCTAATTGCCTTCCCCCTCTCAAGCTAACCAAAAAATCAACCAATTAAATCCAAAAGCCAAAACAACCACAATTTCAAAGAATTACCCAGTAAAGTTTGCCAAATATCAAAAGGCCCCAGATGCTTCAATTCGAAGAATCAGCATCGTTTCCTCATACAAAGAACATCCATAAAAACAAAAACAAAAAAAGGAGTTTAAAAACATACCAAGAAACCAGACTTTCTTTCACCTTCAACAACAACCAAACAAAACGACAAAAATTCAATACCCAGATTAAGAAAAAAATCGGATCTTTGGATATATAGATATTAGAGAAGAAAGCACAGAAAAGGAAGCAGCTTGGAAATGTGCATAAACTATATAAAACAAGCGAAAGGAAGCACCAAACAAAGGGCAGAAGAGAAAGAAACAGCGAAGAGCAACTAGTGGGATAGTAGGACCTCCCAAAGAAACGACAAAGATGTCCCACTTGAGTTATTATAGGGGCAACAGCCAACAAGGATTTTGAAGGTCTCAAAGAAAAAAGGTTGACTTGATGGCAATGGCATTGGCAAACACCTCTCTCCTCTTTCTCTCTTTCTTGCTTTCCGTCCCTAAAGTCCAACACTCTCCAAATTTTTATTTTTCAAAATTTAAATACTAAAAATAATAACTCAAAAATACATCAATTATTACTATACGTTCAATTTTTTTAACGAAAAGAGGGGACTTTTATAATAAGTTTAAATTTTTTAGTTTTATAATAAGATCAATAAATAATAATTATTAAATTTATATAATTAAATATCAATAGTTGATTATGTTTTAAAATAAAAAGAGATAAATTATGCTTATCAAATAATGAGATTATCAAATAATGAGATTATAAAATAAAATTTATAAAATCTTATACATAATTTAAATAAATTTCATTTTATAAAATAGTTTCTTTTTTCATTTTATTACATGTTTATGAAATTACTTAAAAAATAAAAACATAACAATTAAAAATATTTTTTTAAAAAAATTTTAATGTAATTGGTATTTTTGAAAATAGCTAAAAATAATTATAAAGAAATTAAAAATATTAACATAAAAGAATTTATATTTTAAAATAAAAATAAAAATAAAAGTATTAGCATAATTAAACAAGAGAAATAATAAAATTTACCAATACACACTCTTAAAAATGAGTTATGAAAATTTTAAAAATAATTGAATGTAAGAAGCAACGTTAAAGAATCATTTTAACATAAATAATTAAGTTAACATTTTAAATTTTAAATTAATTATTTTTCTTATTAATATATAATAAAATAGTTAAAAGTATAGTCAAAGATAAAAATCAACGTAAAAGACATGATATTTTAAAAAAAAATTAATTAAAAATTTATTACCATAATTGTGTGAGAAGAATCGTAAAATTTATATTATATAGTATGAAATATGTTAAAAATATTGTAACTCTTAAGAAAAAACTATGATAATTCTAAACTTAATAAAATGTAAGAATAATTGTAAAAAAATATTATTAAAATGTAAATATTTAATATAGCAACATAAAATTTTAACTAATTATTATTTTTATAAATATATAAGAAAAATATCTAATAAATAAAAAATATAGATAATGTGAATAGATGAGAAGAAACAAAATATTCATATCATTTAAAGTAAAATGAGTAAGAAGTATCATAATACACTAAAAAATAATTATGATAATTTTAAACATATCGAAAAGAAAAAACAAACGTAAAAGTATATCATTATAACATAAATAATTATGATGACAATATAAAATTTTAATTAATTATTATTTTTGTATATATATAATAGCAATGAAGTAAAAAATAAATTGGTAATGTAAATAAGTGTGAAAAACGTAAAATTAGTATCATTTAGGGTAAAATTGACAAAATTGTTAAAATTACAACACATTTGTTGTAACATATAGATCCGTGAATCTATCCTTAGATATAAACTTTAAGAAATCGCTACTAATCTTTTCTATTTAGGTGCGATTAGCCACTTATTTGAATCTGACCTATTTTAAAAAGGAATCTTAAGCTTGAATTAGGTATCTTTAAATGATAGATTATAGTCTACTAAACCAGATTTAGGTTCGGGAATGTGGTTATAAATGAAGAAAGTTATAGCACCCTCACAACGCCCATCCAAATGATGGTACGAGTTTGATTTTAAATTATCTAAACTTTAAAACACTTTTATAATTTTACCAAAAATTTTATGATAATTTACTCACCTCAAAAGTATTCATAGAGACTACTATCATACTTTGAAGAGGCTCCGTCATTAAATTCATTATTATATTTTATTTAAGAAATAATCAATAAAATCTTTCAATAATTTGGTAAAATTTTATTTTGATGCAAATCTCCCAATAATTTGATGAGATTTTATTTAAAAATCATTTATATAATTTATTTTAAGAACACTTATTAAATCTTTCAATAGTTTGGTAAGTTTTAATTCAAGATTTAAATTTTCTAATAAATTGGTAGGATTGAAAAATGTATTATTTTATCAAAAAAAATTTATAATGAAATCCTTTAATAGTTAAAAAAAATTCTAAACCCATGAAAATACTCCAATAATTTGGTAAAATATCATGAATTAGTTTTCAAAAAAAAATTTATTTATTATTTTACACATCCATGATAAAATAAACATTAAATAATAGCATAACATAAAATAAAATAAATTATACCTAAATCTAAGTTGAAATCCAAAAACTTGAGCTTGGATTGGCCCAATCTATATTCTAATCCAAGTTCAAAAAGGGAAAGCTTGATAACTTGGGCTCAAGAATGGGCTTAAGCCATTCAAGATAGCACGAGGGCTAAGGCAAGTAATGGGCCTAATTATTGCTGCTCTTAGGCTTAACCCAAACTAGATCACCAGAATCAAGTTAAAGAAACCTGGTTCTTCACAATGCCAAAAATAATGATGTTTTCACCATAATATAAAATGCTTTATTTTCTTTCTTTCTTTTATTTTTCATTCTCCTATTCTCTTTCTACCTTATTTCCTCTCACTTCTCTCTATCCAAAACCTTATTCAAAATCCATAAATTGGTGATTGTTACCTATTCCTGCCATTAGTCGATGGTAGAGTCCACCGTCGATCACTAGAGATTTATTCTATCTTTAACCCTTTTTTCAACCAAACCCCAACAACCTATCATATAAACCTTAGCCAATTTGCCACCCATTGTCATCACCTTTCGAGACAACTAAGGATTTTACTAGTTTTCTTTCGACTTTCTATCACTCTATAAAGATAAAAATCCACAACTTATTTGAAATCCTTATGTAGAAATCTCAACTTCCCTTTCTTTTTGTCTACCTAAAACTAAAACCTAGCTTTAACTCAAAAAATGAAATACTTGAATACCATCACCTATGTTTTAGAATCAGGTAAGCTTGCTATCACTTCCACCATCGACCTCCGCATTGTTCCTTACAGTTTACTTCTTTCTTTTGTGCTTTCTCTCCACCCAAAAAAATAAACTCTTTTAATCCCAAATCAAAATCTAACTAAACAATCCCTTGCCTAAAAAATATTCAAAAATTCAAGAAATATTCTCCTCATCCATTTTGTTCCAATCCAAAAAAACTTAAAACTTTTAACTTGAAATCCAAATATTCATAATTTGAAAATTTAAGGGTTCATTACAAAACTTCAAAGATTCACAAGGTTTCACAACAAAAATTAAAAGATTCCAAGATTCCAATATTCGTAAAAAAAAAAAATTATAATGATTTCAAAATTCGTGAAGATTCAAGTTCATAAAGGTTTTCAGATTCACAAGAATTCTAAGTTTGGCAAAGATTCCAAAAGTTCATAAATGATTCAAGACTCTCAAAGGTTCTAGATTCACAAAGATTTCGAGTTTCATAGAAATTTCAAATTCGTAAGATTTCAAATTTCGCAAAAGTTCTAAATTCGTAAAGGTTTCAAATATACCAAAATTTTCAAATTCATATTTGCAAGACTTCAAAGATTTGCATGACTTTCAAATTCACAAGAATGAAAGATTTGCAAGCTTTTCAGATTTGCAAGAACTTCAAATTTACGAGAACTTCATATTCGTAAAAGTTTTAGGTTCATAAGAATTTCAGGTTTGCAAGATTTAAAGGTGCATAAGAATTTCATATTTGTAAGAACTTCAAATTCGTAAGAGTTTCAATTTTCATCATCGTAAAGATTCACAAACTATAATTCACAGACAAGATTCAAAGATTCACATTCAAAAGATTTAAAGTTTCATATAAAAAATTCATGGATTTACATCAAAGATTTCAAGGCTCAAAGATTCTCATTCGAAAATTTTAGAGATTCACATCCAAAGTTAAAGATTTTCATTCAAAAAAAATTAAGGATTCACATCCAAAATTCAAAAATTTTAAAGATTCACATCAAAATTTCAAATATTCACATTTGAAAAGTTTTAATGATTATGCCTAAAAGTTGAAGATTTTCATTTGAAAAACTTAGGGATTCACATCCAAAATTTTAATGATTCATATTCGAAAAATTTTAGAGATTCACATCTAAAATTTAAAGATTTTAAATTTCAAATATTCTTATTTGAAAAATTTCAGGGTTTCACATCTAAAATTTCAAAGCTTCACATTTGAAAAACTCTTTTAAACAAAGGCTTCATAACTTTAAAAGTTTGAAAAGTTTTCCTTGTAAAAAAAAAATCTCATCATGAAAGATCTTCCTCATTCAAGGATTTAAAAGTCAAAAATTTTCTCCCACCAAAGTTATATTCTTGTATGCAACAAATGTCATGAAAATAATATAAATGCATTCTAAATGATGAAAATGCAACAATATAAATTCTCACTAATTGATGCAAATACAAGTCATAAACAATAATATAGATGTCGTACTATAATTCAAATATTCACTACATGATGCGAATGCATGCCCTAACCATGATACATATGCATTGTTTAAACAATGATTTAGATACTCTCTAAATAACACAGATGAAATGGTATAAACAAATAATGATATAAGTGCAATATTTAAAAAATGATTTAAATATTCACCAAATAATGTAGATGCATGGTCCAATCAATTATGCAACTTACAGATTCCCCAAATGATGCACTCGCATATTCAAACTATCATGCAGATGCAATTATCAAAATAAGGACTTGTACATTTACCAAATAGTGCAAAAACAATTATCAAAACAAATCATTTTTGTTGGCCCAAAAAAATCACTCTTTTCATATTGATATAACATTTCAAATTTGAAAATTTTCAAAGACTCCTAAAAGAATGGCAACCAATTACCCCACATATTACTTTTCCATGACCAAAATATATCAACATATGATATTTAAATCTCTTGAAAGCTGGTGATTACTACCCAAAATGAATTAGGTGAATCTTGATTTTTCTAAAAGGATGAAATGGTTTAGCATGTTAGGATTTTAGCTACTAAGAAAGACTTTGTTATTGAATAAGAAAATGAAAATCAACGTTTCTTCATCTAGGCTCACAAATAAAAGTTTAAATTTGAAAAATTATTCTTTTTAAAGCACAATTGATTTTGGCACTCCTTTAGGTTTTTAATATGGGGCATTTTAACAAATGTCAAGATTGATTGCGATAAGCTCAAAATTTCTAAAAAAGAAAAAATGGCTCAAATTCTAAAACAAATATTCAGATTGGGTTTTGTCTTTTTGAATTTCTCAAATGTCTTCATTATTCATTGGTCCCTTTAAATAATGAACTTGCTTGAGTTGCTTTCAAACTTTTTCTAGACTTTTTTTTTTGGGTTTTCACCCTAGAGCTTCATTCAATCTTCTTTTTTCTTTCTTTTTTTTTCTTTTTTTTCTCTATTCCATCATGCATTTGAAAACTTAAAGTTCATCTAAAATCCAAAAGTGATGGTGATTTCCTAAAGAAAAACTCTTCAATTTAGATATCCATACTTGATCAAAATAGACTTTTTAAAAAACGTAATGTGGGTTGGGGTGTAGGGTTTTGAAAGAAAGGATAAATAGGCCCAAAAATATTTTTAAGGGTAATCAAAACAAGATCCATTTTTCTTCTTAAGGACATTTGTCTTTTCCACTTCTCAAAACATACATTTTCATCTTTTTTTTATTTCTTTTATTTTTTTTGTTCTTTTATTTTTTTTCATGTTTCTACATCTTAATAAATTGCCCAGAATTTTGAAGTTGGCCTTTTGGCTGGAGGCATTCATTTCTTATCCTTAACTTTGGATCCAATGCTTTCTCAAATAAATCTCCTTTTATACTTGCCCTCAGTGTAGATGGTGATTCTTGGTAAGGGTTTCTTAAAAAAGAATCCAATAGGCTCAAAATGGGTAGTAAATGGATATTTTCTTTTTGTGAAAAGATTATAAAAGATAGCCATTTATTATATCAAATATGGATACCTCTATTAAAAAGCAATTTCAAGAGTAGATTTTTTTCTTTGATTTTGGAATCTTTGAATATCTCATATGTATAATTCTTTTCATTTTTCTTTTGCTCTTTTTTTTTTTTTGACAACTCAAGCTTATTGCATCATCTTACTACATCAAATGAAATCTCAATGTAACGATATTCATTTTCACGATCTTTTTGTGAAAGGATTATAAAAGATAGCCATTTATTATATCAAATATGGATACCTCTATTAAAAAGCAATTTCAAGAGTAGATTTTTTTCTTTGATTTTAAAATCCTTTGAATATCTCATATGTATAATTTTTTTCATTTTTCTTTTGTTTTTTTTTTTTTTTACAACTTAAGCTTATTGTATCATCTTACTACATCAAATGAAATCTTAATGTAACGATCTTCATTTTCATAACCCATGCCAAGATATGAAATCGATGCCATCTAGAAGAAAGGATATTGGAAAAATTAGATAATTTGAGCATTTTGGTAAATTTACCCTAAGAAGTGGATGAAGGAAAATGAGAAATAGAAAATGAATATTGCATAAATTAAGATGTCAAACAAGGATATTGAAGGGATATGATTTTTTCAATAATTTTACCCCAAGAAAATAATCAGAAAGGTTTAAGTTTTATGAAAAACATCGGTAGTGATGTATTTAGAGTAGTCTTGACACTTATTAAATTGCCAAAATCTAGAATCTTTAAGGGAGAGCCTCATGTATTTGCTTACGAAGAATTTTTCAAGCAAGATTTTACAAACTTTATTGCTCATAGCCTTAATAGAGATCATTGACTTAAAATTCAGGCTTTGAGTAGTATGGTGTTCAATTGAATTGGAGTATGAAATGGTATGCAAAACAATTGTGTGTGTTCATTCTTGGTAGCAATCACCAATTTTCTGAAGATTGTTTCCATAAAAAATTCCTTTACAAAAAATAATTTTCAATTATGGAAAAAAATCATGTGGGTTTTAATTGTTAAACAATTCAAATAAATGAAAAAATATATATACAAATACTTGCATGCAAATCATAATAAAAAATAAGAATTTATATTTATGTACCAAAGATTGCTCCAAACAAATGAAATAATGTGCATACAAAAATGTATATGTAAATACATGTATGTAATGCATAGTAACAACAAGAATTCATATTTAAAACTATGCATAAAATTGAAAAGGCAAAGATTTTTCCAAACAAATAACGTACATATAAAGATGTTTACATGGATCTATATGCAAATACATGTATGTAATACATAATGAAAACAAAACTTCATATCCAAAACTATGTACAAAGTTGAAAAGGCAAATATTTTCTCAAACAAATGAAACAACGTACATACAAAAATGTTTACATGGATGTATATGCAAATACATGTATATAATGCATAGTAAGAATTCATATTCACAACTATATACAAAATAAGAAAGGCAAAGATTGCCCCAAACAAATGAAATAATGTACATATAAAAATGTTTGCATGAATGAAAATACATGTATATAATACATAGTAAAAACAAGAATTCGTACTCAAAACTATAGTAAAAACAAGAATTCATATTCAAAACTATGTACAAAATTGAAAATACAAAGATTTTCCCAAACAAATGAAATGCTATACATACAACGATGTTTACATGGATGCATGTATGCAATACATAGTAAAAACAAAAATTCATATTCACAATTATGTAAAAAACTAAAAAAAAAAAGTACTCTTTAATTTACAAATAGGCATTCACATCTTTTAATATATGAAAAAGTGAAATGGAATAATGCATGAATGAATACATGTATGCATGAATGCAATAAGAAAGATTTAATGATGTAAATGCATGCATATATAGTAAAAGAAAATGGTTAGTAAACATAATATATAAAAGGGTTAGTATACATATATTATATATAAGAAACAATTTATAAATTTACAAACAGAATAATAAATGTCCCATCATATGTCTAATTTGGATTTTTCTAGTAAAGGGAAAGGCATGGCTCTAACTTAGGTTCGAATCTTTAGGGTTTATTTACATGCTGGGTTCAAAGATTTGATAGCATAAGGGTTCTTAAATTATTTCTTACATCATTATCCATTATAGACTAATAAGGCTATAAATGAAAAAGGTTCAATTTGAGTGAAAGTTTCCCGCTAGCCCATGTAGAGACATGAAATCACATGAAAGCATAGGTATTTTACTCCCTCCTAAGGGATAGAACTCGAGTGTAGTGCTTATATTACACATGTACACATGAATGGCAGGGATATAAAATGAATAAATAAATAAAAGATAATAAAAAAATTTTAAATTTATTAGGTTAGGTTTGGATAATAAGAAATCATTTATTGGCCTAACACTCGATGTCCTCAGTGAAGTTGTCAAACTATCATAACGTATAGATCCGTGGACCTATCACTAGACATAGACTTTAAGGAATCATCATCAATCTTTTTTACTTAAGTACGATTGGCCACCTATTTGAATCTGTCCCATTTTAAAGAGAAATTCTAAGCTTGACTTAGGTATCTTTAAATGCTAAATTCTAGTATACTAAACCAAATTTAGGTTCAGGAATGCTGTTATATTTGAGAAATGTTATAGCACCCTTACAACACCCATCAAAATGATGGTACTAGTTTGATTTCAGGTTATCCAAGCCTTAAAACATTTTTATAATTTCAGGTTATAATTTCAGGTTATAATTTTTATAATTTTTATGTTGTCTTTTTTATCTTTAAATTATTTTTTAATTAGTTTTATTATATATTTTACGATTTTATTTGTATAATTTTTCTTT
Organism: Durio zibethinus; assembly: GCF_047325235.1. NCBI lineage: Eukaryota > Viridiplantae > Streptophyta > Magnoliopsida > Malvales > Malvaceae > Durio > Durio zibethinus. The sequence goes on along the minus strand of NC_143170.1, from coordinate 10,549,267 downwards.
CTAGTCTTAAAATTTTATTAGTATAAATCATAAAAATGAAAGTTATCATTGTACCATTTTATTTGTATGATTTTTTTCATAGATACTTTAATAGCAAATTTTTTTTTTTAATAAAAATTCAGTATATTTGAAATGCCACTCGATCAAGATGTGTCACTTTTTACTACTACACAAATAATTTTATTACGCAATGAAAAGAAATTAACACACAAATATTTGCGTTAATAAATTTTTAAGACTAAAAATTGTATAATGATTGTTTTCAAATATAAGAGAAATTTTATGTGCCTGTCACTTGTTTACATTAAAATTTTTTGATTATTTATTACCTATTTTTCTTATATATTTACAAAAATAATAATTAATTAAAATGTAATTTTATGTTACTAATTTAATTATTTTTGTTACAAAAATATTTATTATAGTTGTTCTCACCTTCCATTATATTTAGAATTGTCATAGCTTTATTTTTGTTAAGACACTATTTACATATTTTACGTCAAATGATATGAATTTTACGTTTTCTCTTGCATGTTTAAGTTATCTATTTTTATTATTTATTAGATTTTTTCTTATATATTTATATGAACAACAATTAATTAAAATTTTACATTACTAACTTAATTATTTATGTTACAATAATATTTTCGTACGATTATTCTTATATTCCAATAAGTTTAGAATTATTATAATTTTTTTAGTATGTTATGATACTTCTTACTTATTTTATGCCAAATAATACGAATTTTATACTTTTTCTCACTTATTTACGTTACATTTTTTTCTTAATTTTAGCTATTTTTCTTATACATTCATAAAATAATAATTAATTAACATTTTGGGTTACTTAATTAATTATTTACATTACAATAATATTTTCTTACAATTGTTCTTACTTTCCATTATGTTTAGAATTTTTATAACTCTTTCTTAATGTGTGTTACGATACTTTTTATTCATTTTATGTCAAATAATATGAATTTTACGATTTTTTTCACTTATTTACGTTGCATATTTATTTTTAAACTTTTAGTTATTTTGTTTATATTTTTATAAAAACAATGATTAATTAAAATCTCATGTTACCTACTTAATTGTTTACATTACAATAATATCTTATTATAGTTCTTACTTTTTATTATGTTTAGAATTGTTATAACTCTTTTATAGTGTATTATGATACTTTTTACTCATTTTATAACAAATGATACAAATTTTACGTTTTTCTCACTTGTTTATGTTACCAATTTGTTTTTTAATTTTTAGTTGTTTTTTTATATATTTATAAAAATAATAATCAGTTAAAAGTTTATGTTATCTACTTAATTATTTATGTTAGAATAATATTTCTTATGTTTATTCTTATCTTACATTGCGTTTAGAATTGTCATAATTCTTTCTTACCAATTTTATGTCAAATAATATAAATTTATTTTTTTCTTACTTATTTATGTTACCTATTTGTTTTTTTTAATTATTAGCTATTTTTATTATATATTTATAAAACAAAAATAAATTACGTTACAATAATATATTTTTACAGTTGTTTTTATTTTTATTACGTTTATAATTGTTATAACTTTTTTTTTTTGTGTATTACGATACTTTTTACTAATTTTACTCCAAATAATACTACTTTTACGTTACTTCTCACTTGTTTATGTTATCAAATTATTTTTTAATTTTAACTAATTTTCTTATATATTTATAGGAACAATAATTAATTTAAACTTTATATTGTCAACATAATTATTTACTTTATAATAATATCTTCTTATAAGTGTTTTTACTTTTTATTATGTTTAGAATTGTTATAACTTCTTTTTAATGTGTTTTGACACTTTTACTTATGTTATTTTAAATGATATTAACTTTATGTTTATTTTCACTTACTTACATTGCCAATTTATATTTTAATTTCTAGCCATTTTCCTTATATATTTACAAAACAATAATTAATTAAAATTTTATGTTGCTAATATAATTATTTACGTTAAAATAATATATTATTATGGTTGTTTTTAATTTCCATTATGTTTATAATTGTCATAACTCTTTTTTAGTGTATTACAACAATTTATACCTAGTTTATATCAAATGATACTAATTTTACTTTTTTCTCACTTATTTACATTACCAATATGTTCTTTAATTTTTAGATTTTTTCTTATATTTGTAAAAAATAATTAATTAAAATTTTATGTTGGCAACTTAATCAGTTACATTGCAATAATTTCTTTTTATGATTGTTCCTACTTTTACTTACGTTTATAATTGTCATAATTTTTTTTGTTTGTTACAACACTTTTACCCATTTTATGCAAAATTATATTAATTTTACAATTTTCTCATTTTTTTTACATTATCTATTTATTTTTTAATTTTTAACTATTTTTCTTATATATTTAAAAAATAATAATTAGTTAAAATTTTATGTTGTAAACATAATTATTTATGTTACAATAATATCATATTACGATTGTTTTTGTTAGTGTATGCGTGTGTGAGTTGAAATATTATAGGAATATTCTATAAGAGAATTTATGAGGGATTAATTGAAAGCATTAATTTATAATTTGTAATTGATTCTCTTTTCTTAGTATTGTCCATATAATGAAAGGCTAATCTATGGGATTAGCAAGTTGTTTGCAAGTTCTCTAAATTCTTAATTCTAACATGGTATTAGAGCTAGCAGCACAACTCTAGCCGTTGCTGCCCCTCTCTTTCTCTCTTTCCCTAAACCCTTTTGTGATAGCCTCTACATTGTTATCAAAGTCATCGTTACTACAAACTTTGATCTTACAGTCCTAAAGCTACGTACTTAAAACTTTTCCTTCCTTTTTAGTAGTCCTTTAATAGTTAAAAAGGGGTCATCCCTTTATTCTAAAAGACGAGAAGAAAAAAGGGTTGCAATCTCTTTATCAATGATAAAATAAGGGAGACAAGTTCTTCTCGGTGTACAACGTGGCTGTAGAACTAGGGAGGAGTTTTTGGTTGTTGATCAGAGGTTGTGTTACCTAATTAAAATATTACTAGTTGTATTTTAAAGGAAGAAGGTTCATGGCTATGGCCAAAAAAGAGGCAACCAAATTGAAGGTGATAACTCAGGACATGGATGAAAAACTTGATGGCTCTAACTACTTGTCATGGAGCAAAATTGTGTTGGTGACCTTGCGAGGTCTTAGAAAAGCTTAATTTTTGACAAGTGAGCTACCAACAAAAGAAAGCTCAAAGTATGCACCATGGGAGTAGAAAGATAATTGAGTACTTGGGCAATTGCTCAACTCGATGGAACGATGAGTCAAGGTGATGTTCAAATCAATACTTCACAAGTAAAGAATTTGGGATACTTTTAAATTGTTTATGCAAATTCTAAGATTTTAAAAAGGATATCAAATGTTACTAGGGCATAAACTAGAATGGAACAGTCTAATAGGAGCCTTAGGGAATATTTTGTTATGTTCAAGGAGGTATGTAACTAGTTTAATAAACTCATGCCCTTGTCTACCGATTTGAAAATAAACTAAGAATAACGAGAGGCTTTAGCTGTAGTGTTTTTCTTACCAGGATTGAGAAAAGAGTACGCTAGTGCTAGTACTCAGATGTTAGTAGGTAAAGATCCATTTTCTTTATTGAATGCTTATAAGTGCCTGAGTAGAGTCACCTAACATGATCCTTAACAGGAACACAAAATAGTTTTTGTGGCTCTATAGCATGAAGGGCGAGTACCATGTAGAAGATATGGTGAACGAGATAGAGGACATAAAAATGGTAAAGGAGACCCATTGGCCTACTATCATTGTGGAGAGCAAGGACATTTACGAAATGTTTGTTTGCATTTTTAGGGTAATTTTGGGCCACCAATGGCATATGTGATTGATGTTGTGCTTCTGCCCCAATAGTAAAAGGAGAAAAGAGTTCAGTTATCCTAGAATGAGTATGACAAACTTATTTAGATGCTTTAGAATCAAACTTTGATCTTTTATCTGACAATAACTTTTATACAAGGTAAATTTATTGCATGCATGGCTACCTTCTTTAGGACTTGGTTGATTGATTTAAGAGATTTAGATTACATGACGGGTACTATAGGTACCCATTATTCATATAGTTTTATGATGGAAAAATAGTCTATTTTGGTTGTTGATGAAAACTCTATAGTTATTGTAGGAAGTGGCAATGCTCGACTTATATCCAAGTTACCTTTATATTCTGTGCTACATGTCCCTTCTTCTCCATTTAACTTAATTTTAGTTAGTCAGATTACAAGGAATTTGAATTGTAGTGTCTGCTTTTTTCCTACTTATTATTTTTTTAAGATCTATTGGTGAAGCAAACTATTGGTAGGGAAAGGATCGAAAGAAGTTTTTATGTGCTTGATGACATATAGAAGATAGAGTTTGGATTAATGACATACTCAGGAGAATTGTCATTAGCTTATAAGTCTCATTGTCATTTTTGTCATCCATCCATGTTGACTTTATAAGCTATGTGTCCCCATTTATCATCTTTTAGTTTTGATTATGAATCGTACAAGTTTGCCAAACTACATAGAGTGTCTTATCGATGTCAATTTAAAAAAAAAAAATTTCTTTTGCTGTGATTCATTTTAATGTATGTAGGTCTTGTCCTATTATTTCAAAATCTGGTTATAAATATTTTGTGACATTTATTGATGATTATTCATGAGTTTGATGGTTATATTTGTTATAAAGCCTTTCCAAATTATTTTTTGTCATCACTACCTTTCATGTAGAAATAAAGAATCAATTTGGTAAGTCTATCCAAATTTTACAGAGTAATAATGGAGAAGAGTATATTTTTATATAGTTTGTTCAATTCCTAAATGCAAAATGTATTGTTCATCATTTGTCATGGACAGATACCCTACAGTAAAATGAGGTTGCAAAAAGAAAGAATCATCATTTGTTGGAATAACTAGAGCTCTTTTGTTCAAATAAAGGTCCCTACGATGTTCTAAAGTGAAGTTGTCTTCACAGCATGTTATCTTATAAATTGTTTGCTGTCTTTAGTTTTAGAAGAAAAATTCCTCTTTAAGTATTGCATCTTGATCGTCCTTTATTTCTAATATCCCTTAAGGTGTTTAGGTGCACATGTTTTAGTTATGACACTCATCTGGGTCACATTAAATTAGACTTACATTCCCTTAAGTGTATCTTCCTAGGTTATTCATATGTTCAGAAAGGGTGTCAATGCTACTTTTTAAACCTAGGTTATTTTATTATTTTGACAAATATCACGTTTCATGAGTCAATTCTTTTTTTTTAGTACTACAATTTCATCCATCACCTATCATATTAGAAGAAGAAAATTTTTTTATCTATCAGATACATTGTACACCAATAATGCATCTCCTTTTGAGGCATGCCTAGATACTCGATTTGGTTTTACCTACATTAGAAAGACATGCGTAGATCTGTTTATGAAAACTTCCTCTATCGAGATAATCTCTCTGTCGATGGATCAACCTCGAGACATTATGACTGAAGATGTACCAATTGCTCTATGGAAAGATGTGTGAACTTGTAAAATTTTCCTTCATACACACCCTTATACTAAGGACTTTTTGGTTAACTTTAGACTTGTATTGCCATAATTGATGCTATTACTGTGTCACGTACTCTTCATGATGCTTTTACAAATTCAAGATGGCGTAATGCTATAAAGGATAAGATGATGGCCTTCGAGGCCAACCATACATAGGACTTGGTTTTCCTACTAGAAGGGAAACAAGCTATTGGGTGCAAGTAGGTTTACAATACAAAATTGAATCCTGATGGTTTATTAGCTAAATTGAAAGCAAGGCGAGTAGTATGGGATATGCGCAGACATATAGAGTAGATTACTTTGATAACTTTTCACCAATGGCAAAGATGACATCTATTCGCTTATTTCTCAATTTTTTTCTACACATAAATAGGCATTACATCTGTTGGCTGTGAAGAATGTTTTCCTACATGGTGACTTGCTGAAAAGGTATATATGGAGCAACTATCGAGGATTGTTACTCAGGGAGAGTCTGGGAAGGTATGCCATTTGTGTAGGTCATTATATAGTTTGAAGTAATCTCTACATGGGTGGTTCAACAAATTTATTGTTGATCTTATTCAGTATGGTATGCAGTAGAGTGAGAAGGATAATTCAGTATTTTATATGCGACAAAGTTCTGGCTTTATATTATTAGGAGTGTATGTAGATGATATCAACATCACTAGTAGTGATAGTGTAGGGATTGATAGACTTAAGATGTATCAAAAATCCCAATTCGAGACCAAAGATCTTGGTCAATTAAAATATTTTTTAGGCATTGACCTAGCAAGGTGTAAAAAATGAATCTTTGTATCTAAAAAGCTTGTTTCATGCCAAGCCAAGTGATACACCGATGGATCCAAGTATCAAGCTTTCTTTAGAAGATGGCACTTTACTTGATAATCCCACACTTTATAAGAGATTAGTGGGAAATCTAAATTACCTGACTATGATGAGACTTGATATATCTTTCCTAGTAAGTGTGGTTAGTGAATTCATGATAGCTTCCAAAGATACTCTTTAGAAAGCAGTGATGCACATCTTTCGATATTTGTTAAGAAATCCTAAAAAGGGGATACTCAATAGTTCTACTAGTGACAAAGGTATTTGAACCTATGCAGATGTAGATTAGACAGGCTATTCTATAGATAAAAAGTCTACATCTGGTTAGACTATCTTCCTTTAGAGTAATCTGGTGTCATGGAAAAGCAAAAAAAAAAAAGTAGTTGTTAGGTCTAGTGCAAAAGTAGAGTGTAGAGTCATGGCTTTAGCTACAATAGAGGTATTATGGATGGTTTAATTCTTAAATGAAATTGGACTTTTAGTTTGGACCTTTACAAAGTTATGGTGCGATAATCAAGTGGCAATTCATATTGCTTCTAAGCTAGTATTTCAGAAAGAACCAAGCATATCGAAGTTAATTGTTATTTCATTACAGAAAAGTTGTAGAAAGAAACAATATTATTGAAGCATGAGTGCATAGGGGAACAACTAACCGATATTCTTACGAAACCATTTCCAGGAGTTCAAGTTGACTATATATGTAACAAGCTGAGCATGACTGGTATATATGTTCCAGCTTAAGGGGTAGTGTTAGTGTATGCGTGTGTGTGAGTTGGAATATTATAAGAATATTTCATAGGAGATAGTTTATGAGGGATTAATTGGGAGCATTAATGTATAATTTGTAATTGATTCTCTTTCCTTAATATTGTCTATATAATGAAAGGCTAATCCAAAGGATCAGCAAATTGTTCTTTAAAGCCTTAATTCTAACATTTCTTATCTTCTATTATATTTAGAATTATCATAACTCTTCCTTAGTGTGTTATTAATCTTTTTATTCATTTTACATCAAATGATATTAATTTTATATTTTTCTTACTTCTTTATGTTACCAACTTATTTTTTTAATTTGTAACTATTTTCTTTACATATACAAAAACAATAATTAGTTAAAATTTTATATTGCCATCATAATTATTTACATTATAATAATATATTTTTATGATTGTTCTTATTTTCCATTACATTTAGAATTATCATAATTTTTTCTTCGTGTATTATAACACTTCTTACCTATTTTACATCAACTGATACTAATTTTACATTTCTCACTTGTTTACATTATCAATTTATTTTTTAATTTTTAACTATTTTTTTTATATATTTACACAAACAATAATTAATTAAAATTTTACGATGTCAACATAATTATTTGCTTTACAATAATTTTTTTTATGGTTATTTTTAGTTTCCATCATGTTTAGAATTGTCAAAACTTTTTCTTAATAAGTAACGATATACTTTTTATCCATTTTATGCCGAATGATATCAATTTTATGTTTATATTCACTTATTTACATTACCAATTTATTTATTTTTTTAATTTCTAGCTATTTTCCTTAGATATTTACAAAATAATAATTAATTAACATTTTACATTGCCGATATAATTATTTATGTTACAATAATATATCATTATAATTTTTTTTACTTTTTATTACATTTAGAATTGTCATAACCCTTTTTAGTCTATTAGACAATTTATACACAAATTACGTCAAATGATACTAATTTTATGTTTAGTCTAACTTGTCTATGTCACCAATATATATTTTTTAATTTTTGGTAATTTCTTTATATGTTTAAAAAATTATTAATTAAAATTTTAAGGTGGCAACTTAATTATTAACGTTATAAGAAATTTTTTATGATTGTTCTTACATTTAATTATTTAAAATTGTAATAACTCTTTCTTAGTGTATTACAATATTTTTTTATCCATTTTTTACCAAATGATACTTATTTTACATTTTTTTCTTTTTTACGTTACCTATTTATTTTTAATTTTTTATTATTTTTCTTATATATTTTAAAAAATAATATTAGTTAAAATTTTACATTGCTGATATAATTATTTACGTTACAATAATATTTTCTTACAATTATTACTATTATCTTTTGTTATGTTTAGAATTATCATAACTATTTTTTAGTATATTACGATACTTTTACCTATTTTACACCAAATAATACTAATTTTACATTTATTCCTACTTGTTTATGTTACCAAATTACTTTTAATTTATAGTTATTATATATATGTATGCAAAACAATAATTAATTAAAATTATATATTGTCGTCATAATTATTTACGTTATAATAATATATTTTTATATTTGTTCTTACTTTTCAATACATTTAAAATTATCATAATTCTTTCTTAGTGCATTATGACACTTCTTACCCATTTTATGTCAAATAATACAAATGTTATGTTTCTTCTCACTATTTACATTACCTATATTTTGTATTTATTAGATATTTCCCTTATATATAGTTATAGAAATAATAATTAATTAAAAATTTAAGTTGCCAACTTAATTTTTTGCATTTCAATAATATATTTTTCGGTTATTCTTACATTTCATTGCATTTAGAATTATTGTAACTCTTTCTTAGATGTTACGATACTTGTAATATATTTTATAGTAAATGATACAAATTTTATAATTCCTTTCACTTGCTTATGTTAATAAATTTTTTATTTAAAATATAATTTCTTTTACTTTATTTTTTTATCATTAAAAATATTTTTAATTATTTTTTTATATATTTATAAGAAAAATAATTATTTAAATTTTACGTTGTTAACTTAGGGGTCATTTGGTATTATTGTGTGTTTTATGTTTTTGAAAATTTTGTTTTGTTTTATTTTTAATTTATTGAATTTAAAAACATGTTTGGATAAAATGTTTTTATCTTAGAAATGTGAAAACAAAAACATGTTAAAAAAAAAATAGTTAAAGTTTTTAGGCTCCATTTGTTATTAATAATATAATAATATTAAAATAATAATATTTATTAATAAATATTATTTAGTAAAATAATAGTATTTATTTATTAATATATTATTTTTAATATATTATAATATTTTTTTAATTATAATATTAATTATTGTATTAATAATAATATTATATTAATAGATAATATATTATATTAATAAATGAATAATATATTATTTATTAATATAATATTATTTATATAATAATTATAACAATATATTAATAAATAATATTTATTAATATATTATTTATTAATAATATATTATTAATATAATATTATTTATATAATAAATATAATATATTGATTAATATATTACTTATAAATATAATATTTTTGTAATAAAAATATTATTTTATTAATATAACAATTAAAGTGTCACTGTAGCAATTTAATTATAATTTATATGAATAATACCCGGTGGTAATAGTGGCAAATTGTTTCCAAAAATTTGAAAATACTATTTTTCTATTTTCAATAATTTTCTAAACTTTCCAAAACTTTGTTTCTAGTTTTCAAAAATAGAAAACAAAAACAATCTACCAAATATGATTTTTTTTTTTAATTTTCAAAAAAATTGAAATCAAAAAATGAAAAAAAAAAAAAAAACAAAAACAAACTACCCTTAATTGTTTATGTTATATAATTCTTATAGTGTTTTCCTTACATTCAATTATGTTTAAATTTTTCATAATCATTTTTTAAAGTGTTATGACAATTCATTCCCATTTTATATAAATTGATATAAATTTTATTATTATGTTTCCTGTATTATGTTAATAATTTTTTGATTTTATTTTAAAATATAAATTCTTTTAAATTAACTTTTTCTTTGAAAGAATTTTTTGTTAATATTTTTAATTTCTTTAGAATTATTTTTTATTTTATAATACTTTTTAGCTATCTTAAAAGATGCCAATTCTATTAAAAAAATTTTTAAAAAGTAATATTGTTAATTATTATTTTTTATTTTTAAGTAATTTCATAAATATGTAATCAAGTGAAAAATAAAAACATTTACAAAAAGTAAAAATTATTTAAATTTTGTATTACAATCTCATTATCTAATAAATAGGTTTTACCTTTCTCTATTTTAAAATCTAATCAATTGTTGATATTTAATTACATAAATTTAATGGTTATTATTTAATGGCCTTATTGTAAGACTAAAAAAAGTTAAATTTATTATGAAAGTGTCATTTTTTTTTCTTTTTGGTATTATTTATTGTTTTTCTTTACTTTTAGGGTGGTGCATATTCAAACTATGTGACATGAGTTACTTATTTATTGATATAATTAAATTATGTAAAATTGCCTATTATTGATGCAATGAAATTATATAAAGTAAATAAATTTAAATCTATAAAATAAATAGAATTAAATGGAAAGTAAGTTATGGAGTCTATCTATTCTATAAATTAAACTTAAGTATAAAGTTTCATTTGTTGACAAATATTTTTAGATGTATATGAATTTGTAAAAATTTAAGTTAATAATTTTGGCAATTTGGCAACTATGAATAATCTTTTTGGTAATTTTTAAAGATTGTTAATCAAATTAAATTATTAAAAGCTCTTAACAATTTTGGTATTTTGACAAGAGTAAGTAATTTTTATTTTTTATAATTTCTAAGATTGTTAATGAAATTAAATTATTAAAATCTTTTAATATTTACTAAGTGCTTTTAATTTTTCAAGATTGTTAATGTGATTGAACTACTTCACTATATACTAATTTCTTTCAAATCTATTAATTAATATTCTATTATTGTCAAATTTCAGTGAACAATTTTTGTATTTTGAGAAGATTAGCATAATTTTCAAGATTGTTAATGGGATTTGTAGCCACCTAATTTTGTCTGAGCATGTGTTTATCCAGTTGTGATGTTTTTAAGGTTGGGCTCAGTGTATATCCAATAAATTTTTTAAGAGTTACGAATTTCTAAAATTGAATTTTTGAGTTAAAATGACCAAAATACCATGTAGAAAAACATAGTCAAATGTGGTCAAACATGATCAAACCTAGTTAAATTCGAACAAATTTGGTCGAACTCATGTCAATCCTTGGAATTCACAACTGAATAGGACTATTAAGACTTGGAGATTAATAAAAATTTTGATTTGGATTCTTGAAAATTTTGATTGCACCACATAAATGTGAAATTACCAAATTTAATTTCATAATTTGGCATTTTCGATGTCGATTTTTTATAAAAAAAACTTCAGATCTTGTTTTGATATTATTTCATGAATTTTGATGCATTTAAAATCTTGATTGCACCTTAAAAAGGTTGAAATTACCAAAATGGCTTGTAAGGATATTTTTGTAATTTGGTCTTCTCAAGGTTACTTTTTTCTCAAAAAACTTCAGATCATGATTTAATATTATTCCATGAAGTTTGATGTATTGAAAGCCTTGATTGCACCTTAGAAAAGGTGAATTTACCAAATCACCCTCTAGGGGTATTTTTTCTAATTTGATCTTTTTGAGATCAATTTTTCATAAAAAGCTCTAGATCATGTTTTCAATATTATTTGATGAATTTTAATGCATTGAAAGCCTTGATTGCACCTTAGAAAGAGTAAAATTACCAAAATACCTATTAGAGGCATTTTCATAATTTGACCTTTTTGAGGTCATTTTCACAAAAGGCTCTAGATCATAGTTAAGTATTATGATATTATTTTTTATCCTTTAAAATCATGAAAATAAATACTAGACCATAGGATTTTAGGAAAATCATGAAAAAGCCAAAAAACACTAATAAGGGTAAAATGCTCTTTTTTAATTAGGACAACTGCACTATAGCCCAAGATAGATGCTGTATTTTTTTCAGAGCCATTGATCTTACAAGGTTTACATACTATGGTCAAGATTGCTTTCTTTGGTCACCAAGCTTAAGGGAAAAAAACAAAATAACTATAACCTTTAGATGAAATTGATCCAAAGAAAAGGGTTTTGGTCTTTAAACATATCATTTAGGGCTAAAAAAGAAGGGAAGTAGCAAAAAGTGGTGTGAAAAACCAGAGAAAAAATAAAAAAATTAGAGAAAGCTAAAAAGGTATATAACCTCTCATCCCTTTTATGCATTTTTTATACAAGCTTTCATATTCATTCATGTAGTTTTCTTTTATCTTCATACTTTTTCAAGAAGAGACAACATTTTTCATGGTTGTTATCTTTTAGATTCCCTCTTGATTCAATAAACTCATCCTACCAAGCTTATGGCATGGTTTGAAACAACTAAGAATAAAAAAACAATAAAATCTAAGTGAGAAGTTCAGGGCAAAGGATTTCTATGCCTTGGCCAAAACTCTCATTTACTTTTTCTTGTGATTTGCTTGCTTGGCTTGAGATGTTATGGTGTGTTTGTGATATGGGAGATTGTTATTTTCATGCTAGTTTATGATTTTGATGTTATTTGTTTGTTGTTTGGAAATGAGATGTTCTTTAGTAGTTTCATCCTTTGTAGTTTTTCAAAATGAAAAAATCCTTGAAAACAAAAAAGGTTTTCATTTTGTTTTCTAAGTGTTTGTCATAAGTCCTAACAATGGGTATATTGCTTTCATTGAATGGCCAACATAGAAAATTCCTCTATTTGATTCCTTGTTACTTAGTTTTGCTTGTTAAGTTTATGCATGCATGGTTAGTATATTAAGTGTTTGTGAAATTACATTAGTCATATAATTGCATGGTATTCCAATTTCATGCATCATTTGCATTTTTATTATTTGTCATGTGCATATTTCATGTAATATTAGCATAATCATCCAACCCTAAATAAATTTTGAAACCATGGTTTTATGGCTTGCTCCAAAAGTTTGACTAGATATTGGAGATTTTTAAACAGGTTCACGAAAATCATAATAAACCTTAAAACCAAACCTTCATCCAAAAATTAAACCCTAAACCTCAAAACCAACCCTAAAACCAACTACAAATATTAAACCAAAACCCTAAACGCTAACCTAAATCCAAAATTGACCTCAAAACCTAAACCTAACGCTAAACCTAAGACCAAAGCCCTAAACATTACACCCTAAAACCAACCCTAAACCCTAAACTAACCTACCCTAAACCCTAAACTAACCTTAAAACCTAAAATCAAAACGTAAACCCTAAACTCTAAACAAAATCCTAAACCCTAATTTTGATTCTAACCCTAAACCTAACCCTGAACCGTAAAAACCTAAAACCCTAACTTTAAAATATAAACCTAAACCTAACCCTAAACTCTAACCTAAACCTTAAACAATCCCCAAACCATAAACAAAATCCTAGATCCTAAACCTAGACTGTATCCTTAAATCTGACCCAAATCCTAAATCCAACCCATAACCCCAAATTATCTAGACTTTAAAATTACTAAAACCCAAAAAAAAACTTTGACTTATGTCAACACTTGAAACTATCCCAAAATTCAAAAGATTTGTATGAAAATCTCAAGTAAAGTAATATATTCTTGTATGTCACCTAGAGGATAGGGCACTTAAGAAATTTTATTTCATTAAGTTTTTTGCATGATTCTTTAACCCAAAACAATAATAAGATTAAACAAAAGAATAAAAATAAAAACTAGATATTAAATATAAATAATCGTATCTAAACTCTATCTAAAGGCTAGAGAATCTAGGTGATCTCTTTATATTTAAGGACTCAATTTCAAAATCACACCTTATCATCTTGCATAACATCTATTTGCATATATTTACTTTTAGATTGTTGTTTGGATTCATTTCACATGTTTATGTCTTTTAATTATTACCATTTATTTGTTAATTGTAGCATTATCATTTTTTGAATAAAAATGTTTTTAATGGAAAATGTTATTAAAAAAATATGAATTTTGAAATAAAAGTAAAATAACATTACGAGACAAATAATTTTTAGTACTCTACCTAGAGGTTAGAGAGTTACTAATAATTATCATCTACAAAAAATATTATTTTCATTTTAAATAAATGTCATGGTGAATCTTAGGCGAAAAGAGGTATCTTTAAATTTTACCTAGATCTTAGAGAATTTTAAGATAATTCTTTAACTCAAAGATTTTCACAATATTCCTAAATAAAGATTTTTAATAAAATTGATTTTTTTTGAAAAAAATGAAAGAATTATTATTAAATTTCAAATTAAAACCATTTTTATCCAACATCAAAGATAATAGATGATTAATTGGTACAATTTTTTTTAAATAAATGCTGTGGGGATACTAATTCTTCTTTATGCGTAGCCATATTCTCGAAGCCAATTTTGTTTTCAAAGTTAAAAAATATCTTTTTGATAAACCTTAAATTTATTTTTTTATTTTATTAAAAAGATAAACTTTTTAGGTGGTTAATTACACTTAACAAAAAAAAAAAAAAATGGCAACTCCCTTTTTTTCTATTTGCAAAATTTTATATCCTACGATTAGGTTTATAGACCCGCATGTTGCAACATGATTGAATTATTAAAAGCTCAAGTTTTAATTGTTCAAAATTGCTAGTGGGATTGAACTATTGCACTATATATAAACTTCTATCAATTTTTTTTAATATTCAATAATTGTCAAATTTAAGTGAGTAATTTTACTGTTTTGATAAGACTAAATACCTTTTTTTTTGGTAAAATTTCAAGGTTGTTAATAGGATTTTATTATTTGAAGCTCTTAATACTTGTTAAGAGCTTTAAATTTTCAAAATTGTTAATAAGATTGAAGTATTTCATCTATATTAACTTTTATCAAACTTTTTTTAATAAAATTTTATATAAGTCCTGAAAAGAAGCGCCAAATATAGTTTTAATTAAATATAAATATAGGCTCTTGAGCTAAAAAAAAAATTCATTTAAACTGTATTTTTTATCCTTGTCAATTAAGTTTTCAATGTATTATTTAATGTTTACACTATGTTTGGATTGAAGGGAAGAAAAGGAAAATAAAGGAAAATAAAAGGAAAGTAATGAAAATAGAAAAGCCCTTCATTTGTTTGGGTAAACTTTTAATTTAAAAGAAAGGAAAAAGGTGAAAACTTAATATCCTTTGATTTCTGTTGTAATCCTCACTTTTTTATTACCTTAATTTGGGAGAAAAACTAAGGAAAGAAAAGTTGAAAAACTTTTATTTTTATAAAAAGGATTATTATATCCATATTTTTATTATAACATTAGATTTGATTATATAACTCACACTTCATAAAAAAATAATTTCTTTTTATGAGTATTTTATATAACAGTTTATAAATATTTTATGATTTTTTAAGTTTTAATAATAAAACAAGTCAAATTATTGTCAAAATAAATTAAAAGACTGAATTAAACATAAAATTAAGAGTAAACCAATAACTAACTAATATATTTTATCGTATTAAACATGCTCAATTTTGTTTAGAAAGATTTATTTATACAAGTTAAGTAGTATAAAGATATGTTTGTATATTATATGTTACTTTATACAAAAAGGTTATAATTGGAAAAAAATATTATAATGAATTATTTCTTTTCCTTTTTATTATTTATCCAAACATTGATTGCTAGAATTTCTTTTCTTTTCTTTCCTTTCCTTTGTTAATTTTAATTATCCAAACAAGAGGTATGTGTGCCATTTTTTTTCCTTTAAAAAAGTTTCCTTTCCTTTCTTGTCTTTTCTTTTCCTTTCCTTTATTTATATGTATCCAAACATAGTGTTAATGTTAAAAGAGCCAAATTAGAATGAAAAGATTAATGTAGCTAATGCTTCATTCCTACCCACCACGCATCAAAGAAGCCTTAAAAGTCTAATAAACTCACAAATGTTGGTACTCATATGGAAAAAATTAGGGATGTGGTTACAATTATAAAAAATTAGATGACTTGACATTTAAGGATTGCAGAACAATACAAAATCGTCATATTTTAACTTGACGTAATTATACAGGGATTATCTATCTTGATGGAACTATTTATTTTGAAAATTGGGTACAAATCAAATTAAGATGGGCTTTTTTTTATTAAATTGAAATTAGGACGGAAACAATTTTAGTTGAAATATGTTTTGATATGATCCAAAATATTTACCAAACTATCTTTAATATGCAATGCTACTTTAAGGTATACCTTTTTTCTCATCTTCTATTTCTTTTTTCGCCTCTTTTTGTTATAAATTTTTTTCTCATTTTGCTTCATTTCTATCATTCTCACTATCCCCAATCCAAGCCAGACGGTGCCCTTATCTTATCTCTCCCAAACCCATCCATCCAATGATGCTTTTTCTTAGTTCTCAATTGTTTTCTTATTCTTTCCTTTCATGCTAGGTGCCTTTTCATTCTCTTCTACGTAGCTCCAAAACGAGTCTTTTTGTTCCTTCTTTAAAGCATCTAAGCTATGGCGGAACTAAAGACTCTGTAAGACCCCATTTCTTATTTACCTTTTTGCATCCTTAGTTTTCAGAGAAGTAGAGATTTGCGCTTTAGCCTATTCATTCGAAAAAGGGTCATCAATAGTGGTAGCACTGTGTACATTTCATATATATTATTTCTTATTTGAGTTCACTTCATCTACATTGTGCTTTACGGGGTTAAAAAGGTGGTAGTCTTGCTTTTGAAATATCTGGCATTCTATTTTGAATCTCTATATCATTATAAACTAAATGGAAAAGGATAAATGCAGTAATATTACTTTTTAAATTGCAATTCATGTTTTTGCGAGAAAAAAAAACTATCAATAGGAACCCAAATTCAAAAGGAGAGCCAAAAGTTGTTCAAGGGGTAGTAAGAATGTAACATGCACAAACCATTACAACATAGAAAGGAAGAAATACCACCAATAATATCAAACTAAATAAATTATATATGCAACTCACATGTGATCAATTGTTGGCATGTTCATTAATCATTATTCATATGCCTCTCTATTTAGCATAAGCTAACTAACAAATTGTACTAGTATTGTTTGTTTTGACTTAAAATGTTCTATTAAGTAGTTTGTTTTGTTAATTGTTTAGAGTGTTGTACATTGATGAAATGGATTTAATATTTATTTTAATTATTCATAATTTGAATAATTATATTTGAATAAAAAAATATTTGTTTAAAATAATTATATAACAAAAGAATTATAACTATTAAATGAATAATTATGTTTGAATAAAAATGTTTGTTTATACAAGTTATGCAACAAAAAGAGTTACAACTATTTAAATAAATTGACAAGATTATTCATCAAAAGAATGTCTGTTTGTCAGCTATAAATAAATCATTATGCATAATCATTTTTACTAATTTTAATCGGAGAGTTTGAAATTTTACTATATCTTAGAGATATAATTGCTTTTAAGAAAGTGTTATTTACACCCTAAAGTCAAAATTTTTTTTTTATTCTATTCCTTTATTTATTTTTCTAACAATTTAAAAGCAATTATGAAGAAATTTTTATATTTTGTATTTATGGAGATGAAGAGAAAGAAATTTAGAAATGTATTAGTGAAATCCGAATTCTTGAACAATTTGGATAAAGAGAAATAATTACCTCCCATGATATCAGGTAAGTTTTTCTTTAATTCTTATGCAAAATTAGTATACAATTTATTTTATGCATTATTGTTGGTAAAAAAATTGATCAAATACAGTAGATACTTATAGTTGCTTATATGGTTAATACTATTTCTAATTATTGGGTACAATGTCATAATTTTCTCCATATTGATTGAAATTTGCTCATAAATTGAATTTAATGAATTGAAAACCCAATGCATATAAATGTCAGGATAGGGAATAGTGTAAACACAAAAAGAAAAGGGCTAAAATTATTATATATTTTTCATGAAAACATGATTGGATGAATTGAAATAAATGCATAAAAATTGTCATTGGTTTTGGATTGGATAATAAGCTAAGAGCAAGTTTATGCAAAAATATATAATGTGATTCATTAAGATTCGCTTAGAATAGCCATATGATAGCACTAAAGTATATAGAGCTTTACATGCCAAAATGATACTAAAATTTAAAATTTTGGATGATTTTTAGTTATTTTCATGTTGTTTTCATGGCTTTAGGTTTTTTAAGCTCAAGACTTCATTTTTATGCAAACCATGCATGCAAACATTCAAGGAGCATATTCGACCCAATAATGGAAGCTCAAGGCCTCCCATCTTGATCCATATTCATGCAATTTCAAGCTTACTTGGACTCCACCACATTCGCCCAAGATAGAATTTTGAGACAAGCATGCTTTCTTTGTTTAACTATGAAGCGAATGAATTACACAAGGACTCTACCATATTTGGTCAGGCAACGAAAAAAGAGAAGTTGTAAAACTATGGACTCAACAAGCTCAATCCATTAGGCCAAATAATATTTTATCGAAAGAGGACTCTTTTGCTTAGCATTGAAAAATTTCAAGACACCAAGAACTCTCCTTTATTTGGACAAGAGTGGTTGTGCTCATGATGGACTCTTTAGCTCATCCAATGAAGAATTTTGATAAAACAAGAGATATAAAAGATAATTATCAAGATAATTGATGAAAAATCAAATTATCCTTGAAATCCAAAGCCTTAGCCAAATCCAAAAGTGGAGATTTGATCAAGATTGCTTCAAGACGTGATGAAGGGTGAAGAGTGCACCATCAAGGGCCCATTCAGCCAAGCATGCTCAAGCTTAAAAAAGTCCTATTTGGCAATAACTCTTGAGAAGATGAAGATAAGTTTATTACCTTGAGTTTGAATTTGAAAATATAACTTGTAATTCTGACCTCTTTGGCCGAGTCCCATTCTATAAATAGGGAGGCAATTCACCTTATTCCATCATCTTACTCCTCACTCCGTTTCTTTCATCTAGTTCTTAGCTCTTTGATTTCTTTAGTTGAATTATTGGCTTAGGTAACAAATTTGCTAATAACAAAGCTTAGTTTTTTAAATTATTTTTTCAATCAAGAAGTATTTCATTCAAAATCTTTCTTTTCTTGTTTTTAAGATTCAAATCTTGTTCTTGTTTTATTTAAATTCAACAAAGCAATCTTTAGTTTTCAAGATCCAAGTTCTTTTATTGTCTTTGCAAGATTTGGCCGTTAAACATTTTATTATTCTTTAAATTATTTCATGCAATCTTTGTTCTTTTCAAAGCAATTCGGCATTCTCAAGATTTATTGTTTTGCAATATTTTAATTCTTGCTTTATTAGATCTAGTTTTTGACATTAGTCTTTTATTTCCCTAATGATAATAGGTAAAGTTAAAAACCCTACCTACACATTGCCTTTAATCTTTACTTGATTCCTATAACCCTAAAACCCTAATTTTTCATCTATTTAGATATAAGCTATTAGGCTTTTACCTTTGGTAATTGTGAGTAACCCAACATTCTATTCTATAATTCATGAGGAGATGATACTGAAATGTTTCACTTTATTACTTGATTGTTGCACTTGCAGGCTTTATATGAAAAGCATTAATTAAAATTTTAGCATCGTTACCGAGGATTATAGAGGTGTTCGCAATATAAATAAAGAATTCCTAAGCTCTTATAATCTAAACCTTTTTCTTTGTTTATTTATTTTGTCTTTGATCTTTTCTTGTTTGTATGCATAGATCCAAAAATGTTAACTTAGCTCGTATTGATCAAGAAATTGAGAGAACCTTTAAAAGAAGAAGAAAAGAGCAATCAACACCACCTACACCTACTCTAATGGTGAATGCAAATAATGAAGGGCAAAGAGCTATGAGAGATTATGCAGTTCCCAATACAGATGGTTTTTAACCATCCATTAGAAGGCCAGCTATTTAAGCCAACAACTTCGAGATAAAGCCTTCAATTATACAAATGGTCTAAACTTTTGTGTAGTTTAGAGGAATACCAAGCGATGATCCAAATCTCTACCTTTCTAATTTTCTTGAATTATGTGAAACTTTTTGCTGTAACAGTGTTTCTAATAAAGTTATAAGATAAGATTGTTTTTTTTTTTCACCCAGGGATAAGGTGAAAAGTTGGTTGTCTTATTTACCACCTAGTTCAATTGTAACTTGGGATGATTTGGTCTAAAAGTTTTTAGCAAAATTTTTCCTACTAGTAAAGATTGCAAAGCTAAGGAATGAGATAACCACTTTTTTGCAAGTTAATGGTGAACTTCTATATGATGGATGGGAGAGATTTAAAGCATTGCTAAGAAAATACCCATATCATGGACTACCCCAATGGCTCTAGATTTAGATCTTTTATAATGGTCTCACACCACCCATGAGAACCATTTTAGATTCAGCTGTTGGAGGGGCTATAATGAGCAAGACTCTTGAGGAAGTAAATAAGCTCATAAAAGAAATTGTTGCTAATAATTACCAGTGATACATGGAAATAAAGGTGAGTAAAAAGTCTATCGGTTTATTTAAGGTTGATGCTATTTCTTTTCTTAACTCGTAATTGGCTACCTTAACCAAAAAAATTGAAGCCCTAGGAAACCAATCCTAAGCCAACCCTGTAAATGCCATACAAAGCCTTTTTGTATTTTGTGACATATGTGAATGACCCCATTCCTTAGAAAGATGTTAATTTAGGGTAGAACCAGTCCAATACATCTAACAAGCCAAACTAAACAATCATCCCTATAGTAATATCTACAATTGGAACTAACCAAACCACCAATCCACCAATAACTAACACATCAACTACCGTTCCAATCTGCTAAACTATAACCACTATAAGAAAAGAAACCCACTTTTGAGGATATGTTGACCTAATTGATGCAAGCCAATAATGCCTATATATAAAATCAAGCTACATTAATAAAAAACTTAGAAAATGAAATAGGTCAACTTGTCTAAGCCATAACCAATCGTCTAGTAAGTACCTTACCTAATAACACTGAAAACTAATGTAAAAAGGTAAGGTAAGGTAAGGTAAGGTAAGGTAAGAAGAGATGTAATGCAATTTATTTTTTGAAAGTTGTTAGGATGGATGATTCTAATGAAAAAGATGATAAACCCATAGTAGTAAACCTACCCAGCTTTATACGATAACCTGAAATAGATTTCATTACAAAGAAGGATATTTTAGAAAATGAGGAGATTTTAAGACTTGGTAGAGAAATTCTTGAAGGTTTTGACCCTATGGCATGAAAGGCCCTAAAAGACATAAAAACTTATAAAGAAGACCTTAAAAAAAAATGTTGAGATAATTATAAAGATGATTAAGAGAAGTATATTGAAGGATCTCTTGAAAAAGGGTAAATGCTACTACAAGTAAGAAGAACACTACTAAAGAGCATTCAACTTGAACCTGAAAAGATAGTTTGAGGTGAGTCTATCCAAAATGACTAAGGAAAAAGGGTAACATAAAAAGAAGATCCTGAAAAAAAAAAGAAGTCTAAGAGGAAGTTCAACCAAGGCCTAGGATGACTGCCATAATATTAAATAGTGTATTAACATAGAACCACCTACTTGAGGCCTATTCAAAAAAAGTGCTTAAGAAATTAAAATAAGCCACATTTATAAAAGATTACAGCCCTAAACTTCAACTCTTACCTAAAAAGTAAAAAGATCTAGAGAGTTTTACTATACCTTGCAAAATTGGAAAATTAAAATTCTTTGATGCTATTTATGATATTGGTTAAAGTATTAATTTAATACCTATGAATGTTTTTATGCAGCTAGGTTATGGAGAGCTGAAGCTTTCTTAGTACAATATTAAATTTGTTGATCAATCTGTTAAGTTACCACAATGGATATTGAAGAATGTTCTAGTGAAACTTAAAAAATATATTTTCCCTATAGATTTTACTATATTAGACATAAAGGATGATGAAGCTCTATTACTCTTAGGAAAACCTATCTTATTTACTGCTAAAGCCTAATAGATGTTTATAATGTTAGCCTTACCCTTAGATTTAGAAATAAGAAGTTACAATTTGTATTTACAAGGTATGGTGTATTGAGAGATGAAGAAGGTGTTAGTGTAGTTAAAATCAAGGAAACACAAAAAGTTTAACCTATTAGATAAGCCCATTGACTCTTTAAAACACTTAACAAACCCTAGCGTTAGTCATGTCAACCTCTCTAGAAATTCAATCTTAGTTTATATGATCTTTATTGAAAGAGTTAGTCCACCTTCTCAAATGAAGTATGTTTATGTCATACCGCAAAGAAAGAGGTAACAAGGTAAGCTTCCTTGAAAGGGGTAACATAATACTACATAAATTTAAGGATGGTCAACCTTGACCAAAACTAGCATTACTTGAGAGGTAACCTAAGTTCTACTTTAATGATTATGCTTTTTGATTTTTTTTTTATCTTTTATTAGGATAGATATGTTTTAATGCTTTTGTTTGAGTGTTTTGTTTTTAGGGATAAAGAGAAGCAAGGAAGATGTCGCATGATATTTGGCTTTAAGAAATTTAGGGAGAATTTATTTTTCCTTTGAGTTTTTTATACATGATTCTAAGTGTGGGAGGCGAAATAATATTTTTTTATTTTTTGAAACTTTTAACTCATTTTTGCTTTTAAACCAAATTGACATTCTAAATCTCATTATCATATTCACTTAGTTGAAAGTTACATATATTCTCTTAAAGTGACTAAAGTATGATAAGGAGTTTAATTATAAATATAGTGGAACTTGAAAAGAATTCTTAAGCATGCTTTACTTTGGATATGACTTTTATGCATGCATCTTTATTCTCTTTATATGAAATGCTATGATTTTTGTGAAAGATTATAGGATATGGATTTGCATGAAATTTAAGATATGGAAAAGTGCTTTAGAATTCACCTACTTAACCTTTAAGGTGAAACCTTGATTGTATTTGACTGAAGAGATGATCTAGGTAGTTTATTAGATCGTTTGAGCATTTTTCAAGCCCATCAAATGATAATGCATCCCTAGTACCTATACTTTGAGCTTAATACATTATCCTTTTTCTTTGTTTATTTTAGCCACATTATAGACCAATAAGCCTTTTTTTTATTGTTGTTATCCTATCTTTTGTTGACCTAACCCATTGTATTTACTTATGCATTATGGACATATTCTTGTATTTAGAAAGAATAGTGGTGTAAAGAAAGAATGAAAGAAAGAAAAAAAGGGCAAAAGTACAAAAGGCAAAGTTTAATAAAGTAAAAAAATGCTAAGTTAAAAAAAAAAAAGAGAAAAAGAGAGAGAGAGATGTCGAACATACAAAAAGAATAAAGTAATGCCTCACAAGTTAAGTTTCAAAAAGAGCTCCCATTTGTTCAAAGTCCAAGAAGTTCAAAAAGAAAGTAAGCTTAGGGTTTTTGAGCCTAAAAATTTCCTTTTTCCTCTTTTAACCCAAGCCTTATATTATAAACCTAAAATAACTTTTGATTTTAAGTTGAATATGTAGGTCTAAAATTAGTGGAGAAGGATGGGAAAAGTCAACATATGAAGTCTATTCTATCTTTTAATTTAAATGTGATAAAGTGTTTTACATTCTATGTACTTGAGTTATATGCATGAATTAAAGATGGAGTAGATTTGCATGTATGAATAGCATAAGATATTGAAAGGTTGCTTTTAAAGGAAATTCTTTTCACTCTATGTTTATTCTTAACTTTGTATTATGCAATAGTATATGATAGGAGTTTTGTATAATTTTTTACTTTGAAGATGTTTATAGTGTTCTTTAATTTTGTTGATATAAGGTTTTACTTGAGGACAAGAAAAGATTCAAGTATGAGGGTTGATAATACCAAAATATATAGTGTTTTAACATGTAAAAATAATGCTAAATTTTAAATTTTCGAATGATTTTTAGTGCTTTTCATGTTATTTTCATGGCTTTAAGTTTTTTAAGCTTAAGACTTCATTTTCATGCAAGCCATGCAAGGAGCATATTAGGCCTAATAATGAAAGCTCAATGTCACCCATCTTGATTCATATTCATGCAATTTCAAGCTCACTTGGACTTTACCACATTAGACTAAGATAGAATTTTGAGACAAGCATGCTTTCTTTGTTTAGCCATGCAGAGAATGAATTACATAAGGACTCTATCATATTCGACCATGCAAGAGAAAAAGAGAAGTTGCAAAACCATGGACTTTACAAGCTCAATCATTTGGCCAAAAAAGATTTTATCTAATGAGGACACTTTTACTTAGCATTAAAGAATTTCAAAACACTAAGAACTCTCCTTTATTTGGCCAAGAGTGGTTAAGTTCATGATAGAATCTTTAGCTCATTCAATGAAGAATTTTGATAAAACAAGAGATGTGCAAGATTATTGTCAAGATAATTGATGAAAAATTAAATTATCCTTAGAATCCAAAGCCTTAACTGAATCCAAGAATGGAGATTTGATCAAGATTGCTTCAATACATGATGAAGGGTGAAGATTACACCATCAAGACCCCATTTGGTCAAGCATGCTCAAGCTTGAAAAATTCTTATTTGGCTATGACTATTGAGAAGATGAAAATAAGCTTATCACTTAGAGTTTGAATTTGAAAATAGAACTTGTAATTCCTACCCTTTTGGCTGAATCTCGTTTTATAAATAGGGAGGCCATTTACCTCATTTCATTATCCCACTTTTCACTTCTGTTCTCTCTTTTCTTATTTTTAAGATTCAAATCTTGTTCTTGTTTTTTTAAAATTCGACAAAGCAATCTTTAGTTTTTAGGATCCAAGTTTTTTTATTTTCTTTGCAAAATTTGGCCATTAAACATTTTCTTGTTCTTTAAATTCTTTCATGCAATCTTTATTCTCTTTAATGTAATTCGACATTCTTAAGATTTATTTGTTTTGCAATTTTTAATTCTTGCTTTATTAGATCTACTTTTTGGCATTAGTCTTTTACTTCCATATTGACAATAGGTGAAGTTAAAACCCTACTTACACATCGCCTTTAATTTTTACTTGATCCCTCTAACCCTAAATCATAATTTTTCATCTGTACAGATATAAGCTATTAGGCTTTGACCTTTGGTAATTTTAAGCAACCTAACATTTTATTCTATAATCCCTAAAGAGATGATACTATAATAGTCCACTTTATTACTTGATTTGTGCACTTGTAGGCTCTATATGAAAAACAACAATCACCATAAGCTAAAATAAGCTATATATATGATAAAAAAATGGATTTAGTCATGATAAATGATCTCTTTTGTACAATGTTATTGAGAATTTGGAAAATAAAATGGGTTTAAGGAGAATTAAGATAATTGATTCGAATCTTTGTTCGTAATAGAAGTTAATATAAGTGGGCTAGAAATGGAATGTCCCAATAAATTTATTTTTAATTATTTGTGGTTAATTAGTACATATGTTAATTAGATGCTGATTTACTATTTTATTTTTATGCTTATATTGTCTAGTCATGCTTGCATTAACATGCGTTGAGTTAAATGGAATGTTTATATAGTGGAGAATTTGACTAACTAAGCTTTATGCTTATTAGTAATACAATTTGCTAATAACATACATTTATTATTTGTTCAAAAGGAATGATTAAAATTTTAGTTCTTGAATAAGCATAACTTTATGTTTACTTTGGCAATCATTAAATAAAAGAATTACGAGAATATGGTTAAATTTATTAAGACCACGAGATAATGTTTTAGTTGGGAAAAGCTAGAGAAATAGTAATATATATATACTATTTTAATATTTTGCTCATATAAAATTTATATAGAGTAGGATTATATGTATTTATTATTTGTTCAAAAGGCATGATTGAAATTTTAGTTCTTGAATAAGCATAACTTTATGTTTACTTTGGCAATCATTAAATAAAAGAATTGTGAGAATATGGTTAAATTTATTAAGACCACGAGATAATGTTTTAGTTGGGAAAAACTAGAAAAATAGTAACATATATTTACTATTTTAATATTTTGCTCATATAAAATTTATATAGAGTAGGATTATATGTATTTATTATTTGTTCAAAAGGCATGATTGAAATTTTAGTTCTTGAATAAGCATGACATTATGTTTACTCTAGCAATAGTTAAATAAAAGAATTACGAGAATATGGTTAAATTTATTAAAACCACAAGATAATATTTTATTTGGAAAAAACTAGAGAAGTCGTAATATATGTTTACTATTTTAATATTTTGCTCATATAAGATTTATATAGAGTAGGATTATATATTTTATAATTTGGGTAATAGATGTATGCATTATTAATATAATGATTATGAACATGTAAATATCCAAGATAAAATGCACTTATATTTAATATATCCACCATGCATATAGCATTTGTGAGAGATCTCCAAGGGAGATACTATGGAATTATAATAGAAACACATATAAAAAGGGTCATGTTCAATTCTGGTGCCATGAAAATCTTGGCAACATCAAGAATATAAACAATATATCCATTTTTATATTTATATCTATATAAGCTAAAATTGGATATTGAGTTTTCAAGTCTTTTAAGACAATTTTAATGAATGAACAAAAATCACTCAATGATGTTTGTCACAATGTGTGGGTTTGAGAACCCAACCACTAGACATAAGGAGACAAAACAAAAGGATATTTTCAAAACATATCAAAATTGAGGAGTCACCACCAATTTTTTTTAGGGTGTGATTGGTCACTTAAAAATTTTATCCTTTTAATAAAACATTTAAAATGGTTTTAAAGTTTATTAAAAGAATAATTTTGGGTTATGAAAACCAAAGTTGGGTCTTAGAGTCGGTTATGCGTGGAAAAGGATTAGCACCTCAACAACGCTTGTTAAAAACAATTTCAATTGATTGTATATTATCCTTGAGCTTTTGTAAAAATGATCTTATTTTTAATGTTTATAAACTAATTCCTTTATTTCTTTATTTCAAGCAAATCAAATCTTTTTAATTTTGAAAACAAATCATTTTTGTTTTATTATATTATATTTTTCTAAGGTAAATAAAAATAAATTTTCTTATATTAAGATGAAAAATCTTAAGTATCGAAACACTTCTTTAACTCCCTTATATTTAGGTGGAGCTTTAAAAATAATTCTAATTTTAGGAGTTTTCAAAATGCCTTATAAAACCAAAGTAATATTTCTCATAAATGATAACCATTGATAGTCCCCCTATATTTAGGCTAGATCTCGAAGGTTATTTTTACTTGAAATATTTCCTTCTTATTATTATTTTGATATATTTGTTTTATAGGATTTTATTTACAAAATATATAGATGGTTGTATGAACATAATAATAAATGCATGGTAATTAAAATCATGAATGATGAAATGCAAAAGCGTGAATAAGATGATAACATAATAGTACATGCAATGATATATTATAGTGTAATGCAAAATGTATGAGAATAGGTTCAGGGTGGATTAGGGTTTTAGGGGTAGTATAGGGTTTAGGCTTGGGTTTGGGGTTTGGGTTTAGGTTTGAGAATTATATTCAGGTTTGGGGTTTGGGTGAGTGATTAAGGTTTGGGTGAATGTTTAGGATTTGTGAGAGGTTTAGGGTTTCAACTTGGGTTTGGAGTTTCGTTTTAGGTTTTAGGTTTAGTTTAGGGTTTAAGGGTTAGGTTCAGGTTTGGGTGAGTATTTTAATGTTGGGGTGAGTGTTTAGGGTTTAAAAGAGGTTTAGGGTTTTGGCTTGCATAGGGATTTAAGGTTTGGATGGTGTTTTAAGGTTTAAGAGAGGTTTAGGGTCTTAACTTGCATGGGATTTAGGATTTGGGTGAAGGTTTAGGGTTTAAGTAAGGGTTTAAGGTTTGCATGGGATTTAGGGTTTGGGTGATGTTTAGGGTTAGAATGGGCAATGATGTGACAAAATAACCATGATGCTAATGGAAAAATGACATCTTTAATGCATGAAATGAAACTACATAGAAAATTATAACTTGAGCAATATCACAAACACATAGAAAACTAATTGTTCAAGCAAAACCTAGCTAAAAGAAATCAAACCAATGGTTAAAGGGGATCATAAATGTTTGGTAAGCAAACAAACATGAAATGATCAACCTCTAGCCACTAAACAATAATGGAAGGTTCGGCCAAGCAATGGGGAATGCTTGGTTGAATGCTTCTCATGGCCTCCCACGAGCATTCTATCATTTATTTAGCCAAGACATGTATCAAACACATAGAAATCTATCTTATGAAGACATTTTATTATGAAAGGATTTTCATTAAATTTGTAATAAACTACTAAAAGTGGAAACCATAGAAACATGCATAACAACCAAACACAACATGCAATCCATAAAAGCAATCAACAAGCATGCAAATACCATACAATATAACATCAAACCCATTAAGGTATATTAACAAAAGTAAGAAAAACATGGAAATAAACCAATAAGAGGTTTGGCCATGTCACAAAAAAGATTCTCTAAACCTTTAAAGTTGTATTAATGGTGGATTTTTGCTATAGCTTGATCTTTCATGCCTCAGACCATACCATTCGGTTCATTGGTTGAGTTTATTGGATCAAGCATGTAAATATGGAAGACAACAACTATAGGGAGAGTTGTTCCTTCTTAAATAAATCACATGCAACTGAAACAATAAGGAAAACTAATATGAAAGTGCATGAAATTGATCATAAAAATGCATGAAGTATATGGTAGAGTTATACCTCCCAAAGCTTCCTAATTTTTTCCTTTTTTTTCTCCTTTTCCTCTCCCATTTTTGTGCCAATTTTAGCTGCTACCCCCTTTCTTATCTCAACCCTAAATGATGAATATAACAGCTATGCAATGGTTTTCCAACCTTTGGATTAATTCTCTATCCAAAGGCCCTTCGTAGCCTTCTTGTTTATTTTTCAAGCAACCACCTTTCATTATAGGATCTAGCTTTTTAGAATATCAAATAGCTCAGAAAGAACATAGCCAAAGATTGGATTTTTTATATGGCATGTAACTATAAGAAAAGGCCGTTTTGCTCATACTAGCAATTTTGCTTGTTTGTATGGTTTTCTTGGAAACCTATGATCCCCTCCTTATTTTATGATTTTAATGCACAAAAAATCATAAAATACTATGAAAACATGATATGAAAGTTTTCATAAAATAAACAACCTAGGGAAGGTAAAATTATAAAATACCCCTAAAAAGGCATTTTACTAATTTCACACCTTTCAAAGTTCAATCAAGGTTTTCAATGCACCTAAAAACATGGAATAATATAAAAACATGATTTGGAATCTTTCGTAAAAAACCAACTTTGGGAAAATTAAATTACAAAAGTATCACTAAAGGGTATTTTGATAATTTTATACCTTTTGAGGTGTGATAAAGGTTTTTAGTGTACCATAAATCATGAAATAATATGAAAGTATTATCTATAGTTTTTCGCGAAAATCTGACCTTATGAAACTCAAATTACAAAATACCCTTAAAAGGCATTTTGCTAATTTATACCTTTCGATGGGCGATTAAAATTTTTAATACATCAAAATAATGGAATGATATCAAAATATGATATGGAGTCTTTCACAAAAATCCAACCTCGAGAAGGTAAAAATTACAAAAATACCTCTAAAGATATTTTGATAATTTTACCCTTTTAAAGGTACAGTTACGATTTTTAGCGCATAAAAATCACAAGAATATTATTCCTAAGCCTTGATAATCCTATTAGCAAAGGCTCTTCTCAATAAAGGCTTTGAAACTTTAAACATCTAAATTCTAAAAAGCTCTTATTAGTAGAGGCTTTGAAACTAAAAATCTAAGTTTTGAAAAGCTCTTAAGAGGAGTTTTTAAACTAAAAATTTGAATTTTGAAAAGCTCTTTGACATTTAAAAAAAATCATTTTTGAAAAAAAGCTCATCTCAATAGAGGTTTTGAAACTTTAGAAATTTTGAACTTTGAAAAGCTCCTCTCTATGGAGGCTTTGACACTTTAAAAATCATTTTTGAAAAAAAAAAACTCCTCTAAATAGGAGTTTTGACACTTTAAAAATATCATTTCTAAAAAAAGGTTCCTCTTAACAGAAGTTTTGAAACTTTAAATCTAAAGTTTGAAAAACTTCTTTTAATAGAGGTGTTGAAATTTTAAAAATAATTTCTAGGGAAAAGCTATTTTAAACAAAAGCTTTTACATTTTAAAAAAAATCATTTTTGAAAAAAAGCTCTTCTCAATAGAGGTTTTGAAACTTTAGAAATTTGAATTTTGAAAAACTCCTCTCAACAGAGGTTTTGAAAGTTTAAAAATCATTTATGAAAAGAAAGCTCCTTTAAACAAAGGCTTCGACACTTTAAAAAACATTTCTAGAATGTTGTCGATTGTACTTAAAGTCTTTACAAAAGATTTTTTTAAAAAAAAATCTAGTTTGTCCTTTCTGGTTTTTCCTTGACAAGTGTTCATTTTCCAAATGGCACATTTGCTTTTTCCAAAAAGCTATTTCATTGTGCATGAAATGAATGTGATGAATGCAAAGAACATAATGCATTTAGTTCAAGGGTTTTGTTCACATCATGTTCTCATAATTATGGTAACAAGATTTTCATAACTGTAATTGATTTTCAAGTTTTTTATTTCAGGTAAGGTTTTGGAAATTGAGTGGTACTTCTCCTCTAATTAGGACTTTTTCCTTGTTCTACATTTTTCTTCTTCTTTTGCCCTTTTACTTCTTCCCTTTGCACTAATCCTTTAAATGAAAGCTTACTAATTTAAGTTAAAAACATCTTCTTTTCTCTTCATCATCATTCATCATTTGTTTCATTCATCCATCATTATTCTTTAGTTCATTATCATTCTCGCTCTTCATTATCAAATTCATTTCATTCATTCATCTTTTTATTTTTTTTTTCATTTTCTTTGGTCCCTCACATTTCTTGTTGTTTACTTCTGTTATCCTAAAGCCTTCCTAGAGTAATGTTAAGGTTTACTATTAGCATTATCAATCATTACCAACAATAATATGCCAAATGCAATGACTTTTTCAATCCATATGATTAAAAAAAATTGGACAAAGAGGGTAAGAAAATATTCATTATAGTTTAAGATAGATCTAATTTGCAAGGTATTAAAGGGAGAATATACAGCTTGGTTTTGAGAAAGATGGGAACAATTGAAGTGTTATCAATGATCAATTTTCAATCTTCTGAATACTAAACATCAAAATGGACCCAAGTTGTTTACTCTTTATTTTTTTTTTCAAAAACCTCTTCTTACTAATGGCTTTGATCAATGTAGACTTGTCAAACCATAGCCCTTCTAATTCAAAAAAAAATGACCTGTTATTCACTACCTTTTAATTCATCATGGTGTTGTTTCTCTATACTCAATTCATTTCGGGTTTATGATCTAATCACTTATCTGATTTTTTCGTTATTCCTAAGTTGCCCTTTTGAGTTTCAACTTAGGCACCTCCCCTTTTGACCTAGATTTCTTTTTTAGGGTTTTTAACCTAGATCTTCATATTTTTTTACACAAAATACATTTTGAAAACATCTGAGTTAATAGGGCTTAACAATTCTTCCTTATCTATTTCTGCTAAAATCAGGGCTCCTATTATGAATGAATTCTTTACCATATATGGGCCCTCTTAATTTAGTGTCCATTTCCTTTTTACATCATGTTGATTGGGTAATACCTTTTTCAACACTAATTCTCCTTCATGAAAGCATCTAGGCCATATCTTCTTATCTTGTGCACGTATCATTCTCTTGCAATACATTTCACCTAGACTGAGTGTTGCAAACCTTTTTCCTTTGATAAGATTCAACTATTCATAATGACTACAGACCTATTCTACCTCTTCTAATTATATTTTTGTAAGAACTCTTAAGGAAAGAATTTTTACTTTAATTAGTAAAACAACCTCAATTCCATATAGTAATGAAAATAGAGTAGCCCCGATAGAAGTATGGATTGATGTTCTATGCAAGCAAAGGAAAAGGTAATTTCTCATGTTAGCCCTTATAACTATCCATCATTTTCTCTAGTATCTACTTAATACTCTTATTAACAGCCTTTGCTGCCTCATTAATCTTGAATTACATGCACATTTCTTTCATCACCTTATTGTTTAAGTGGTTAGCATTATCAAAGATGATTATTTCAAACAATCTATATCGACATATTATTTCCCTTTTTATAAATCTACATATAACTGACCAAGCCATGCTAGCATAAAAAGCTACTTTCACCCACTTTGTAAAATAATCAATCACCATAAAGATAAACCATTGCCATTTTAAGCTTTTGGGGTAATAGGTCCAATCACATCCATTTTCTATATAGAAAAAGGCTATAGAGGTATTATGACATGTAGTGGTACAAGAGGAGCATGACTCTTATCCCTATAAATTTGGTAGTTATAATATTTCCTTGCATAATCAATAGAATCATTTTCCAATGTCAACCACTAGTATTTTGCCCTTATCACCTGCTTGGCCATTCTGTGACCATTTACATGTATGCCACATACTCCTTCATGCACTTTTTTTAGTATCTTTCTTGCTTCCATGGCATTTACACATCTCAGTAACATTTGTTCTTAGCTTTTTTATACAAAACTACCCCATCAAGGATAAATCCCATTGCCAACCTTTTAGAAAACCTTTTATC
The DNA here is from genome assembly GCF_047325235.1 of Durio zibethinus. Taxonomy (NCBI): domain Eukaryota; kingdom Viridiplantae; phylum Streptophyta; class Magnoliopsida; order Malvales; family Malvaceae; genus Durio; species Durio zibethinus. The sequence goes on along the minus strand of NC_143170.1, from coordinate 10,516,425 downwards.
ATTTTCTGACGCATTGATAGCACTTAAAAATATAATGATTTTAGGTTTAATTTGGTAGAAAAATTTTAAGATTTGATTGATTTTGGTCCATTTAACTTAACGTAAGGAAGTAAGGATGTAAGAATGGAATGAAATTTGACTTGAAGTAGAATTACTAAATTTGACTTAAAGTAAGAGTTCTCATGGCATAGCAATTCCACAAGCATTCAGCTGCTCATGTTTAAGAACATTTCATTCCCATGTGTGATAATTAAAGAGTTTCAATTAAACAAAGATACTATGACATTTGGCTAAAGCAATTTGTGATCAACCATGACTCTTTTGATCATCAATTCAAAGAGTTATGATTTAAAAAGGATTGTATAAAAATTAGTTTCAAGAATTTGGATGAAGATAAAATACTATGTCTTGAAAGTCCAAGTTTAGCCAAATACACCATGAAGCATGATCAAGATGAAGCATTTCATGATCCAATGTCCAAGAAGAGTTCTATATGTAACATGATCGACCAAGATGATTCAAAATAGAGGAACTACATTTGGCCATTACTTTTGGCAGATTAAGATAATTCCTATCCCTTAATGTTTTGATAGAATTAAAACCTTTAAGCTTGTACATACCCCTTAGCTAAAACTTTCATTATAAATAGGAAGGCCAGTTCTTGATTCAACATAACACTCATTCTACTCTTCTTTTCTCTCTTATCTTTCTTTAGTTTCGGTTCTCTAGTTTTTTTTAGAATTATTGTAGTGTGGCTAAGGTGACAGATTAGTCAATGCAACTTGTTTACTAAATTCTCTTTTAATTTAAAGTATTTTTTTAGTTTCAAGATTTATTCTTTTCAAGGCTCTTTTACATTTTTATTTCAATTTTAAGTTTTTTATTGCTTTCTTGTTTTGGTTTTTTACAATCTTGTTTCCATAATTTTGGTTCTTTATCATACTTTTGAAGGTGTGAAATTATTAAAATGCCTTTTATGAGTTTTTCATAATTTGACCTTCCCAAGATTGGTTTTTTGCAAAATGCTCCAAATCATATTTTAAATTTATTTTATGATTTTTTATGTATTAAAAACATCGATTGTACCTTAGAATGTGTGAAATTACTAAAATATCATATAGGAGTACTTTCATAATTTGACCTTTTTTAGGTCAATTTTTGTAAAAACTTCCAGAACATGTTTATTATTTTATAATTTTTGGTGCATTGAAATCACAAATATGAAGAAAAGATCATGATTTTCCAAGAAAATCTCATAAATGGTGAAAACCTTAAAAAAGACAACATAGTCTTTCCACACAGTTCTAGCTACACCAAAAGCGTTATTTAGTGCTAGATTCATCATGAACCATTGATCTTTCAAAGGCTTTAACCTATAGGTAAAAGCTGATTACTTAGAAAATAAACTTGGAAAAGAGCTAGTGGCCTTTAGATGCATTTTTTATGAAAGGCTACCATGCATTCGCATGGCCTTTATATTCATCATTTAGGATTGGAAAAAAAGATAAAGGAGGTAGCGAAGGAAAGTGGCATGAAAAAAAGAAGAAAATGGGAAATAAACAAAAATTTGGGAACCTTTTGGGAGGTATATTTTTACCCTATCCTTCATACATTTCTATGATCATTTCCATGCATTTTTTTGCCATGTTTCCTTGTCGTTTCATTTTTAAATAATATTTTTCAAGAGAAAACAGCTTCTTCCATAGCTGTTAACCTACATAACTCGATGCTTAATCCAAAAATTCAACTAATAGTTGGGTTTTGAAGCAATAGAGATCAAGCTATAGCAAAACCCACCATTGATGTAACCTTAGAAGGTTCAACCATCCTTCTTTATGCCTTGGACGAACCTCTTCTTGGTTTATTTTCATGTTTTTCTTGCTTTTAATAATGAATTTGGATGATTGGAATGTTATAATATATGTTATTTGCTTGATTGTTGATTTTTTTAGTAGTTTGCATGATGTGTTTGGCAAGTATTTATGTTTCTATGGTTTCCTCTTTTAGTAGTTTACTACATGTTTAATGAAAATCCTTTTATGATAAAATACCTTCATATGATAGTTTTCTAAGTGTTTGATGCATGTTCTAGCTAAATGAATAAATGTGTGTTTGGGAATGGTCATGAAAAGCATTCAGCCAAGTACCTCCCAATGCTTGGTCGAACCTTTCATATATGTTTGATGGCAAAATGTTGTTCTTTCTATCCTTGTTTGCTTCTATATTTAGTTATTCCTCTATGTTAGCTATGTGTTTGATGAAATCCTCAATGAATAAAAGTGTTGAATTTGTAAACATTTTGATATATTTTACTTTTTTTACATGTGTTTAGTTTAAAACAAAAATGGTGGAGACATTTCCCTTTTGTTTAGCTGAAATAATACGGCATGAAAAATGGCCTTAAAATTTTGGTCAAGCCTTTGATCATGGCTTGGTCGAACCTCCCTAGTCTTTAAACCATTGGTATTTGATCCATTTTTACTATGTTGTTGCATGCATGTTTAGTTTGTGGTATGTTTGTAAATATGCCCCAGTCATAGTTTCCACATTCATCCATATTTCAAGCATTAAAGGTTGCATTTTTATCAATGATAGTTTGGTTATTTTATTATATGCAATCCCCATGCAAACCTTAAACCCCAAATAACCACGCAAACCTTAAACCCTAGTCTTTAAACCATTGGTATTTGATCCATTTTTACTATGTTGTTGCATGCATGTTTAGTTTGTGGTATGTTTGTAAATATGCCCCAGTCATAGTTTCCACATTCATCCATATTTCAAGCATTAAAGGTTGCATTTTTATCAATGATAGTTTGGTTATTTTATTATATGCAATCCCCATGCAAACCTTAAACCCCAAATAACCACGCAAACCTTAAACCCTAAACCCCAAACCTAAACCCAAAACCACCATGCAAATCTTAAACCAAAAACCTAAAGCCTAAACTAATACCTTAAATTGTAAACCAAAACCCTAAATCCCAAACCACCATGCAAACCCTAAACCCAAAATCAAAAACCTAAACCAAACCCCAAACCCATAACCCTAAACATAAACCTTAACCCTAAACCCCTTTACAAACTGTAAACCTTGAATCCTCAACCAAAACCCAAGACCACACTTTAAACCAATATGCAAACCCTCAAACCACCATGCAAAACCCTAAACCCTAACCTTACACCTTAAACCAAAATCCTAAACCAATGCCCAAAGCCTTAACCCTAAACCAAACCTTAAACCCTAAATGAAAACCCTAAATCATAAATCAAAACCCCAAACCTAAACTAAACCCTAAACTCTAACCTTGACCTTAAACTAACTCTAAACCTTAAATTAAACCTTTAACTAAACCTAAACCTTAAACCTAAACCCTAAACCAAACCTTAAACCTTAAATCAAACTAAACTTACCTTAAAACTAAATCGAACCTACCTTTAATCCTAAAAACCAAACCAATTACCAAACCTTAAAACCAACACTTGATCCCATTTGCATTTCATTTTAATTTATTGTTATATACATTCTTGAATTGTCATGCATTTATATTTCATCATTCATGTTCAACCATCATGCATATATTATATATCATTGTGTTCATTCATACCATGCATATGTTTTATAAAGGAAATCTTTTCAAGAAAAGTGTTTTAAAATAACATAATATTTCAAGTAATACTAACTTTTGTAAACCTGGCAATTCGTATCACCATGTCATGTAACATATTGTATCCATGTCGTGTTTTACACAAAAATCGCGTGTCATAATTTGTGTCAATACGAAAATAAAAAATATAATTTTTTAGTTTTATTAAACCTATATATGGTTTTTTTTTTAATTTTAAGCTTGTTATCTTCATATCCTTTATTCGTACCGTTTCCATACTGTGTCACTATGTTGTGTTTCAAATTGTTAGGTCTAAACTTTTAAGATCTTGCCTAGTTATAAGGGAACTCTCAATAGTTATCATTTATGTGAAGTATTACCTTAGTTTTTGGGGGGTAATTTGAAAACTCCTAAAATTAGAGGCACTTTTGAAGATCTACCTAAATATAGATGAGTGAAGGAAACATCCCAATACTTACAATTTTTCATCCTAATCGAAAAATAAATTATTTTTATTTTCAAAAGGATTTAAAAAAAAAGATTTCTCTTCAAATGAAAATTAGAAAGATTCAATTTTTTGGAATAAACAAGTAAAAGAAAGGAATTAATTTTTAAACATTATAATATCACTAGTTTTACCAAAATTCAAGGATAACATGCATTCAATTGGTACTATTTTCAATGAGTGCTATGGTAGCGCTAATCCTTCCCCATGTGTAGTCAACTCTCGGACCCAACTCTAACTTCACTGATTGTAAATATTCTTTTAATAAAGTTTAAACTTGTTTTAAATGTTGAGTAAATAGCACTTTTGGTTCCCAAACTTTGGCCCAAATTCTATATTAGTCCCTAAACTTTAAAAAGTTTTAATTTAGTCTTTAATTGTCCAAACGTGTACCAATGTAGTCCTTCCATCTATTGGACCGTCTAAATTGATGTAAAGTCCAACATGGCATGACACATAACCTTACAAAGTTTTATTATGTAGATTTTTTTAATGTTCACTAATCTAATAATAAATGACAAAAGACTAAAAAGAAACTTACACCAGCTAAAAAAAATAAGATGTTGTCAGAGTTTTTTATAATTAAAACATGTGAAATTAAAATAGAAAAAACCCTAAAGATTCAAAATCTTTTATAGAAGAATTGTTTTGAGTCTTAAAGAGAAAAGGGGATTAAAAGAGGAGGCCCATTTTTCAAGTGTTGAATAAAAAAACAAAGGGAGTTTGAAAGAGAAAAACTAGGGAATGAAAGGGAGGAGCTAAGCGTTGAAAAAATGAGCTAAGAGTTTAGAAAGAGGAGCTAAGGTTGCCATATAGAAGATATAGGCTTGTACCTGCTTGGCATTGTGATCAACGAGCTCAAATTAAGACATCATGGACTAACACTAACCTAAGTCATAGGTATTTCAATTGAAACAACTATGGGGTAAGAACAAAACATTCTTTTTTTTTTTTCATTAATTGAATTATAGGTTTTATACATAGATTAGGGTTTTAAAAACACAACAAATGTTATATGAATTTTAAATATGGGTTTAGAATGTGAACATAACCATTGGTTTTGAATTTTGTAGATATTTAAGAACACAACAAATTGGTGAGTAGTATTTTGAATACAGGTAGCAAGTAGCAATAATGGATAGCAAATTAGTGTTTTTATGATTTTTATTTCTTTAATTTAGTGTGTTTTTATTCTTTTAATTTGGAGATGGCTTTTTTTAAAATTTACAGCAACTTGGTGCATGTTGGTTTTTTCAATGGTGTGATCCTCTAATAGATGAATACAGCAAGGCAATCATTTTAGGTTTATTAAAGAGGCTACGAAGAATAGAACACCAAAATCAAGTCACTTCAGAGAATGCAAACAACAACAATTGCAATTACAAGAATAGAAACTAGAAATGGATGGGAATGTGTTTGCTTTTTTTTTTTTTAATGTTGTTGTTGGAAAGAAAATGAACAAAGTTTAGTCTAGTGTTTTTGGTAATTGGCTTGTAATATGTATGATGTCGATTGGAAGTTGGTTATGTTTCTAAACTTGTAGATTTTGTGTAAATATGAAGTCAATCAAACAATAGTTATTTCTTTTTAGGAATTCTATTTTGGACTCCATTCTATTTGGCCACAAGCTTCTAGGCAACATGCTTGAACAAGGTTTTCATATACCTTGATGTAACTTCCCTCCCTTTTTACTAATGATTTGATGCCAGAGGTATTGGTATATTTGCTACCCTTAGACTATGCAAAAGAGATGTTGAACTCTAAATTACACACATAGATAAAAATTAGAAAAGAACATAATCTAGTAATAATCCTAAAACCTAACAAAAATCAAATTTATAGTTTACTTACTTCATTGAAAGCTAGAGTAGGAGTAGGATTCAACATTGCACTTTGTGTATCACTTTATGAATGTTATGTTCCTAATGGTGGATTGTTATGATATATTGTTTAACTAAAACCCTTAAATATGACAAACCATCATGATTAGACAACATTAATATATATAGCGAAGAAATTATTAACCAATATAAATATAAATACTTACATTAGGCATCCATCTAAGTGTTACATCATGCAATGGAACTGACTTTTCTTGTTACTATTGGTGGTTTGATTTTACTATTCCTTGTAGCTAGACAAGTGTGATTTATTGGTTAGATTTGAGTATTCCTTGCTATTAGACAAAGAAAGAAAAATGGAAATAACTAGTATCAATTCAAGATTATTTGAGAAACAATAACGTTTACACAAAAAACACAATTGTAACTATTAACTAAATTTAATTATACCTTTGGAATGTTCTTGCAAACCTTTTATTATGACCCTTCTATCCATATTTTGAGCATGACATAGTGACTCTTATTTTCTTAACCTTAGTATCTGCGGTCTTTACTTCATCAAGTTCTTTTCTTCTCTTAGTTTTAGGTCAGCCAAGTTGTTTCATTTACAGCCCGCTCTTGGTTGAATAAAATTGTAGAAATCACATGTGGGCAAGGAATACTTGATAACTCCCATTTCCTACAACTACTTGACTATTCATCTAGGTCAACTATATACTGGTTTTTCAAGCTTTTTAATTTCAAATGTTCTTTGTGTAATGGTTCTAGCTAGCTCCTTATAGACAATTCTTTATTCTTATCAAGTTTCTTTTGAATCCTTAGACAAATCAATTCAGAATACTTTTCCATAATATTCCTCTTCACATAGAATCTATTCATCAGTTTACATCTAATTATTTCACACATAGTCAAAATTGACTTGTCAATAGCATCCAAAATGTACTTGTTGAAACATTCACACAAGTTGTTAATTAAAATATTACATTTAGGGATTATGCTGAAATGAGACCTCAACCATTCCTATGTTGGCTTTTATAGAAGCCAACCACATGCTTCTGGGTGCTTATCTTTTACCTTATCCATGATTGCATTGAATTCTAGTATGTAACTTACCCTTGTTATAGCCCATAAAGCATTATTTAAAGCCTTCCCTCTATAGCCATCATTTTGGAAGTTGTTGTATAAATGCCTTACACAACATTTATGCTTTGATATTAGGAATAACCTTTTGAGGGAAGCTTTCAAACCCTATGATAAAAAATAATTGATTAGATGATACTTGACTTGTTACATAACATAATAAATAAATAGAGTAAATAACACCTGTGAGGCTTAAACTTTAGGATAAATTCTATTTTGATCTCTAAACTTTAGTGACCACAGGTACTATTTACTCTAACAAATATATAAGTTAAACCAAAAGCATATAATTTACCTTCTGTTTGTCAAACATCCAAGTCCAACTATATTGATTTTCCATCTTCAGATCCTCTCTCAATCTTTTAATGAACTAGGTCAATGTTTCAGTATTTTCAATTTCTACCATAGCATATGCAATAGGGTAAATGCGGTCATTAGCATTAATCCCTACAGCAACAACTAGTTGGCCTTTATACTTTTTTTTCAAATGATAGCCATCAACACTAATTATTGGCCTACAATAATCAATTTCAGTAGCACATGCTTTCAGACAAACATAAATTCTTTGAAAGAAACTATCATCTAACTTACACAAAATAATGGATCTTTAGTTAGTTCTTCTAATTTCTTCCTCTTAGTTTCCCATCTTAAAATACTATTCCAAGTAAGTTCCACTAAGTTTTTATAAAGCCAACTATTTTACCCTACATAACTTCGATCTAGGCACAATCAACTCATAATTTTTATGCACTTGCCTCTTAAACGATGTAAATAATAATTTGGATCAGCAAGGAAACATTTCATACACCTATCTACCAACTACCTATAATCTATATTCCTATTGGCATACTTTTTACAATAAGAATTCTTGGACTTCTAAGTTCTAATCTAAAAGGTAGGATCCTATGGTTCATACCTAAATTTCTTACCATATAATGTTCATTCACCCATTTCTTTACATATAGCCCTCGATCTACATTTTTCTTAAAACTAATGTTCACCCTATCTTTGATGATAGCATTCTTGATAGCATCTTTTAACTGCTTCTTATCTCCAAACAACATCTCAACATGTAATATAAAGTCATCTATGTCAGTGCTTTGAAATTTAGGCCATTTTTTCCATCACCATCATCATTGGATCCATCAATACTATAAAGATCATCATCAGAATTTACTCCTAATTCTTCTATCTCCTCATAACCAATATCTCCATCACTTTCAATGTTAGGATCCATTTAATTTTCAAAATTCACATCACATTCATCTTGATCCAACTCATATTCACTATCCCTATAGTCAGAGACTTCACTTTTAGTTCCATATTCATTAAATACATTTTTATAAATTTCTTCTATACTAGGCTCTTCTGCACTGGTACTAGACTTCTAGGCATTACACTCAACATTTACCCTAGATTATTGATAAATAGTAATGTACTTACTAAAGGCACATGCTCACACATCTCTATTACATCAGCATCAGTGGTAATTTTTACAAATCTATGCTGTTTATAAGGCATTTTTCATAAATACATAGTAAAACAAATATGCCTTACCATGTTTGCCATGTTGTGAGGTTCAAACAAAGACATTTTGCCAACCTCATACAAGTCAAAATAAGTTATTTGTCCTTATATATATTGACTACCTAAAATGTCACCCCATAATGTAAAGCTATAGTGAAGTAAGGGGAATAATCATATGTCATGCATAAAAAATAAAAACAATATTGTAAAAAGACACAACACAATCAAGGATAGAATATTAAAAAACAAAATCAACATTGAGCAAAGTTATAACATGATAATTAAGCAAGTTTATTTATTGTTTTTAAAGTCATGACAAAATCATTGAGCAAGTATGTTTTATTGTTTATGGTTTAATGTTATGACAACATCATTAAAGAAGTGGGTTTGATTGTTTATAAAGTCAAGATAGAAACAAAATATGTAAATTGAACATACGTTAGATTGTTTTTAAATGGCAAATAAATGGTTTTCATATAAAAATCAAAATGTTACACTAGGATGAATTATCAACACCTCATTTTGTATGGGGCCTTTAAATCAAATGCTTCAAATACCTAGTAGGTTCAGGTTTGAGTTCGTTTGGCTTCAAAGTTGATTTTTGGGCTGTGAAGTAATTTTTGGGCTTTAAGCCCAGTTTATGATTTTTTTTTTGGGATTTAAGCCAATTTTATTTTCCATTTTAATGAAAATCTAGTAGAAAATGAATAAAAAATAATAAAACAAGGAAAGAAAATTAAACAAAAAATTTTTTGAGATCATGTATCGTGAATTTGGCAAGAAAAGAATAATGGTAAATTATTAGGTTGATTGGTTTACGAGATTTTTGTTCCTAATATGCATAAAATGGGAAAGTCTTACTAAATTAAATTGAAAAGAATCCCATCATATCAAAGGTAGGGATTTAATTGAATTAATCTTGCTCTAATTGGAGGGGTTGAGACCCTTTATAAATTACATCCCAATATACGAAGAGGGAAAGATAGACAGAAAGGATGGGGAAGAAATTTTTAAAGAATAGTGTTTGGTTTCTAGCAGTTGGGTTTTTGGGAAATTCTTCAAAATTTTAAGACTTGTGGAATCTATTTAGTTTAGGTAGATGTTTAAAAGATTTCAAGGACATAAAATAATTGCTTTGGCATTTTGGGCCGTTTTTTGGAATTGTTTTAGGATTTTCTTGGAATTTCTAGATTTTGGTTAAAGATACAAATAGCTTTTGAATTTCCTAGTGGATTTTTGACAAGATATCCAATTTCTACTGAAAGAACCTAGTATTTAGTTGAAGTTTTTAGCAGGTGAAGAATTTTTTAGTAGCCTTCTATAGATCCGACAACCGAAAAGGGGTTTAGAGAGAGAAGCAGAGGAATAGAGAAAGAAAGCAAAAAAAATTCTAAAAGATAAAATAAAAAAACTAGGATTTTATAACCCCTTAATACAATGTCATTTTGAACTTTTAAAACCTAGGGTCCACGTGTTTTGTAATTTCCTAACCTAACTCGAGCATGAATCCAAATGACAACCTGGTTCTAACCATCCCTTTCCAATCGAGCCGAGTTGGTCCAATCGCTTAGTTGAGCTAACTTCAGGTATTTTTATTTTATTTTTATTTAATTGTTTTATTTATTTATTTATCTATTATTAATTAAATATATTTTTATAAAAAACATATTTAAATAAAAACCTTACCAATAGATTTGAAGGCAATCATTTTTTAAAAAATAGGGTTTTACCAACATATTAAAAAACCTTATAACCTTTTTTTTTATTTCAAAAAAATAAAAATAAAAGGCCTTAGCAATAGATTAAAAGGCCAATATTTTATTTTTACCAACATACTAAAAAGCTTTATAATTTCTTTGAAATCAAGTTTAAAAAATAATAAAATAATATATCTTGTCTTTTTGCATAAAATCTTACAAACGATTGAAGGGTAATTTTCAAATAAAAATCTTACCAAAATATTGGAGTATATTTCTGACTATAATTCGATTCATAGAAATTTATTTCTTGAAACAAAAGTAAATGAATTTGACGATAAAGCCTCTTCAAAGAGTGACAAATAGTCTCCTTGATTACTATCGAGATGAGGAAACATTCTTAAATTATTACCAACATATTGGAGTAATTTAAGAAAAATTTCCAATATTAACATTAGTTGGTAATTATATATATTTTAAGACTGGTACCATATTTTGGATGGGTGTTATAAAGGTGCTATAACCTCTTTTATACAAAACCATACTCTTAAACCTAAATTTCAATTTCGTGGACCAGAATCTACTATTTAAAGTTACCTAAGTCAATCTTAGGACTCATTTTTAAATGGTACAATTTAATCAGATGGCCAATCACACTTATGGCAACTTCTAAAGTCTATATCTAGCATTAGATCTATGGATCTATACGTTTGATAGTTTAGTGACTCTGCTAGGGACATCGAGAGTTAGGCCAATAAATAATTTCTTATTATACAAGCCTAACCTAATAAATTTAATATTTTTTTCTCTAGCTTGTATTTTATTTATTTATTTGTTTATTCATTTTATATATATATATCATTCATTTACACATGCATAACATGAGCTATACCTCAAGTTCTGTTCTTTAAGAGCGAGTAAAATACCTATGCTTTCATGAAATTTCATGTCTTCGCATAGGCTAGTAAAACACTCTAAGTCAAATTGAACCATTTCCACTTGTTGCTTATAATGGGTGAGAATTGAGATGCCTTACTAGTCTATAATAGACAATAATGTAAGGAACAATTTGGGAACCTTTAAATTTTTAAACCTTTGAACCTAGCATGTAAATAAACCCTAAAGTCTGAAACTAGGTTAGAGCCATGCTTTTCTTTCTTTTAAAACATCCTAAATAGGACATATGATGAGATGTTTATTTTGCTTCTAAATTATGTATTATTTTTTTGTATATATTGTTTGCATACTAACCTTTTATGTTGTTTTTTGTATTTATATATTGTTCCTTGTATATATTGTATCCCTACTAACCCTTTTTCTTTTACTATGTATACATGCACATCATTAGATTCATCATAAGGAGTAATTACCACAAAATAATTTTAACAAGGAAAGTCACAATTACATCTATGGAAAGCCTAGCAAAGTCCTTTAATAGATTGAAAAATGAGTCCAAAGGGTTGAACATTGCAAATAAAAGGCTAAAAAAGGGAAGTTTAAGCACTTAAGCAAGAAAAAGATGAATGGGATAGTTTGTTCGTCAACCTTAACACAACACAGTCATCCACTAAACCAGAACTTGCCCAACTTTTGAAAGAAAATACACAGTTGTAAGCAGAGCTACAGGAAAAGGATATGGCACTATCTAAGGTACAAAGGCATATCCAAAAGTTGAATGGAGTAGTGGTTGAAATTGGAACACAAATGAGGGCTATAAATGAAGAGTTTGAGCAATTAAAGGATGCATATGTGAGAAAACATAACTAGTTGGAATCCATGTTTAACCAAGTCACTATGGTTGCTTACAAAGCCAAATACATGGTAAAAAAAGGTTGAAAAATGAAAGACAAGGGTACTGTCAATGGGAACAAGTGGTTAAGAACTGCTAGATTTTCTTAATGAAGTACAAAGCCAATATCAACAAATTAGGGATTTCTTTTCTCAATAAATTCAAGGCTTTTCATGGACATGATGTTGGATTCGGTTAAAAATATTTTTTTTTAATTCAATAAAGATTTTTTTGTTAACAATTGTTATCTAGTAAATTTTACTTATTGCATTCATGCATTCATTCTCATACATAATTGGATGGTTTCATAAACATCATTCTAAATAGGCACCCTAATTATGGTATTGCAAAGGTCAAGGATAACTCGACCAATTTACCATCAGTATAACAATCAAGCCCAAGCCAAAAGAATAGAGCAAGACAATGCAAGCTACATTAAGAATTTGGAAAGGGCCTAAGAAGAGCTCAAAGGAGAGTTGAGTGCAATTTTGAAAACACTAAGCAAACTAAACAAACGAACGACTGTAGAAAAAGAACCCAGACCTAAAAACCATGCATTGCAAGATATTGTTGACCCTTTGTATCCTCCTAGCTATAGCCTATATCAGGCCTAATCCACTCAAAACACATCACTATAACAGTTCAAATTTCCTGTAGGGTACATTTACATAGGAATGTCATCCGCACCACCTTAAGGGCAATTTTAAAGTTTTGGTAATTCTATCTTCACTAAAAAGATAGTTAAGCTAGTCTCAGTCTCCAACTTAGATGACTTTAAGGAAAATGAGAAACTAAAATTGAAAGTAATTGAAAGTTTAAAGGACTTAAAGTCTGACCATAAGATAAACTTGTTGGAGGAAAAACTATGAGCCATTGAAAGTATAAACTTTAATGGGTCCACGGATACAACTGACCTCTGCTTGGTTCCAGATGTTGTAATCCCTCCAAAGTTTAAGTCCCTTGAGTTTGAGAAGTACAATGGTACTAAGTGTTCAATCATACATGTCATTATGTATTATCAGAAAATGGCTACCAACACTAGTGATGAAAAACTATAGATGCTTGTGTTCTAAGACAGCTTTTTTAACTCGTAATAAAATCATATGTTCAGCTAGTTCAAACCCACATCCACTCATAAAATGAGTTTGCTTGGGCATTTATTAATTAGTGTTATCACATCATTGACTGAGCCTATGATCATTTTTTTTTACAAAGCATGAAGAAGAAGGTAATAAAGTCTTTCAAAGAATATACCCAACAATAGAAGGATATGGCTACTTAAGTTCAACCTCATCTAACTAAGAAAAAAATGACAATACTATTCATTAGTACCCTAAAAGCACCCTATTATGAGAAAATGATAGGGAATATAACAAAAAACTTTGCTGACATGAAGATCTCATGAGAGTTGTTGAAAATGCCATCAAGAGTGGCAAGCTTAAGGAAAAAAAGGCTAGCAGTGTTAAGAAAGGTGAAATGCCTAAGAAAAAATAACCTGAAGCCTAAGTAGTGAGTTTTAAGGGGCAACAATTCATAAGTTATGCTTTATATCCACTATATGTTCATCATGCTTACTACCTGATAGTCAATAATATTGCAAAAGTCCCTTACTAGCCTCATTACCCAACCATGAACAACATTGCTCTAAGTCCTTATCAACCAGTCTTTCAAGCACCTATATTTAGGCTTAGTTTTGTTAATACACTAGTTTCAAGGCCTTACAATCAAGTAAGTAGTTTGAAAGATCCAGAGGCAATCAAGAGAGAGCTCACATTGATCCTATCCTTATAACTTATATTAAACTATTCCTATAACTGGTCAAGGATGACCTAGTTTCCTTAGTCTTTTCGGAACCATTAAACCCATCTTATATCAAATGGTACAATGTTAATGCCATAGGTGATACCATAATAGGAATTTAGGTCACTCTATAGAAACTTGCCTTACTTTCAAACATAAGGTACAAAGTTTCATTCGAGCAGGCTTAGTGAGTTTCAACGAAATAAGGGATTTGAATGTCTATAAGGCCTTTTGCCTAATCACCCAAGGGCATAATTTTAGGAAAGATACGAAAAGGCTAATTGAAACTGCTTGTCATTTTAGAATTTTTTTTGGATAATGGACTTTTTTTATTGTACCAAGATTTCATTTTACTTTTCATCATTTTAATAAAAATGGCAAATATAATGCATTTTCAAAACATTTCTTTTTTTTATATGAATTACCATTTTCTGCTTTTTTCTTCTTATATCTTTTCCTATATCCATTCTCATATTCCAAAATAATGAATGTTTAGATAATTATGACAATAATTCTTAATTCGATTTTAAAAGCATCATTCACATTGATATGATTGTAAGTTGAAATTGTTAATTGGGATTTCTAAATAAAAAAAGATAAATCTGGAAAAAAATTTTGCTCGCTGAAGGATGAAGCTGATGCAATATGTGATTTTTATTTTTGGTCAACAAATATTCTTCATTAGGAGTATTCATATTTGAGATGAAAAATGGCCATCATTCTTTTACACTTTCATAAAAACAATAAAATTATCCTTTGTTATCCCATTTGAGCCTGTTGAAATTTTCTTTCAAAAAACCTTAACCAAAGATTAATCCCACACTAAGGGCAAAGTTTGAGAAGCTTGAAAAGTGAAAATCCTTAGTGATTTCATAGGCAAAACCCTTTTGTGCTTAAATCTTTCTTGAAAAATGATGAAAAATACAAAAAAACAAAAAACAAAAGAAAAAAAAAAGAAAGAAAAAGAAGAAGAAATTGATGGGGCAAATGTCAATGTGCTCTACACGAAAAAAAATGATTCTTGGTTTAATTACCCTTTAAATACGACCTATTTTATCAATTTCTTTAATAAACCCTTACCCTAGCCTATGGTACATCATTTAAAAGTCTATTTTGATCCAATGTAAATACTCGAATTGGGAGTCATAAATTGAACTAAGGTAGATTTGCCATTTGATTATTTGAAGTTTTGATCAAAGTGTCAATGATGGATCAAAGGAAAAGAGAAATGAGAAGAAAATATGAGAAAAAAAGATATGCAAAAAAAAAAAAAGAATATAGCTTGGAGATATAGCTTCATTTGAGGATCCCAAGGTTATGGATAATGTTTACAGATCAAGCATATCAATGGAATATGTTTTTGAGAGAGAATATTCTAAGTTGGAGTTTAAAATTGTCTAAACAATCATTATTTTGGATGTTGATATCCTATTTAAACAGTTACAGTATTTTGTTTTGTTCTTAACCAGATTTTCTTTCGATAATGACTACTCATATTTCTTATTCTCTACTAAGTGTGTATCCCCTGAATGAATTGAATGTATCATATTTGTCATAAATTAGATGGTGATAAATAAGTGAATGACAATGACTGTAAAAGATTTTTTTTATTATTTTGAAATAAATTTGAGATGACAAAAGTGAAAAAAACCTAAGAAAATGGTGACCCAATTATAAACATAGTGATGGATCGATAGCTATAACCTATGAGTTAAGATTAGATGAGGAAAATAACATGGATCAATTAATAGAATTTGGTCAAAAATTGTTAATATTGAAAAGCTAAGAAGGAATGGTGGAGTTTTGAGAACCTAGTTACCATAATTAGAATTTCATGACATTGATTTAGTGACATTTACATTACATACATTATGTTTACATTGTATTTAAATCCTTGGTAGATGCATTTGCATCATGGTTGAGGCATGTATGTGCATCATGTATGGAACATTTGAATCGTTATATAACAAGCATTTGCATCATTTAGTGAGATCTGGATTGTTATATTTGCAATATGTAGAAGACATTTGCATTGACATTTATTGCATAAAAAATTTGACTTTGATTGGAGAAAATTTTGACTTTTGAATCCTCAAATGAGAAAGATCTTTCATGATTAGATTTTTTTGACAAGGAAAACTTTCCAAACTTTTCAAAGTATAAAGCCTTTGTTTAAAAGAGCTTTTCAAATAGGAATTTTTGAAATTTTGGATGTGAAACCCTAAAATTTTTTCGAATGACAATTTTTGGGTATGAAGCCATAAAGTTTTTGAAAAAGAAATTTTGAAACCTTGGATGTACAACCCTAAAATTTTTCAAATGTGAATCTTTGAAATTTTGGATGTGAAATTCTAAAATTTTTTGAATGTGAATCTTTGAAATTTTAGTTAAAATCTTAGAATTTTTTTGGATATGAATTTTTGAAATTTTGGATGCAAAATTTTAAAATTTTTTTAATGTGAATCTGTGAAATTTTTGTTGTGAATTATCAAAGTTTTTTTATGTGAATTTTTAAAATTTTTGATGTGAATCTCTAAGTTTTTCGAATGAAAATCTTCATTTTTAGATGTAAAACCCCAAAATTTTTTGAATAAGAATATTTGAATTTTGGCTATGAACCTTGAAATTTTTTATGTGAATCCTTAAAATTTTCAAATAAAAAGCTTTAAATTTTGGATGTGAATTACTAACCAAAATCTTTTGAATGCAAATATTTGAATCTTGTATATGAATTACAGTTTGTGAATTTTGTAAACCTAAAATTCTTGTGAATATGAAAATTCTTATGAATTTGAAACAATCTTGCAAATCTGAATCTTTTGTGAAATTTGGAATTCTTGCAAAATTTTGCAAATTTTTACTTTTTGTGAATTTTGAAATCTTTGTGAATTTTTTTTGCAAAACTTGAAGTATTGGAGTCTTTCAACTTCTACTATGGAACCTTGTGAATCTTTGATACAAAACCCTGAATTTTCAAATTGTGAATCATTGGATTATCAATTAAAAAATTTAGAATTTTCAATTTTTTTAAACCCATGCAAAATAGAGGTCTTTGATGTTTCCTATTTAAAGCCCTTAAAGTTGTTTAGCCTCTGTGTAGAGGAGCCAATTTCTTAATTTAAAATTGTTTAGCCTCTGAATAGATGAGCCTATTTATTAATTTAAAATTATTTAGCCTCTGTATAGAGGAGCACATTTCCTAATTTAAAGTTGCTTAGCCTTTGTGTAAAGGAGTTTATTTCTTAATTTAAAGTCATTTAGCCTCTACATAGAAGAACCCATTTTTTAATTTGTTTGCCTCTATGTAGAGGAATTTATTTTGTTGAATCTCTATTTTAGAGGAGTTTTTTGGAGTTTTTTTTTAAGCTTTACGCCTCTGTTTCGGTGAGTTCTTTAAAATTTTTTGAAAATTGCATGCCTTTGTTCAGCCGACTCAATGGTGGTCTATGTTTTTGCATCATTCTTATTTCATAGAAATGCACAAAAAGGGACAACTGTAGATACCCCATTTCATCCAAGGCCTTTAAATCAAATGATTTAGATATCTAATGGGTTTGAGTTTGGGTTCATTAGGCTTTCAAGTTGATTTTTGGGCTGTGAAGTAATGTTTGGGCTTTAAGCCCAATTTATGATTTTTCTTTTGGAATTTGAGCCCTTTTTTTGTTTTGTTTTTTTATTTTAATGAAAATATGGTAGAAAATGAATAAAATAATAAAATAATAAAAAAGGAAAGAAAATTGAACAAAAATGTTTTGACATCATGTATCACGAATTTGGCAAGAAGAAAATAATGGGAGATTACTAGGTTGATTGATTTATGGGATTTTTGTTCGTAATTAGCATAAAATGGGAAAGTCTTACTAAATCAATTGAAAAGAATCCCAACACAACAAAGTTAGGGATCTGATTGAATTAATTCTACCCTAATTGAAAGGTTGAACCCCTTTATAAATTGCATCCTAATATATGAAGAGGGGGAGATAGATAGAAAGGATGGGGAAGAAATTTTTAGAAAATAGTGATTGGTTTTTGGCAGTTGAGTTTTTGAGAAATTCTTCAAAAATTTAAGACTTGTGGAAACTATTTAGTTTAGAGTGTTCAAGGGATTTCAAGGAAAATTGCCTAGTCAAGCCGACTTCAACTATATTTATTTTATTTTTATTTAACTACTTTACTTATTTATTTATCTATTATTCTTTAAATATATTTTTTAAAAAACATATTTAAATAAAAGCCTTACCAAAAGATTGGAAGGCAATTATTTTTTTTTAAATAAGGTTTTACTAACATATTGGACAACTTTATAACCTTTTTTTATTTCAAAAAAAAATAAAAATAAGAAGCTTTCCTAATAGATTGGAGGGCCAATATTTTATTTCCAAAATAAAGTTTTACCAATATATTGGAAAGTCTTATAATTTCTAAAAAATAAAGTTTCAAAAAAATAATAAAATAATATTTCCTATCCTTTAGCATAAAATCCTACCAATATACTAGAGGATAGTTTTCAACAAAAATTCTTACCAATATATTAGAGGATGATTTTGACTATAAAATTAGTTTATAAAAATTTATTCTTGGAAGCAAAATTAAATGAATCTGATAATAAAATCTTTTGAAAACATGACAAATAGTCTTCTTGGATATTCCTGAGGTAAGGAAATATTCTTAAATTATTACCAACATATTAGAGTAATTTAAGAAAATTTTTCAATAATAAAATTAGTTAGTAAATTATAAATATATTTTAAGGCTTGGATAACTTTAAATCAAATTGGTATCATCTTTTGGATAGATGCTATGAGGGTGCTATAACCTTTCTCATGCATAATTATACTTTCGAACCTAAATTTCAGTTTCGTAAACTAAAACTACTATTTAAAGATACCTAAGTCAATATTGGGACTCCTTTTTAAATGGAATAAATTCGGTTAGGTGGTCAATCACACTTAAATAAAAAATATTGGTAGTGACTCCTAAAGTCTATGTTTAATGGTAGGTGCATGGATCTATACGTTATGACATCAATTAGTGTTCATGTAAAGTGTATGTAGGGTCAATTAGGGTCAATTAGTATTCATGTCAAATCAACATGGCAGACAAATGGTTTTCAGGTAAAGTTTATGTTATTCGCTTTGTTAATTAGTGTTGCTTATAAGGCAAGCACAAGAAAACCAAAATATAACATATGTTTACTTTAAAAAGCTAAAATAATCAAGTCCTAAAACATAAACCCTAAAATAATCCCTAAATCTAAATTGGGCTTATAAAAAATCAAAATAATCCCTCAAATAATCAACATGAAAAACCTAAAATTTTTAAGTCATAAAACACAAACCCTAAAATAATTCCAAAATCAAAACATGAATAATAAACAACCAAAATGATAAACAATGCAAAATTAGCAAAAATTATAAATAAGGAAAAAACTAACTATAAACAACGCCACTATTGTCCTTTCTTAACCTTCAACCTATGACAGTCCTTTTTTATAACCCCAAAACCACATATTCCCCTTTGGTTAGTTTCTTTATTGACAAGCAATCCCCCTTTTGTCAATCCTCTCTTCTATAGTTTCATGGAATCTTTTCACTTCACATGGTCCCCACTTTTCTGTTAAACTCTCTCTTTCACATAGTTTCAGAGATACTTTTCTCTTTTATAGTTTGACACTTTTCTCTTTTATAGTTTGATAGTTGACTTACTATTTTCTTTTAGAATTTTCTATTTTTGTTTAGTCTAAATTTTTTTTAATCTTTAGTTTTTTGTGTTTTATGATTTGTTTAGTAGACATAAAATATTCCACATAATATTTTCAAACAACAAAAAAATTAGTAAGTCTTTTCGAAATTAAATTAATTCGACAATGGAGACTTTTCAAAGCATGACAAATAGTCCCCTTGAATAATTTTAAGGTAAGAAAATATTCTAAATTATTACCAACATATTTGAGTAATTTAAGAAAATTTTCCAATATTAAAATTAGTTGGTAAATTATAAATAGATTTTAAAGCTTGGATAACTTGAAATCAAACTAGTACCATTTTTTAGATAAGTGTTGTGAGGGTACCATAATCTTCTTCATGCATAACTGTACTCCCAAACCTAAATTTCAGTTTCATGGACTAGAACCTACTATTTAAAAATACCTAAGTCAATCTTGAGACTCCTTTTTAAATATGATAAATTTGGTTAGATGACTAACTGCACCTAAATAAGAAATATTGGTGGCAACTCCTAAAGTCTATGTTTAACTGTAGGTGCATGGATCTATATATTATGACATCAATTAGTGTTCATGTAAAGTGTATGTAGGGTTAACTAGGGTCAATTAATGTTACATTTGGGTCCATTAGTGTTCATATAAAATCTACATGGTGACAAATGGCTTTCATTTAAAGTGTATGTTATTTGCTTTGTTAATTAGTGTCGCTTATAAGGCAAGCAGAAAAAAAACCAAATCTAACATATGTTTATTTTAAAAAGCTAAAATAATCAAGTCCTAAAATGCAAACCCTAACATAATCCCTAAATCTAAATTGGGCTTATAAAAAATCAAAATAATCCCTTAAATAATCAACATGAAAACTTAAAATTTTCAAGTCATAAAACGTAAACTCTAAAATAATTCCAAAATCAAAACAAGAATAATAAACAATTGAAATCATAAACAATGCAAAATTAGCAAAAATTGTAAATAAATAAGGAAAAAGCTAACCATAAACAATGTCACTATCGCCATTTCTTAACCTCTAACCCATGATATTCCTTTTTTATAACCTTAAAAACATACAATCCCCTTTGGTTGGTCTCTTTATTGAGAAGCGGTTCCCCTTTGATTTATCTTGCCTTCTACAATTTTAGAGAATCTTTTCACTTCACAAGGTCCCTTCTTTTCTGTTGAACTATTTCTTTTTCACATAGTTTCAAAGATACTTTTCTTTTTCATAGTTTAACAGTCGACTTATTAATTTTTTTAGTCTTTTGTGTTTTTGTTTAGTCTAAGATTTTTTTTTAATCTTTACTCTTTTGTGTTTTATGATTTGTTTAGTGGACATAAAAAATTCCACGTAATATTTTCAAACAACAAAAGAATTAGTAAGTCTTTTCAAAATTAAATAAATTCAACAATGAAATCTTTTCAAAGCATGACAAATAGTCTCCATGAATACTCTCGAGGTAAGAAAATATTCTTAAATTATTAACAACATATTGGAGTAATTTAAGAAAAATTTCCAATATTAAAATTAGTTGGCAAATTATAAATATATTTTAAAGCTTGGATAACTTGAAATCAAACTGGTACCATCTTTTGGATAGGTGCTGCGAGGGTACTATAACATTTTTCACACATAACTGTACTTTCAAACCTAAATTTTAGTTTCATGGACTAGAACTTACTATTTAAAAATACCTAAGTCAGTCTTGGGACTTCTTTTTAAATAGGATAGATTTGATCAGGTGGCTAACTGCACCTAAAAAAATATTGGTGGCAACTCTTAAAGTCTATGTTTAGCGGTAGGTGCATGGATCTATATGTTATGACATCAATTAGTGTTCATGTAGAGTGTATGTAGGGTCAATTAGGGTCAATTAATGTTGCATTTGGGTCAATTAGTGTTCATGTAAAATCAACATGTTAGACAAATGGTTTTCATGTAAAGTGTATGCTATTTGCTTTGTTAATTAGTATCGCTTATAAAGTAAGCAGAAGAAAACCAAATCTAACATATGTTCAATTTAAAAAGCTAAAATAATCAAGTCCTAAAATGTAAACCCCAAAATAATCCCTAAATCTAAATTGGGCTTATTAAAAATCAAAATAATCCCTTAAATAATTAGCATGAAAAACTTAAAATTTTCAAGTCATAAACCATAAACCCTAAAACAATTTCAAAATCAAAACAAGAATAATAAACAACCAAAATCATAAACAATGCAAAATTAGCAAAAATAATAAATAAATTAGGAAAAAGCTAACTATAAACAATGTCACTATCATCCTCTCTCAACCTCCAACCTATAATATTCCTTTTTTATAACCCTAAAACCACGCAGTCCCCTTTGGTTGGTCTATTTGTTGACAAGCAGTTGCCTTTTGGTCAATCTTCTCTTTCACAGTTTCAATGAATCTTTTCACTTCACAAAGTCCCCTCTTTCATGTTGAACTCTTTCTCTTTCACACAGTTTCAGAGATACTTTTCTCTTTCACAGTTTAACATTCGACTTACTAATTTTTTTTGGTCTTTTGTGTTTTGTTTAGTCTAAGATTTTTTTTTAACCTTTAGTTTATTTTATGATTTGTTTAGTGGACAATAAAAATTCAACCTAATATTTTCAAACAATAAAAAAATTTCATGTAATAAAATTTTATAAAGTTATATGTCATGCCATGTTGGATTTTCTATCAATTTAGACAGTCCAGCAAATAGAAAGACTACATTAGTACACATTTGGGCAATTACGAACTTAATTTGAACTTTTTCAAGTTTAAGGACCAATAGAAAATTTGGTCCAAAGTTTAGGAATCACGAGTGCTATTTACTCTTAAATCACACCTTAAAAAAGTTAGTGGCAACTCTTTGGTCTTGATTTTATTGAAAATACTTCTACCTGCCTTTTCCTTCCCACATCCAACAATTAGGTTCCCGAACTCACATGTTACAACACATATATTGTCACTACCACCTTGGGGAAAGAAATGGCCTCATCCACCACTATTTTAGGTTTCTCATCATAAAAAATCATCAATGGCTTAAGAATAAAATATCATTCTAAAGATTGATCGGTTATCATATTGACAACATTTTCTTGGAATTCTTTATAAAACTCTATTATTCCAAAATTCATCAACTCTTGCAACATTTGTTTGAAATCTTCACAATCTTAAACTTCATGTCCTACCATTGTTCCATGATACTTACAAATAAGACCAAAATCCAGATGACTATCATCAATCTCAGAAACTATTGGTTGAATCATGCTAGTCTTGACTAAGCATTCATACACCTTTTCTATAGGTGTCTTAACCTCTTCTATCCACTTTTTGAACTTAACCTCCTTACCTTTTTCTACAGTGTTAGTTTCTAGTTTAGTATGATTGGGCAATAGGTTTCCAGTAACATTCAACTTCATTTTGGTATCAAAATTTAGCAATCTAACCTTTACTAGACTGTGCACTTTATACTTCCAAAGTTTGTAGTCTTTCAAAGAATGGCCAACACTACTGAAGTGATGGTTGCATCGAGCATTGGGATTATACCATTTGGGGCATAGGGGTTTGAGGGATTCTAAAGGGCAGGACCAATAAGGTGACTTTTGAGAAACTGTGCACAAAGATCAGTATAAGACATGGGTATGGGTTCAATCAAGGTTCTTTCACAAGTATTATTGTTGCAGCGACTCTTCCAGTCACGTGTTCGGTTATTTTGTTAGGTAAATGGCTATATGGTGGGTGTTGGTGTGTATTAAAGGACTTGAGGTCTAAAGCTTGGATCGCACATCAATTGTACAGGTGATAGGTGTGAGTACGATGTTTGGGATACCTAGTTTGAAAATGGGAAGTGTAAGGAATAAATAAGAGAAGCATGGTATGGGATGAAAGGTCTTGGTAAAGGGCTTCCAACAGTAACTACATAGGTTTTTATTCTTTCTTCATGGGGACTAGAGTTTTTAACACCAGAGGTCTTTTGCCTATCAATCTTACCATTTTTAATTGCATTCTCTATCATTTCTCCTGATATTAACATGTCGACAATATTTTTTGTGGCATTACCCCCCAATTTGTCATAGTAATGGGCTCTAAAGTTACTTACAAAAAGTACTATGATTTTTTTCTCCATCAACAATAGTTAGACCAAGGCTACCATATCTCTCCATCAATGGGCATACTTTTTGAAAGTCTTGGTATCCTTTTTTCTCATGTTTTGTAAGGATAACCTATCGGGCACCATGTTCACATTATGTTTAAAAAAAGCTATAAAAGCTCTAGCTAGGTCCTTTGAAGAGTGAATTCTACTTTTGTCAAGCTAGACATACCGCTATGGTGCGAATCCAATGAGACTATTTTAGAAATAATGAATCAACAACTTATCATTATAAGTGTGACCTATCATATTTAGCAATACATAGTGATGTGAGTTAAGGGACATTTAGTTATATCGCACATTTCAAAATTTGAAACTTAAACATTACCAGTATAATGAGGTCAAGTACTAAACAAGATCGTTGGCATCAACACTTTCATATATGTCATAACCCTTTATTACTTTTAACCTTTCTTTTAGTAGGTCATATTTGTTCTTCCTCTTTGCATTCTCAGTCAACTCAAACACCCTTTTCAATTTCTCTTATTCTTTGGGATCACCAAGATTGAGCACCATGATGGGATCATAAGAAATGAACCTAGGGTTGACATTTATCTGAACTAGAGATGGTTTAACGGAAGAACCAATGTAATTATAAAGCTAAAGGCTTACTAGGGGTACCTGTGTAGTGTAAGGATTTTAAGAACACAATAATGTAAATCTAGGCTGATACAATGGTTCTTTTATAGCCACTTCTTCCTTTGCCTTAGATGTTTTAGCAATTTTTCCCCTTCAACAATCCTAACAATATCTATTTCAACTCTACCAACTGTCTATCAATGTTCTATTATATTTCTATAACCCTTTCATTCATTCTTCTTATGCTTTTTCAATCATTTCAATCATGTTTACATTTTCACTTTTCATGATTCTCGTATGAGCTCATGTATTGTACATGCGAGAGATAAATTATTTTTGCTTTTTAAAATGTGTTATCCTTAAACCTTTATTAGTTACCATAAATTAGAAGGGCATGGTGTGAAGTTTTTTATTTATATCCTTAAAAGATAATCTTTTGAAAAATTCTCCAATATTTAGGTAAAATTTTTAAAGATATCTTTTTGCTTTGAAGGTTTGATAAGGGCATATTTACAATCATCATACGTTGTCTTAAGCTGGCATAACAAATATGCTAAATCAGATGATTTATGTCATGTATGTCATATTTATTATTATTATTTTTTTGTTAAGAATGAAACTCCCTTAAATCATTTACTATATTTAGGTCAGGTTCTTTTAAACATATTCCCTTCACCTTAAAAGTTTTGATGAAAGCATATTTACAACCATCATTCTTTTTTCATAAGCCCATTACAAAATATTATTTAAAATTTAAATAAAGACATTTTTTTTAAATAACTCAACTCATCAAAAATTTTCATTCCTTTTAAAAGTTTTAAGTCTATATATTATCAATTGTCTTAGAATTAATGCCATAGAAGTACCACACTTATTCAAATTGCCTTTCTGCCTCATCTAAGAAATCTAAAATATGCTGATTCTAACTACTAGTGAGGACGACCCTTTGCCTCAAAATCTTTGTCTTTTTCATCATCACCCTAGCTTGTTCAATTGTTTTGCAAATCTATCCATTTAAATGATCATTATACATTTGTCTACCTTGACTCTCGACCTTCGATAGTCTTCAAGTTTCCATTTCTTAATCATACAAGTTCTTCCATTCTACTTCCATTTCTCTCCATTCCTTGTGCATTAAGGCAATATGGTCCTTATTCTCTTGCAACTGCTATCTAAAGCCTTGATGTTTATACCAAGTGTGTCCTATACTCTTTAATGGCTAAATGTCTCTTTTTTTCATCCCTTAATTTTTCATTCACTTCTCTCATTCTTTTGTTAGGTCTCAGTCAACTTTTTTTTATTTGCATTGAGTATCTCTTCTGAAGCCTTCTTTTCTTGTGACATCTAGGCAATCTTTTTTTCATTCTCATAGATCTTACATCTCCAAAACCATATCTCTACCTTGAGTTGTTCCATTTCTTCTTGTTGCTTACTCCATTTCCCTTTTTTTTTTACTTGAGCCCTTAATCTTTGATTTTTTAAATGTAACTCCTAGAAGTCACTTTGGGCTACATCTTTTTTTTTATTACTTTATCGATCTTGTCCTTTTCTTCGCTCTCTCTAAATCTTAACTGTCTTAATTCCTCTTACAGCTTTAGAGTTTCTTTCATCTTTTTTTTCCACCTTAAAAGTCTATCCTAGTAGTCTTTACCTCTAATGATGGTGTCTTAGCCTATGGATTGACTGGCTGGACTGACTCCTGACTGGGTAAAAGTACAACATCATTGACCTACTTAGGCCTCCAAATCAAATATTATAAAATGACATCATCAGTGTACTTTTTCAACTCTAACCTAAAAGTTTGTCCCAAGCCTTTGTAATGTTACATACTTTGGCCATGTAATTCTCCTCACCATAATCAAACTTCATCTAATATAGCCCATGGATCATTAGAATGAACTATTGAGATCCATACTGCCTTTTCACCATTAACACTGCAATTCTTAAATTGCAATAAATGGAACCCAAGACTAGTCACCATAGCTTTACAGGATCAAGACATGAGGCATACAAGGTGCCTTTTAAGTCACTTCATCTCTTTCTAAGCATTAAAAGAATACTATTCACTATTCCTTGAAGAAACTTCTAGGCCACTCTTTTGTATTGAACTTGGCAAAAAGTGCTAAAGACTTTGTGTAAAGCATTAAAAGAGCTCAGTTGCTACACTAAAAATGGCTCTGAATCTACACATATAGCATCTAAATGCATCCTACCATCTTCTCCTCTCCCTTCATTCGATAGTGATTTAAAAATCGAATGGTTTCTGCTAAGATTTTCAATGAACGATTGATTCTCTGCTCTAACTATATAAAGAAATCAACGATCGACGTCTTTATATATCCTAGAACCTTTGGAAATATTACTAAACCTTTAATCACCAAGACAAAAATATCTATTAGTTTTTCTTAGGGTTCTGAAGCATCACATCTTGTAAGAACGTCCATGGCACACCTTCATTAGCCCTTTTTTTTTTCTTATTGACCACTTAAACAACTACCCTAATTATCTTGGCCAACTTCTTTTTATACTTTGATGACTTCTAGGCTTTCTAGTATATCCTATCAAGCTTGGGTAACTCTAGGCACAGCAGGACGGAGTACTCCTTTATCGTAGACGTCATATCCTCCTTGTTGAATGTAAAACACTAATATGTTATGTTCCAAAACCTTGCTATATCTTTCAACAATTGGTCATTAGGCTTTACTACCAATAATAAGGTGATATCTCCATACTTGGTTGTGAAAGCTACATTTCTCTCTGGCTCCCATTAATTTCAAATACCCTTTAACTCTATTATATCATTTCTTCTTAAATCTAAAAGGACCATCCCTAGGAGGCTCACAGTATACTTTTTTATAAACAATCCCCCTCTATCTACTATCTATTCTCGAACTATTCCTTAACTTCCCAAAATGATCTACTAACCAAGGAACCTAGTTGCAACTCTTGAAAGGCCATGAAAATTTTCTTTGATAAATTATCTAAAATGAATGCCTTTTGTCACTTTATGTGATAAATGATGCATGTCACAAACAATCAAAAGAAAACACAAAAAACATTAAAAAAATTAGCAAAAGCAAATCCTAAAAGAATTGCAAATGCAATTTCAAAAGAATAAATGAATATTTTCAAATGGTTTTATTTTCTTTATTTCTTTCCTCTTTTTTTCCTTTTTTTTCTTTTTTTTCCCTTTTTTTAAAGAACAAAAAGGATCATTATTCCTAGTGATTTTCGTTTTTTCATTATTACTAAAATAACATAAATCAATCAATATATTACTAATTTGAATAGAACATTAAATGAGAAAGGTAAGGAGTATTCCTTCATGTGACTTGTTTTGGGTGATTTCTATGGAACGAGTGTGGTAGGGCTCTACCTAAGACTAGCTCCCTAAAATTCACCATATGCTAAGCTGGGATTTTACACATCTAAAGGTCCTCAAATTGTTTCTCACATCATCATCCATTATAGACTAATGAGGTACATCAATCTTCACTATTACAAGCTATGATTGAAACGCGTTCAATCTGAGTGGGATTTCATTAACCATTATGAACGTATTCACTTCATGAGAGTGTAGCTACTTTACTTTCTCTTAAAAAGAGTTAAAGCCCAAGTATAAAGTATATGCATGTAATGCAAATATGAGTGTAAGTGTGTGTGAAAGAAGATACAACCTTTCACATTTTACTAATATATCCCTACCCTAAATGCCCTATAATTATTAAAACAAAACAAATAACAATAATTTAAAAATAACCAACATGGTAAAGAAAATGTGCATGAAATGCAAAACATGATGATTTCAAGCTTTATGCATTATTTTTATTTTTTTATTTTTTTATTTGAAAACAAGAAAGTCAAATTCAAAACATAGATTTTTTCAAAAATTTTGATTTTTTCACCTTATAGGAAAACTAGCAAATTAAAGTCAAGGAATTAGAGTTAAACACTAATTAGGACTATTAAACCAAAACTTAGGATAATATGCAATCAATCTTTGGCTTGACTTACTAAAAAAATTACCTAGTGGAGTCGCCAACCTGTCACAATGTTTGGGTCCGGGAATCCAATTGTTGCACGTGAGGAGACAAAACAAAAAGGTATTTTAAAACATTTAAAATTTGACGAGTTGCTACCAATATTTTTTAAGACGTGATTGGCTACCAAAAAATTTTATCTTTTTAATAAAACATCTAAAACAGGTTTAAAGTTTATTAAAGGAATAATTTTGGTCTATGAAAATCAAAGTTAGGTCTAGGAATTGATTATGCATGGAAAATATTAACACTCCCACAATGCCTATTAAAAATGATACTAATTGATTGCATATTATCCTTGAGCTTTTGTAAAAATGGTCATATTTTTAATGATTAAAAACTAATTCCTTTATTTCTTTATTTCAAGCAAATCAAATTTTTTTAATTTTAAAAATAAATCATTTTTATTTTATTATATTATTTCTTTGAATGTAAATAAAAAATAATTTTTCTTAGATCAAGATGAAAAATCTTAAGTATCAAAATGCTTCTTCATTCCCTTATATTTAATTGGAGCTTCAAAAATAATTCTTATTTTAGGAGTTTTTCAAGTGCCTCACAAAATCAAAGTAATATTTCACATAAATGATAACTCTTAAGAGTCCTCTTATATTTAGGCTAAATTTCAAAGATTATTTTTACGTAAAATATTACCTTTTTTTATTATTTTGAAACATTTTGTTTTAAAAGATTTTATTTACAAAATATATGGATGGTATGCATGAACATAATAATAAATGCATGGTAATTAAAATCATGAATGATGAAATGCAAATGCATGAATGAGATGATAACATAATAGTACATGTAATCATATATTATAGTGTAATGTAAAATGCATAAGAATGGGTGGGTGGATTTAGGGTTTTAAGGGTAGTTTAGGGTTTGGTTTAAAGTTTGGGGTTCAGTTTACGGTTTAGGGCTTTAAGACTTGGTTTAGAGTTTGGTTTAAGTATTTAGGTTTGAGTTTGGTGTTTGGTTTAAACTTTGGGAATTAGATTTGGGTTTGGGGTTTGGTTAGCATTTAAAGTTTGCAAGAGTATTTAAGGTTTGGGAGAGGTTTAAGGTTTGAGGGTTTTACTGTTTGGGTGAAGGTTTACGATTTGAATAAGGGTTTAAGGTTTGCATGGGATTTAGGGTTTAGGCGATTTTTAGGGTTAGCAAGGACAATGCATGTGACAAAATAACTATGATGCTAATGTAATAAGCTATATCATAGACACATAGAAAACTAATTGTGCAAGCAAAACCTAGCAAAAGGAAATCAAACCAAGGGTTAAGAGGATCATAAAGGTTCAGCCAAGCCATGGTTAGGGCTAGGTTGAAACCTTCTTGGCCATTTTAAAGTCTCATTGCATTGGCCACACACATGTAAAAATGTCTCCACCATTTGGTGTCAAAACAAATGCATACAAAACAAATTAAAATCCATTAAAAAACTTACCAATTTAACACTTTTATTCCTTAAGGATTTCATCAAACATATAGAAAACATAGAGAAATAACTAAGAACATAAGCAAACAAACATGAAATGATCAACCTCTAGCCACCAAACAATGATGGAAGATTCGACCAAGCAATGGGGAATGCTTGGTCAAATGCTTCTCATAACCTTCATAAGCATACTATCATTTATTTAGCCAACACATGTATCAAACACATAGAAATCTATCTTATGAAGACATCAAACATGTAATAAACCATTAAAAGAGGAAACCATAAAAACATGCAAAATAACTAAACACCACATACTATCTATAAAAGCAATCAACAAGCATGCAAATACCATACAATATAACATCAAACCCATCAAGACACATTAACCAAAGCTAGAAAAACATGAAAATAAACTAAGAGGAGGTTCGGCCATGGCATGGAAAAGGTTGGCCGAACCTCCAAAGTTGTATTAATGGTGGATTTTTGCTATGGCTTGATATTTGATGCCTCAAACCATACCATTGGGTTGGTTGGTTGAGTTTATTGGATCAAGCATGTAAATATAGAGAAAAACAACTATAGGGAACATTGTTCCTTCTTAAAGAAATCACATGAAACTGAAATAAGAAGGAAAACTAATATGAAAATGCATGAAAATGATCATAAAAATGCATGAAGGATAAGGTAAAGTTATACCTCCTAAACCTTCCTCATTTTTTTCATTTTTTTCTTTTTTTCCTCTCTTTTTTTCACACCAATTTTAGCTGTTGCCCCCTCTCGAATCTCAACCCTATATGATGAATATAAAGGCCATGTAATGATTTTTCAACCCTTAGTTTAATTCCCTATCTAAAGGTCTTCTTTAGCCTTCTTGTTTATTTTCCAAGCTATAACCTTTCACTATAAGATCTAGCTTCTTAGAATATCAAACAACTCAAAAAGAATACAGCCAAAGATTGGATTTTTCATGTTGCATGTAACCATAGGAAAAAATCACTTTACCCCTATTAACAATTTTGTCAATTTGCATGATTCATTGGAAACCTATGATCCCATCCTTTTTTTGTGACTTTAATGCACTGAAAATCATAAAATAATATAAAAAACATGATCTAAAAGTTTTTATGAAAAACCAACCTTGAGAAAATCAAATTACAAAAATATCCCTAAATTGGTATTTTGATAATTTCACCCATTCCAAGGTGCGTTCAAGGTTTTCAATGCACTAAAAAACATGAAATAATATAAAAACATGATATGGAGTCTTTCAAGAAAAAACTGACCTTAGGAATGACAAAATACGAAAATATCCTTAAAAGATATTTTGGTAATTTTACAACTTTCAAGGTGCAATCAGGTTTTTAATAGACCCAAAATCATGAAATAATATGAAAATATAATCTAAAGCTTTTCATGAAAATCTAACTTGAGAAGGTCAAATTATGAAAAGTAAAGGATATTTTTCATAATTTTATACCTTCCAAAGTGTGATCAAGGTTTGTAATGCAACAAAAATGATAGAATGATATCAAAATATGATTTGGAATCTTTCATGAAAAATTGACCTCGAGAAAGTCAAAATTATGAAGGTATTTTGGTAATTTTACCCTTTTAAAGGTATAAAGGTTTTTAGCACATCAAAATCTCTATAGTATTAATCCTAAGCCTTGATTATCCCATTAGGTTGTGAATTCTAAGAATGGGACTAAGTTTGACCAATTTAGACTTTTTTCATCCGAGTTTGACCTTGTTTTACCATATTTGACCGTAAAACATTTGGGTCAATTTGGTCAAAATCTAGTTTTGCACTTTTGTCAAAAATAAAAAAAAAAAGATTGGATTCAAACTAGGCCAGGATTTAAGAACATTATAACAGGTTAAAAACTAAACAAAATTAGGTGTTTATAATGTTAAATTTATTTTATGGTTCCATGGGTTATCACATTTCATGGCTTGAATACATGTTTTGTGAATTTTTGTATATGGCAACGAATTGAAACATCCATGAGCCTAGAATTGGACATGGAGAACATATGCACAGTTAGCCATATATTAAAAAAATGAAAATAGATGGTTATTTGAATGAAAACTCAAATTATCTTATTGTTAGCATATATGGCATCTATATGCAAAACATTGAAAATGAAATCACACAAGTCTCTATGGTACATGAGTTTTTATAATTTCATGATAAGGATATCGGTGAAAGCTTATTTAGGCACCATTAATATATAAACTTGATAATAATGTTGGCTTTTAATAGCCTTAATCCTTAGAATTGATCACTAAATGAGTTATCCATGAAGAAGGTAGTATGACTCTTAAATGAATAGTGCTTTTGATAAGTTTGAAAATTATTTATTTGTATATATTACATAAATAGTTTTTCTAAAAGGTCTTTGCATAAAAGTGATATTTTTTTAATTTTATTTTATAATAATCATGGCTTGTATAAATGATCTACATCTCATGATTCTATTAAAAGTTTTGAGATATAGAGACACTATAAAATTATATTTACTTTGGATGCCATATGTGATTCAAAGATTTTGTAAATATGAAAAAAAATTAATAGCAAGTTGAATGCTATTTAACCTATTTTGGTGACGAACATGGTTTTACTTATGGTAATAAAATTGTTAATAGTGTCCATGATGAAATAGATTCATAAGTTTTCATGAGTTGCCATGAAAGTTTCAGAAAAATATTATAGAAAGTAAGAGTTTACTAAAAGAGAAAAATAATTTTGAGAGTTATTATATTTGATATCGTTCTTATTGATATATACTCTCATATTGAGTTTAGATAAAAGTTTCAAAACTTTTATGAGAAGAAAATACTAAAATATAGAATATTTGCTAATTATCTTTCATTAAGGGTGGATTTAGAGGCCTTTTACTAAAAAAAACACCAATAGCAAAAAGATAAATGAAATGGCAAATTAATTAAATATATATATATATATGATATCTTGATAATTGGATAGGACATTCTTTAATAAGAGAATACATATTTGCACATGGTGGGAGTGCTAGTTTCTTATAAATTTTAAAAATCAAAAGAAAAAAAAAATACCACTATAATGTTGTAAGATTTTAGTATAATTTACTGTGAGTAAAATATACAAGCTAATAAGTTTAGTACAATTTATAAAAGTAAAATCATAAAAAGTCTTTAAATAGCATAAAATGACTAAAATGATTTGGTTTATTCATTCAGTTTATTCAATTCTACTAAAAATATAACTGTATTAAAGATGTATAAACGTATGGAAATAGAATGGTTAAAATTTTTATATTAATGAAGATAGAGTTGTGGTCACAACTAATATGAACTATTTTTTAAAATGACAAGAATGATGCAATAATATCTTAAAAAATATAAATGATATGCAAAATAAAAATTTGGAACTTGTTAGCATGATTATATTAAAAATTCAGTTTCAAGTGAGGGCAATTATCATAAAAGAATTTCAATTTTAAGATATTTGGCTAATAGTACAACAAGTAGCATGAATTTAAACCCTTATTGTCATAATGATTTTTTCATCATAGGGGACTCCATCACTAGATAAAAATTTTTCAGAGTCATTATCAATCTTTTTTGTAAGGTGTAATTGGTCACCCAAAATATTTAATTTTAATAAAATATTAAATTAATTAAGATTTACTAAAAGGCATTTTGGTCTACGAAATTACAGTTAAGTCCAAAAGTATGGTTACGAGTAAGGAAGGTATTAACACCCTTACGTTGTTCGTTTGAAGAATAATACCAGTTAAACATGTATAATCTTTTAATTTTGACGGTCTTCTTTATATTTGAATTTAATTTCCTTAAAAATTTCTTTATGCAAAATATATTTCTTTTATTGAGAAACTAGTATTATTGTTATTTTCGTATTCTATAAATTTTTCAACGCTTCGGTGAAATTTATAGAAAATCTTTATTTAAAAAAAATTTTGGAAAAATTGACTATTCACAAAATTCTGAAAATTTTGTCATAAGATATTTTATTTATTTATGAAAACTAATTTTATAATTATTTCGACAAAATCCTAAAAATTTTAAACAAATTTTATGATCATCCTAACTTTTTGATAAAATCCTAGAAAACCTTTCACTTTATGATAATTAAAAGAATTTTAATTTTTCTTAAAATTCTTACTTAAGATATTCAATTAAATAGTAAATTTTTTATTTATTTGTTATTATTCATTAATTTTTGTCATCATTTTTTATTTAAATAAATCTTTATTTAGCAAAAATTAACTTTTTTTATTATCCTAACTCCTTGCTGAAATCTCTTTTGTAAGAGCTAAGAGGTTTATTTAAGCAAATTCTTTTATTACTTTTTATTATTTTTATTGTTCATTTTTGTTGAAACAAATTTTATTTTAGTAAAAAAATAATTTTTAAATTATCTCAATTCATTAGCGAAATCTAAAATATTTTTTACTTGCATTAATTTTTAAAAAAATTGAACTCTTTTAATTTTATTTAAATATTGTATTTTAAAAAGATTTATTTAAATAAATAATTGGTATTAGTATTATATTTTTTAGCAAAAAAAATAATTGCTTGAATTATCCCAACACTTTGGCATAATTCAAAAAATATTTTTACTTGTAAAATTATGGGAAAATAAAACTGTTTTTACTTTTCTTTAATATTATTATTATTTTGTTTATCCTTTTATTTTAAATTAAAATCATAGAATTTATTTTTTTTATTGTTTTATTTTTTTATTATTACTGATAATTATTAATTTTTAGCAAAAAAATAAATATATAAATATTATAAATCATAAGTTGTAAAACAAATCTTCAATAAATAACAAAAATAAAATAAAATCAAAATGAAATAAAAAATAAAATAAAATGGAAACAAAAACTAACTAAAGGGGTTAGATCTCTTAGTAGGTCACGTGCAAATCTTGTGTGAGTTGAACGTGGATCCGACTTCAAAATAATGTTGTTTTGGTGGCTTATAAATAGGCCTTTTCTGATTTTTTTTTAATTTTTCCCTATGCTCCCTCTCTTTAAAAACCAGAGCTCCTTCATCTAAAAATTTTTTTCTTAGTTGGCCACCATAAAGCCTAGATTCTGGCCGATTGCCATCATGCACCGGTGACTAGAATCTTCAACGATGTTGGAAAGTTTCAAAAATTCCCAAATTCTTGTGATAGACTCAGATTTCGATGGTCGAAAAATTCATTTGGTCATGAAAAACTAATCTTTTCCAAATTTAGCAATCAAAAAAATTTTCACAAAATTTTAAAAGGATTCTTAAAACAATCTTTTTTATCACTTAAATATTTTTTCTAAAATAGTTTTACCAAAAAAATTTTAAATGCCCAACTCAAAAATTTTTATTCTCAATTTTTTTTTGTTTTAAAATTTTTTTTTTTTACTTTGCTATTGGTTCCTCCCACTCAAAGAGGACTATGATGATTTTTTTTGTTTGTGCTTATGTGTATGAATGGCTATAACCCAATGTTAGCTTTTTAGGTGATATGGTGATCTAAAAGGAGGGTGAATTGGATTTCTCTAACTTTTTCCCAAACAATGATTTCAAAATAATTGAATGAGAAATTAAAACAATAAGCACTTTTGATAAAAATATAATGCAAATAATAACAATTAATGAACCTAGAATCAAATATAAACAACAATAAATGTAAGAAGATAGGGATAGAGAAATCAAACACAATCATTTATAGAGGTTTAGTCTTTCTTTACAAAGTACCTAGGTCCTCTCTCTTGATTGTCAACACTAAGGCTTTAATCTACTAATCTTGAATTAAAATTATATCCCTATCTTTTTCTTTCTAAGGCTTAAGATAGAAACCTTACACTTTCTACTTTCTAGGCTAAGAAGCAACCTCTCAATCCCATAAATTCAAGAGTATACCTCCCCTTTTGATTACAAAATAACTTAATAGAAATGTAAATTTAAAACACTTCTTAAAGGCTAATTGTTTGCCTAATGATGTACAAAGAAATATGATGAATGAACAACACAATATTGCTCGGATACAACAAATACAAAAGATATAGATTTTAAACTCTAACAACTCTTGATTCTATGTGAAAATAAAAATATAACTTGTTGGCTCTTACCCTCTTGTTTCATTAACCTTCTAAGTGTGTTGGAGTGCCCAATTTATAGAAAAATTAAAGAACTAGCCATTGGGTAAGCTTGGGAGAAGAAAATGCTCATTGGAAGCATGAAAAAGTAGTCGTTGGAGTGATTTTGCCTAAACCCGATCGATCCCTTTCATGAGGAGATTGATTCATTCATGTTTTGGAACCAATTCATGGCTTGAAAAAGCCTACCCGATCGATCCATTCATGTAGGGGATCGATCCTCTCAAGGGGGTGATCGATCCCCTAAATAAGGTGATTGATCCCTTTACGCCATTTCAAAACAAATTTTGCTTCTGGGTAAAAAATCCATCGATCCCTTCCTTGAGAGGATTGATCTTGTTAAAGCTGGATGGTTATCTCTTATTTTACACTCTATTCACTAGTTTGATCATATCTTAAGTTATACAAATCTAAATCAAAAACTATTTAAAGATTTAGAAACTAGACTTAAAGGGCTTTCTGTCCACATAAAATCCATCACCTAATTCATTTTGTATGAATTATGGTGAATATTCAAAACTATCCCTTGTGTAGTTTTTAGATAACTACAAAGTGTCTAATAAAAATTTAAAATCTTGTATTAGAAAATTTAAATTTTGATTTTGTTTGATCCATTAAAAAGTAGATCAAAGAGCTTTCCAATCATATAAAATTCAGATATTAAAGCTTTGTGAATTAATACAGAAAAATAAACAAGTTCAATGTTGGAAAACTTTGTCATTGTAAAACAACTTTCTTAAATTAATCTATTTCTCAAAACCAATATTATTAAAATTGTATTAAGTCCAAAGTGAATAAGTTCACTTTAAAAACAACAATTGGACTTTCAATTAAGCTTAAATAAAAAAAATGTTTAAAATACTTTTGATTTAAGAAATAAGAAAATGTAACGAAAGGTTTGTTTAAACTTTGAAAATCATATTATTTATTTAGTGTCAAAATATAAAACTTAAGAACATATACTAAATAAATCTTTTTCAAAATCTTGATCAAGCTTATTTAGCTTAATGTTTTGTTTCAAAATAAAGATCAATTCAAGGCTAGCAATCTCCCCCTTTTTGATATGACAAAACTTAAAGATAAATTTACTTGATGAAAAACTTTCTTTGAAACATTTAAGATTTTGAAAAACATTTTAAAAAACTCCCCCTTAAACAATGCATGGCAAAACTCCCCCTCAATTTATGCATCCTAATCCAACACAACTCAACTAACATGTGTTAAAGCATATATATCAAATAAGCATAATCAAACATATGCATGTCAAGCACAAGCAAATTCATCCATATGATATTTCTCCCCCTTTTTGTCATAGCAAAAAGGCATGAGCAAATTAATGAGCAAATAAACACAAAGAGGCATCATTAACAAATATATTCATGAAATATTTTTCTTTTTTGTTTAAGCTCTTTAGACCAAATTTTTAAGCTTCTATATCAATTGCTATAATTATAAAAGAAGAAATATCTCTAAACTCTTTCCCATTTTTTGTCATTTCAAAAGAAAGAGAGATCAATTCAAGGCATGAGACAAAATGCTTGATACCAATAATATCAAGAGTATTTTGAATGCATGTAATCAAGTATAATATGCACAATGAAGTTCACATACATGTATTCAAGCACAAAAGCATAAGTGTATCCAATTTTAGTATTTTAGCACAAGTCATCAAATTTACTACATGAAATTTATGAGGAAAGGATAATGAATTATATGCAATCTACTTATAAATCATGTTAGGATAAAATGTGCTTAGAACCTAAAACATCAATAGTAATTAAGCATAAATTCAAGCACATGCATATAAGCTCATACCAATTGTTATAGATACCAACTGTTAAAGATATGTTATCATAAAGCATACCAATTGTTATCATACAACAAATCAAGCAAAATTGTATACTAACATTTTTCTTCCTTTTCAAAATAAGGATTAATCAATTTAAGACACATAATTTTGCATAAAAGGTACAAGCTATATCAAGGATAGGCACATAAACAAGTGTCAATGAAAGTTTAAAAAAAATTCTTTAGCAATTTTGATACCAATTGTTAGCAATTTTATTCAACAATTTTCATACAGCACACATACTTTAAGCATATGAAAGATTTATTCAATACATGCATAAATAATAATAGTAATCTTTCATAAGCTATATGAATTTAATACATGCATACATGCATAAATAATCTTTCATATCCAAATAAGAACCAAAAGCTCATATGAATTTAATAAAGCATGAATCCTAATGAGCAATAAGGTTCAATTATCATCATGTCATAACAAAGATTATATAAGCATGATTTTCCAAAAATGATGAATAGATATGCTATAGCAAAGAAATAACGAAAGTATAATTATTCAAATATATTTCAAATTATTTCAATACATAGCAATAAACTTAATCTAAATATATGCAAGTATCTAAATATATATATTTCAATCAAAATCATATAAGTATATGCAAAAACATTTCAAATCACATATAGCAATATACCAATAAATATACAAACATTTGACATAATATGGCATATGCTATTTCAATATTCTTAATCAATGAACATGTTCAAAGAAATCAATCAATTTAACTCATATTCATGTTCAAGAATTCATGCATTAAAACTTTTAATCAAAGCAATCAAGAACTAGGCTTCAATATTAATGAAGGTGAATTAATATTTCCAAGCTTTTAAAAAAAATATTAGGACAATTTTTATCAAATAGTTTGGTGACTAATTTATACAATGTGTTCATATGTTCAACCACAAAATCATATATTTGCACATATCAAAGCAAGCATGTATATGTATCCAAACTCATACATCATATCATAAAGTCGATGCATTTACCTCTAGCCATGTTAAGCATTGCTATTATGTTCATTTGGCTTTGAATTCTCCAATCCACGTCATTTGAGCAAAACTAGGCTTAATTGATGATGATGACATGCTTTGCTTGCTATACTTGAAATGCAAAAAATGTAGGCTATTCATGCTATTTCAAGTTCTCCTAGCATTGACTTCGAAAATTTTCTTGACAAAGGATTTTCATTAAAAGCATCAAGAAAATCAATTGATAAAAATTATACCAATTGTTAGAAAACAATTCCATATTATAAGTCATTATAGGCAAAAGAAAATTTATTCACTAAGTACAAGTTACCAATTACAAAAGAGATATATTTATAAACTTAAGCTAAGGGCCATGTATCAAGTTAAGCATCAAATATCACAATATTGGCACTAAAGCTAGAGTTCTCATGTAATGTACAAAACATGAATTCTTTTTAGATCATTTAGAAATACTGAACACAAATAAGACATATTCAATATTCATGTAAATCCAATAAATCACCAAAGAATATATCAAAATAAATTTTAGGCTGTATAAAAACTAAAAACTCAAGGAAGACATATTTATCATCAAAAACATATTCAAAAAAAATTTAGCACAAAAGCATAAATATGTCTACACAAATTATAGGCCATAATCAACAATGACTTAAGCTAAAAATAAGCCTCATAACAAAATCATTTACTTAAGTCATATTGCAACCATGTCAAGTAAAAGAAAATCATATTTATCATATATGCACACATTTGACAAGAGCAATAGATGAACTAACAACGCATATCATTAAACACAATTAGTTCATCAATATTTAATCCCAAACCAAAAGATAAGTTAATTAAGAACAAGTTCCAAAATATTTCATGAAATTAATGAATCAATTTAGTACAAGAGCAAGTATATTAAAAATATTTTAAAAATCAACAAATAAAAAATTTAAGTATTTTTAAATCATAAGCATTGAGGTCAAGTTGAATTAATGGTCATATAAGCATATATCTTGACCAAGACTAGAGATGAACCAAAAATCAATATATTCCATTTAAGCACATAAAGTTCATCAATTCATCAATCATAAATCAAAAGTTAAGAGAGTTGAGAATAAAACAATCATGTTTTAAAAATGTTTCACACTATCCAAGCATTAAAAATAAATTGAGTAATTTTAATCAACATGGTCATATAATCATTTCAACAAAAACAAATCATATGTATAAAAATCACAAAATCATTTCCATCATGCCAAAATCATTCAAACAAATATATTTAAGCAAAATATCATAGGATAAATCATTCAAAACTTAATATTTTTAAGATTTTTATTTTTAATATTTTGAAGCTCATTTTTGCTTGAAAAAGAACTTAATAAATCTCAAAACTAGTCAAGCTCATTTTTAACCAACTTGAACCATTCCAACAAATTTCAAATAACAAAACAAAGTTGTTCAAGTGATCATTTGGCATTAGAAACAAGGAAATCAAAAAGTCAACTCTTAATACCATATTTCCTTGAAAAAGGCTATTAAGAGGGGTAAATTTATTTAAACACACATTAAAGCTCTTTAAACCATTTAGAAAAGTTTTATATCACAATTTGAAATTGTCTAAATGGTTTTTATGCCTAGGTATGTTCAAAAACAATATTTGATATTTTAAGCTCCATAATTCTTTAACACTTGCATGTAGCACTTATGAAAATTTTAAACCTTTGCAAGTTATTAAGTTTTCTTTGTTTAAGAAAGTTTAAATCACTGAATTCAAGATATTCAAATTCATTTTACAAGTAAAAGCTTGCTAAAACAAAATCTCATATTTTAAAGCTTGACTTTAACAAAAATCATTTTCAAGGTAAAACATAAAATTTCAAAGTCATTAAGCTTTGAGCGCTCTCCCTAAGTTTGTGCACAAATATAAAAAGAATTAAGCATATAACTTAATCACATCAAGCATATATAAAATATATCTCAAGCATTAAACACAATATCAACAAGCATGAGGAATATATTAAAATCATACATTCAAAAGGAAAAGTAAATGCATACTCAATTCAAGCTCACATTTTCTCAAGATTATGCAACATATGTCTTGTAATCAGTTTTAACCAAATTTTGCATAATCAATCAAGCATTCACAAATTTCATCAAGAATAGGTAACCAAATTCAAATTCTCTTCAAATAAAAGTTTAGAGTTTACCCATCTCCATTGTGTGTCTAAAGTATTCAATCTTCAATCTCACATTGTAGCTCTTTGCTCCAGCACACTTACAAGAGACAATCTCATTTGATTTTTGGTACCCAAATTGCTTTGGATCCTTAAGAGTTAGTCATAATATCTCTTCTTTCTTTTGGAATCCATACTTGCCAAATTCTAAATAGAACTTTTCTCTTTATAAGACAAGTATGCATAGTATAACCATGAAAATAACAAAAATTGCATTTAATCATTTTACACTTAAACTCTTATATAAAAACTCTTGTTTTTCATTCATCAAAAATCAAATTTCTTTTTCAAATTAAAATTTTCTTTTTCTAAAATTTCATACCTATTTTGAGAGGTTTTTAAATCTATTTTCACTTTTTCATTTTTTTTTTCTAAAACATTTTTTGCATTCATTAAAAAATCATTTTCAACATTCAATTTTGAAATCATTTTCTCATATTTTAAGTACATATTTTCAAACTCAATTACTAACTCATTATAAGCATATTGTAACTCATCAAAAGTATAAGAGTTTGAATCAATACAAGTAAAGGTTACCTTAGGCTCTTCAAAAGCCATGAGACATGTTGCATTTTGATTGAAAATTTATCTTTCATGTAGCTTATACAACTTTCTCCATATCTCATTTGAAGTGGAGTAATTTGAGACCAAGTTGAAGTTGTGGGAGTCAAGAGCTCTATAAATAATGCACTTGGCCTTTGCATTATCCATCACTTGCCTCATATAATTTTCATCATTTGAAGGAATCCCAAGCCCTTTCTCTATCACATTCCAAGTTTTAAAATCATGGGCTATTATGAACACCTTCATCCTCCTTATTCATTCATAAAATTCAAATTTATCAAAAATAAGAGCTTTGAGAATTTTCTTACCATCTTGGAACCTAAATTAAGCCATAGGATCTTTACTCAAAGTGGTTCAACTTATAAAAGAGACCAAAGCTCTGATACCAATTATTAGCTTTTTAGGTGAAATGGTAATCCAAGAGGGGATAAATTGGATTTCTCCAAATTCTTTCCAAATAATGATTTCAAAATAATTGAATGAGGAATTAAAACAATAAGCACTTTTGATGAAAATATAATGCAAACATTAATAATTAATAAATCTATAATCAAATATAAATAACAATAAATGTAAAAATATAGGGATAAAAAAATCAAACATAATGATTTATAGAGGTTCGGTTCTTCTCGATAAGGCACATACATCATTTCTCTTGGTTGTCCATAATAAGGCTTCAATCCACTAATCTTGAATTGAAATTACAACCCTATCTTTTTCTCTCTAAGGCTTAAGATAAAAATTATACACATTCTACTTTCTAGGCTAAGTAGCAACCTCTCAATATCATAAATTCAAGAGGATATCTCACCTTTTGATTACAAAATAACTTAATAGAAATGCAAACTTAAAACACCTCTCAAAGGTTAAGTGTTTACCTAATGATGTACAAAAAAAATTATGAATGAACAACACAATATTGCTTGGATACAACTAAAACAAAAGATATGGATTTTAAGCTCTAACAACTCTTAATTCTATGAGAAAATGAACATATAACTTGTTGACTCTTGCTCTCTTACTTCATCAACTTTCTTGGTGTGTTAGGGTGTCTAATTTATAAAGAAATTGAAGAACGGGGTATTGGGAAGCATGGGAGAAGAAAATGCCCATTGGAAGCATGAAAAAGCAATCATTTGAGTGATTTTGCCTCGACCTGATCGATCCCTTCCATGAGGGGATCGATTGGTTCATGTTTTGGAACCAATTCATGGCTTTAAAAAGCCTACCTGATCGATCCTTTCACGTAGAGGATTGATCATGTTAGCTTTATAAATGAGATGGTGATCCAAGAGGGGGGTGATTAGATTTCTCCAAATTCTTTCCAAACAAATAGTTTTAATATAATTAAATGGAAATTAAAACAAAAAGCACTTTTGATGAAAATATAATGCTAAAAATAACAATTAATGAACCTAAAATTAAATATAAACAACAATAAATTGTAAAGAGATAGGGATAGAAAAATCAAACATAATTATTTATAAAGGTTCGATCTTTCTCCATAAGGCACTTACATTCTCTCTCTTGGTTGTCCACACCAAGGCTTCAATCCATTAATTGAAGAAAAAATTTTACAAAATAGAAGTCTATCTTGTACTAAATCTCTATCTTTTTCTTAAGGCTTAGATAGCAACCTCTACCCTTACAATTTCAAGAGGATACCTCACCTCTTGTTCTCTTCCACCTTTGTATATCAAAGGTAATTTTGTAAACAATTAAACAACCTCTCTAAGGTTAAATGTTTGCTAGGTTTAGGTACAAGAAAATGATGAATGAAGAACAAATATAATTTGGATACGATAAATACAAAGATGTGGACTTTGAAGCATAAAACTCTTGATTCTTTGAGAGAATAAAAATATGGCTTATTGGCTCTTGCTTCTTGATTCATCAATCCTCTTGATGTGTTGGAGTACCCAATCTATAGAAAAATTGAAGAAATAGCCATTAGGGAAGCTTGAAGTGAAGAAATACCCATTGGAATCATGAAAAAGTAGCCATTGGTGTGCTTGCACCCAAAACCGATCAATCCCTTGCTTGAGAGCATCGATTGGTTCATGTTTCGAACCATTTTTCACTTGAAAGTAGCCTAACCGATCGATCCCTTTTTGTAGAGGATCGATTGGTTAATGGGGTGATTGATCCCCTATGTGGGGGGATCGATCCTTTTTTCAGATTTTCAGTCTAGAGAGCATTCTGTTTGAAAAAGCAATCGATCCCTTTTAGAGGGGATCGATCCTGTCTGTGTTGGGTGGTAGTCTCCCGTTTTACACTCTACTTACTAATTTGATCATATCTTGAGTCATACGAATCCAAATTACAAACAGTTTGAAGATTTAGAAACAAGAGTTAAAGGGCTTTCTGTCCATATAAAATTCATCACCTAATTCATTAAGTATGAATTATAGTGAATTTTCAAAGTTACCCCTTATGCAGTTTTTCTAACAACTGCAGAGTGTCTACTAAAAATTCAAAATCTTTTCTTAAAAAATTTGGTTTTTAATTTTGTTTGATCTATTATAAAGTAGACTCAAAGAGCTTTTCAACTATATAAAATTCAAATATTAAGACTTTGTAAATTAATACAAAAAAATAAAACAAGTTCAATGTTGGAAAACTTTGTTTTTGTAAAATAGCTTTCTTAAGTTAATCTTTTTCTCAAAACCAATATTATCAAAATTGTATTAAGTCTAAAATAAATA
The DNA here is from genome assembly GCF_047325235.1 of Durio zibethinus. Lineage (NCBI taxonomy): Eukaryota > Viridiplantae > Streptophyta > Magnoliopsida > Malvales > Malvaceae > Durio > Durio zibethinus. The sequence goes on along the minus strand of NC_143170.1, from coordinate 10,472,108 downwards.
AATTCACTTTAAAAACAACAATTGGACTTTCATTTAAGCTCAAATAAATAATCTTTAAAGATAGATTTGGTTTGATAAATATGAAACCAAGAAAGGTTTGTTTAAACTTTGAAAATCATATTATTTATTTAGTACCAAAATATAAAACTTAAGAACATGTACTAAATAAATCTTTTTCAAAATTTTGATCAAGTTTATTTATCTTTAATGTTTTGTCATTTCAAAATAAGGATCAATTCAAGGCTAATAGATCCTGTCAATGGGTGACCTATTCCCTACATAGGGTGATCGATCCCTTTATAACATTCCAAAACAAATTTTGCTTCTAGGTAAAAAAATCAATCGATTCGTTCCTTAAAGGGATCGATCTTGTCAAAGCTGGATGGTTGTTTTTTATTTTGCACTTTACTCACTAATTTGATCATATCTTATGTTATACAAATCCAAATCAAAAACCATTTAAAGATTTAGAAACTAGACTTAAAGTACTTTCCATCCATATAAAATTCATCACTAATTTATTTTGTATGAATTATAGTGAATTTTCAAAACTACCATTTGTGCAATTTTTAGACAACTGCAAAGTATCTAGTAAAAATTTAAAATTTTTTCTTAGAAAATTTGGATTTTGATTTTGTTTAATCTATTAGAAAGTAGACTCAAAGAGCTTTCCGACCATATAAAATTCAAATATTAAAGCTTTGTGAATTAATACAAAAAAATAAAGCAAATTCAATGTTGGAAAACTTTATTCTTGTAAAACAACTTTCTTAAATTAATCTATTTCTCAAAACCAATAATGTTAAAATTGTATTGAGTCCAAATGAATAAGTTCACTTTAAAAACAACAATTGGAATTTCATTTAAGCTCAAACAAAAAAATGTTTAAAGATACTTTTGATTTGAGAAATAAGAAAACATAAAGAAAGGTTTGTTTAAACTTTGAAAATCATATTATTTATTTAGTACCAAAATATAAACCTTAAGAACATGTACTAAATAAATCTTTTTCAAAATCTTGATCAAGCTTATTTAGCTTAATGTTTTGTCATTTCAAAATAAGGATCCATTCAAGGCTAACACCCAGTAACCCAAAAAAAAAAAATTGCTTGTTGTATTTTTTTTGGGTAGTGTTCGTTTTGGTTTTTTTTTTCCTCCCCTTTAATGTGTTTTTTCTTGCGTAGTTAGCTCTATTTATAAAGCTAATTAGAAGATCAAAATCTCAGATTTTTTGAGATTTTTTGTGGATTTTCAAGGGTTTTTTATGAAAAATTTGTCCCATGAATTTTAGTCATCGGATTTCATGCTACAAAAATTAGGCTGGTGTCAAAAAAGAAGAAAAAAACCATTCTTGCAACTTGATTTCAACTGCTAAAGTTGAAACCAAATTTTGACCTTTTTATTTTTTATTTATTATTTTATTTTTAATTTTATTATTATTATTTTTTTGGACAAAATAGGTGTCATCACTCTTTATTAGACATCAATAATAAAGACCCAACTTAGTATTAGTAACCTTTAATTATAAAGTTTAATGGGTAAAAATAAGTTATTATTACATGTCTATTAAGTACTAGTAAAATTCATTCAAATTTTACAAAACTAGTGTGGCACATCAAGTGAGGAGAATGAGTTTTTATACTCTTGATGGAGTTTATTATTTAAATTTCTAAAGTAATAGAGACCTCATAGAAACTCTACCTATATTAACATAGAAGTTGTGCTATTTCAACAAGAAAAATAGGGGTCACTCTTGTAAATATTTATAAATAGGACAAGCACATAACCATAATAGTGCTAAAGTGGTTATAAATATCTGACAAAGAAAAAATAAGTATTATGTATGTTATCTTCAATTCTAACACTAGGAGTTAAGGTTTAACCTATGGACACCATCAATTTTGTTAGAATTCTAAGTTATATACACCAATTAAAGGTTTAAATTGAGAGATACATTTTTTTATTCATAATATTTATTTGTGTGAAATGTTAAAGATTAAGCACCAACATTCCAAACTAGTAGGAGATTGTTGATAGTTTAAATTGTTGTGCCTAGTGAATAGATTTAATAGTTGTTTCAATTATTCATAGTTTGAATAATTATGTTTGAATAAGAAATATTTGTTTAAAATAATTATATAACAAAAGAGTTACAACTATTAAATAATTAATTATGTTTGAATAGAAATGTTTATTTATAATAGTTATATAACAATAAAAGTTATAACTATTTAAATAAACTAACATGGTTATTCATCAAAAGGAGATGTTTGTTCATCAACTATAAATAGATCTTTATGCATAAACATTTTTATTATTTCTATTTAGAGAGTTTAACGATTTATTGTATCCTAAAAGCATAATTGCCTTTTAAAAAAGTGTTCTTCACGCATTAAAATAAAAATTCTTTTCTATTATTTCTATTTCCCTTATTTATTTTTCTAACATGCTTTTCTTTCCTAATATAGACCCAAATGAGTGCGTTGTTAGATACTAATATAAAGTAATATGTTTTGACTTTTTTTAACTTTTCTTAATATATATTTTTTAAGTTTAAGAATGCAATTACTATAATTTTTAACCTATTTATGTTTCCTTATGGACAAAGGTAAAATATCTAATTTAAGAAATAATTTATGTTCCTTCACACCTCTAATTGTACCTTGCAACAACCATCAAGTGAAGAAAATCCCATTCCAACTTTCGATGAAATTGCCACTCAAACATTAAGTGCAACTAATTACGTGCTAAAGTTGATAATAGTGATCCACATCAACAGAACCTAAGTAGGCTAAAATAAGAAGTGTGAAAACATTTTAAGAGAGAAAATATCAACAATGAGTGCAAGACAATATGCAATTAAAGTAATAATAATTATTTAAAATTAGTTAATAATCATATAATTTGTTAGTAGAATGTCAAACTTTTAGTTTCAATGTCAAAGGTTCAACTAACAATTTTAAATACAAAAAAATATATAAAATTAAAGAAAACAAAAATAAAGTAAAGACATAAGAACAATAGAAATCAATGCCAAAAAGAAAAATAAAGATAAGAGAAAAATGGAAGTAGAAAACATTACATTAGATTATAATAATAAATTCTACAAATTTCAATACTCATAAATGTTAAATTGTGTTTATCATTATACAAATTACTATACATAATATTGAAATTATGGATTTATTTTGATTTTTTTACTATTAAATTGTATGGGATATATTTTAGTATGTTTGAAAACTAACATTATTAAATTAACATCAATGTTAAAAATTAATTTTTTTCACAAATTTTCAATTTTAAAAAATGGACTCACTCTAAGCTACTAATAGCACAAGTTCATTTTCTATGTTTATTATGTATTTATTCATTTTCATTTAGTTGATTTTTGTAAGGTCAAATTATGTCATTCATCTTTGTACTCACCTAATATTTGAATTTAATTCCTTAAAGTAAATTCTTATACTATATTGATTTGGTAATCTTAATCCAATTGATAACTCTGTTAAATTTATTTTGTTAAGTGTGTTGATATAACCATATACTTGGATAACATGGAATTGACTTCAATTAAATAGCTTTTTTTAGATTTTTTTATTAAAATGACGCTAATGTAGCTTTTTTATTACACATGGCAGACTATTTTTTTAGCCTTTTCAAACAATGCACTTTACATTGAGTTAAATTACAATTATTTTTTAAAATTTATTTCAGCATCTTTGTTTCTCTAACCCTTAGATTCTCCCTCTGTTTCTTCTCTTTCAATCGACATTTGCCACTTACTCCATTGCCAACTATCACCATTTGTTGACGTCCCTTTTATTATAAATTTCAACCTTAAACTCCTTTCAACTTCCCCAATTCTTCAAAACCCCTTATATTTTTATAGATCAATTTTTAAAATCGATGATTCTTCCTTTAAAATCAGTTTCCATCATTAATTTAAACCATTCAGCCATTAGAAATCCCTTCCTCTAGCTTTCTCATTTTATTTCAACAAAAAAGTTCTTAAAAACCTAAAAACCTTAGGAAATTTCCAAAAATAGAAAACTTGCCTTTTCCTTCAATTCAATTGTATTCTATTGGTCAACATTTTTATCATCACTTTTTACTCAAAATTCCTTACAAAGTTTTTTTTTAATTTGTTATTATCAAATTCTAAAAGAAATCATTTTATCCCAATTGCCCAAAAACCATTGAAGAAATTCGTGCCATCAAATTTAAAAGATTAAAAGGTCAACCTTATTTTCTTTATATTTTATTTTTGAGTTTTTATTGATATTTGATATTCCTTTTACTAAGTAATAAATTGTTGAACTCTGGATACTTTCATTAGTTATTTTGAGCTTTGGGTGTTGTAGATACTTTGTGTATGGACCATACTAGAGCAACCTTTCACCTAATGAAAGTTATCTTTAAAGATGTTACTAGTAATGGTTATGAAAGTCTTTCAAATTTGTTTTGCTTTTAAATATGTGAAATTGAACTTGTTCTTGCATTTTATTCCATGATTTTGTAGGTTATCTTCCATATTTTATGTTAAGATTTTATAATTGATTATAAGTTTTTTAAAGTATTAAACGAAAACCATTTAGCAATATTTGGTATAACTGATTACTGTTAGGGTTAAGGAAGTTTTTTATTAAAGTTAGGGTTAGGAAAAAATTCAGGAAAAAATTTGAAGATTTTTATTGATTAAAATTATTTTTAAGCTTTTGTTGATTTTACTTTTTTTAATTATTGTTAAAAAAAATGCAAAGTAGGCATTTTCGTTTCTTAGGCAAGCCATTTCCCAGCTAATATAATAGTATGCCACTACCATAAAAAAGCTATGTTAGCATCATTTTAATAGGAAATCCAAAAAAAAAAGTCAAATAAACAAAGTCAATGCCACGTTATCTAAGTCAACGACCATATCAACACATTTAATTGCACAAAATTAATAGAGTTATCAATTGGACTTAGATTATTAAATCAATATAGTAAAAAGACTTAATTTATATAAATTATATTAGAGGGACTAAATTTTAGATGAGCATAAAGATGAAACCATTTTGTAATAACTTTTTGATTAAAAATAAAAATAATGATACAAAATAACAAAAGTAATTACTATAAAAACTCATAACTTTTCTATCCATTTTCTTTTTATTTCTTTGTATAACTAAATCACAATAAAACAAAGCTTGAGCTGAAAGAACTTGAACTCTATTAATATAAGCCACATAGAAGATGAATGCAGTAAAGGGAATTGATTTAGAACATGATTGCCACTTCATTTTCATGAAAAGGCTTGAAGATGTCATTTTTTAGGTTGTAAGCTTAGACTAATCATAGTCACAGCCACTTTAAATAGAAACCATTGCTTAAATCGAAGCTTGCCTTGATGAAATCTTCAATAATAACTTTCACCCTATTGATAATACCTCTTATGCAAAGATAACCTTATTTCAATTTGGAAATTAAACTTCTTTTTATATATATATTTTTTATTTTTTTATGGTCATGGTTGGTTTTTTATATGATTTACAAAGCTAGTGGAAGATTGAACAAGAATGAAATTGTTCAAATGAAATAGCTTTATTGACATATATTAAGTGAAAGTAACATACTCTTCCATGGAGTCGTGACTCTCTTCTTTCTTACCATCTTAGACGGCACAAAACTAAAGGTGAAATCTTTATAGCAGATGATGGTTGCTACTTAATTCCAAATGTTAAATCATAGCCATAAATGTTATATATTGACTTAAATTCTAATTGAAAATCAATTTGGATTTTGATAAAAATTTTATTGATTAGAGAATTACTTAGTAATTAATTTTATTTAAGGATAAATATATTTAATGGTAAGAGTTCGTAGAAAATAGAAATTTTTAATAATCAAGTAATGGGCCTCTATAAATAGGTGATGCCATTTATTTCATGAATTATAAATAAGTAGGCAAGTGAGAGAAAATAGGAAAAAAGTAAGAAGAAAAGATAAGCGTCTTTGTTCTTGTAATCTTTCAAGTTTTTCTTTCTTATATTGCTATAGGGTTTGTTGTATATCTATCTTAGGATAGTAAGAAACATAAAAGGCCTTCAAGTGAGTAGTAATTCTATGTGATAGTAATAGTTTTCATATAGTGGATTTTGTCTCTACTGACCCTGGTTTTTTCTCTAATTTTGAAGTTTTCCACAAAAAATTTTATGTTTTGTTATTTTATATATTCTCTGTTGTTGTTTGATTTTTTTGTGGAGGTAGATCTAGGTGATATGTAATTAGATACTATTTAAGTATATGGTACTATTCATGTCTATGAAAAGGATGGTGGTTCTGCATGCGAATTTCTCACCAACAAATTGGTGAAGTTTGCAGTGCTATCAAATTCATAACAAGGTATATCAAAGTCGAAGGTTTCTATGGTTCATTTGGAGTTTTTGTGTGATTATTTATCAAGCTCAATGCAATGGGCATATAATGTCATCAATAAAGTTTGATATTAAGATGGGAGAATTGATTTGTATAACACAAGTGAAAGATAAATCAACCACTCTTAACAAAGCTTGCTTGAGGTGTGGCACATTTAAAAGAAAATTTTCAGGTGGAAATAGTCTAGCTAATAGCTTTGTTAGTCTTAAATTGATTTGTATTTTGAAAAAACAAAACATTAAACTAAATAAGTTTGATTAAAATTTTGATAAAGATTTATTTAGTACATGTGTTTTTAAAGTGATATTTGCAATGAAAAACATTCTGAAAAGAAGTTTTGGATTTTGAAATAGGTTTATTTAGTACGTGATTCTTATGACATATTATTTTTTATACTAAATAAACATTATATCTTTCAAAATTTTATTTGATTCGAAAATTATTTTTAAGATTAAACAAAACTTTATTTATGTTTGTGTATTTATCAAAGCAATACAACTTTTTAAACATTATTTATTTGAGCTTAAATGAAAGTTTACAAAAATTCAATTTTTTTTTAAAGTAAAATTGTTTATCTTAGACTCTATATATATTTGATGATATTGGTATTGAGAAATGAATTAACTAAAAAAAGTTATGTTGCAAGAATAAGGTTTTTACAATATTGATTTCGATTTATTTTTTGTATTGTTTAATTATTTTTTTAATATTCAAATTATATATGGTTGAAATATTTTTTGAGTTACTTACTAATGGATATAAAAAAAATTCAAATATAAATTTTCTAAGTAAATATATTTCATTTTTATTTAAAAACTATGCAAGTTGTCTAAAATCTGCATATAGTAGTTTTGAAAATTCACTTTTTTTTTAACATTGATTTAGATGTTGAATTTTATGTAGATGAAAATCTTTTTAAGTTTATTTTTTAAATTTTCAAATGGATCATGATTTGAAGTTGTATAACTCATGATATGGTCAATTTAATAAATAGAGTGCAAAAATGCCAAAACATCCTCAAATGCTGCCTAACATAAAGGATCAATCTTTTATAAAAAAAAGTTTCAATCACCTAGCCTGCAATAGTCAAAATTTGAATGAAATTCATGAGAAGATCAATCATTTATGGATAGGATCGATTCACTAGCCCTTGATAGCCTTCAATCACTATTTTTTCTAAAGAAATAATAGCTTTTTTTTTAATCAACTCAATCCTAATTGCTCCAAACATATTTCATTTATAAAAGAGACTCCTCTAACACCATTAAAGCTAAAATACCACCTCCAAAAAAGCATTCATTCATTTTCCTCAAGCAATTCAAGAAAAAGCTAATGTTTAGAGCTTAAATTCTTTATCCTTATATTCAATATTTGTTTATATCCATTTAGTATTTTGTTGTACTTTATATGGCAAACATTCAACCTTTGAAAGGTGTTAGTTGTTTGCAAAATAATTTGTAATACCTAAGAGCTTGATTGTAATCAAGAGGTAAGGTACCCTCTTAAATGATTGTGTGAGTTTTTGTAATAACTCGATTTGAGAATTTAGGAGTTGTTACCTAAACTTAGAAAGATAGAGATTTAGATGTTGCTACCTTAGCTTAAAAAAGTAAGGAATTAGAGGTTATATCTTAGTCTAAAAAGGTAAAGATTGTACAGGTTATACCTTAGGCTTGAAACGTCGTTTGTACAATTTTTAAGAATTAGTGGATTGGGATTTTTAGCTACAAAAGTTAAGAGAAAGGATGTAAGTGCTTTTAGAAAAAGATCAAGCCTCTATAAATCTTTACATTTGATTTCTCTACCTTACTTTTTTTATTTTATTGTTATTTATATGTGTTTTAATTTTCTTAATTATTATTAATTTCATCAAATTTCTATCAAAGATTTTATTGTTTTAAATTTTTTATTCAATATTAATAAAATTGATTTTTTTAAAACAATTCAATTCACCTACTTTTATATTGTTATCTACACTTAACTTAACAAACTTCAAAAGTAGCAGGCAATGTATTTTTTGAAGACATGTACTTATAACATGTCGCTAGCTGTCATTATAGAGGATGTGTTACTGTTAGCTTGTCCATAAATTTACACATGGGCATTGGTTTGACTTTGATGCAAGGTGTGTGCTGGAATATTGTTGATGGTTGAAGAACTCTCAGAAAAAGCCAAACATGGGAGTTGCACCATAATCAACAAGGTTGTTCGACATAAGCCAAAATGAAATTTTGGAATTTGTGAATTTTAAGTGTATAGTTTTGTGGTGAAGTATGTTAATTCTCTTATTTGAGAATTGTAACTAGAAGACACAGTTGAGATAATATGCATTGAAGAAATCTTGAGGTTAGTCTTGTGAATTTGTATGTGAAGATTTATATAATATTAACTCAAATTTTAATTGAAATTAATTTGAATTTTAGTAAAATTTTATTGACTAGCGAATTACTTAGTGATTAAATTTATTTAAAAATAAATATACTTAATGGTAAGAACTCTTAATAAATTTTAATTCTTGATGATTGAGTAATGGATCTCTATTAATAGGTAATGCCATTTGTTTAATAAATTATAAGTAAGTATGCAAGTGAGAAAAAAATAAGAGAGACAAATAAGAGAAAATAGGATCGATAAAGAAGAACAAAAGAAAAAGAAATGTATTTTTATAATTTCTTAGAGTGTTTTTTTTTTTTTTTTTTGGCTTTTTATATGGTCTATTGTGTATCTAACGTAAGATTGTAAACAAAAAGAAAATAAAATTATAGGTAAGTCGTAATTTTATGTGATTGTAATAATTTTTTACATTATGGATATTGTCTTTCATGGCTCATGGTTTTTTTTTTTTTTATTTATTTAAAGTTTTTCATTTAAAATATTTTGTGTTGCTTTTTTGTTGCTGTTTGATCTTTTTGTAAAAGTAGATTCGGATAATGTGAAATTTCACACTATTCAAATATACCGCATTATTCGCATATATATATATATTTATATAGATAGAATGGTGGTTTTGCATATGAATTTTTCGGCAACAAAATAATGAATTTAGCAATGCTGTCAAATTCCCAAAATAATAAAGATGTTGATGAAATGCACTGGAACAAGGCTAAGTTAGTATTGTACAGTGACATGTTGGTGATCGGTGATGCGCCGGAAACTCAATCTCGTCACCTGCTAAACAGGGTGGTGAGAAGTGAAGAAATGACTTCGTTGGTGTGGACCTGGTTAATTTTGGGCCATCCAATCTCAAAAACAACAGCATCTGAGATAGAGGTAGGAACCCGAAGCTGGCCCAATGAACTAGCCTAGTCCAATCATCGTTCGCCCATACTACAAAAAGATTTTCTACACCCATTTTCTCCAAGTCGATCCGTTTTCCCAATCAATATCCGCCACGTCATCCATTTTTAATTGGATCCCTTACAAGCCAATTCGACTGGGAAAAAATTTACTGTGAGTGTTTCCTTTGCTCCCCTTGGATTATTACCATTACTGAAGTTAGTAATTAATATTTAATTATTTAATCAAAATTTTTATTTCTCGTTTATTTTTCTAATATATTAAATTTAATATTAGACCACAGGTTATCCTCCGTCCATCTCTCTCTCTTCTTCGCTGCTTTTCGAAACAAAAAAAGAAAGGGTAAATTCCTGTTCTTTTAATTTTTAATTTTGCTTTTTTTAGATCTTAATTTCCTTTCACTTCATTATAATTTTCTTCAATTAATCTCTTTAAACTAATCGCATCGAATTCAGTTCCACTCTCTTTCGGTTCGTTCCTCGGACTGATTTACATTTTTAAGTTGTTCAATTTTTCTTTCTGTTTACTTCTCTTATTTGTGCTTAATTTTGATCGATTTTTAATATCAGAAGTGTCTACTATTTTCTTTTTTAATTATTTTTTGTAAGGAATGTTACTTTCGGCACTTCGTTTCTGTTTGGGCACTGAGAAAATAAAGGAAAATAAATAAAAAAGAATTTTAATGTTTAATTCTAATTGTGTTTGAACCATTTCTGATCATTGAAGTTTCATGATCTGTGGCTTAGCTCATTAGTTAGTTAAGCCAAATAGAGTTTCACTCTTTAAATGGAAACAAGGTTTTCATTTTTATGAATTTAGAATGACGTGATTAGGACATATTGGTAGATAATGCATTCCAGATACTGATTACGATTAACAGTGTGTTTGGAATAAATAAGATTAATGGAATACATTTCATTGAATATATTTCAAGTGTAGCAAATTATGAAATTGAAATGATTTGAAAAATAGTGGAATTCATTCGTTCTAAATAAATATGTATTAGGGAATATTTTGTTGGCAACGGTTCAGTTTGTAATTTTGTTTGTTAAGATGCCGCTTGATTATCACTTCTACTACTTAATTTTGATTCCAGAAATAAAAAAGAAGCTTGTTTAGATACAAATGGAAAAATTATTTTTGAAGAATTAAAAATGAAAAATGTAACATGTAACTTGTATTGTGTATAGAACTTTGTGTTATAATTGCTGTTATATTTAGTCATTTAATAATTTTTAATCAATTGTAATTTTGCTTTCTACTGTTTTCTTTTGCTGTAAAACTCAAAGAAAATAGTAAAAAGGGAGTATCAAAAACAACAATCTAACAACTTCCTGTATTGTTAACTAATTTTCAAGCTTCTGGATTATTTTGCTAGTGTGTTTGAGAGAACAGAGCTTGACATGTTTAACTAATTTTCAAGCTTCTAGAGTTTTTTTTTAGAGTGGTTGAGAGTGAAAATTTTTGTCTTCCTTTTTTTAGTTATTTATCTATGTTTTACATTTCCTGCCCAGCTATGAATTTTCTGTCTTGTTGTGGCTTTCTTTCTTGACAGAACTACAAAATGGGTGTGGCAGAAAACAATCACGATATGGAGGGAACACTAGAGATTGGCATGGGTAAACTGTCTTGCTTTATACTAGCTGCATGATCATTATAAGCAACTTTGTTTGCTTATGTTCAAATGGATTTATGTTTTAGCTATAAAGTGAACGCTCTGTTTAATCATGAGGCTAAATTGTTGATAAGATTCTAGTTGAACTGCCACAAGCATTGCAACGAGCAGGATTTGTGGCATGAAAGAAATGGTAAAGTTCAAAGAATAGTTATTTTACTTTTCTTGAGTTGATTGCAGAGTATAGAACTGTTTCCGGAGTTGCTGGGCCGTTAGTAATCCTCGATAAAGTGAAGGCAAGTTCTGTTTTTCTCACTCATTGTCTAGTGTCATTCTCAAGCTTTTTTAATTTTGATTTCAACTCTTCATTATTTGAGGGTTCATGCTTTCTCTAGGGACCCAAATATCAAGAAATTGTTAATATTCGTTTAGGGGATGGAACTACCAGACGTGGTCAAGTCCTTGAAGTTGATGGAGAAAAAGCTGTTGTTCAGGTAATTTCTGTCTTAAACTCTCTAGCATTCCTCTGTAACTATGAGTTCCTATTATGTGCACTTTTACAGCCAAAATTAATAATGTCAACTAGTTCACCATGCAATGGGCTTATATTTATGGTGAGAGTTGTTATACCTTAGTCTGGTGCTGCAATTTCACTAACAGTGGAGGCATCTATTCCTTGTATGCTTTAATTATAACTCACTTGGGCCAGGTTTTTGAAGGAACATCTGGTATTGACAATAAATATACAACCGTGCAATTTACAGGAGAGGTATGTAACCTCCTCCTTTCCTTTTTTATGTTTAATCTTATTTTTGCATCTCTAAGTTTGAATAGCTTACCTTAAACACAGCTGAAAAATAATTGAAATAGCTGCTTTTTCTGTCTGGAAAATTTTAATTAAGATAACTGGTTTGCATCTTTTGCAAGATTGTATGTGTTTAGACATTGCAAGGCATGCTGACACATTTTAGTTGTTTCTTAAATCTTGAGGTATCTGGTTCTGTAATAGACTATGGGGGAAAATAAGTCTTGTAATTACTAGACCTTGTAGATATATCATGTTGTGCTGTGAAGCCAAGATTCTCTTATGGCATTATACCGGCTGTTATTGTTGTAATACTTTATCTTCTAAGTTTTATGTTATCAGCCCTGTATTGGTCTCTCAAATCAAATTAATGTTTGCAATTATCTTTAAATTACTGATTTAGTATATAGTTAGATTAGTTATTAATATTTCTGCCTACCACCATGGTTTGCAACCTTTAAAAAGGATGTAATACAAAGCACGTCATATACATTAGAGAGTAATTTTCACTTGCTTTATTAAGGTTAATAGCTAACAGTCTATTACTTGTTTGGGTTTCTTGGGAATGTTTTGTTTTTCCACCTCCAGCCTTTTTGCAAGGTTAAAGTTTATGCAATCAGGCCTTTGGAGTAGGCTTGTTTATATGTTTAGTGGTTTTTTGGACATAACAGTCATCAGGCATTGGCAGCTTATACAAACCATATATAAGCTTACTTGTTCCCATGCCCATAGAGGAACAAAAACAAGGCCCTTAGTATCATGTTTTGTATGATTTAGTTACCATGCCATCGTAGTGGTTTCACTAGGTTTTTGTTCGGTTTGTAAATTTGGAATATGCTTAAATGATAAACAAGTGTATTGAGGGAAGCACTTGTAAGAAATGGGAAAAAATAAAGGAAAAGAGCAACCGAGTTTTGCAGTGTCTTTAAAATTAGTTTTAGTATTTCTGTTTGCTACTTCCTGATTCTTTTCAATCATTTATTGTGTCTAACTTTTGTAATAATCAGTAGGAAGCATGGTAGCTAGGTAGAAGAAAACTGGGAAGAGCCTGTTTTCAGTGCATTTAGAAAATTATTCCATTTTTACCCTTGTACATTGCTGTACTGTTTTGAACTCATTTGCGTGTGTTCCTTGTTCTGACTCTATTTTGTAGGTGTTAAAAACTCCTGTCTCCTTGGATATGCTTGGGCGCATTTTCAATGGCTCTGGCAAGCCAATAGATAATGGTCCACCTATCTTGCCTGAGGCATATTTGGATATCTCTGGTAGGCAGTGTTGTGAAATGAATAATATTGGAACAGTATAAGTTGCTTGTAATCAGCAGTTTGTTAGTTGCTGCATTACTTATCCTTCAATCTATTACTTTGTAGGGAGTTCAATTAATCCTAGTGAGAGAACTTATCCTGAAGAAATGATACAGACAGGGATTTCAACAATTGATGTCATGAATTCAATTGCTAGAGGGCAAAAAATCCCTCTCTTTTCTGCTGCTGGTCTTCCCCATAACGAAATTGCTGCTCAGATTTGTCGTCAGGCTGGTTTGGTGAAACGATTGGAGAAGTCTGGAGATCTGCTTGAGGTAAAGTTCAAGTACTAATATTGATTGGCTAGTAATAATTTGACATCCTTGATGGTTTAGATAAGTTAACGAGCTAATGGTACTATATGCATGGATTATATCTCTTTCTAAAACATAGCCTGATATAAATTTCTGCATTTACTTTATTACTATGTTCAAATTGGACTCTTTGATGCTTGCTCAGTGCAATTTAATGGAAGCAATGAAATTTGTCATGGTCGCTGATAAATTATAAATTTATGATTAAGTTTTCTTTTAAGTGGCATTTTAATTTTCTAATATGTCATAACTAGTTGTTTGTCCCTTTGGAGTGAACTCAAAATTGAAGATACATAAAAAATTAACATCTTGCACTTTGTGTTAGTTGTTATCAGTTACCGCTAATATTTCTCACTACTGAAAGGATGAGTTATTTGTCCTAGATATGGCTGTTTATCTTTCTACCTTTCTTACTTTCTTTTTGATTGTTTTGGGCCCTTACTGCTAGGTTCATAGAAAGCTGATTGTTTCACTCACCTGATTCAGGATGGCGAAGAAGATAATTTTGCAATTGTGTTCGCAGCTATGGGTGTAAACATGGAGACTGCACAGTTTTTCAAACGTGACTTTGAGGAAAATGGCTCAATGGAGAGAGTGACCCTTTTCCTAAACCTGGTATGTTTCAATTTGAGATACAAAGGCTTTATTCATTTATTTGTTTTAAATGAGAAAGGTGCATGGGTGGGGAGGTTGCAGCTATTGTAAAAAATTTATTTATAGCTGGAAATTAACTTCTGCTATGTTCTCTACAGGCTAATGACCCCACAATTGAACGTATTATTACTCCTCGTATTGCTCTCACTACTGCAGAATACTTGGCATATGAATGTGGGAAGCATGTTCTTGTGATCCTTACAGACATGAGTTCTTATGCTGATGCTCTCCGTGAGGTAACAAAAAGCAACCATGTCTCATTTATTCAATCTCTCTGGTGTGCATGACTACTAGCTGTGGAAACCAGAGATCCATGAACCCTTATATGATATTCTTCACTATCGTTTATGATTTTGGTTGCTCTTACATTCTTGATATTTAATACATGCATTTCAGAAATGTATGCAGCTCCCAAAAGCTTTTATGTGAATGCTGGAAGTTTGTTGTCTTTAATCATCTTAAATTTATATGAGGTTTTATAGAAATTTATGCCCTTTGTGTGAGACAAACTATTATTGCTACTGCAGGTATCTGCTGCCCGAGAAGAAGTACCTGGAAGACGTGGATATCCTGGGTACATGTATACAGATTTGGCCACAATATACGAGCGTGCTGGACGAATTGAAGGGCGAAAGGGTTCTATCACGCAAATTCCAATTCTTACTATGCCAAATGATGGTAATGCATCTTTTAATTATATCAATTTTTTGCACCAACATGCTTGCTTTAATGTTAATTCTGATTCATGACTTCAATCAATTTATCTTTTTTGGCAGATATTACACATCCCACTCCGGATCTTACTGGATATATCACAGAGGGGCAAATATACATTGACAGGCAGCTCCATAATAGACAGGTAATGTCAAAACTAGCCTGTGCATGCTGTCAACTTGTGTATCTGGGAGGTATGCAGGTTCACAAATTATCATCATGATTCTCATCAATTTATGCATGAAATTTTATTTCTAATATTCTGTTTTCTATAGAAACTGTATCTTCTCCATCCTTGCATTGCTTTAGTAAATTTCTCAAGGTGACTTTGGGTTGAATGTGGCTCATTGTGGTTTGTGATTTGATGGCCTGTAACTTGGTTGCTTAAATGGTTGATTTCAGTGTCAACAATATTCTCTATATCTGTTTTCAAAGTGGGTTTTGGTGCATATGGTTTTCTTCTTCGTATGGATAACATTGTAGTTGATTTGCGTCAATTAACAAATTCTTCATAACATTTTAGTTGATTTGTGTCAATTAACAAACTCTTCGACTTTCTGAATCGGACAGATATACCCACCAATCAATGTGCTTCCATCGCTGTCTCGTCTCATGAAGGTGAGGATAGCTGTCATTTGTTCAAACTCTTGATTGTGCTAGAGGATTGTATTGCGTCAGTCAAGATGAAAAGTATACAAATCGTGACTTACTATGAAGTGTTATCATTGTTCTCTCTCTCTCTCTCTCTCTCTCTCTATATATATATATATTTATATATATATATTTATATATATATATATATTTATATATATATATGTATGTATGTATGTATATATTGGCAGAGTGCAATTGGTGAGGGGATGACACGAAGGGATCACGCGGATGTTTCTAACCAGGTCTGATTGCATGGTTATAGTGGCATAATTTCAATCCTCTATTTGATGTAAAGGCATCTAACTTTTGCTTTTGTTTGTCAATCGTTTTAACTTTCAGCTGTATGCAAATTATGCTATTGGGAAGGATGTGCAGGCCATGAAAGCTGTGGTTGGAGAGGAAGCACTTTCTTCCGAGGATCTGGTTACCCTCTTTCCCATTACCTTATCAATTTTCTTGCACCATTTTTTTTTTGGGTCAAGTAATTTCTTAAAAAGAACCTAATTTGATGTCCTTGAAAGTAACAGCTATACTTGGAGTTCTTGGATAAATTTGAAAGGAAATTTGTCACCCAAGGAGCATATGACACCCGCAATATCTTTCAGTCACTCGATTTGGCATGGATGCTTCTTCGCATATTTCCTCGTGAACTTCTCCACCGTATACCAGCAAAAACTCTTGACCAATACTACAATCGAGATGCAGCTAATTGAAGGAGACAAAAACTCATGCTCCCTCTTGGTCGTCTTTGCGTGTTGTTTATTTGCCTCTTTCATTCGTAAGTTGCCATCTTCCACTGTTCAAATAATAATGGTTGAATTCCAGCTAGGGCTCCCCATGAAAGCCATATGGGTAGCAAACAAGAGATAAAAATATTCAGCGACTCTTTGTGTTGGTTTTACTTTTCCTCTAGATATAATTTTTTGTGTTGCGTGTTCTATCTTCCTATTAATTTTGAAATCCAGTTGGTTTGGATTGTTGTATCGATGAGGAAATACAGACCAAGGCCAGTGCTTCCAAACTGCTTTTAGCTGTTTTGCTTTTCTTTTATTTTCTTTGTATAGAATTTGTTTAGTATGTGATGATAAAAGCATTTGAGACAATCGACGAGTTCTATCATGTTGAACAAAATCGTTGAAAAAATTAAAGAAGATTGGAAGGTAAAGTGTAAAAATATCAGAAGTTAACCACCTTCAATTGGTCGATGTTCCATGGAGTTCCTTAGGTAAAATGAGAATTTCATTAATTTAGAAGGAAAAAAGTTTTGAAAAAAGAAAAAAAAAAAAAAAACAAACCCAACATGCTATGGTCGGGACATCTTTGGTATGTTCCAATTTTGATACAACCTCTAGCTAGATGCTAATTTTCAAGCATCCACGCTAATTTAACATTTTGGTTAAATTTTAATTAACACTTTTTAAGTATTTGTTTACACACAATATAAGTTATGTAGCACACAATGTAAGCTAAGTAGTCTATCAGAATGTTGGAGGTTTTTTTTATATCAGTAATCCAAATTTAAATCTCGATAATTTCAACCATCAAAAGAAAACAATCTAAAACTAATTTAACATTTTGGTTAAATTTCAATTCACATTTTTAACTAACTATTTTTATTTACAATGAAATTTGGTGAATTTGAAGTCAAATAATAATTTAAAAAAAATGTGAAGTACAATTTTTTAAATTTGTTGGGTATAAGTTTTGATGAGTTATTTTATTAATAAAAAATATTTTTTAAATTTAATTTTAAAAAATATATTAAAATTTTAAATATATTATTATTTTATTAATAAAATAATACTTAAATTGACTAACAAAATTATGTTTGAATTGGCTTTTAAAAAGGACAATATTACATATCTAACAATATATTATTTTTATACGCATGTTGCTATGAGTGACGTGGACTTTTAAATATTGTTTTTTACTTTTTTTTTATGGTTATTTATTCTTGTGATGAAAAGAGTTTTTCTTTTAACTTATAAACAATGAATTAACTTTTAACATTCTGAAGATAACTACCGGTAACATTTTTTATATATTTGTATCAGAAAATATGTACGATTCCTTGGTTTCCTTTTCTTCTTAAAGTTTTTTTAATTTTTGAAAGCAAAATTATGATAAATCTCCTAAGTCCAAATTTTCATCGAAAAAAATTTTTGCAAAATTTCTATCTTCCTTCTCCCTCATTTCTTTAACAAAATTTATTGGCTTCTTATCATTCCTTTCAAAAATAAAGTAAAAGATATTCGAAAACAATTGAAATAAGGATTATTAGCTCAAATGATTGAATAAACCAAGAAAGAAGTGCATTGATTAATTATAAATTTTAATAAATTGATTGCCAATTAACACAAAATTCACAAAAAAATATTTTTAGGCAAATAAACACAATATATAAGCACAATAGTAATAATCTTGACAAATAAAGAGATAGAATTGGGGAATCAAATATTGAGATATTTAAAGGTTTAGTTCATCTTTAAAAAGCCTGCATCCTTTCTTTTAACGTCACTTACCAAGGAGTTCAATTCACTATCAAGATGTTGAATGTTGCAACCTAACTCTTTCGAAGCTCTATATAATCAATAAGATCCCTTAACGATTATCGTCCTCTTAAGCTCACAATCTCATGATACAAATCTTTAAAGTGTTTTTTGCAAACTTAAAAATCTCTCTAAAATTAGATGTTTGCTAATTTGAAATACAAATGAATGTTATGAAATATATCAAAAGAAAAATGAGTACAAGATTAAATTTTCTACTCTTTTCACACAACAAGATACTCTTTAATACTTGAAGAAAATGAAGGATGGAAGCAATCAATTTTCTTGGCTATTGATGGCTTGTAATTTGGTTGAATACTACATTTTATACGTAGAAAGGAGAAAAGAGTCATTGGTTTCATTTAATGTTTGGAGCATCTGTAAATAACAAGAAAAATATGACAGTTCAAGCTTGTCAAAGTTGAACTGACTGATCTTGTCTTGAAAGTGATCAATTGGTTCTAGCTTAAAAGCAAAAACGTACAAGCTTTTAAAACAGACTTAATCAATCAAGTGGCATACTCGATCAATCTTATGGCACACCTAATCGATCCTCTATATTGAGTTATATTGAGTGATCAATCTTTTATGTTGGGTGATCGATCCATTTTGATATTTTTGAAACAAATTTGGCTACTAAAAAAAAATCGATCAATTCATACAGACAAGATGGATCAAGTCTTGAAACCTTTGAACCAATCAATGGGATAGGACCAATTGGTTTTCATAAAAATTGCATGAAAAAGCTTTCTAGTTGAATACATGTCGATCCTATGAAAAAGAGGATCATTGGGTGCTTAAAAGGATTGATTCCTCCAATGTAATTTTGGTCAAATTCATTTTTTTTAAACCATAGAAAAAGGATTGTTTTTGTTTCAAAATCATTTTTTACTAGATAAAAGGCTAGAAAAACATATAAATTAAGTTCAAATCAATTTAATTCAATTTTAGCAAATTTTTGTTTTGTCATTTCAAAATACTTATCAATTCAAGCCTAACAATCTCTTTCTTTTTGATATGACAAAACTAATAAATAAAATTTGCTTTAAAAATATTTTCCTTTTGAAAAATAAGCTCCCCTTGAATATAAGCATGATTAAAAAAATAAAGAGCCAATTTTCAACAAGCATTCAACAAGTATATAAGGAAAAAATCTATCCATTTCATTGTTAGCACAATAAATATTTATCGAGATATTAATAACATTAATAGGACCTAGACACTTTCAATAGCATATATTCATTAAAGCACAAGTCTCCATTTTTTGTTATTAGCACAAAACAATTCAAATTCAAGCTTTCCCTTTTGTTATTTAAAACTTTCCCCTTTAGAAACATATAAGCAATAAGCAAATATAACAAATGACAAATTTTCATAAGTCTACTCCTTTTTATCATAGTAAAACAAAAATCTCAACCACAAAAATTTGATAATCAATTTAAGACAACAAAATGATATAGCAATTCAATCTCAATACTATAACCCATCATAGCAACATAATACCATTTAATTCGAATAACTACCAATGGTAATATAACACACAATAAAATACAAACTTATGGAAATGAAATGCCTATGCCATTGATAAAATTATGCAAAGTGCCAATATTAAAGCTACAATAAAATTTATCTTTAAGAAAATTAAGAACTTAAAAAAATAAAAATGTAGAAAAAATAGTTCGACTTGGCATCAAGAATAGGTCAAGATGAATGAGGTTAAGGTGGAAAGTGTTGAAAATGTTGCTCCATTGCAATCCTTGTTTGTCGAATCAATTATGGCATTTTAAGTGAGTTCTATATTTTCAAGCTTGGAATTCATATCCCCAACTAAATAATTTAGACTATTCATTTGGGTTATGATTACTTGTAGAGCACTTTAAGTATCAAACTTTGAACTTCAAAGGCCTCTTGTGGATCATCTTGAACTTTATGTTCTTTTCTTTGCTCAAATCTAATTTCATTCTTTCTAATCTACACACCATCATCATTTTGAATTATCCCATGCTATAAATAGTATGAACTTTAATAATGCTACATGAATCATTAGGTGCAATCCTCTATCACTCTTTGTGTTGATACCTAATTTCTTCAATAAGTTGCTAATGGTTATCCCATAAACCAAAGTGTAGTCCTTATTTTGCATAACCATCATCATACCATTTGGAAATAAAGTGACTGGATTAGGTTTTTCTTCATCTTAATCTTATACATCCACCAATAATCTTGTTTCTTAATGGTGAAGAGTATTGTGTTTCAAAGGGTGATAACAGATAAGTCACTATAAAATGAAGCAATCTATCATGCATAAGTAACCTAAAAGTTTGAGTTGGAGCAATCCTCAAATTATCATTTTCAAAAGTATCTTAAACCAATCCAATCTATCACACCTAGTATTTGTATCTCTAACATCATCTAGCATGGATGCCTTAACCAATAATTGTTTGTTTACTATAATGTCTTTACCCATCACATATGTTCTAAACTTATCATCACAATGTCTATTTCCATATCCATTAACCTTAATACAATTAGCATTACTATAGAATACCCTAACTAAATTTTCAAACACAATTCCTTACATGCTAAAATAATTAATCCAACCAAATGTTTCAAAAGAATGCAAGTATGAAAATTCAATAGATTGGAGAAATTCAAGATTGATTACCCTTTCTTGCTTGATTTCTCTATGAACAAAATGAGTCTCATATCTTTCATTTACTACAAGGTTTTCAAAATTTTGGTTGAAAAAAGATGAGCTAGAGGCTTTCCTTGAAGAATTTTTTCTTATGACAAGGGGAGTTCTAGTCTTAAGAGCCATGGAGGAATTTGAAATTTTGAATAAGAGAAAATAGATGGCTTTTTTTTTTATGGAATTGTTGATAAAATTGAAGAGTATTGGTGATAGGAAAGATTATATATTTGTGAAAGAAAAATGTGATGAGTGAAAGGGTGTTTTTGATTGAAAGCTTAAAAAAACATTAATTTTTTTTAGAGAGAGAAATAAAAAGGAAGATTTTTTAGTGATTTAAAGATATTTGAAGATGAATTTTGTAATAAATCAAGTGGGAAATATGAATTTTGTAAGAAATTTTAGTTGAAAGTGATTTTTTTGTTGAATTTATGGCTTGAAGACTTAAAGTTTGAGAGAAAATAAAATGAGAAAGAAGAGAGAATGAGAATTTATAGAATATGCTTATTACTCAATGGGAGAGTTTACGGAATATGTATACTATAAGCAAAAAGGAGGAGAACATTAACAAAAAGGGGCATAGCTTTAATGAATATGTGAATATTTGCTAATGAGTTTTTGCTATGACAAAAGAGAGTAATATTTTATGGATAATTTTGCTTGTGCTTTGATATACAAATATGTGTGTGTGTGCTTAATTGTTATATATTCTACAATTTTGCTTGTGCTTTGATATATAAATGTGTGTGTGCTTAATTATTATATATGCTTTAACATATGTATATTGAGTTGTGTTGAATCAGGTTGAGATGCATTTGTTGAGAGAAAGAATTTATTAAGTTTTGTTATGCATTGTTTAAATGGGAGTTTTTCAAAATGATTTTTGAAAATGGCTTTCAAAACCCTAAAATGATTTTCATCAAGCAAATTTATCTTTAAGTTTTATCATATTAAAAAAGGGGAGATTGTTAGCCTTAAATTGATGCTTAGTTCGAAATGACAAAAACATTAAACTAAATATGCTTGATTATGATTTTGCAAATAAATTTATTTAGTACTTGTTCTTAAGTTTTATTATTTTGTACTAAATACATAATATGTTTTTTAAAATGATATTTAATTTGCTAAAACTTGAAAAAATGTTTTAAACTCAAAATGAAAATGTTTTAAAGTGATTTATAAAGTGAAAAATGATTTAAGATCAAAAACCAACTTTTTTTCATGTTTAAAGAAGGTTTTATACAAGCTTGCAAAAAAAAAAATCGATCACTTGGTTTACATGATTGATATTCTGGTTGATTAGATTGATCCCCTGAAATATAGGATCAATCATGTCTAAGGTTTGGAAAAATCAATTGATCCCTTAAGGAAATAAATCGATCAATTTTTTATCCAAAAAGCCATAAAATTACAAACTAGCCAAAAAGGATCGATTGGGTAAAGTAAGGGATCGATCGAGTCCAAAAAAGGATCGATCATTTCTAGCCCAAAAAGCTTTAAAAGACTAGTTTTTCAAAAGTTCAACATTATTTTCATCACCAATCCATCCCCAACAACTACAAACTCATTTTCTCTATAAATAAAGTATTTCGACACACAATGGAGTAAGATGAAACAAGAAAGCAGGCACAAACAAGCCATATATTCATATCTCACAATAAATCAAAAGTTCAAAAGCTTAAAGTTTATATCTTTTGTATTTGTTGTATCTAAGTTATCTTTATTGTTCATTCATAATTTCTTATACTTTATTAGGCAAACACTAAACTTTAGAGAGGTATTCTTAATTTGCAAAATATTTAAGCTATTTTGTAACTAAAAAGTGAGGCATCCTCCTGAATAGGTTAAGAGTTTTTGTAGAAAGTCATTTGGTGAGATTAGTGGTAACTACCTTAGTCTTGAA
The DNA here is from genome assembly GCF_047325235.1 of Durio zibethinus. Lineage (NCBI taxonomy): Eukaryota > Viridiplantae > Streptophyta > Magnoliopsida > Malvales > Malvaceae > Durio > Durio zibethinus. The sequence continues at coordinate 10,449,196 of NC_143170.1, read as the reverse complement.
AGGTAGGGAATCGGAGCTTACTATCTTAGCCTAAAAAGATAATGAGTGAGAGGTTGCTATTTTAAACCTTGAAAAAGATAGGGATTGAAATGTTAATCATTTAATGGATTGATCTTGGCCAGAAGATAAGGGAAAGGACATAGGTGCTTTTGGAAAAAGATCGAATTTTTATAAATCTTTGAGTTTAATTTTTCAATTGTTACACTCTTTACTTTCATTGTTATTTATATTTGCTTCAAGATACATTAATTGTTGTTCATTGCATTATATTTTCATCAAAGAACATATTGATTTTAATTTTTCATTCAATTTATTGAAATCTAATTTTGAGAAAGAATTTAAAAAATATCTAATTCACCCTCCTTTTGGATTGCTATCGACACTTAAGCTAACAATGATTTTGTCGATGGGTTTGATAAAGGATCAAGGCAAACAGATTTCAATCTAGATATATACTTAATCTTTTTACTACTTTGAAACTTTTTTGTATATACCCATATTAGATTTTTCTTTTGGTAAGGTTCATGTTTGGTTGATTCAGAAGGTCCATTACCTTTTTTTTTTTTTTAATTTTACTAATACGGTTTGAAAATTATTCAGGAAATTTATGTTAATATTTTGTTTTGGATGCGAAGAAATAAGCGATTGCTTAAAGAGAAAAATTATGTATTTGAATTGTCAAAAAATAATGACACAAGTATTGTATTTTGCATTTTTTTTAATTTTTTAATTTCTTCTAATTTTGTACATATAATTCTTTAAGCAGCTCTATGTGTGTTTTTAAAAATGCAAGTGATATCTAGCACTTTTAACCAAATCTCTATATTTCAACTACTAGGTAAGCATCTCTGAATTTCTTTTTTCTTATTACATTTCTTTTACTTTTGTTATGTATGTTATGATAAGCTTATTGATCATAATTACTAGTGTTATGCATGTTCTTCTTAGCTGATTGTTTGAAAGTAGAAATTAAATTGTTAAGATTTTAAGATTGATGTTGACTATAAACTTTTTTTTCATAATTGTTTGAATTGTTCTTAGGTGATTGATTTAAGGTAAAAATAAATTGTTTAAAATTTAATATTAATTTTGACTATAAATTCATTTCATAACTTTTTGAATTGCTAGCCCAATGTTTACGTTTATGTCTCTATTTTTTATTAAAAAGTTAAGTTTGCTGTTATTTAATTTTAATTTGTATTCTATGTCTAAAATATCAATATATGTTTGTTAGCAGATAAATGGTAATGACTTTCATGACAATATGATCACATATGAACAAACTGTTATTGGCTTCTGTAAAATATGCTTATTGTGACATATGCATAAGATCTAATTCATTTGAATTGAAAATACTATGATTGAGATTTTAAGATTTCTTGCTTGTAAGAAATGGTTAGCATGATTGTTTTAAATCTAACTTGTGTTCTTAATTGTATGCTTTCTTTTCACACAATATATATATATATATATATATATATTAGCATTGTAATGTGTTTTAATCAGTTTCACAGCAATTACACAAATTTTTGCTTATTTTACACAATTACAGATATTCATTTCTTTCTATATAAATTTGATTCACATTTGAAAAAAAAAAAGTTGATTCTTGGCAAAACTTTCATGTATTCCATTAGAATAATGTCCTGCAGTTAATGGCAAGGGGTTTAAAAAAAAACCTTTAAACCCTTACTTTATTATATATCTCTAAAAAAAAAAATTCAATATATAGGCTATGTGTGCAATTCATCAATTATTGATATCATGAGTGTTTACATGACCAATGGTTTGTTGTGTTAGATTTGATACTATAATGTAATATGTTTTTAAGTCTATGAATTAATGTGTCCTTTTTAAAATAAGATACTATTCTAATTAATCTGTCCTTGTATTAGAAACATATATATTTAAATTTTTTGATATCAAAACTACTACTTACTGTAATGTATTAATGGACCTTTGTAAATGACCATATAACATATGTTAAGCTACTATTAACTTGATGATAAAATAATTAAAATTGCTAATTGTGCTCTTTAATGGCAATGAAAATTACTGATATTTCTTAAGGTAGAGTAAATGCACCTTAAATAATTAAAATTTTAATCCTATAAAGAAATATAATAGATTTGTTACATAGTCAATAGCTAGACATGGATAAGAGAGTAAGGAATACATATGTTTTGCTACAGTAATGGTTAAAGTGTTTTATATAGCTAAGATAAGAGATAAATGAGCATGCGGTAATGTTGTTAGGATTTTATATAGCCATTAATGGCCTAAGCCTATAAAGGAACCTTTTTTATCATTTAAACTATCTTATAGCCCATGTACAATTTACCAATTGGTCTTATGTGTTTGAAAAAATATTTTGTTTATGAACTTTAAAACTACTTATCATTGTTAATAATGCCAAATTTGTTTCTAATATGTTGAATTCAATGAAACATGTATGATTCTATGGTATGAAAGAGTTTTATTTTATGTTTTTGGTTCTCTAATAACCAATTACTACCCATAACTGTTTTTGTTTCTATATCTAATAGAAATGTGCTTATATGTGATATATTGTTGAGATTGTTAACTACATAAACAATGGTATAATGAACTTGCTTTTGTTAAATGATATAACAGGTTGCTAATGATTCTACTGCTATTTTGCATCAAAATTTAAGGTTCGTTTCTTTACAACTCTAATCATTTACTTAACGAATCACTAGAAATTGTTAGGAAAAATGGAAAAGCTTAATTTTGTATTGTTATCATATATTGAGCTATTAAATAAATACAATTGTGATGAAATTTCCTACACAATAGCTCTTAATTTTGAATTCTACCTTATTTTACCATTCATTTGAAATTTTTTTTGTTATTAATTTAAAAATTACAATTTATTGTTATATTTAAATTTGTTGTCTTACCTTTTAGTTTGTTATAATAATTTGAAAAATAAATAAATACTCACAGTAATGTGCAAAATATGATCTTGTTTGATATGACCATATTAATGGACTTCACTATTTGCATTTAAAAGTTTTAAACTTTATACGTCGGTTTATATAATTAACAAGTGTTCAATTAAATATATATTCTTACTAATATAAAATTTTTTATTGAATTTGGTATCGAGAGATATCAAATCAATTTAAGAAATTATTTAAAATCTAAATTAAACATACAATAATAAAATAAAATTAAAAGTATTTGTCTTTTTATTTTAAAAATAAAATGAAAATTTTTATTCACATGCATTTAAAAAATATTAACCATTCATCAAGTAACTTTTTCCTTTTTCTTTTTTTCAAAACACGATTTTTATTGTTTGGCTTAAAATCTAAGGAAGTCAAGAAGTTGATATAATAATTGCACACATATCAATCAAATTAACACATTTATGATTTTTTTTGCCAATCACATTTATTAAAGTTTAAATATTAAATCATAATGTATAGATCTGTATACTTATCACTAAACCTGATTTTAAGGAGTCATCACCAATCTCTTTTGTTTAAAGACGATTGGTCACCTAACTAAATCTATCACATTTTAAAAAGATGTCCCAAGCTTGATTTAGGTATGCTTCAAAGATAGATTCTAGTCTATGAAACCATGATTAGGTCCGAGAGTACAATTACATGTAAGGAAGGTTATGGCACCCTCACAACACTAATCTAAAGGATGGTACCAGTTTGATTTTGTATTATCTAAGCCTTAAAAATATGTTTGTAATTTACCAAATAATTTAATTTTTGGAAATTAGTCTTAAAGTTTCTCCAATCATTTGGTAACAATTTAACACAACTTACTCACTTTAGGAGTATTCATAGAGACTCGTGTCCTACTCTGAAGAGGCTTTATTATCGGATTCATTACTACGCTTTTCCAATGAATAATTTTAAAAAACAATTAATAAAATCATCCAATCGTTTGGCAGGATTTTATATCGATGGATATCCCTAAATAGATTAGTGGGATTTTTATTTGAAAACCCCTTTTATGAATTTTTTTTTAAACAAGTCTTTAAATCTTCTAATAATTTAGTAATATTTAACGCGAAATTTAAATTTTTCAATCGTTTAGTAGAATTAAAATTTTATTTATTTATTATTATTATTTTAAATTCATTATAAAATTTTTCAATCGATTAGTAGAATTTATAATTCAATATTTAAAATCTTCCAATCACTTGATAGAATTAAAATAATTTCTTCTTCACAAAAATTTATTATGAAATTCTCCAATAGTTTGGTAGAATTCATTCTACAATCATTTAACGATATTAAAATTTATTTTTTTAATAAAATTTTTGTTATGAAATTCTCTAATAATTTAGTAAAATTTATAATTTAGAAATTCTTAAACCCATGAAAAATCCTCCAATCATTTGGTAGGATTTGTGGATTTATTTTGAAATTTTTTAAAAATATCAATTAAAACAAAAAAATTTTCCAAAAATAAAATAAAAACAAATAAATAAATTGAAAAAATAACAATTAAAATCAAATATAAAATAAAATAGAAGTTAAATAAACAAAAAAAAAACCAAGAAAATAAAAAAGATAGCCCAACTTAAAAATTGAAGAGGCGGCTCGGCTTCAAGCACAGAGAATAACTTAGGAGTGCGCGACTCAAGACCCAGCTTTGAAGCTTATTCAGCTTGGCAAAAGGTGCGGGTAATTGGGTCATGTAATCAGGCCAGGTTAACCTTTGGCAAAACATGTGGATCTTAAAAAATTATAACCTGAAAATGGTGTAGTTTTGCTATAAATATATAAGGCTAAATTTTGGCTTTTTATTTCATATTTCCTCTAGCTCTCTCTCTCTCCTCTTTATTTCCTCTGTTTCTTTCTTTATAATCTGATGAATGTCGATTGGATCTCTATCAATTTTTGCAGAAAGGCAGTGGGATCTAAAAATTTAACTGAAAAAGTCATATGAAACTTCAAAAGATTGTTGGAATATGGAAATTTCTTAGATTTTTTAAAAATTTTAGAAAATTCTCCAAATCACCAATTTAACCTTCAAACCTTATGGAACTCTCTAAAAACAACAACTTAAATTCTCACAACTTAAAAAAAATTCAAAAAATCTTTTTTTCAAAACTCTTTTTTTTTTTTTCTCAAATTGCTCACTATTTGCTTCTGTCTTCCTTTTTTGCAATGATTGCCATGTTATTTATAGGTGAAACCTGATAAGAATTTCAACTCATCCAAGATTATAGACTTAAAATTTATCACAAAACCAATCCTAATCTAGCCTATTTTTAATTTCTTAATCTTTTAGTTGTTCATCATTTTCCATTATCTCTTTTTTTTTAATTTTTTTCAAAAAGAAAAGCTAATGAGATAAAATAAGATAAAATATTTGAAAATAAATAAAGATAAACCTTAATAAAAATAAAAAAAAATAGATAAAGAAAAGACTAAAAAAGAAATAAATAAATAATTAAGATATATATATATACACATGTGGATAAAATAAAGATAAAATCATAAAATAATAAAATATAAAATCATAAATTAAAAACAAAGAAAAAAAAATTTTGGATAATTGGGCTTGGATTAGGTTTGGACCCAATTAACTTAGGCCCAATTGGCTTAGGCCCAATTGGTTTAGGCCTCAAACCAAATAGGATATCTATAGTTGTCCCTCTTTGCATAGTTACTATGCAACAGGAATTATGTAAAGACATAGATAACCTATTACATCCAAGTCCGAATATGAAATTATTTGGACCTAGCTGAAGGTCAAAATGAAATGACTTAGATAAGGTCAAAAGTAAAAAATGATAATTTGTGTGGAACGAAAAGTTAAAACATGATGAAGGGGATCGAACTGAACCAAGGTCAGACATAAAGGTGATCAGACTACACCGAGGTCAAAAATTAAGATGATCGGATTGAACCAAGGTTAAAAATGAAAATGGTTAGACTGAATCAAGGTTAATAAATGAAAATGACTAGATTGAACCAATGTTAGATATGAAGGTGATCGAATTGAGCCAAGGTTGAAAATGAAAGTGACCAAATTGAACCAAAGTCGACAATAAAAGTACCTGAATTAAGCTAGAATAAAAAATAAAGATGATCGAACTGAACCAAGGTAAAAAATAACAATGATTGGACTAAACCAAGGTTGAATATTAAGGTGACTAGACTGAACTAAGGTTGAAAATAAAAATGATCGAACTGAACTATGGTAAAAAAAAATAAAAATGATCGAATTAAACTAAGGTCAAAAAATGAAAATGATCGGACTGAACCAAGGTTGAAGATGGAAGTGACTCGACTGAGCCAAGGTTGAAAATAAAAATGACCTGGATTAAATCGAGTCAAAAAATTAAATGACTTAGATTGAATTGAGGTTAAAAATGAATGACTGGGATTAAATCGTAAGTCAAAAAATTAAATGACTTGGACTGAACCGAGGTTAAAAATGACTAAGTTTAAGCCTAAGTTGAAATATAAGATCAAATGTTCTTGAAAATAACAACCACAGGTTTAAATTATCATGCTTGGAGGGCTCACAAATCCTATTCATTTTAATATATGTATATATATTTACACTTTATAAGACAAAAGAACATTTTGTGAAACTTTTCAATTAAGAGTTAAAGTCTTATCATTTCCTCAATCAAATATTATCTTTTAAAAATTTTCCTCAACTGAGGACTTACAGGTTCAAAATTTTCTTATCTTTTTGCTAATATAAATTTTTTATTTGTAATGAATGTCATGAATACAATGCATGAAATGCAATGAATGCATCTATAAATATGGTAAAAAAGGTTCTCAATACTCTTTTTTCTTTTCATCTTCAAGATTGGTTATCTTCATAGCTTCTATAAACCAATTTGTGAATCAAAATATTCTTTCGTGAAATCTAAACTTTTCCCAAAATGCCTTTTCCTTTTTTCGAAAGTTTTATGGCAAAGATTTCTTTCATCACACTATCTTCATTATGCCCTATCACTATCGATTTTCTTTTCGAAGTAATGTAGGGATCTTTTATGTATTTTTTCATTTATTTCTTATCATTCCAATTTCATGAAAAATGTAATTTATCACATATTTTCTTATTATGGGAAAGCGAAAAACAAATGATGGAAGAATAAAGTGGTTTGAATAACAAGGATGTTCAATACAAGGACAAGACTAGTGAATGATAATAGACAGACAGGCAATGTTAAAGCATATTGTTAGGTTAAGTGTTTGGATAAGATTTGAACATCTAAAATAATGAATATTCAGATAATTTTTTACACTAATCTAGTATTCTTTCATAGGTACTCATTTTATTGACACCTTTGATCTTTTTAGGCTAAAAATCCAAAATTTGTCTCTTAGTCCATTGGACTCCTGAATACTCTTAAGCTGTCTAATTCTTGCTTCAACCAATATGTATACTTTTACTTAAATTGCCTTTTTAGGTTTTTGATTTAAGATTTCATTTTCTTTTTTTTTCATTTCTTATTTTTCATTTTTTTATTCTTTTATTTTATTTATTTATTTTTTCACACTTCATTCCCCATTAGTATCATTGAATTCTATATGAATCCTCGAAATGCAAAATCTCATTATCTATAAGCATGCCACAACTCAATATATAATTCTCCAATTTCAACATTCATATTTGATTAAAATGAACTTTTAAGGCATACAACTAAGGCTATGGTGAAGAGTTATGAAAAAAAAAAGGATAAAGTAAGCTCAAAATATATGTTTAGAAGGGTGTAAACTAAATGATCATCTCTTATCATTTGAAAAGCACCTTCTCATTTTGCCCAATCCTTTATCAAATTTCTTCATATTCTCTCTCTTTTTTTTTTCATTTTTTCTTTCATCTTACAATCTCACTTTTTTCTTTCAATTTTTCAAGAAGAAATTATGTACAAGAGATTTTTTTTTTTTTCATTTTTCTTTTGCTCTAGCAATTATTTGTGAGCCATATATATATTTTTTGCAAATAGAATTTTTTCTCAAACTTTGCCTCCAATGTGGATGGTGATCCTTGGTGGGTTTCTTTCAAAAAAAGGTAGCAAATGGATGCTTTTTTTATTATAAAAGGTAGAAGAAAAATGGTCATTTCTCATTTTAAATATGAATACTTTCTTTGAAGAACTTATACTGAATGAAAGTAAGCTTTCGGATATAAAGGATCATATTCTCTTAACATGACTTTATTTCTAACTTTTAGCATGTCAACTTTAATTCACCCTAACATATTAGGATTCCAACTCATCAATCTCATTAGTATGAATGAAATTGCCAAGATTGAACCTCAAATTATTATCATAATTGTTAAACATTCATTACATAAAATGTGAGAATGAGTGAAAGATAAAAGGATATATAAAAAAAGATAAAAAAATATGTAATGAAATGCACTTTTCATTTTATTGAAATGTGAGGTAAATACAAGATAAACACATAAAAGATTGCCCCATAGTTTATTACTTCTAGAAGTCTCAAAATATCTCCTTAAAATCATGACCCTATATCATTAGGTAAAGAAATTTTAGTGTTACTCAGCCTTTTTTTATCGTCAAACTTGACAATCTTTATTAATGAAACCTTGTACTTTATGCCTCAAAGCAACATAAGTTTTTGTTAAATGACTTGTTATCCCATAATGATAGTCACATTGAGTATTAGCATCCTACCATTCCTATTAAAGAGGTTTCATGGATACGAAAAAGTATGTAGATAAGCCGATAGTGAGATAGGTTGAAAGGATAAAATGCTACATTATTAACGGATTGATAATGAATTGGATACTTCAGTGGCAAGTATTTGGGAAAACTTTTAAATTGTTGATTATCATAGCTCATAGCTTGAATTTCATTTTTTTTTATATTTCACTTTTCTTCATGTTGGCTGATTTTTCTTCACTTAGCTTATCATTTTTTATGGCATTTTCAATTATCTCATTAGAGATTACCGTGTCAGTAAAGTTTTTAATAGCATTTTTTATCATTTTCTCATAGTAAGGAGCCTTAAAAATACTAACAAACAAGATGATGGTTTTCTTCTCAGTAAAAGGTGGTTAAACTTGAGTAACCATATCTCTTCACCTTTAGACATATTCTTTAAAAGATTCTGTGACCTTCTTCTCAATACTTTGCAAAGAGAGATGATCTAGAGCCAAGTCTATGATGTGTCGATATTGGGTGATAAATGTCTTTGCCAATTCCTTCCATGAAGTAATGTGAGTTTTATCCAATTAGACGTACCATCTAGTAGCAAAATCAGTAAAGTTATCTTAGAACACATGCATCAATAACTTTTCATCTCTTATGTAAGTAGCCATTTTTGACAGCACATGATAACATGAGTTATTAAACATTTTGTACCATTGTACTTTTTAAACTCTGAAACCTTGAATTATGGCTGGATCACTACATCTAGGACTAAGCAAAAGTCGGTTGCATCTATTGAGCCATAAAAATTCATCATCTTAAATGCTCATAATCTCTCTTCCAATAAGTTTATCTTTTGTTTAGCTTTTAAGCCCTCTAAAGTCTTGATTATCTTTAGCTTCAATTTTTTTTTCTCTTTCAAATCATCCAAGTTGGGGACTTATATTGATTCTACTCTTTTTTTTTTTGTAAAAACAGGATTGACATAAATATGAAAATGCTCTTGAGTTGATGTAGAAGGCTTTTCAAGGTAGGTATATCCTATTGGGCATAAGAATTGCTACGGAAGAATGCTTTAGGTAGACTAAGCTTGATATGGGCCATAACTGGAAGGATGAAGAGAATCAACAACATTTTATAACGATGATTTTATGGGCTAGTATCTTTTTCTACAACTTTCCCTCTGTTCAACTTGTATAAGGCTTCTAGAATTTTACTCAAACCCCTTTCTAGTTTTTCTTGGGCCTTCTCTATTTTTTTCAAATGATTTGTATTTTCTTGTTCCATTTGTTTGGCTTAGGCTTTGGTGTTGTATTGATAGTAAGTTGATTGTGTGAGATTCTTGGACAGTCGAGCTATCCTTAAACCTTATATACCATAATTTAGGATTAGAATGATGTTTAGCTATAAATCTATGCAAAGAGAAATTATGAATGAATTGATGCATGCTTATATAATAAGAGGGAAAAATCCTCAATTAAAAAAATAAAAAAAATAAATTTTTTTATAAGAATATAAAAAAATTCCTAAAGAAAATCGTAAAATCTATTACTTGGTTCTATACTTTAGCTTTAAGATCCCAATGCTATTATGGATAAATTCTTCAGCCATTATGATAGGGCAATGTCTTTTTAACAATCTTAAGCATTCCATCCTCCTCAAAACTCAACAGGCCTATTTTGATTAAACATTGCACCTTATGTTTGAAGGCAAGGTAACTCTTTATTGAATGGCCTATATTTTTGTACTGATAATCATACTGAATCTTAGTATCATACTAATTAGGATATAGAGATTTTAATGGGTTTAAGGGGACTAGTGTAATCAAATAATTTTGGAGAAGTAGTGGGAATAACTCACTATAGGTTACATGGATTGGATCAATAATAGCTCTCTCTTTCTTTTTACTCAACGATTTCTTAGGTTGAGCCATAAGTGGACTTACTTATGCAAGTCTTGGATAAGATTGGGTATATAAGGCCAAGTCATTGAAAAATTTGATTACTGGATGGGTTGATAAGCATTGTTCATAATGGGTCATAGTATGGGTTGGGCCAATCTATAAGGATTAAATGAGAGTCGATCTTGTTTAACATGCCAAAAAAGGTTATTGAGGAATAAACAGGTGGGGATACAAATTTAGGTATGAATTAATCTGTGGAGTTTGGGCAAAGTTGGAAGATCCTATCTCTTTTGTTTCTTTTCTGACTTGATCTTTTCTTAGATCATCAGATGCATTGGCATGACTTGGAAAAGTATTAGCATTGTAAGAGGCTTCTTAGTGAACTAATGAGGACTCTTGAGAATTAGTTGCTTCAAGCTTTCCTATAAATTGGGCAAGTTACATTTTTACCTCTTATAGGTCATGCCCTATTTCCTCTTTGATGAGTTTCAAGGTCTAAATTCGTGTTTCTAATTGATCTCCCATGTCTTATAAGTTACAAAAAAATATATTTCATATTATGCAATGATATGATGAATGCCATACATGAATGATGATTTATGAATGAATGAGATGCATAAAATTATTTTCAAAAAAATTACAGTCATATTGATGTTAACATGATTCAAATAGGAACAAAATTAACATATAAAGAAATAAAAGGATAAAACAAATTAGTGCACAACTTATATATAACTAAAGGTATGTAGCCTAAGTTTGGGTAATTTTTACAAAAAAGAAAGACATGGCTCTACCTATAAGTTAAGTTCATAAGGCTAACTATATGCAGTTTGGGTTAACTCTAAAGGTTCCTGAATTGTTCTTTACATCATTTTCTATCACAAACTAGTAAAGTACCTCAATCCCTATCCATCATAGCCTCCAAACGGAAAGGGTTCAATTTAAGTGAAAGTGTTTCGCTAGCCCAGACGGAGACATAAAATCTCATAGAGTATAGATACTTAACTCTCTCCTAAGAGACAAAGCTTGAGTATGGAGCTCATGATATACTTTGGTAAAATTAAAAACAAGTAAAAAATTCAAAGAAAAAAAAATCTTAATTTTAACTTAGGCTTTGGATAACACAAGTTTACTAGCCTGACTCTCAACTTTCTCCAGTGGAGTTGTCAAGCTGTCATAACGTATAGATCCATAAATCTATTGCTAGACCTGACTTTAAGGAGTCGCCACCAATATTTTTTGTTTAGATACTATTAACCACATAACTCAATCTGTCTCATTTTATAAAGATGTCCCAAGCTTGACTTAGATATCCTTAAAAGGTAGATTCTAGTCTATGAAACCATGACTAGGTCTAGAAATATAATTACTTATGAGAAAGGTTATAGTACCCTCACAATGCTCATTCAAAAGATTGTACCAATTTGATTTTGTGTTATCTGAACCTTAAAAATATGTTCGTAATTTACCAAATAATTTAATTTTTAAAAATTGGTCTTAAAGTTACTCTAATAATCTAATAGTAATTTAAGACAACTTTCTCACCTCAAGAGTATTTATAGAGACTCGTGTCCTATTCTGAACAAGCTCCATTGTCGGATTCATTGATACACTTTTCCAAGGAATAATTTTAGAAAAAAATCAATAAATTCCTCCAATTGTTTGGTAGGATTTTATATCAATGCATATCCCACAATAGATTGATGGGATTTTTATTTGAAATTTTATGAATTTTTTAAATAGGTCTTTAAATCTTCTAATAATTTAGTAAGATTTAACTTGAGATTTGAATTCTCCAATTGTTTGGTAAGATTGAAAATCTATTTATTTATTTATTTTAAATTCATTATGAAAAATTTCAATCATTTGGTATAATTCATAATTTAAGGTTTAAAATCCTCCAATCATTTGGTAAGATTAAAATAATTTATTCTTCATAAAAATTTTATAATGGAATTCTCTAATAGTTTGGTAAAATTCATCCTACAATCATTTGACGGGATTAAAATTTATATTTTTTATAAAATTTTTGTTATGAAATTCTTCAATAATTTGATAAAATTCATAATTTAGAAATTCTTAAACCCATAAAAAATCCTCCAATTGTTTGAAAGGATTTATGGATTTTATTTTGAAAAATTGTTTTATTTTAAAAATATCAATTAAAACAAATAAAATTTACAAAAATAAATAAATAAATTGAAAAAATAACAATTAAAATCAAATATAAAATAGCATATAAGTTAAATAAATAAAATAAAATAAAAAAAAACCAAGAAAATAAAAAGGACGGCTTAACTTAGGTGTTGAATAAATGGCTCGGCTTCAGGCATAGAGAATGGCTTAAGAGTGTGTAGCTCAAAACATGGCTTTGAAGCTCACTTAGTATGACAAAAGGTACAGGCCATCTGGTCAGGTCAACCTCTAGCAAAACACACAAATCTTAAAAATTTATATCCTTAAATGGTGCCGTTTTACTATGAGTATATAAGGCTAAATTTTGGCTTTTTATTTTAGATTTCCTCTAGCTCTCTCTATCCTCTTTATTTCCTCTAGTTCTTTCTCTATAATCTTATGAATGCCAGTTGGAACCTTGTCGATTTCTGCAAAAAGGTGCTAGGATCTAGAAATTTAATCGAAAAAACCATCAGAAACTTCAAAAGACCACCGGAATATGAAAATTTCTCAAATTTTTCCCAAAATTTAGATAATTCTCCAAATCGCCAATTCAACCTTCAAACTTTCTAAAATTCTCCAAAAACACCAACTTAAATTCTCACAACTGAAAAAAAAATCCAAAAAATCTTCTTTTCGAAAATTTTTTTTGCTCAAATTGCTCACTATTTGCTTCTGTGCTCTTTTTTTGTGTTGATTGCCATGTTATTTATAGGTGAAAACTTATAAGAATTTCAACTCATCCAAGATTATAAACTTTAAATTTATTATAAAACTAATCCTAATCCAACCCTTTTTTAATTTCTTAGTCTTTTAGCCATTCATCCTTTTCCATTTTCTCTCTCTTTTTTTTTGAAATTAAAAAAAAAAAAAGCTAATGATATAAAATAGGATAAAATATTTGAAAATAAATAAAGATAAACCTCAACAAAAAAAATAGATAAAGAAAAGACTAAAAGGATAGATAAAGAAAAGAATAAAATAGAAATAAATAAATAAATAATTAAGATATATACACATGTGGATAGAATAAAGATAAAATCATAAATTAAAAATAAAAAAAAAAAACAAAATTTAGATAATTGGGTTTGAACCCAATTAACTTGGACTCAATAGGTTTGGATCTTATTAGTTCCGACCCTACACCAAATATGATATTTACGTATAATAATTTTTATTTTTAAAATTTTATTCTATCCTTAATCTTTATTTAGTATTTATTTAATTAAAAAATACATTAAGCATACAAATTATTTTAAATTTATAATTTTTAAATATTAATTTTAATAATATATGAACTGATTCAAATGTTAGTTTACTAATTTAAATATTACATTGTCAATGCACATATAGGATAAAAAAATCTATAAGCTTTTCATAGTTAATTACAACGATGGTTGGTAGTTGTTTACTTTTATGAATGCTTGGCAACCGCAGCAAATGACAAAGTCTTGTATTTATCTTCTGGCAGATGGCTCGTCGGGAGTAAGGCCAACCCAACAGAACAAAATCAAACTGACGCTGTACCTCCATTAGCCACGTGATCCTGGTCCCCATATAAAATATTTTTTTCAAAGGACACGCCAAAAGTTTTCTTGCCAAAACGCAAAACAAAAAAACCAGCAGTATTTTGTTTGTAACATGGGATTTTCCACAGCCCACTGTCGAAGAGGTCATGTCCTGCTAAATTTTTGTACCTTCTGGGATTTTTCGTGGCTTTCACCTTCAGCAATTATTTCATGTAAACGCTTCAACTTGCCCGACATTGTTCTTTCTTTTGAGCGTACAAAATTCTTTATTTATGAAAATTTTAATAAATTTTTTTATTTATGATTTAAAATTTTAATAAAATTATATATATTTAATAAAAATAAAAAATATATTATACTTTAAAATATTCACACAAATTATTGTGTAATATATTTTACATTTTATATATATTTAACAAAAAATAAACAAACTTAAATACACAAATGGAAGTATCAAATAACATCCACTCTTATAAGAGCCTATCACGGTTTATTGAATCACCTAATTCTGCTAACTTAGTCAACGCCATTCAACCACTAAATTTTTTGGTACTGGACAAATTTAACCTTTGCCAAAGGAAACAAAAAGTAATTTAAAAAAAAAAAAAAAGGTTTAGCCATAATACAAGAAAATAACATTTCTTCCATTTATCATAATCTTTCAAACATTTATTGACATTATTTTTCTTCTCCAAGAAAATTCAATGAATTAATTTGCACTCCTAAATGATCATAGTTAAGCAACATTTATGGCTTTTTAGTTTGTAAACTGTTTGGTTGCACCAATTTCTCCTCTCCATTAATTATCCCTTTATATCAAAATTATCTTAAATATACTTTTGGTTAAAATAATAAAAAAATTCCTCAGCTTTGTTGCTTTGTTTAGATAAATTTTTATATTTTTATTACATTCAAATAAACTCTTAACATTTACTTTATATCTAAATAAATTCTTAAATTTTAATTTATATCTAAATAAACTTTTAACATAAATCAATATTTTATTTGAAATAAGAGTTTATTTGAATACAAATCAAAAAATAAAAGTTTATTTGAGTATAATAAAAGTATAATAATTTTATCTAAATAAAGTAATAAAATTTAATAATTTTTAAAAATATTTTAGCCAATATTTTTTGAATTTCAAAAGTGAAAATTTGACGGAGATTTTATGATAGCAAATTTTGTACTAACAAATTGGTTTGGTTGATGCTTTGTTATTCGTCTTGTTATTTTTTAGAGTTAATTATATTTTTAGTATTTCAATTTTGAAAAAATATATAAATTGATTTCAAAAGAATTAAAATATACAATTTATACATTAAATTTTTAAATTATATATCATATTAATCTAAATTTTAATCTCGCTAATTATTTCTACTTATATATATAACATTTAACAAATATTATCAATTTATATATTTATTATATATATTATTAACATCTTATTTCAATATTTTTTATTTGAACTATAAAAGTATTTGTCCATAATCAATTAATTATTGTTTACCACGTAACATTCACATGACATATACATAAAGTTTTTCACAAAATATTTGATATTTTTATTTAACAAATGACATGCATATATCAAAATTATATTGATTAAATATCGTATATACGAGTTAAATTAATATAATTAAAATTTATATTAAAATGATATATAATTTTAAAAATCAGGGTGCAATTATTATTTTTTTTAATTACTAATTTATACATTTTTTCAAAATTTGAATACTAAAAATATAATTAGCTCTATTTTTTTATTCTTTTTTATATTTATTCATTTTTGAAAAAAATAGTAAAAATTAACCAAATGGAACCTAAAAAAAATCCCTCGGTCCCATAAATATTATCTTTAAAATATTGTCTTAGTTCGACTTTTGATGGTCAAATTTTTTAAATTTTAATTTAATTTAATTTTAAATATATTATTAATTAAAATGTAAAAAACTCTTTGAAAACTTTGAATAAAGAGGTTTTTAAATACATTTTTATAAAAATTTAGTTTAAAATCAAAATTAAAAAAATTTTACCTGTATTAAAATTAATCCAGAGACGCAAGGAATAACTAACTTAAGTCGGTATATTGAGCATTATATTTTCAAGGAAAAAATTATCAACAATTAAACCTCAAGAAGCTGATTTAAGAATTATAATTCCATAATGCTCCAACAGACTTGTCCATGGGCTTGATTGGAATCAAACTTGGTCTTAGGCAATAGTTTCCAAACCCAAATTCAATTTGATTTGTCTTGAAATATTGTTTTATTAATAAATAATATTTTTAATTTTATTTTAAAATTTTAAAACTATTAAACTATTAATGTAAAATATTTTTTTATCTTAATATTATTTTAAAAATAAATGGGTCTAATTAGACGAATTTAAACGAGCTAAATTTAAACCCAAATCTGTCATTAAAAAATATCAATCATGTTCTAATTCAGTTAAGCTCATGAACATATCCACCGAATTACCATTACAACTATTTATTTCAGCTGGCACACTATTCGTATAGCCCTAAACCTCTAATGTCTATAATCCTACCAACTTCACTCACTAATCAAATAAATTGGAACAAAAGTTTACTGGCTTTTTATCCCAGCAGAACTTCCCATATCTACTATCTGTATTACTATAATTAAAATGGTCTTTTTTAAAAATTTTATTATTGATTTGTCACTCATTTAGGCCTTCAAAATCTTATTATTATTATTATTAAATCTAACATAAATTTTTTTAAAAAAATGAACTATAGGCCCTTGACTTGTATAAAGTGAACTAAGATTTGTTAAGGGTGTTAATTGTTTGACTCAAGCAATTAGCATCCTTATAAAAACTCACTCACCTTGGACATTTTTTTCCAACTTTTTTTCGAAGAATAAAGAAAGCGATTTTTAAAATTTTTTCTCTTAATAATTTTTTCTTTATTTTTTAAAAAATTATTTTCAATGAAAAAAGTTATAAAATAGGATAGAAAAGAGAAAGAAAAATCAAAAAAATAAAAAATAAATAAAGGATTAAAATAAATATTTTTCATGAAAATTTTAAAAAATAAAATATCAATAATCCTCGATGAATCGATTATAAATATACTATTTTTATACAATCAAAGTTATTCTTAAACGGTAACAATTTTCAATTAAAAAAGGTCTCGCCAATTGAGGTATCTAATTGATTGTCACATGGTGTGTGTGTGTGTCTATATATATATATATATATATATATATATATATATATATATATATATATATATATTATTTATTTATTGCTTAGAACAGGGAAAGGAAGAAAGAGTAAAACAAATATAATGCTCGTAAGATAATATAAAGAGTTGTGTGATATATTATTAATAAAGTGATAAACTCATAATTTTAATTAACATGATTCAATCCCTAGTAATATTAAATCAAAAAGCTAATAATAAAAATGTAATCATGATTATATCCAATTTATTTTATAAAAATTTAATATTTTATAATATTTCACATGTAAATTAAATTTATTATTTTACTAAAATAATAATAAATATGTTGAAAACTATGGAAAATGACGAAGAACAATTAACCCCAGCATAGAGAGACCAAATTATAGTTCTCAAATAATTTGTATCTTTTAATAATCAATAGTAGAGTTTGGTAAAAAAAATTAAGACATCCAACTATCGTTATTCAATAAAAAATATAGTAATATAGTATATGAAATTAAACTTTTTAAAATTACAAATATAAGATACAACAAGTATTATATTTATATAAAAAATTATTAGATAATTAAATTAATTAATTAATTAAATTATAATTAAATAAATTCAACAAAAATCAAATTAAACCCACACAATCAAACCTGAACTTAAAATTTCAATATTCTAAAACTTTACCCTTATCACCAAAGAAATCAAGCTTTTTTATTTCCGCCGGAATGATTTCTTCATGATACTATTCCTAATCCCTACTAACTTCATAGATATATTATGAAAAACTAAAATTTAGCCGCGGTAGCAAACCGCCAAAATTTTCCCAAACCATCCTCTTCCTTTCTTTACTCTGGTAAATCCCAACCCCAAACCCCACCAGGCCACCACCACTTTCACCCTTCAATTTTATTTCATCATAGGAAAAAAAGCATATCAACCCAAACCCACGACCCCCAAACGCTATCCCATTTCTCTTCTCCCAACCACCTTTCCCCTTCATCAATGTCTCTAAACTCATCCCCGTTCTTTCCTTTCTTCATCTTCCTCTTTTTCACCATTCTTTTACCTGTTTCGTTCAGTATATCCAATCAAGACACAGTTAACCCTATAACATCGTCACCACAAGCAACAATCCCTGCATTTCCAGAGCAATCAAATGTTGTTGGCTGTCCACTAGACCTACCTGAAGGACTGTTTCACAGCATAAAAAGTGCATGTGGCACCAAAAGGAACAATGGGGTTACAGGGCAGCTCCACCGCAGCCGATGCTGCCCTGTACTTGCAGCATGGCTTTATGCCGCTTATTCTGCCACTGCCCTTGGCACGACTGGCAAAGTAGTACAGGCAATAGCAGGACACACCCCATCATATGACATGCCCCTGCTGCCGGATGACTCGGAAACCTGTGTTGCTGATTTTGGAAAAGCTTTGAGACAGAAAGGGATAGAGCTGGCTAAACCAAATGAGACATGTGATTTGGTATATTGCTACTGCGGCGTCAGGCTACACACATTGAGTTGCCCTGATGCATTCTCAGTGAACCAAAAGGGGAACCTTGTTGGGGATGATAGTGTGGAGAGATTGGAAAAAAATTGCTTAAGTAGCAGCACCTATGTTACTGGATTTCCTGGTTTTGGTGGATGCAAAAAGTGCTTGAAAAGTCTTCATTTAGTAAGCTTTCTAGCTTTCGTTTCCAAATTAGTTTGATCTGTTTGCTTGTTCAACTGAAATTCTGATTAGGTTTTTCTTCTCTTCATCTTTGATTGGTATTTTTTTCACTCTTTTGGCAATTGGGAAAGTAGTTTTCCCTTTAGATTATTTTACGTGACCTTTACGCGCGCAGCCAAAAGGGTGCTTTAATCTCGGTAAATGAAAGATTCCAAGAGTCGAGAATTTTACGTGCTGAACAATCAACAGGTCAATTTTACATATACGTAAATTCTAGTATTCCACGCTCCGGGGGAGGAGTGTGATTAACCTTTATGGATGAGGATATTACGGTTATATTTACCTATATTAATTAAATTGTACGTAAGTTATATATAATTTTGAAAATTCTCAAATGAATAATTAGATGTGACTCGAAAATTAAAAAAAAATTAATTTTTATGTATTTATTTAAAAATTAATAAAAATTTATATTTACTCAATGATACTAAATAATTCATTAATAATATATAAAATTTATATAATATAATTTATCAAATATAAACTCAACTATAGATTTAATATACTACTCTTTAATTTCTCTTTTATTTTATTTTGTTGTTCCCTTTATTCAATTTTTTTTTCTTATTTGTTTCCCAAAAACATTGTCTACTATTTTTGGATTGTTTATATATTAATGTAGTTCTAAGATTTAACGGGGGGACAAAAGATAAAAAAGAATGTAGTGACGGATAAACTTATTAACTAATTAACTTTTTGTATGTACCATTGTTAATTGAAACCACCATAATCCAGATTAGTTGCTGGAGTTTGGAAATATGTGAAAATTCCAAATGCATCCAAAAGAATTCTGTCCTTATCGACTGCAATTACGCCCAAGTTTAAAGGATAGGAGCCAAACTTGTATGTCTAATGAGCAGCCAATAATTTTTATGCAGCTCAACAAGAAGAATACTTTGAATTCAAGCAAGTCAGAGCAGAGGAGCACCAAAATTAGCAACAAAGATTGCCAGCAAATGGGTCTCGCATGGCTTCTCGCAAAGAATCGAACCGCTTACATTTCAACAGTTTCTGCCGTTTTACGAGCGATCATGATGAGCAAAGGTGGTTCCAATCCTTCATCCTGCACACTAAACAGCGACGTAATGCCCCTAGCTGTCGATTCTTCTGAAATATATAATCAGTCCTCATCAGTTACCCTCTGTCTATCCCAACATCTCTCACTTTTATCAATTTGCTTGTTGCTTATCGGCCTACATGTTTAGTTAATTATGGCATTTATATGGATTGTTGACATTGTAAAATTCTTTGTTCTTTCTGTTAAATTTGAGTAAGTTAGCTGTGAAATTTTATGGGCTTTTCCTTGAATAGCTAAGATTTTCTGGTCCATAATTTGTGCAAATTTTCAATGTGGGCCTAGATAACATGTGCATTACTCGGCGATGTTTTATCTTGGAAGGACAAATATTGGACAAAAATTGTCATCAATTTGGTGTTTCTGTTCGGGGAGACTCTAATAGGCAGTAATTTTATTCACGAGAAATTCATGAACTATCAACATCTCAAAACAAAGAAAATCTTGAAGATGTGGATGCCATGCCTGCCCAGTTGGCTTATGCAAATTTCCTTTTCCCTATGCCAAAGAAAAGCGAAGTATCAATCTCTTACTATTATTATCATTTTATGACCTAACTTTGGTCTCATATTATTTTTGAGTTATGTTCTCACTCATTTTTGAATGAATGTCTAGCGGCCCCAATCCAAGATTGGAATTGTTGTCTTCCCCTTAAAACTATCTTTTTTTTTAAAAAAAAATCTATTACATCTATATTTGTCACTTAACAATCAATAAAATCAACATTCATATTTATTAAATCGACATATACTTGATTGTCACGTCATTATAAAAAAATATCAACATCTAAATTTATCGTCACAGAATGGGCTCACCTCACTTTTTTATTTATGGATAAATTCATCTAACTCCTATTATCAATATCACATCAAGACATCATCTCACAATAAATTAATTAATTTCAAACTTATCTAAGATCATTAAATGTAACATATTTTATTTTGATATTGTTAAATGTAGTCCATGTTTCCTTATGTAACCTTTTCTCCAGATCCATATGAATTTACAATCAACTAGTAATAACCTTTGACCACATGACTACTTTTTGTCTTGTGTATAAGAAAAAAAGAGGTTTAGGTACAATAACTCTAAATCCTTATCCAGTAAGTTTCTTTAGTATTTTCTATAATTTGTTTTCCTTCTCAACAAGCCCTAGATACCTTACTAATTTAAGAATTAAAGCACGTCCCAAAAAATCAACTCCAACTCCTTTGATTGTACTTTCCTATTACAGATATAAGCTCTTCCCAGCACAACTTTCAGACCATCACTTAAGTCACTCGTACCCAAAACACCATCAACATCCCTTTTAATAAAAAACATGGTGAAATGTGTCAAAAGTCGTCAAAAGTTCTCCTTGCAGGCTGAAAAAATTCATCTCATATGGAGACTTTAAAAAAGCAATTGGATAGTCAGATAAATCTCTCATATTCCCTGGTTGATCAATGAGGTTACTGATGTTTTTGCCAAGTTAATTTGGTGTTAATAGAATTAGTAGTTTAATTTTGGTTAACAATTAATCTGTGTTTGATTATTGATGGCAATTACTGGCTGCAATTGTTGTTCTTTGTTCTCTGCATCGAAGCTTCTCGTGGCTGGATGCTATTTCATACTGCAATTTTCTACCAATGAAAGTATGTATGTGTATATATATATATATATATGCTTTAAAAAAAATTCTTTTTGTAATTTCACTTAAAAATGTAACTTAAAACAACTTTTTTGTAGGAAAACAAATTCCACAAAACACATATATTTGATACTTTTAATAAAACCAATATATAAAAAAAATTGATAAAAATGTTAACAGTAAAATATATAAAAAAGTCTCTTTTAGTCATTTTCCATATTAATAACCTCTTGTACAGTTTTGTTTTTTAACATTTTTCATAATTTCGAATTAATATAGTTTTTTTCTATTAATCCTAGACTAATAGAGCCATTAGGCTCTATGGATAACGAGATTGATGTAAATGTCCGAGATCTTTTTGTTTTGAATTTTATTTTAATATTGAGTTTTAAAAGTAATTTTTTAAACCCAAATTTAAAAGTCTAAAAGTATTTTTTCAAAATTTTTATGTATGGTAAAAAATAACATAAATTTTTATTTTTTTAAAGATTGTGATTTTATTTAGATTTAAAATTTAAAGATTGAATTTGATTTTAATAATTATTTAAAATCAAGTTTCTACCAGAAAGAAAAGAAATTTTTTACAGTATCTTAATAGATTTAGTTGATATTAAAAATTGTTAATTTGAAAAAGAATTTAATCCCTGTATAAAAAGCTCAATTTCAAGCTTGGAAAAATCAAGAAGCAATTGACACAAAAAAAGCAAACATAAAATTTTGAGTTTTGACGGAGAAGTTCTCAAACAGAGAAAGAAGGAAAATCAATAAGCAATTGGAGGGATAAATCATAAAAATAATCAACAATTCAACAATGCAATAAGCAATTGAGCAATCAACGACAATCAAGGAAAATCACAAAGCAAAAAAAGAAAGTCATATACATAATATTAAAGCAAACAAAGTCAAACAAACCTTTGTTTTTTTTTTGGCAGTAGGCTTTGTTTTATGTTGGTCCAAAAGTATTGTTAGTACACTTTCTTTTATACTGTTATATTTATTTGTTGTTTAATGTGGTTTGGGGTAATATTTGTGATTTTTTTATCAAATTATTTTGTTTTGCTATTTTTTTACTTATTTGTTTATTTATTTATTCATTATTCATTATTTTATTTTTTTGTTTATTAATTTATTTAATTTTTGTAAATGAAAATTGAACTATAATTTTTAAAAAAAGTGTAAATATATTATTTTATGATTAGAAAGTTGTAAATATATTTGTATCATTATTTGTAATTAATTTTGTAAATAAATAGTTGTGAATAAATTGGTTTATTTGTCAAAAGATATTTAATATATTTGACAACAAAATCTCTTCAAGTGAATAATGAGTTTATCTTGAATACTCTTGAGGTGAAAATTTTTTTTTTTTTGTGAAAACCTAAAGACTTTTTTTCAATAATTAAATATTGAAATTAACAAAATGTAAGAATAAAAGCCATTTGAATTAAAGCCTAGATAAGATAACATAAGACTAATATGGTACCAATTTTGGGTGTTGTGGGGTACTAAAACTTTTCCTATACATAATCGACTTTCGAACTTAGTTCTGTTGATATAGATCAAAACCTATTCTTTTTAGAGACCTTTAGTCAAGCTTAGTATAACCTTAAAAATGATAAATTCACATAGATGACCGATTACAGATAGATAAAAAAATTGATGGTGACTTCATATTTTTATATCTAATGGGTATGTTTTTAGACTTAAACATTATGACAATTTGACAACTCCATTAGAAAAATTAGAGAATCAAGCTATTAGTTAGTTATATGTTATCTTAAGCCTTATTTTGTTAGTTTTGACTTTTATATGTATTAACCTATTTGTTTATTTTGTATAGCATTTGACTTTTCATGTATACTAATCTATTTGCTTATTTTTTGTATAGCACTTGATTTGAAATATTGGATTTGTGAATAAAAATGGTTGGTATGTGCCTTCGCACACACTACACATTCATGCATAAGCTTTAAACTTGAGTTTTATCCTTTTTTACAAGGGAGAAGTATCTACACTTTCATGAAGTTAACCTCTATGTGAGTTAGTAAAAACTCTCACTCAAATTGAACATTTCCTTTTGAACCTATAATGAGAAAGGATTGAGGTGCCTTACTAGTTTATAATAGATAATGATGTAAGGAACAATTTGAAAACTTTTAAATTGTCAAGGCTTTTAAACACAGCATGCAAATAAAACCTAAGAATCCGAACTTAAGTTAGAGCCATGCCTTCCCATTTGTATGGAAAACCCTAAAATATGACTTATGAAAGGGCATCTTTTACCTTCTTAAAGATTGTATTTCTTTTTTTTTTTATTTATGCATACATACACATTTTTATATTATGCATCACCATAGTTAAAATTTTAGATTGTGTTGCATCATACTCATTCATGCATATTCACTCATAATATGTGATTACACCAAAATTTTACTATTTTATGCTCGTTTTTAGTGCAATTTCCTTATATTTTGGCTCATTCTTTGAGATTTATGACAAAAATACTCTTAAATGCACATTTTTCTTATGTATTTGTACAAATAGAGAAAATAAGAAATTTTGGACAATTTGGATACATTTTTAGAGGATTTTTGGTGCAAATTGTGAAAATAACATAAACTAGTGTCATTAAACTACTATTGCTTTTTGAAGGAGTTTCTTGATTTTTTCTTTATGAATTTCTTGAGTTTATTTTCAAAATTTTTCTTTTAATAAAAAAATACTCATTCTATGGCTTGAATTTTGTAGCAAAATAAACGCATGAAGTTGGCAGCCAAATGAAGAAGGATGAAGCAAACATAAGCAAGCTAGTGGCGAGGATTAAAGTTCATGCAATCATGAGAAGTTGGCACCATTCTTTGAGGATTTGAAGAAGACTTTAAGGGCTGATGACATGGCATTATGGAGAGCTCCTATTAGCTATAATTTAGACTTTTTAGAAGTGACAAAACGCATGAAAGGAAGGCTTGCAATCAAAGAAGGAAGGAAAGTTACAACTAGCCATGAAGAAAGGGTGAAGCAAGAAGAAAAGAAGTCTTTAGACGATCTCTCATTTCTAGATATTTTGAAGAGATTTTTTGGGGCTTAATTCACCATTCACATGCCCATAAATAAGAGGAGAGTTGGCCATTTTAGGAAGACTTTAGCTTAGGATTTTATTTTTTTGTTCTTTAGTTTTTGCATTTTCTTTTATTGCATTTTACTTTCTTAATAACCAAATAGCCTTTGATTTTCATGTTTTTATATTTGTTTTGATTGCCATTTTACATTTTTTAAAGTATTTTTCAATGTTCTTTACGATTTTGATAATGAAATTTTCAAATTTGATTGATTTCTAGCTCAAATCTTCAAGTTTTTTTGTTGATCTTAATTTTGTTTTTGCATTTTCGCACTTGACCTAGTTGTAATGCTTTTTTCAAAACTCAATCATTTTATACATTTTTTTGCTCCAATTTTTTTCATAGTTTTGTAACTCATTAGGCTTTAACATAGTAGAAAATTAGCATCAAATTCGTTCACAATCAATATAGTTAATGGTTGTAAATTTTGGTTGAAATTGAAAACTTTAGGAAGTGCAATCTAGTTCATGTGATCCAAGCTTGAACATGATTCCTCTCTCCTCTTAGCGAAATGTTTGCTTCTTTCAACGTTTGATCTCTTAGATTTACTTGTTAGTTTGCTTATTTTCATTTTGTTGCAATTTATTTCATGATTGATGCTTTGTTCAGTTATTGCTCTGTTTTTCACTGTTTTGTGCAAATCTTGAGTTACTAGTTCAATGTGCTTGTTTTTATTTATATTGCTATGATTTTGTTGTTGGATTTTATAGTAAACTTGCTAATTAATTGTTCTTTAGCTCAGTTTAAGTTTATTTTCACTATAGGATTCTACATCTAATTTTTCTTTTACCAACTCAATGAGTCATGGAAGGAATTTGAAATTCCATTTTAAATTTTTTTAGTTAGATCTTGCATTTTCTTGCACTTTTTATTCTTCAAATTAGTTTTAATTCTAGTTCTTTAATTGATCTCTTCATTTCCAGCTCATTTGCAGTTTTTTTAGTATCATTTAGATCTAGATCAATCAATTAAAGTTAAAGTTGCAAGTTAGTTACTATTTTCAGTTTTGTTGTTCTTCTAGTAGATTGTGCCATTTTTCTTCATCCTTTGCTTTTCATTTGATTTTTCATGATGTTACTTGATGGTTCTTTAATTTTTCAACATGCTTTTATTTGTTTATGTTTCATTTTGGATATAAAATAGTAGCTCAAATTCAGTTTTGTCAATAATGCAATGTAGTCATGGTTTTGAATTTTTTTACTTGAGGTTTTGCAACTTTTACTTCTTTTTTGCATTTTAAACTTGTTTTTAGTTTAGTCTTTTATGTGATTTTTCAATTTTAGATTTTAGCTCATTTATCTCATTGCCATGTAAAGTTCATTTTATTGTTGCCAGTCACGGTGTTGCTAGAATTAGTTTTGAACTTTTCGATTTTGCAATGAGTTATAACATATAGATCCGATGACTTATTAATAGATATAGACTTTAGAAGTCATCACCAATCTTTTTTATTTAAGTGAGATTAGCCACCCGATCGAATTTTTTCTATTTAAAGAGGAGTCCCAAGATTGACTTAGGTATTTTTAAATATTATATTCTAGTCTATGAAACTAGATTTAGGTTTAGAAATATGGTTACATGTGAAAAAAGATATAGCACTCTCATAGCGCTCATTCAAAAGATGGTACTAGTTTGATTTCAAGTTATCCAAGCCTTAAAACATATTTACAACTTATCAAATAATTTAATATGAGAAAATTTTCTTAAATTACTTCAATATGTTGGTAATAATTTAAGAATATTTTCTCACTTAAAAAGTATTTAAGGAGACTATTTGTCTTTCTTTAAAAAAGCTTAGTCGTCGGATTTATTTAATTTTGCTTCTAGAAATAAATTTCTATAAATTGATTTTATAGTAAAAAATATCCTCCAATTTGTTGGTAAGTCTTTTTGTTAAAGATTATCCTCCAATCTATTAGTAAAATTTTATGCAAAAAAGATAAGAAATATTATTTTATTATTTTATTTTTTGAAATTTGATTTTTAAGAAATTATAAGGCTTTCCGATATGTTGGTAAAATCTTATTTTAAAAATAAAATATTAGCCTTTCAATTTGTTAGTAAGGCTTTTTATTATTTTTTTTGAAATAAAAAAATTATAAGGTTTTCTAATATGTTGGTAAAATTTTATTTTAAAAAATGATTGCATTTCAGTATGTTGATAAAGCTTTTTTCTTTTTTTTTTAATATATTTTTATAAAAGTATATTAAAAATAATAAATAAACAAATTAATGAATAAATAAGTAAAATAAGTAAATAAAACAACATATAAAAAAATTGAAATCAGCTTGGCTAGATGATTGAGGAGCTCGGCTCGGCTTCATGCACAGAAGGTGGTTGGCTATGGCATGGCTCAAGGGCTCGGGTTGAAAGTTTACTCGACTTAGGTGAAGCATGGGTTGTAGGGTCATGCGATACAATTTGGGTTAGGATGCGATACAATTTGGGTTAGGATGTGATAAAATGAGCGGATCCTAAGCTTTAAAACTAATATGACATCATTTTTGCCTCAATATAAAAGACCCCAAATCTGTTTTTTCTTGCAAAATTTCCTTACACACTTTCTCTAAACTTCTTTTTTTCTTAGCTTCTCTCTCTAGGATAAATATGCAGCGTCAATGGGATGAGCTTTCATCAAATTTTGGAGAAAGCCACCGAATGCTGGATATTTTTGTCAAAAATCCATTGGGACATTCAAAAGCTGCCAAAATCTTCCATCGAAATCTTAAAATTCCAAAAAAATCCCAAAAAAGCCCAAAACACCAAATTAATTCTTTTTATGTACGGGATTTCCAGAAAATTTTATTTTGATTTTCTTTTCTTTCTTTTTTTTATTAATTTTTTTATTCAATTTTTATTTAAAGTAAAATAAAAAAACAAAAATGGGTATACAATTGCTAGGCCAAGGCTCAAGTGCATAAAAGCTAGCCTATCGGGTTCATAACCCAAGCATTACCTATTGGGCTTAAAGCTGAAATGCTAATTAGACAAATTCATTTGAAACCCAATAAATATTTCAAAGGCTCGATAGACACCTTGGAAGCTTGAATAGCCTAAACAGAAGTTAAATTATGGGCCTCAAACGAAATGAGTTGTCTACAGTTGCCCATCTTTACACATTTTTATGAAATTGAAATAATGCAAAAACATAGACAACCATTGAGTCCGGTTTAACTTTAAGCAATTTTAAAAGAATCCTTTAAATAAAAGCATGTAATTTTTTGAAAATTTTTTAAAGAACTCCTTTAAGCAGAGGCATAAAGCTTAAAAAACTCCAAATAACTCCTCTAAATAGAGGTTCAACAAAATAAACTCCCCTATACAAAGGCAAACAAATTTAAGATAGAAAATGGGCTCCTTTATAAAGAGGCTAACAATTTTAGAAAATTGGCTCCTTTATAAAGAGGCTAACAATTTTAGAAAATGGGCTCTTCTATATAGAGGCTAAACAACTTTAAAATAGAAAATTGGCTCTTCTATACATAAGCCAAACAACTCTAAAATAGGTAGTGAGCTTGCAGAGGCTAAATGACTTTAAAATAGGAAATGAGCTCCTCTATACAAAGACTAAACAACTTTAGAATTAGATTCCTCTAACCAAAGGCTCAATGAATAGAAAATGGGTTCTTTTAATCAAAGGTTCAAAGGTTTTGAAAAACTTTTTATTTGAAGATTAAAATCTTACCTCAAAAAATTTCTTTCTCTATCATTGTATTCATATTTTCCATGTTGGATCTTGCGATGTTCCTGCTTTAGATAAACGAAATGGATATCTTTATATGTTATGTATGCAATACAAATGATAATTACTAAACTTTCGATTAGGGTACATAGATTCTCAAGACTTTTCTTTTGAATTTCAAACTTTCCAAGTTTCCAGCAATAGGAACAAAACCAACTCTATTCTTTATTGTTCAAAGTAAGTGCTCACCTTTTTTCTTAGGGGAAATTTTCTTTTTTTCAGGATCAATTTCTTTACTAAGCTTTGAAAGTTTCATCTTTTGCCTTTGTATCTTTCCATCTCTAAAAAATAATGCACAATCTTCCATGATATTATTCAATTATCGATCGTTATCCCAATTTCAAGATATATAAGATGCAAATCATACATTTCTCTTATTCATTGTAAAGCATTTAAATAAAAGAAAAGGCAAGGATTGAAAGTGAGATATAGATAATGAATATCTTTACTTGGAAAATAAGCTAAATTTCAAATGATGATTATTTGGGACAATTTTGTCAGCTAGATATGGTAAAGGTAAACAATGATGGCCATGTGGGATAACAATGCCTCGAGATAAATACTCAGATAATCATGATAACATATCTTAGATTCTTTTCAAAGACTCAATCATACCATGCCCTTAACACTTCAGAGCTCCTTAAAATATACTAGCTTTCATGTTGGTGAAACCTCAAAATGATGTTGTACTCTTTTTATCCAAGTAATCTTTACAAGTTTTCAACTTAGATAAAACCCTTTTAGTTCAAACCACCCATTTGGGTTTTCGATTTGAACTTTTTTTTTAAGCAAAGTACTTCTTCACAACATCAGAATTTATGAGATTGGGAAGATCATCTCTATTCATCTTTGTTAAAATAATGTTTTGCCCAAAAAAAACCTTTTTACTATATATGACTCTTCCTAATTCAAGGTCAACTTTTTCTTGTTATCATGCTGACTCGGAAGAATCCTTTTCAACACCAACTTTTATTCTCAAAATTGACGAGGTTGAACTTTCTTGTTATGAGCTCTCATAATCCTTTTTGGATATAATTGGCTAGGACACAACACTATTAGCTTTTTTTCCTTAATGAAGTTTATTGTTCATAGCTTTCTTAAATCCATTCAGTTTCTTCTAATCCCACTTCTCTTAAGAATCTCAAAGATGAGATTTCTATTTTTACTAGCAATACAACCTCCATCCTATAAACCAAGGAAAACGAAGTTGCCATAGTTAAGGTGTGCACTAACATTTTATAAGCATGCAAAACAAAAGGTAATTTCTCATGCCAATCTTTATACGCTTCAATTATTTTCTTCAGAATTCTTTTGATGTTCTTATTTGTAGCTTCTACCACCATATTCATCTTTGGGTGGTATGGTGCTTAATTTTGAATAGAGTACATATCTCTTTCATCTTACTATTTAATTAGCATTATCCAAGATGATCCTTTCTATAAGTCCATATCTATAGATAATTTCTCTCTTTATAAACTTATAGAGCATGTCACATTTGCATAAAAAGCTACCTCAACCCATTTAGTGAAGTAATCAATCATCATAAAAATGAATCTTTTCCCATTTGATGCCTTTAGAGTAATGAGACCAATGACATTCATGCCTCACATAAAGAATGGCCAAGGTGGTGCTAAAACATGTAAAGTAATAGGCAAAACATGGATCTTGTCAACATAAACCTAGCATTTATGACACTTTTAAGCATAATCGATGCATTCATTTTCCATTTATAACTAGTAATATCCAACTCGCATAATTTATCTTATCATCATATGTCCATTTGCATGTACTTTATATAACCTGACATACACTTCTTTAATAATCTTTTTTAACTCAGGTGCATTTATATATTGCAATAACACCTAATCTTTACTTCTCTTATAAAGAATCTCTTCGTCTAAGAAAAAACCTCATAGTCAATCTTTCAGGACTTTCTTATTATTTTCTGTTGCTTGATTTAGGTATTACTCTTATAAAAAACCTATTCGTCTAAGAAGAACCTCATAGCTAATCTTCTATTGACTTTCTTATTATTCTTTGTTGCTTGATCTGGGTATTATTGATTTTTTAAGTACTGCAAGATGTTATCATACCAAGGTTTTCCATTTTTCTCCTCTTCTACATTGGCGTAATGTACCGACATGTCATTGACATCTAACTTAAAAGGCTAAATCTCAATATTGTTATCAATCTGGATCATCGTAGCCAGAGTTGCCAAGGCATCTGGAATATGATTTTCTTCACAAGGCAAGTGTTCAAATTGGACTTCATTAAAATGTTTGGACAACTCTGAGATATACTTATGATATGGGATAAGCTTCAAATCTTTTATCTCCTATTCTCCCTTCAATTGATAAATAACTAAGGCTGAATCTCCAAACACTTTTAATATTTTAATTTTTCTATCCAAAGTAGCTTGTAAATCCATGACACAAGGCTCATATTCTACCACATTATTGGTGCAATTAAAGTTCAACCTTGCAATAACAAGATAATAATATCCTTAAGAAGATATCAAAATTACCCTAGTTTCATGCCTCAAGGTATTAACAGCCCCATCGAAGTACATGTTCTAGGATCTCTTATCATTTTCCTCATTTTACTCATAAACGGCCATTAATTTTTCATCCGAAAAGTAAGTCAAGTTTCATTGGCTCATAGTTTTCAATAGCATGATTTACAAGAAACTTTGTTATAACACTTCCTTTGATTGTTTTTTGGCTTATGGATAGAATATCATACTCCAAGAGCATTACTTGCCATCTTGCAATCCTTTCTGATAATGATGATTTTTCAAATATGTACTTGATTGGGTCTAATTTAGCTATAAGCCAAATGGTATGGTAGAACATGTATTGCTTAAGTCTTTTAGCTGTCTAAGCTAAAGCACAATATATTTTCTCTAGTGATGAATACTTGGACTCATATTTCATGAATTTCTTGCTTAGGTAGTAAATAACACTTTTTTTTCTACTAGACTCATCTTGCTGCCCTAGTACACATCCCATTGACTTCTTATATATAATTAAATATAGAATTAACAGTTTCTTTAGAATATACGGCACTAGCACTGGAGGATGTGACAAGTACTACTTAACCTATCAAAAGCCTATTGACATTCTTCATTCCATTCACCAAAATTGTTCTTTTGAAGGAACTTAAAGATGGGATCGCATTTGGAGGTAAGTTGAGAGATGAATCAAGGTTGTAATTCAATCAGCCTAGAAAACCTTAAACTTCCTTTGGCATACTTGAAGTAGATAGGTTTTGGATAGCCTATATCTTGTTTTCACTAACCACGAAGCCTAACAATTTCCTTGACTTGACTTTGAATGTGCATTTGGATAGATTTAGCTTGAGCTAAAATTTTTTTAACCTCTCAAATAATTTTTTGAGGTTAGCTATATGGTTTTCTCTTTCTCGAGATTTTGTGATAATGTCATCCACAGACACCTCAATCTTCCTGTGCATCATGTCATGAAAAGAGTGTCACCTAGCCCTTCGATAAATTGCCCTAGCATTTTTCAATCCAAAGAGCATAACCTTGTAATAAAAGGTACCCTACATAGTTACGAAGATGGTTTTCTCCATGTTATCATGGGTCATCTTTATTTAGTTATAGCCCGAAAATCCATTTATAAAAGAGAATACAAAATGTCAAACTGTATTATCCATGAATGTATCAATATGAGGTAGAGAAAAATTATCTTTCGGGCTAGCCTTGTTTAAATCGTGATAATCCATACGTATTCGTACCTTTCTGTCTTTCTTAAGAACAAGTACTATATTAGCCACCCATTCAGGATATTTGGTCACTTATAGAAAACCTACATTGAACTACTTCTTTACCTCTTTTTTTATCTTCAGTAGCATTTTAGGCTTCATTCTTCGTAACTTTTATTAAATAGGCCTACATTCAGGCTTTAAGGGGAGCGTATGTTTCACTATTTCAATGCTAAGCCCAAGCATATCTTGATATAAACAAGCAAACACATCCATAAATTCTTGAAGTAAATCCTCTAACCTTTGTCTATCATTCGATGGAAGCAATGTGCCAACCTTAACCTCTTTCTTGTTCTCATAATCCCTTAAATTTATTATTTCAATAATTTTCTAATAAGGTTCAATAGATTTATTCTCCCGATTAATCAATCTCATTAAATCTAAAGGCAAAGTTTATTCTTCAGAGTCATTTTTGGTGCCAAGTTCATCAGCATTAATTGAGTTTTCGAAATTAAATCCTTGATTGTATTATGATTATTTTTACATTCATTTGGGGACTTGAAATTAAATGAAATGGGAAGTGTTGGCAAAATACTTTGACTTAAAAGAAAAATGGAAACTAAATAGAAGAGATGAATGCAAAATGCATAATCTTATTCTTTTATTAAGATAATAACTGATAAAAGGCTCATACATAAAAAAATATCCCAATGTTTTTGGGCATAAGCAGTTGGGAATTATAATTACATGGAAAGGTATCAAGAATAGTAGGCATCTTGATGACACTCCAATTTTTGAGTTTAAAGCCTGGTAAACATTAATGAACCAACACCCATTTCTCTTAAGCTTTTTCTCCTATCATCTAAATGGACATCTTAGTGAAAGCTTCTTTCATGCTCAATTCATTTTTAACATTTCTTTCTGACCTTGGATACATATATCCTCTTAGCTTAAAAGTCTCATACAGATAGAGTATTACCATCAACATATTCTTTGCCATCCTTCTTCATCTCCTGTTGTCACATATCCTTTTTATTTTCCATTCTTTAAATTCATACCCTAGGCCTAATCTATCGCTATTGTCTATTATCGTTGAAGAATCTTTAATTTCTTGTAAATTTTTACCTAGCCTAGCTCTTGGATACCAATATTTATTGACAATATGGCTAATCATAATTTTACTAAAATCTGGTTGGTATAGTTTAGATTCTTCACCCACAGTTTTGACAAGTTTAAAGGTTGGATAAGACACTTCAATGATTATTCTACAGCTTATACATAGGGAGCATTCATGGGCTAAGTTACTAATAGGTTCTCTTCTTCAGCCATGATCATAAGTTGACCTTTCACGTTGAACTTGACTTGTCGGTATAAAGAGGAAAGAGCAGCACCCACCATGTAAATCCATGGCCTACTCAGCAAACAGTTATAAGATGGAGAGATATCCATAACCTAGAACTTTACATTGAAAATGTAAGGCCCGATCTATAAAGGCATTTTAACGTCTTCCAACACTTCTCATAAAAGGTTTAGACAATCATATGGTTGCTTTTTATGTAGGACATATCAATGGGCTGCCTTGCTAAAGTAGATACGGGCATAACATTGATAGCTGAACTATTATCATTAAGGACCTTGGATATGGCATGACTTTTGCATTTTACGGTGATATACAGAGTTTTTGTGCTTCCCTTTCTTTCAAGTGGGATTTCATCATCAGTGAAGGCTATATAATGTGATATTACTAAATTTTCTATCAATTAGTTCACATACTTTATAGACACATTATGTGCCACATAAGCCTGATTTAACACGTTTAACAAGGCATTGCAGTGTGGTTCTGAGTTCAATAGTAGTGATAATAAAGAGATCCTAGCTAGCATCTTATTTAACTACTCAACCATAGAATACTCACTGCGCTTTACTAGTTTTAAAAACTTATAAGCTTTCTTCTCGGACATAGCCTTTGAACTATTTTTTTCTAGAGTTAGCTCTGGTTTAAACTACTTTTCCATCACTGTCATTTTTTTTTCTTACCTTTTTCAGCATCTCCAGAGTTTAGCACCTTCCACTTTTGGCTATGTCACCTACACCAGTTATATTTGAGACATTTGGCATGGGTGTGGTCTCCCCTTGCCCTTAGACTATCACTTCACAGCCATACCTCCACTATACAACATTTTCATCCTTGTAAGGGAATAGGCTTGGGATTTTGAAGGTCACTAGCTTAGGAATAAGCTTGTTTATGATTGATTTTGGCTTAACTTCACAATATATGGTTTTTGGCTTTGGCACATTTTGACTTATCAGTCATAGAAATTTTAGCATCTTTTGAAGCTTCTCTTTCTTTGTATAGCTCAATTTGGTATGAATCCATCATTTTTTGTACTTTTTATGGAATTGTTTGCAAGTCTTAATGGAATGACTTGGAGCCCTACTATGGTACTTACACCTTTAATTTAGGATACATCTCCCTCGATAGGTGCGTGGGTCCATCGATTGTTCCATCTTAACCTCTTATAGTGCATCATGCAATTAACTGAATGGCATCTTGATCTTTTTTCCCTTTTTTTTATACGTCCTTTGTCCTTATTCAAAGCATTGACTATATGGTTAGGTAATAGATTACCACTGACATTGAGCATTGTTTTTCTATTAGTATAAAAATTTATCAACCTATCTTTGCTTAGACCTTGCATTTTATATTTCAGAACAGTGTAATTTTCAATGGAATGGCCTGTAATTCTATAATGGTAATCATAAAAAGTAGCGGGATCATAGCACAACTTGATAAGAGGTTTCAAATGGTTTTATACGGAGCGAAGCAATCAAATGGTTATTGTAGAGTTCTTGGTATAACTCCGTATAAGTCATAAGAATGTGATCAAAGGTGGGTTTCTCTCAATTACTTTGTGGTTCCCTTGAACCACTTGTTGGGTTGGATGGTCACATAAAAGATCTTGCAATAAGAGGGGTATTAGGGTGGTATGTATTGGTAGGTGGTCTAAATGATGGTTGATAAGTGGGTGGATAAGCAAATTATGGAATTGGTTAGAACGGGAAAGCTAACACATTGTTTATGGTGGGGTAATAAGTGGGGTAAATGGCTTGTGGGTAAGGAGTGTAATTCTTGAATTCCTGCCCCTTAAAACTCACAGCTTGAGTTTTACTTTATTTTTTCTTGGGCATTTTCTTGGCCACTGAGGCTTATCTTCTTTCAAGCTTACCATTCTTGATGGCATTTTGAATGATCTTGCTTGATATCACCATATCAGTAAAATTTTTATTTGTATTTTTTATCATTTTTTCATAATAGGACAACTTTAAAGCGCTCACAAACAAAACTATTATCTCTTTTTAGGTCAATGGTGGCTGGACTTGAGCAGCTATGTCCCATTATCTCTAAGCATATTTCTTAAATAACTTAGTCACATTCTTTTTCATACTCTATAAAGACAGGCGATCGGGAGCCATATCTATGATATGACTATATTGGTTTATGAAAGAATGAGCCAAATCCTTCCATGATTAGGCGTAGGTCCTGTCCAATTGAATATATCACCTTGTAACAAACTTAGTTAAATAATCTAAGAATACATGCGTGAGCAACTTCTCATTACTGACGTAGCTATCTTCTTAGGATAGTACAACATGCGTGATAGGACATTTTGTATTGTCATATTTTTTAAACTTTAGTACCTTAAACTTTGGGGGTATCACCACATCTAGTACTAGATAAAGCCCAGCAGCATCTATAGCTTTTAAAAATCAATGCCTTCCACAGCTTGCAATATCTCTTTGAGCATGTTCATTATATGATTAGCTTTAGAGTCCTCTAAAGACTCAATCACCTTCAATTTCAATTTCTCTTTTGAATAGTTCAAATTACGAACTTGGACTACATTTTCGATAAAGGCAGGATTGACGTAATTTTGAGCATTCCCTTGGCTAGACGCAGGTGGTATTCATGATTAAGTATAACTTGGAAATACAGGCTATTGTGGTGAAAGCTTTGAATAGATTAAGCTGGATATGGGCCATAACTCGAAGGATATAGTGGATTAGTTACTTCATGTGAGATGTCTTCCTCTATCGCCTTTCCCTTATTTAGCTTACGCAAAGCTTCAAGGATTTCGCTCAATTCTCTCTTGATTTCCTCCTGAGTTCTTTTCAGTTTCTCAACACTACTCAC
Source organism: Durio zibethinus (assembly GCF_047325235.1). Taxonomy (NCBI): domain Eukaryota; kingdom Viridiplantae; phylum Streptophyta; class Magnoliopsida; order Malvales; family Malvaceae; genus Durio; species Durio zibethinus. The sequence continues at coordinate 10,412,542 of NC_143170.1, read as the reverse complement.
TTTATCTTGTTCCATTCTTCTAGCTTGAGCCTAGGTGTTGTACTGGTATTGAGCTATCCTTAAACCTTGTGTACCATAATCTTAAATTAGTGGTTTTATTATGAACTAACATGATTAAAAATTTAATTATGAAGGAATGAATGCAATGCATGAAAAAGAGATAAAGAAAATATTTGACCTTTTAAATAGATTTCAACAAAAGTGAACTTTCATTTATTCCACTAAAGTCTGTTTTACACTGAGTTTATTATTCTCCATTTCTAAAAATGTTTAATCTACATGTATTGATCCTTAACCTTTCAATGAAGTTCAACAGATGCTATCCATGTTCTCCTACTGGTGTAACTATTGTTCTTAATGCCTCAGTCTTGTCAACCATTTCTTCTGCCTTGATCACTGACTTGCTTATCTAAGTTATAAGATACTTTATGTACTTTGTTTTCCAAATTTTTTCTTTTGCTAAACCATGCTTGGTAAGATAGCTCTCTATGCTCTTTTGTGAGTGCCATGATGTGATCCCCTTGTTCATTCAACTTCTACTTCAATGTCTGAATATACCCTCTAAGCATTTCATTCTCCTTTTGGGCTTTAACACAATCATCCTCCATCTGGGAACATTCTTTCTTCAACTTTTCATTCTCATAAGTCAAATCAGTGATATTTATTTCTTTGGTCCTCATCTGGATACATAATCTTGAATGCTCTTGACCCAACTCCATTAACTTTTTAAGGGCATTGTCACGTTCCCTAACAATTTTTTGGGCTTTACTTTCAACTTTTAACTTCTTGTGCTGTTGATGAAGTTTGGCCAAATCTTTAACTACCGTATCACTTTTCTTGGAGATCTTTAGACTCTGACTTCTAACTTTTCTACTTTTTCTTTTTCATTACTCATTTTATTCTTGAAACCATAGAATCTCTTTTGTTTCATCTTGTTTTTCTCAACTTCAAATTCTTTTTTTGCAAATTCCAACTCTAAGGGTATCTCATCCAACTCCTAGTTTACTAGCTAGCAATAATCCTTAGGAGTGAACATAACCTCTTTGCCTCTCTTGGCTCTCTATACCAAATACTCATAAGTGACTTTGTCAGTAAACGACCCAAGACTCATTTTTTTAGACTTCTTCCATGCCTTGATCACGTTATTCACTTTTTGTAGCTTTTTTTACTCACCCTATAAAAAATTTGATGAGTGAGTTTGTGTGTCATGGGAACAAACTGGTTAGCCCCAAATTGCTTTCAAACCATAAGCGATGCAAAACTTGTTGCTCTATATAAACTTGGAAGTGAGACCCCAGTCTCATCTCCACATTGATATAGCATTGATTCATGATTTATCCATGGAACTAATCACTTCATTTAGGTGCAAGTAAGGCGTTGTAGCAAAACCATCCATTCTTCTTTAGGTTTAGGCTATGGCCATTCAATGTCACAAAACTTCTTAATTACAGAAGTATAGTTTGGAAAATGCATTTTTCTTACACTCAAAATGACTTTTCATTCATAAATATAACAATGGTACACACCCAACAAAGAGCTTTTTGCCTTTTTGATGACAATGGTCCAAAGATCTAATCGTTTTGGCCAAGATTGCATGAAAGGGATTGCAACCTTTTCCCACATGCCGGAAGAAATTAGTCACTTCTATCTTAATATGACCCAAGATCCTAAGAAAGACTACCATGCCATATATAGCCAAAGCAAATATATCTAGCTCCTAATCATTATTCAAATATTTTATGATAAAGTCATGAAAAAACTCTTAAGACAAACAAATATGGTCATTTCTTTCATGAACCTGTACATTTACATCTTCTTTTTTAACTCCCATGAGATCTGCTGGTTTTTTGCAAAATGTTGGTTTCTACCTCCTAACATATATCTTATCTAGTGATTGGAAATGCAAACCCATCAATGTAGAGTATTCCTTTATAGTTGGTGTCATGTTAACCTTATTGAAGATAAAGCATCTATATGAAAAATCCTAGAATTGCATCATTGCTCTAATGAGGGAATGTTCAACTACCACCAAAAGGAAATGTGCAATATGACCATACTTCTCATAAAAGGTTGATTATTTAGATTGACTCATACCTTTCCATATATCTGATAAAACCTTCAAATCATTTTGTTTGAGGAGCAAATGAACTTTTTTTGGCAAGGTGGAAACATAGTCTAGTAGTAAACAATCACCTTCCTTTCGTTGCCCTTTTTCTAAGTCTACCTTTACATCATTAGGTGAGTCACACTTAAAGAACATAGAGGAGGCGTAAACTAGATGTTCAGTGGATTCCATGAAAGCTTTGGCTGACAATATCCTTGGAGCAAGTATGTTATGCAATATGTATGAATATTTTATGAATATGCAAGATAAGAAAAAACAAAGAAATTAGTTAATCACTATACAAAAAATAAAACATATTAACAAAATAAATACACTAACAACATGCTATTAATTCAGAGTAAACTCTAAAAGGTTAAGAGAACATGGCTTTACCTATGGGTTAAGCTCATAAAGTTAACTATATATGGTTTGAGTTATTTCTAAAGGTTCTCAAAGTGTTCCTTACATCATTATCTATCACACACTAGTAAGACATTTTAGTCCTTACCTATTATAGGCTATAAGTGGAAACGATTCAATTTGAGTTGGAGTGTTTCACTAGCCTATGCGAAGACATAAAATCTCATAAAGGCGTAGGTACTTTACTCCTTCCTAAGGGACAGAACTCGGGTGTGGAGCTTATGTTATGCATATGCAAATGAATGCCACATATATAAAATGAATAAATAAAAAATTAAATACACATAAAGAAAAAAATCTTAAATTTATTAGGTTAGGCTTGGATAACAAAAAATCATTTACTGGCTTGACTCTCACATTATCCCTAGTGGAGTCACCAAATTATCATAACGTATAGATCCATGGATTTGCAGCTAGACATAGATTTTAAGAGTCACCACTAATTTTTTGGTTTAGGGCCGTCCGACTAAATCTGTCGTATTTAAAAATAAGTCTCAATATTGATATAAGTATCTTTAAATAGTTGATTCAAATTCATGAAATTAAATATAAGTTCGAAAGTATAATTACATATGAGAAATGTTATATACCTTCATAATGCTTATCTAAAAATGGTACAAGTTTGTTTTCAGTTATCCAAGCCTTAAAACATTTTTAAAATTTACCAAATAATTTAATATCAAATATTTTATTTAAATTACTTTAATATGTTAATAATAATTAAAGAATATTTTTTCACCTCAAGAGTATTCAAGAAGATTATTTGTCACGCTTTGAAGAAACCCTGTCGTTGGATTCATTTAATTTTGCTTTTAGAAATAAATATCTATAAATCGAATTTATAGCTAAAAATATCTTCCAATCTATTGGTAAAATTTTTTATTAAAGATTATCCTCTAATCTATTGATAAGATTTTATGCAAAAAAGACAAGAAATGTTATTTTATTATTTTATATTTTAAAACTTGATTTTTTAAAAATTATAAAACTTTCTAATATATTGATAAAAACTTATTTTGAAAATAAAATAATAGCACTCCAATCTGTTGGTAAGGCTTTTATTTTTTTTTTGAAATAAGAAAAAGTTATAACATTTTCCAATAGGTTAATAAAATTTTATTTTAAAAAAAATGATTATCTTCCAATATGTTGGTAAGATTTTTTTTCTCTTTTTTAAAAATATATTTTATAAAAGTATATTAAAAATAATAAATGAATGAATGAATGAATAAATAAATAAGTATAACAAATAAATAAAATAACATAAAAAATAAAAAAACCTGTAATTGGCTTGGTTGGACAGTTGGGGAGCTTAGCTCGACTTTAGGCACAGAAGGTGGTTGGTTGTAATGTTGCTCAGGGGCTCAGCTTGAAAGTTCACTCGGCTTAAATGAAACGCAAGCCATTGGGTCGTGCGGTACGATTCAGGTCAAGTCACCATAATATACGTGGATCATAGGCTTTAAAACTCTTATATAGGATTTTCAATAAATTTTTTTTCTTTCATTTCCACTTTTTATTAATTTTTTATTTAATTTTATTTAAAGTAAAATAAAAAAAAACAAAAATGGGTATACAAATTGCTAGGCTAAGGCCTGGGTGCACATGAAAGCTAGCCTACTCGGCTTACAACCCAAACATTGTCTATTGGGCTTAAAGCCCAAATGCTAATTAGACAAATTCATTTGAAACCCAATAAAATTTCAAAGGCTCAATAAACACCTCGAAAGCCCGAACCACCTAAATCGAAGTTCAATTGTGAGCCCTGGACAAAATGGAGTGTTTATATAATGTGACTTGTATTTTTTATTTTCATCAATTCATTTTTATTTCAATTTTTTTTTTTATTTTGATTTAACTACTGTATTTTACATTTTATAGCATTTATATGCCTATTATCATTGTCCATTTTCTCATTTACTTAACTTTACATTTTTTAAACTTTTGATCTTTTATCCAATTTTTTTTTTGTAGTAGTTAGTTTTCATAATCATTTGGTGATCGATTCAACTATAAAAGAGTAGGGTGATAATAGATACTTAGCCTAGAAAATTCTTTTCCTAATCTTTATGAGATAATATCTTGATCAAAATGTCACTATCATTACTTGTACAGCTTGTACACTTATAGCTTAACCCAATCAATATGGTGCCTTAATTGTGATAATAAATGTTCAAGGATAACTCAATATTCAAACAACCTGAGGTGATACAACACTCGATATCAAGCTAGGATCATTGAAAAAGAGTGTGCTTTTCACTTTCAAAAACTAGAAAAAGCACAAGACAAACTGAAGGGATAGCCAAAAAAAATAATTGAATTGCTAAAAAATCTGAATAAGCGAAAGACATTGGTTGTCCAAAAGCATCTCAAGGGGCTTAACATCAATTGACGTTTACTGGAGGCTACGTTTATTTGTATATTGACATGCCTTTAACAATCGCTTCTACTCTTTTTGAGGACATATATCTCATACTCTTGTTTTTAAAGCATTTGATCCAACTCAAGTTCCTAATTTGGATGATCCAAAGAAACAAGAGAAGCTAAAAATAAACACAGTATAAACCAAAGAAAGCTTTGGATCCCAACAAAAGATAGACCTCATAAAGAAAAGCTCAGAACTATTGAAGGGATGAATTTTTATGGATCAGTGGTTGTTATTGGACTATGCTTAGTTCCTAATGCAGTGATTCCGCCAAATTCAAGGTGCATAGTTCAAAAAATATGATGGAACTAAATATCTTATAATACATGTCACAATGTATTATTGCAAAATGATTGCACATGCACATGATGAAAAGTTGTTCATTCATGTCTTTCATCACACAATACAAGCACATCATAGATTTGCCCTTAGATCATATGTCCTTACAAAGCATGGTAAAGAAAGATATTAAAAGTTTCAAAGAATATGCCTAAAGATGGAAGAATGCTACTACCCAAGTTCGACTACCGCTCACTAAAAAGAAGACTACGATTCTGTTTGTCAATCCGCTCAAAGTCTTATATTATGAAAGGATGAATGAAAATGCCATTATGAATTTTATTGATATGATGATATCTGGAGAGATCATAGAGCATGCAATCAAGAACGACAAGTTTAAAGGTGGTGATGCAACTAATGCGAAGAAATAAGCTAAACCAAAAAAGAAAAAGATGCTTAAGCTGTAATTCATGAGGGGCAATAGGTCAGAGGTTTCATCTTATATTATTTTTATTCGATCACTACAAGAAAATAAGTTTTTAACGGCTTTTCTTTTTTCACATTTAGTGGCTTTTATAAATGCCACTAAATGATTCGCAGCATTTGTCAAAAACACCACGAAAAGTGTTGGCTAAACCTGCGTTGAGAAAAATAACAATGTTTTAGGCAAAAAAATCATTAATGGCGTTTATCCAAAAACACCACTAAATTTAGCAACGTTTATGTACACAAATACCGCTAAATTATAGAATTTATGGCATTTGTGTCCAAAAACACCACTAAATTTAACGGTATTTTTATATACAAACCCCACTAAATTACACAAATTAGCAGCATTTATGTCCAGAAAAACCACTAAATTTAATAACGTTTGTATCTAGAAACACAGCTAATTTTAGTAATTTAGTGACATTTTTAAACATAAACGATGTTAAATTGAAAATTTTAGTTTTTCTTATGTTTCTTTTAATATTTACTACTATAGTTAAATAAAAAAATAAAAATAAATTTCATAAACTGAATATTATAAATAAAATTATATTATTTACATCTTTGCATGAAAACGCAATAAATGTTATTTACATCTACTTGAGAATAACATACAAGGCAAGAGGAACCACAGTGACATAGCCATAGAACACACCAACAGACTATGTCACCAAATTTATGTTATAATCCCATTCTTTTGTGTGCTATATATGTCACAAAAGTCCCAATAGATGTTGCTATAAATATAAGAGTGGTGCATATCCAGAATGGTCCATAGCTGCACAAAATTTAAAACTTTCAATTATGGATGTTCATACTCATAGAAAAGGGACAAAGATGGGTGCAGAAGAGACAATGGAATATTTTCGTCACATTAAAGTTAAGGTTATTAAATTATTGTGATAAAAAGGCAAAATCAGGGGCACACTTGTATTTCATGTCTAGGAATTATCCAGAACCAAGAAATTAAAACCTGTCAAGGATCAACTCTTTTTGCTCTTTTTATAGTGTTTTAGCTACCCATTCCTAAATAAACATATTCTAATCAAGTGAAATAGAAAAGAAACTTACCAGTCTCAAGCTGAAATAATTTCCCATATATATACATTCAACAATTATTCAATGCTTAGCTCACTACTCTATTTAAACATAAATGAGTCACATGGAGAAAACTCACAAATCTAGGTTGGTAGATTTTTTTTTTCTGTAAATGTTCCTCTAAATGGAAAGAGTGACTCCTTAAGTCTATCCAAAACATCTGCAGTATCAACATCGAGGTATGGCTTGTATACAGCAACAGTGAATGTACGAAACCATCCACTTCCTTGAGGTTCATCAAAGGCACCAGCAAGTCTTGAAAATGAATCTACCTTAATAGAAATGCCGTCATTTGTCACCAACATAACAACAACTATTGTTCATCTCATAAGCTAATTAGATTTGTCATTTGAATTAAACATAGAGAAAATTACATTTCATCTGTTCGATCTATTTACTTTGGCTTAACTATTTGATCTATTTATTCCTATAGTAGCTATTTCAAACGTGTCATCAATGTTATGGATGATCTTTCCTACTGTAAAAACTTTAGAAAATCTAATCATGCAATCACAAATTCATTCACATAAAGCGAATGCAATTAGTATGCAAAATGCCACTGAGATCATGAATCGTAGATCTACTACACCAGGATAAAGAAATGAAAGCATAATCACCATAAAAAACAAGATTAACTGCAAATAAAAGTAAAATGAAAATCTTTCAAATCAAATAGAATCGAAAATTACCATCGACATCACGGGGAAGTTGAGTTCCACCGGAGATCTTCCCCTGTGCACCTAATGAAAGAAACGTCCGAAGGCTCGAATCTCTAAATTTAAATAAATAAATAAATTAATTAATTAAAAAATCAAATATATCAGCAAATTTGCTACTTTAGAGCTATAACAAGTTAACAACACTCGAACACTTCATTATCCATTAAAACACACATCCAATTCATTCATTTTAAACTCCAAATTTTCTTTCCTTTCCTACATTTACCAGTAACCAAATAAAAGCCACTACAAAAATACAAGAAATCAAATTTAGATTCATAATTTGACAATTAAAAGGAAAAAAAAACAAGAAAAGAGCGAGCACCAACAGATAATGAACCAATGAAAACCAATAAACCGGCAAAAGTAGGGCACTCTTTCCAACACCAGGATCATCACCAATCAAAACCAATGAACCTATAAAAAGAAAAAAAAAAAAAATATATATATATATATAGACACATGAAATAAGCTTCCAGTATGAACTTAAAATTTCAATTTTAAGCCTCTATTCTTAGTTTCCACTTCTGAAAGGCTTCTCATCATCCCGGAATGACCACAGGCACGACAAACACCCCACCACTGGCCATCTGAATACCCACAATTCTCACAAACCCAACCAACTTTACCTTTCCCTTTATTTTTTTTCCCAACTATGTCCCCAAATACCAACCCATTACCCGAAAATGCCTTATGGTGTTTCAAACTGGAAAAGGAATGAAAAAAAACGTGGAATCTGGTGTCCCTAAATACCAACCCATTACCCAAAAATTTTTAGAAAAAGAAATCAGAAGGAATCTTATGGAAAAGAAAGAGAAAGGAAAAGGAATGAAAAAAGCGTGGAAATATGGTGTTTCAAATCAAAAAATCAAAAGCAAACGGAGGAAAAACTCATAGCTATCGGCAGAAATGGAGGGGACTGGGTCAATTTCAAAATTTTGGGGATTAATTAGCAGTGTTTGAACCGATAAATGTCAATAATTTTCGTAAAATGAAAGGGTTTATCCAAAAAAGGTCCCTATTTGACGCAAACACTGTGTTTTCATTTTTTTGTTTTAACCATTTGAAAATGTTATTTTTTAAATTCTAGTAATTTTTAATAGTCATTTTGTAGTGTTTTATATATAAATATCACTAAATTTTAAATGTTATAGGCATTTACAGGTTCAAATGCTGCTAATAAGCGATTTTTTTTTTTTTGAAAATAATACATTTTTATAATAATTTAATAATATTTTATTATATAAATACTGCTAAATTTTAAAGTTTAATGGTTTTTTTAACTACAAACGATGTTAAATTTTAAAACTTAATGGCATTTTTATTGAAAACATTGCTATGTTTATAAAGACATGACAATTAGTAGTGTTTGTTTGAAAATGATGCTAAAAAAAGCCACAAAATCCTCATTTTCGTGAAGTGGATGTATCAATCTTATTACCCAATTATAAAAAATATCTCTCCGAGTCCTTATGCTTATTAACCAATTATGCAATCATGATTGCAAACAAATTTTCAAGCACTTGTACTTAAATTTGTATCTACAAATCAGTCAATTGCTCAATCCAAAAACTTGGTGAAAAGAGAAAAAATTACCATAGATCAAATCCCCATAACATACATTAAATTACTCCATCTACTCATTAAGAGCCACTTGATTGCACCAATCTATTTAGAGCCTTTGAAACCCCCTAGTATGATTCTTGTAGACACCTAATTTGATTCAGGTCCGGATCAATTAGACATGGTCCAAATGAGAATATGAGCTCATTTTTTTTAAATTTTAAATTAATTTAATTTAAATTTTATTATTATTATTATTATTATTATTATTTATCTATTAATATGTTTTATTTATTTATCTATTATTATTATTTTTATCTTTTTTTTTATCAATTTTTGGCTAGGATTAGGATTAGGATCAGAAAAAATTGAAATGAATTTTGTCGTAAATTGGGAACTGGTAGAGTTGGGATTGGATTCAAAGTTTGAATCCTAATCTCATATGAAATTGGGATTGATTAGAAACTCTTCTAATCAATTCCTATAAATAGATATTAAAACAGAACCCAAGGACACAAAAAGAAAACGGAGAAAGAAAAGAAAAATAAAAAAAGGCGTTATAAAGGTCAAGAGCAATTTTAGGAATTTTAGAAAATTTTTGGAGAATTTTTGGTGATTTTTTTTTTTGGAAATTTTTGGAAATTCCAAATTCAGGTAGAATTTTTTGACGAACTTTGAATTTTTTGGTGACTTTTTTAACACCGATTGAATTTTTCGGTCAGTTACCCAGTTTCGACGTACCATTTCCAGAAATCGACCAATTTTTCAGTGAACTTTCGACGAATAACCCAGATTTCGATAATATTTTTCAGAATCCGACAAGATTCAACCGGTGTTCTTGGGATTCTTTTAGAGAGAAAGAAGAGAAAAAGGGAGAGGAGAGAGAGAGGGAAGGAAGCAATCTACGAAAAAACAGAGATGAGAGTCTTTTATACCTAGCTAAAACGACGTCGTTTTGGCATTAGTAAAACCCAGAGGATCCTCGTGTTTATGTTCGGACGACCTGACCCGTAGTGCAACCCGCTTTCGACCCGAGTTCGACCTGCTTCTCAGTCATCAAATCGAGCCAAGCTGAACCGCTTGAGCCGCACCAAGCCGAGCCATTTTCTATCTCTTAAGCCAAGCTGATCCGTTCCAAGGTTTTATTATTATTATTATTATTATTATTGTTGTTGTTATTTATTGATTAGATTAGAATTATTTGGTATTTTTATTTTATTTTTTTAATGATTTTTCTAAAATAAAATTTCAAAAACAAAAAAAAATATTTTTAAGGAAAAGTTGAAAGTATCAATTTTTCTTAAAGATAAAAAAAATATTTTTGAAGGAAAGTTGATTGTATCAATTTCCTTTGAACACAAAAAAATTTTTTAAGGGAAAGTTGAAAGTATCAATTTCTCTTAAAAATAAAAGGTTTTAAAAAAAATAATTTAAAAAAAAAAATGAAAGTATCAATTTTTCTTAAAAATAAAATTTCTAAAATAAAATTTTCAAAAAAAATATTTTAGGAAAAGTTGAAAGTATCAATTTCCCTTGAAAGTAAAATTTTCAAAAATATTTTTAAGAAAAAGTTAAAAGTATCAATTTTTCTCAAAATTAAAATTTCATAAAAAAACATTTTTGGGGAAAAGTTGGAAGCACTAATTTTCCTTAAAAATAAAATTATCAAGAAAAGCATTTTAAGGAAAAGTTGAAAGTATCAATTTTTCTTGTACAAAAGCAATGGGTTTTTTTGAATGAAAAGAAAATGATTTATATCCAAAGTTGAATCATTATTCTTTTTATTTTATTTTCTTGAAACTTTTTAATGTTAAATAATCCGACGATGGAGTCTCTGCAAGTGAAGCAGTAGTTTTCTTGTATACTCTTGAGGTGAGGGGATTTTTTTAATTTTCTACCAAAAGTATTGGAGTTAATTAAGAATAATTTTCAATAATTAATTACTTGGTAAAATTTTTAAGGCTTATTGGATAACAAGAATTTGAGATGGTACAATCTTTTGATGGGCGTTATAAGGGTGCTATAACCTTCTTCACTCATAACCTAATTCCTAAACCCTGTTTTGGTTAGTAGACCCGAACCTATTCTTAGGAACCTTTAGTCAAGCTTAGGTGCTCCTTAAGAGGATAGATTTCTTAGGTGGCCCAATCACACCTAAATAAAAAAGATTGGTGGCGACTCTTAAAGCCAATATCTAGCGATAGATCTTCAGATTTAAACGTTATGACAATTTGGTGACTCCACTAGGGACATCCGAGAATCAGACCAGCAAATAAATTCGTGTTATCCAAAAACCTAATAAAATTGAACCTTTTGTATAGATTTTTTATTCATTCTATTTATTTACTTTATTAATTATGTTATTCATATGCATGTGCATAACATGAGCTCTAAACCCGAGCTCCATCCCTCTAGGAGGGAATAAAATACCTATTGCTTTCGTGAGGTTTTAATGCCTCCGCAGTGGCTAGTGAAATACTCTCACTCAAATTGAACTTTTTTTGCTTGTAGCTTGTAATGGGTGAGGATTAAGGTGCCTTACTAGTTTGTAATGGACGATGATGTAAGGAGTAATTTAGGAACCTTTAGATTTTAACTTCAAACCACATATAGTGAACTTTAAAAGTGCCTAACCTATAGATAGAGCCATTTCCTTCCCTTTAAAATTGACTAGAAGCATATGATTCATTCCTTTTATTGTGTGTGACGTTTTAATTTATTTAAGTATTTATTTGTTTATTTCTCTTTATTTGATATACTAGCCTCTTTTCTTATTCATGTTTACATGATTCATACTCATATCATAAAGTTGCATAAAGAACATTTACCTGAAAAAAAGTCTTCAACGACAAGTTTTTCATGGAAAAAAAGTCTTCAAGGACAAGTTTTTCATGGACTCCATAGAATGACTAGTTTGCTCTTCATCTGTATTAGCTCATCGTGAGTCACCCAACGAAGTAAAGGTGCAGTTAGAAATGATTCAACTAAAGAAAAGGGATTATCTACCGATTAGCTATGATTCCACTTTGACTCAAGAGACATTTATCCTCCTCAAGCAAAATAATCTAAAGGATTTGGTTGATATATGAAAGAAAATGAGCCCAGCTAGACAAGAGGAGTTTTGCTAGAGGCATGGCCATATAGCACACCTTTTTACAGTTAATGTCGACCATCAACTAATTAGAGCTGCAGTACAATTTTGGGATCCTACATACAAGTGTTTCATCTTCAATGAAATTGACATGACACCCACTATTGAAGAATATTTAACTTTGTTAGCTTTGCAGCTTAAGGCTCCTAACAAGATATTTGTCAAAAAACACAAATCAAGATTCATAAAAATTTAGCCCATCTCATGGGAATAGATAAGGAGATTATGGATTCTGAAACAAGAATAGGTTTGCCTACCTTAGAAGTTCTTTCATGATTTTCTAGTGCAACATGCCAACGAAGAACGGGGGTTAAACATATTTGCCTTAGCCATATACGGAATGGTGATATTTCCAAAGGTTATGGGTTATATTGAAATAGCAGTGATTGACTTATTTGAATGTATGATTAATAGTGTAACTCTTCAATGGTAATAGAGGGCATTTTATAGGCTACATACAATTATTATACCTATGGATGAAAAGCTACTTCGAATGGAGAAAAGGTGCTTTCTTTAAGCTTTATGTCCTAATCGAGCTTCGATAAAAGAATTATGTGAAAGTGGGTGTTCAGAAGAAAAGTCTAAGAAAGAGTGGGTAGCTTTTTTACAAAAACTGACAAGCACTGAAGTAAGATGGTTAGTCCCATGGATGAATCATGAACCTATGCTATATCAGTGTAGAGATAAGACTGTGGTCCCACTACTGGGTTTATGGGGAGTAACAAGTTATGCACCACTCTTAATGAGAAGGTAGTTTATGGTAAAATAGTTTATTCCCATGACGCATGAGTTTCATTAATCAGATTTTTCTTACAGTAAGCCAAAAGCATTTCAGAGGATGAATGAAATGATTAAAGCATGGAAAAATCCTCATAGAGTGACTCATGAACCATTCACTAATAAAGTCACTCAGGGGTACTTGGTTTGGAGAGCAAGATGAAGATAGGAAATGGTATTCACTTATGAAAGCTTCCAATCGCCAACAAGAGAAAAGTTTGAAGAGACACCATCCGAATTGGAGCTTACGACAAAAGAATTTAAATATAAAAAAGATAAGTTAAAGTAAGAAATCCAAAAGCTTTGAGAGAAGAAGGATCAATGGAAAGATAGAGCTGAAAAGCATGAAGTCAAAGTTTGCAAGATTGCTAAGGAATGTGACATGGCTATCAAAGACTTATCAGAGTTACACCATGAACATAAAAGGTTATGTGTGAGGGTACAAGCCAAAGAGATAACAATTGATGAGCTGATTGAAGAGAATGCGTGATTGAAATAAGAATATGCTGAATTAGAAGAAGAAAATTCCTAAGTGCAGACAGAGAATAACATGTTGAATAGCTACCTAAGTAGGTTGAGACAAAAGTTGAATGAACAAGAAGACTACATTGCTGTATTGGTTAGAGAGCATAGAGAGTTATCATACCAAGTTTGGTATGGTAAAAGAGAGAACGACACAAATTTGTAAATGGGTATGTAAGGCAAGAGAGATGGTAGAAGAGGTAGAGGCATTTAAGCAAGTGGTGGGCCCAGTAGGAGAACATGGGTAGCGTCTCCTAAACTTCATCGAGAAAGCCAGAGCCTAGTATGAGCAAATTAAATGATTTTATAGTTATAACTCTAGGATGATAAACTCTATGTAAATGAAAGTTCTTGGGAATAAATGAAATATTTTGGTTGAATACTGTCTTAAGGCAAATATTCTTTTCATTTATGCATTTTCATCCATTGTATTCTCATTTAATGCATTTAACAAAGTAATCATAAGATAGTCATATAAACTTCCTAATTCTAAGATATGGTATTTAAGGTTCAAAGATAGCTTCACCCAGTAGAAACCCCACTCATCGATACAACACAAGAGCCAAAGTTAGATAAATGGAGCAAGAAAACTTTCATCGACTTGAAAAGATAGAAAAAGCCCAAAAAAAGCTTAAGAATGAGTTGAGTAAGATTCTGGATGCTCTCAACAAGTTAAATAAGAGGAAAGGGGTTGAAGAAAATACAAGCCAACAAGGCCTTCCATCACAAGAAGTGGTCAACCCTCTATATCCTTCAGGTTTTGGTCCACAGCAAGCTCAGTCCACATAGGATATACCTTTACAGCAGTTCACATATCCTGTATATCTTGAAATGTCATCAGCTTCAAACCCTGGGTATTACCATAGTTATGTGAATCCTATCTTTACTGAAAAGGTAGTAAAACTAATCCAAGTCCCTGATCTTGATGACTTAAAAGAGAAAGAGAAAGAAAAGGCAAAGGTGGTGGAATCTCAGGAAGATTCAAAGATTAGTAACCTTGAACAAAAGTTACGAGCTATAGAAGGAATTGGGTTTTATGGTTCTGTTGACGCTACTGAACTTTGCTTAGTCTCGGATGTAGTCATTCCACCAAAATTCAAAGTACCAAAATTTAAAAAATATAATGGTACAAAGTGCCCAAAAACTTATATTATCATGTACTTTCAAAAAATGACAGCCCATACTCACAATGAAAAACTATTAATGCATATTTTTCAAGATAGCCTTACAAGCTTCGCTACTAAGTGGTATGTCTAGTTAGACAGAACCTGCATTCGTTCTTGGAGCGATATAACTCATGATTTCATTAGTCAATATTGGCATATCATGGACTTGGCTCCTGATCGTTTGTATTTACAGAACATGGAGAAAAAAGCAAATGAGTCTTTTAAGGAATACGTCTAAAGATGAAAAGATGTAGCTTCTTAGGTGCAACCTTCTTTGACTGAGAAAGAGACTATAGTGCTATTTGTCAGTACTTTGAAATCTCTCTATTATAAAAAGATGATAGGGAATGAATCAAAAATTTCGTTGATATGGTGATTTCAGGAGAAATTATTGAGAGTACTATCAAGAATGACAAGTTGGAAGGAGGTGAAGTATCCAACAAAAGAGCCTCAAAGAAGAAAGAGACTGAAGCTCAAGCTGTGAGCTTTGATAGATAATAATTCAAGGGTTATCAACCTTACCCACCATAAGGATACCCTCCGTATTACCCTTCTGTGAATAACACTACCCCTTACCCATACCAACCAATCCCATAATCCTCTTATCCCCAAACATATCAACCCTCTTTTAGGCCTTAAAATTCCACATACGGTCCTAACACTCAGCCTACCTCAAGACCTTATACCTGTCCGGTTAGCCCAGTGGGTGGTTCACGAGAGTAATGAACTACTCATAAAAAGTCTGTATTTGACCCAATTCTTATAACTTATATAGAATTATATTATGAGTTTTACAACAGTCATCTAATTACTCATAGCAAATTAGAGCCACTCAAGCCACCTTACCCTAAGTGGTATGATCCCATAACCCATTGTGACTATCACTATGGGATTACTGATCATTCCACTAAAAGTTGTACTACCTTAAAACATAAAGTGCAACTACTAATCAAGGATGAAATGATTAGCTTTGATGTAAGAAGGGTAATTGCACCAAATGTTAGTGGCAATCTTTTACCTAATCATAATGTAAATGCCCTGAATAACAAACATAAGTGTCATGTGAAGAGAAAAGTTATAGATATTAAGAC
Organism: Durio zibethinus; assembly: GCF_047325235.1. NCBI lineage: Eukaryota > Viridiplantae > Streptophyta > Magnoliopsida > Malvales > Malvaceae > Durio > Durio zibethinus. The sequence continues at coordinate 10,396,738 of NC_143170.1, read as the reverse complement.
TCCTCTTAGTCAGCTGTTTGATGTTTTGTGGAAAGCTAATAAGATATAACTAGTGAGTCTGCACTGTTATCATGAAGCATATATAGTAGGCTATCATGAAGCATATGTAGCAGGCACTAGTTGTAAATATCATAATGGGGCAATTGGTCACCTTATCGAAACTTGTTGTAAGCGGTTTCACTAAGGTATAAAAGTTCTTGGATTCATACCAGCTAGAAGTATATGAAGAGAGAGAAGTTTTAAAGAGTGTTAAAGTATCCATGACTAACAAGCCTATAAAATTATTTCCAAAACTAGTAACAATTCATTGTGGGAACAAGCCAAAATCAGTCATAGACAAACTCATTCCTAGGCTGGTAACTTTTAAAGTTTCGACTCCATTCCCATATAATGATGATAAAGTTGTACCCTAAATATGGCTGTGATACAGTAGTTCAGGGGCAAGAGAAAAATGTCTCTAAGACTGACGCCGTCAATAAAACTAGTGTAGGGGGCATTACCCGAAGTGAAAGATGCTACACTCTAGAAATGCTAGAGAAGGCTAAAAAAGAAAAGGCCAAGATAGGTGAAGAGCGAAATAATCCCGAAGTAGAACATGATGAGGATCGTCCAAAGCCAGTGTCAACAAAAGAGGCATTGAATTTTTAAAGCAGGTAAAACATAGTGAATATTCAGTTGTTGAATAGTTGAACAAAGTGCCAATAAAAATCTCATTATTATCATTATTTTTAAACTTAGAACTACATCGAAATGCCTCGCTGAAAGTGTTGAACCAAGCATATGTGGCACATAATGTATTTGTTAAATATGTGAACCACTTAGCTAAAAATCTAATCATGCCAAATTACATTTCATTAAGTGATAATGAGATTCCCCTATAAAGAAGGGAAAGTGCCAAGGCTCTGTATATCACAGTCAGGTACAAGAGCCGTATCATGGCTAAAGTCCTAATTGATAACGGTTCCATCATCAATGTCCTACCTATGTCAACTTTAGCAAGGTTACCTATCAATTATTCCCATATGAAAGACAGTCAAATGGTTATGCAGGCTTTTGATAGGACTAGAAGGAAAGTCCTGAGAGATATCAAAATACCTTTGTAAATTGAGCCATACACTTTTAATGTGAAGTTTCAAGTGATGGATATCTCTCCATCTTATAGCTGTCTACTATGAAGGTCATGGATTCACATGGCAGGTGCTGTGCCTTCTACCCTACACCAAAAGATCAAGTTTAATGTAGAAGGTTAATTGGTAGTGGTATTTAAGGAGAAAGATATGTTAGTGACTCAACCATTGAATGCCCCATATATGGAAGCTGCTGAGGAAGCAATTGAATGCTCTTATCGATCTTTTGAGTTAGTCAATTCTGTGGGTAAAGGATTTAAAAATCAACCTTTTTCAAAGGAAGTAATGAGCCAAGTCATCAATAAGGGCTGGTACCCATGAGTAGGGCTGGGCAAGAACTTACAGGGAATGAGAAAGCCTCCAACAATGATGGATAATAGTGAAAGGCTCGGTTTAGGCTATGAAGTAGCAAAATGAGAAATCAAGAGAAGATCAGCAGGTAAAACAGTAAAATTAATGATCATCCCACACTTATACGAGACTTTTAGGCCTGAAAGATTCATGTACCCAAATAAAGAATAAGATTGTGAACAAAGCATGGAAGAGGCATTCGTCCAGTTGACTATCCATGCTATTGATGATGAAATGGGGCTTGAACCAGAATGATGGGTCCACCTTTGTTCGCCAGATTATAAGCTGAACAATTGGAATACCATTGAAATGCCTTTTAATCTTGAAACCAATCCAATGTAATTGTACATCCCAATAGCTATTGCCCAATGCATTGGGATAATTTTTCTTATTTGGGCCATTTATCTTTTATTATTTTAATAAAAATTAGAAAGGATGCATTTTCATTCATTTATTCTTGTGCTTTCATTTTTGTCATTTTTTCCAAACACATCTTGCCAATATATCCTATTTCATTCAATTTCAGGTCTTTAAATGAACAAGAAGATAATTATGATAACAATCAAAAATTTAATTTTGAGAATTCAATTAACACTGATGAACTTAACAATGAAGATGATTCTAAAGACTATGTTATACCTCCGGACCTAATGAGATTGATTGAATAAGAAAATAAACCAATTGAACCTAATTAGGAGATAACTGACTTGGTGAATCTAGGAGATGAAGAGAATAAGAAAGAGGTCAGAATCGAAACTTCACTTTTATCGGAGGATAGGCAACGTCTGGAAGATCTACTTTGAGAATCCATAGATGTATTTGCTTGGTCTTATCAGGATATGCTAGGGCTAAATATAGAGATAGTAGAGCATAGATTGCCTCTGAAGCTGGAATGTAAGCCAGTCCAGCAGAAACTGAGCTGAATAAAACTTGAAATGCTACTAAAGATCAAAAAAAAGGTGAAGAAGTAGTTTGATGTAGGTTTCTTGCAAGTGGCTAAGTATCCAGAGTGGGTAGCGAATATATTACCAGTTCTTAAAAAAAATAAAAAGGTACAAATATGTGTAGACTATCATGATTTAAATAGGGCTAGCCCAAAAGATAACTTATTTTTACCTCATATCGACACGCTGGTAGATAACATGGTAAAGCATTCAATGTTTTCATTTATGGATAGGTTCTCAGGGAATAATCAGATAAAAATGGCTACAAACGATATGGAGAAGACCACTTTTGTGACCATGTAGGGAACATTTTTCTACAAAGTCATGCCTTTTAGGTTAAAGAATGTTGAGGCAACGTACCAAAAAGCCACGGTGACACTCTTCTATGACATGATACACAGAGATATTGAGGTATATGTGGACGATATGATTACAAAATCTCATGAAAATGAAGATCATGTCATCAATCTCAAAGTTATTTGAGAGGTTGAGAAAATTCTAACTCAAGTTGAACCTAGCCAAGTGCACTTTCGGGGTAAAGTCAAGAAAGTAGCTAGGTTTTGCTGTCAGTGAAAAAAGATTGAAGTCAATCCAGATAAAATACGGGCCATTCAAAATTTGTCACCTTCGAGCACACCAAAAGAAGTTTGAGGTTTTTTGAGAAGATTGAACTAAATCTCACGATTCGTATCTCAGCTTACTTATAAATGTGATCTCATTTTTAAGCTTTTTCACAAGAATAATCCTAGAGAATGGAACAAGGAATACCAAGTGGCTTTTGATAAACTTAAGCAATACTTGTCAAATCTTTCAGTGTTGGTGCTATCTGTTCCAAGAAAACTCTTAATTTTGTACCTGACAGTGTGCAAAAATTCAATAGGATGTGTACTGGGGTAGCAAGATGAATATGGTCGAAAAGAGAAAGCTATTTACTATCTGAGTAAAAAATTCACAAAATATGAATCCAAGTATTCTTCATTGGAGAAAATGTGTTATGCATTAGCTTAAACTACCAAAAGACTCAGACAATATATGTTCTATCACACCACTTAACTTAGAGTAAAATTGGATCCAATTAAATACATCTTCGAGAAGCTTTTTTTGTTTGAGAGAATTGCTAGGTGGCAAGTATACTCTCGAAATATGATATCATATATGTAAACCAAAAGGCAATAAAAAAGAGTACAATAGCTGAGTTTTTTGTAGATCGTGCTACTGAAAAATATGAACCAATGAGATTGGAGTTTCCCGATAAAAACTTGATGACTATTTCCTAATTAGAGAAGGGGGAGCATGAAGAAAAGTGTTGGAAGATGTATTTTGATGGAGCTACCAATGTTTTAGGACATGAAATTAAGACAATTCTGATTTCCCCAGAAGAACAATACTACCCTATAACAACGAGGTTAAATTTCAATTGCACAAATAACATCACTGAATATGAGGCATGTGTCATGGGTTTACAAGCTGCTATAGATAGGAAAGTTAAAGCACTAAAAGTGTTTGAAGACTCAGCTCTAGTTATATATCAATTAAAAAGAGAATGGTAGATGAGAGATTCAAAACTTGTTCCATATTACAAGTATATTTTAGAGTTGATAAAACAATTTGAAGATGTCCAGTTTGATCATTTACCTCGAGAGGAGAATCTGATAACTGATGCCTTGGCTATTCTAGCTACAATGATCTGAATTAATGATAATACCGATATTCAACCTATCAAGTTAGATGTCAAAGATATGCTAACTCACTGCTTTAATGTAGAAGATGAGAAAGATGGGAAGCCATGGTATTATAATATCTTATAGTATATTAAGAACCAACAATACCCAGTCTAAGTAATGGAGAACGAAAAAAGAGTCATCCGAAGATTAGCTATGAGTTTTTTCTTGGATGGGTATGTTTTGTATAAAAGAAGCCATGATCAAGTATTGCTTAGATGCGTAAGTAAAGTTGAGGCAAAAAACTTATTAAAGAGGCACATGATGGAATATGTGGGGCACATGCCAATGGACACATGATGGTAAGATAGATCATGAGAGCGAGTATTATTGGTTGACAATAGAGAGTGATTGCATTGACTATGCTCATAAATGTCATAAGTGCCAGATCTATGCTGACAAGATCCATGCTCCACCATTCTCGATGTGGGGCATGGATGTCATTAGTCCTATTACCCCAAAGGATTCTAATGGGCATAGATTTATTTTCGTGATGATAGATTACTTCATGAAATGGGTGGAGGCAATATCATAAGCAAATGTAACATGATCTGTAATTTGTAAGTTCATAAAAAACAATTATCTACAGATATGGACTTTCGAAGAGAATTATTTCGGATAATGCTAAGAATCTGAACAGTAAGATGATATAAAAAATATGTGTCTAATACAAGATCAAGCATCATAACTCGACACCATACCATTTGAAAATGAATGGGGCAATTGAGGTAGCTAATAAGAATATAAAATGAATTCTTAAGAAGATGATCGAGACTTATAAAGATTGGCATGAAATGTTACGATTTGCACTATATGCATATTGAACGTCAGTGCACACCTCTACTGGGGTAACCCTATTTTCTTTGGTTTATGGGATAAAAACTGTACTATCAATGAAAGTGGAGATTCCATCCTTGAGGGTTTTAAAAGAAGTTGAATTGGAAGAAGCTGAATGGATTCGAGAATGCTATGAACAGTTAAATTTCATAGAAGAAAAGAGATTGACAGCGCTGTGTCATGGTCAACTATATCAAAGAAGAATGATGAGGGCTCATGATAAAAAAGTTTGACCTCATTATTTTCGAGAGAGAGAGTTGGTCTTGAAATGAATTCTCTCAAATCAACATGATAATATAGAGAAATGGACTCCAAATTGAGAAGGGCCATATGTGGTGAAACGGGCTTTCTCAGGTGAAACATTGATATTGGCTGAGATGGATGGAAATTATTTGCCTCATCCTATAAATTTTGATGCTGTGAAGAAGTACTATGCTTAAAAAAAAGAGAGAATGAAAAAAGAGAACTCAAGGCAAAAACCTTAAATGGGTGGTTTGAGTTATAGGAGGTTTATCTAAGTTTAAAACCTAAAAAGACAGCTTAGATAAGGAGAATACAACATCAAATTTAAAAATTCATTGCCATGAGGCTAGCAAATTTAGAAGAGCTCTAACTTGTTAAGTGCATCAGATGGTTTGATTTTCAAAAGAACCTTGAAATTTGTTATCATGATTATCTGACTGTTCATTTTTGGGCATTGTCTCCCCATACCTATCTTTGTAATTCTTTCTTAGCCAAAGTTTGCCAACTTTTTTGCTAATAAAAGATATTTTTCTTCATTCTTTGTGTGCCTCTTCTGTTGATTATTTCCTAACTATTCTTATTCGTTTTTCAGTAATACCTTGCAATGGAAGAAATGTGTGAATACATTCTTACTTTTTGATATTGAATAATGATTGATAAATAAATAATAAACATGAAAGATTTTTACATTACATTGGAAAGGTCAGGAGTGATAAAGGCAAAATTGAGATGTTCAGTTCTTGATAAGGACATTGAATTTGGAAAAGAGATTACTTGCATAAAGGATATGAGAATTAAATGAAAGAGATAATTGAAAGTTACGCTAACTTGGTCTTTGAAGAACAAAGGGTTCGGGGCCCAAGAAAAAGCTTGAAAAACTTGAGTACTACAATTGAATAGAAATTAATTAGCCAGCATTTGCATAGCATGTATTGAATTTCGTACGCATTGCATTTTGCATAACAATACTACATTCAAGAAAATATAGTGCATAAATTCAAGGAGTAGGGATATTTCAGGATCCCACATGAAGAAGACAGATGTGAAGACTTTTTGATTTTTCAATTCTCATTTAAGAAAAAACTTGTGAGGTAAATTTTTAATCCTTGGAAAAAGATATCTTTTGGTATCAGGATCAATTTGTAAAACCCTTGGGCATGATCTCATATTCAAACACGATCTTCAACTCTTCTAGATATGATTGTTAATGAGCCATTTATTTTTTCAAAGTTCTGTTGCCTCTATTTATAGAAGCCATTTATTTTTTCAAAAAGTCATTGAACCTTTGTTTATAGGAGCTTTGTTTATTTTTTCAAAGTCGTTGAGCCTTTTTTTAGAGGAGATATGTTTATTTTTCCAAAGTTGTTGAGCCTTTGCTTAGAAAGCTTTGTTTATTTTACTCAAAGTCGTTGAGCCTCTACTTAGAGGAGCTTTGATCAAAATTTTAACAAAAAAAGTAACAAAAAAATTAAAAAAAGTAAAAAAAAAAGTGTTCAGTTGAGTCTTGAATGGGTGTTTATGTCTTTGCACAATTCTTGTTTCACAGAAAATGTGTAAAGAGGGGCAGCTACAGATACCCAATTTGGTTCAGGCCCAGATCAATTGGGCCTAGTCCAAATGGGTAATATGGGCTCATTTTTTTTAATTTTAATTTAATTTAATTATTTTTCATTGTTATTATGATTATGATTATTATTATTATTATTTATTAATATTTTTTTATTTATCTATTATTATTATTATTTTTTAGTTATATATTAATATATTTTATTATTTATCTATTATTTTTATTTTTATCTTTTTTTTCTTAATCAATTTTCGACTGGGATTAGGGTTAGGATTAGAAAAAATTGGAATGAATTTGACCGTGAATTTGGGGACTAATAGAGTTGAGATTGGATTCAAAGTTTGAATCCCAATCCCAGATGGAATTGAGATTGATCAGAAATTTTTCTAATCAATCCCTATAAATAGATGTTAAAACAGAACCCAAGGACACAAAAAGAACATGGAGGAAGAAAGGAAAAACAAAAAAAGGCATTAAAAATGTCAGGAGCAATCTTAGGAATTTTAGAAACGTTTTAGGGAATTTTTGGCGATTTTTTTTGGGAATTTCTGGAAATTCCAGATTCTGGTAGAATTTTTCGACGAACCTTGAATTTTTTGGTGACTTTTTTGGCACCGGTTGAATTTTTTGGCTAGTTACCCAATTTTCGACGTACCATTTTCAGAAACCGACCAACTTTTCGGTGAACTTCCTACGAACAACCCAGATTTCTACAATATTTTTCAGAATCCAACGAGATTCAACCGGTGTTCTTGGGATTCTTTTAGAGAGAATGAAGAGAAAAAGGGATAAAAGAGAGAGAGGGAGGGAAATAATCTATGAAAAAATAGAGGTGGGAGTCTTTTATACCCAGCTAAAATGACGTCTTTTTGGCATTAGTAAAACCCAGAGGATCTGCGTATTTTTGTTCGGGCAACCTGACCTATAGCACAACTCGCTTTTGACCCGTGTTCGACTCGCTCCTCAGTCATCAAACTGAGTTGAGTCGAATCACTTGAGTTGCACCAAGCCGAGTTGAATCCAAGACGAGCCGAGCCGATCCAAGGTTTTTTATTATTGTTATTATTATTATTATAATTTATTGATTAGATTAGAATTATTTGGTATTCTTTATTTTATTTTATTTTATTTTTTTAATGATTTTTCTAAAATAAAATTCCTAAAACAAAAAAAAAATTTTTTTGAGGAAAAGTTGAAAGTATCAATTTTCTTTAAAGATAAAATTTTTAAAGATAAAAAAAATATTTTGAAGGAAAGTTGATTGTATCAATTTCTTTCAAACACAAAAAAATTTTTTAAGGGAAAGTTGAAAGTATCAATTTTCCTGAAAAATAAAAGGTTTTAAAAAAATAATTTTAGGAAAAAGTTGAAAGTATCAATTTTTCTTAAAAATAAAATTTTCAAAAAAAAAAATTTTAGGGAAAGTTGAAAGTATCAATTTCCCTTGAAAGTAAAATTTCCAAAAATATTTTTGAGAAAAAGTTAAAAGTATCAATTTTTCTCAAAATTAAAATTTCAAAATTAGAAAAAATATTTTTGGGGAAAAGTTGGAAGTACCAAATTTCCTTAAAAATAAATTATCAAGAAAAGCATTTTAAGGAAAAGTTGAAAGTATCAATTTTCTTTAAAATAAAAACTTCTAAATTTTTTGAAGAAAAGTTGAAAGTATCAATTATACTTGTACAAAAGCAATGGGTTTTTTAAAATGAAAAGAAAATCATTTATATCAAAAGTTGAATCATTATTCTTTTTATTTTATTTTATTTTTTCTTTTCTTTTCTTGAAACTTTTTAATGTTAAATAATCTAATGATGGAGTCTCTGCAAGTGACACAGTAGTTTTCTTGTATACTCTTGAGGTGAGAGAATTTTTTTAATTTTCTACCAAAAGTATTGGAGTTAATTAAGAATAATTTTCAACAATTAATTGCTTAGTAAAATTTTTAAGGCTTATTGGATAACATGAATTTGAGCTGGTACCATCTTTCAATAAGCGTTGTGAGGGTGCTATAACCTTCCTCACTCGTAACTGAACTCTTGAACCTTGTTCTAGTTAGTAGACCCGAACCTATTCTTAAGGACCCTTAGTCAAGCTTAGGTGCTCCTTAAAAGGATAGATTCCTTAGGTGGCCCAATCACAATAAACCAAAAAGATTGGCAGCAACTCCTAAAGTCAATGTCTAGTGATAGATCCCTAGATCTAGACGTTATAACAATGCTAATGCTACTTATGACTCATCCTAAGATTGTAGCCATTCTATAGAAAATTACATGTCATTTAAGTATAAAGTGCCAAGTTTGGTTGAAACTGGTTTGGTGAATTTTGATCAATAAGCGAAGTCGAGTGTCATTTGAAATCCTTTGCCTAACCATACAGCGACATAATTTTGAGGAAGTTTTTATCAATGCCTATCATTTTTGTCATTTAAGGAAATAATGCAAGTTTTATGAACATTTGAGAGTTTTTTTTTTATTTATCTTTCATCATTTTAATAAAATGATATATGCATTTAATTTCATTTACTCTTTTACTCCATTGCTTTTATATATATATCCTTTCATATTTCACCCATTCCTATATTTCAAATAATGAATATTCAAATAATCATGACAATAATTCAGGATTAAATTTTGAAAAGCATTATTTTATATTGGTGAAATTGATAATTTGAGACTTTTAATCTATTGAGATTACTAAAGTAAAAAAAGTCAAATTTTATGAAATGAGTTAGAATCAGCAAGGAGTTGTGCCCATTGAAAGATGAAAGTAATGTAGTATGTGGTCTTGTGATGGTTCATTCATAAGTTTGCTTTTAGTCAATAAATGTTCTTCATTGAAAGTGTTCATGTTTAAAATGAGAAATGGCCATATTTCTTCTACCTTTTATACACAGAGTAAAATTATCCATTTGTCACCCTTTTGAGTCTATTATTTTGAAAAGAAACCCACTAGGGATCACTATTCACATCAAGGGTAAAGTTTGAAAAAAACTTAAAAGAAAGTGAAGGTCCCTAATGATGAAAAAGAAAGCAAAATTCTTTTATGCTTGAATCGTTCTTAAAAAATGATGAAAAAGTGCAAAATAAAAAGTGAATAAGAAAATATGAAGAAAAAAAATGAAAAAAGAGAAATGAAGAAAAAATAAGAGAGAATTGATAAAGGATGAGGCAAACGTTAAAGTGTTTCACATGAAGAGAAATGATCTTTTGGGTTATAACCTTCAAATACATTTTGGACTTATTTTATGCATTTTTTTTCATAACCCCTCACCTTAGCCTACATTATATACCTTAAAAGTCCATTTTGATCGAATGTGAATGCTCGAATTAAGGAATCATTGATTGAACTAAAGCAAGCTTGTGTTTAGATGTTTTGGGATTTTGATGAAAATATCACTAATAGATCAAGAGAAAAAAGAATGAAAAAAAAAGATGAGAAAAAGATGTACAAAAAATAAAAAAGAAAAAAGAGGAAAAAGAAATACTTTAATTGAAAACATTAAATGGTTATTTAAGTAAAAAATGAGATATTTGAGCTGTAGACTTGAAAAACAACTTTAATGTATAAAGATTAATATCATTTAAGATCTCATGGGGGTATAGATAATGCTTGGATTGATGAGCTCAAAGATCAAGAATATTAATAGAATGAGTTTTTGAAAAAGAATTCAAAATTAATTTTTTTAGAATTGTCTAAATTTTCATTATCTTAGATGTTGTGAACCCTTCCAAGTCCTTATCTTGGTAATTTACTTTGAAATGGTTTTCTTTTTGTCTATTTGTTTCTTTACTAGACTTGTTCTCATAATGAATATCCTTTCTTTGATTTTTCTTGTTCTTTACCATTTATTTTTTCCTTTCTACTACAAAATATTTTTCATATATTGACGTTTGGTTATACTAACGGTCAAATTTTATCAATAAAAAAAATTTTTACTGATGAATTTTTAATATTATTAGAATATACCATACTTATACCAACAATTTATTTAACCGTTAGTATAAATAAACCTTTTCTAATTGTGTACGACTATTCCTCAGTATAAATATGTTATATATTGACAGTTATTAATGTAATCGTTAGTATAGACTCAAAACAAAAAAGACTATTGGCTTAAAAAAATTAAATGGGATTATTAAATGTATTTTTGACCAAAAACACCTTCAATAATCCATTCAAAAAATTTTGAAGAAGGATTATTGAAGGCGTTTCAGCCAAAAATGCCTTCAATAATCCATACAAAAATTTTTTTATATGGATTATTTACTAACGGTTAAATTTCATCAATAGAAGAGACTTTTAATGACGATTTTTTAATATCGTCAGAATATGCCATACTTATAATAACATTTTATTTAACCGTTGATATAAATAAACTTTTTTTGACAATATATGACTATTCGTCAGTATAAATATATTATATACTGATGTTATTAACATAACTGTCAGTATAGGCTCAAAACAAAAAAACTATTGGCTTATAAAAAATTGATGGATTATTGAAAGCATTTTTGGCTGAAAATGTTTTCAATAATCCATTGAAAAAATTTAGAAAGGATTATTGAAAGCGTTTTTGGGTAAAAACACCTTTAATAATCCTTCATAAAAATTTATTAAGAGGATTGTTGAAGGTATTTTTGGCCAAAAATGTCTTCAATAATCGCCTAGAAAAATTTGAAAGGGGTCTAAAAATACCTTCAATAATCCAAATAAAAAATTTTGTTGAGGGGATTATTGAAGGTTTTTTTGACCAAAAACGCCTTCAATAATCCTTCATAAAAATTTATTGAAAGGATTATTGAAGATAATTTTTGGCAAAAAAACTCCATCAATAATCCCCTAAAAAAATTTAGAAGGGATTATTGAATGTGTTTTTGTCTAAAAATACCTTCAATAATTCAAACAAAAAAAAATTTATTGAGGGGATTATTGAAGGCATTTTTGGCCAAAAACACCTTTAATAATCTCTTGAAAAATTTTGGAAGGAATTATTGAAGGTGTTTCTGACAAAAAATGCCTTGAATAACCCAATGAAAAATTTTGGAAGGAATTGTTGAAGGTGTTTTTGACAAAAAATACACCTCGAATAATCTAAAAAAAAATAATAGGCTTATGAATTTAAATCATTTTCTTTACCTCCACCTTCGACCAACTCTACATACTTAATCTCCACCTCTGACCAACTCTTTCTACCTCTCATTGACTCTACAAATTTAAACCTATTAGCACCCATTTTGTTTTAGAGCTTAATCAAAGTTGAAGCATCAGGACTCTCGTCATTTTTCAAAAGTATTTTTTATTTTTTGCCTTTTAATTTTGTGTTATCGAGCATGCCTTTTTTTGTATTTTTGGCTATATTGGATAAATCTAGGCTCAGTTTTTGTCACCTTGAAAAAGGAAAGGCCTGAAAATGTTATTAGCGGCATTGTTTTTGTTAATGGAATAGCTTCAATAGGAAAAATAAATAAAAACTTCGACTGTTCTACTATGGATTAGTGGTTTTTTGATAAATGTTACTACGGAACTTGCAGTTGGGGTAGAGCTTCTCTTCTTAATCTAGTAAGTAGCTTATCCATAGGCCTTTCGGATAAAAACATCACAACAAAAAATCCTTCTTTTTGAAATTTAATGCCTGTTTTGCTTTTACAAGAATTTCTTAAATAACAATATGGCTTATTAGGAAATGAATTGTGTGACTCCAATATTGGAACAAGAGTTGTAGTAGATCAATATGCATATGATGTGAACAATCTTTAAAATATTTTTTAGAATATATTGAGGTTCAGCCATTAGTAATGGCAGCGAGAGGATTTTTTGATGCAAACTTCAAGCACTATGCTTACAGACATTCAATTATAGATATTAATGTTCTTTTTTAATTTTTGGATTTGATACAATAATGTTAGTTCTTGACTTATTTTAAAATTGGGGATTATAAAACAATTTGGTTGTTTTATTTCAAATGTTATTAAATATTTTTACTTTTTTGTGTATCTTTACTTTATATGAAACCATATCATATTATGATTATATAAATTAATATTAATAATTGAAAATATAATTCAAAAAAAAATATTTTTACCGACACCTTAAAATTTATATTGATGCCTTAAAACATACAAGTCTAATACTAATGAGCATTAACCATCAATATAGGCAAGAAAAATTCAAACATACAAGTTTATGGGTGTTAACCGTTAGTAAATGGTATAATAGTGAAACACACAACGGATGCTATACCAATAGATATATATTTAGTGATAGTCTTGAACTATAGGTATATCTCTGTAAGCTATTTTGACATCTTTAAAACTGTCAGTAGAGGTCTATACCGATAAGGGATACACTGACGGTTAAAAATTCATTGGAATACACATTTTGATTATTGGTATAGGGTTTATGGTGCTATTCTAATTGATTTTGAGGTTTTACCAATGCTATTTTTAGCATCACTATATGTCAGATTTCTTGTAGTGTTCTCATGATGAATTGAATTAAGTGATGGATTACATTAGTCATCAAATTGGAATTATGATGAATGAACAAATGATTAATATGAAAGATTTGTATTATTTCAAAAGGCTAGTTGAAAGTGATTAGGGTAGATCAAAAATGAAATAAGAATGATGGAAAAGGTTTAAAAAGATGTTGATCCTTGTGGCTTACAAATTAAGAGAGAAACATTCCAAATGCTATGATCAAATGATAAAACTAGTGAAAGAAAATTTTGGGTTGCAAATCAATTAATACATTTACTGGGTAGTTTTAAAGAAATTAAAAAAGAACATAATGGGAAGCTAAAAAGGAAAGAAGACATGAAGAAAGTCTTGAGAACCTTATACCACAATTAGAGATGCATGACATTGATTTTTGCATTTCATGCATTGCATTCATGGCATTGATTGCATTAATTCTGACTTTTAAGTTTGAAATCGAAATTTTGAAAATTTTCATGAAAATTTTGGACTTGACAATTCTTGATTAAAAAAATGTTGAATATGTGTGACATGACAAGATTTAAGATTAGCTGAAAGATGATGAGATTTAAGCCCAACTATATTGGCATAAGAAAAAGGTTGATTTTTGAAGTTTCAAAACCTCTATTAAAAAGGAGCTTTTCAAGATAAGAAACAATTTGTAAGACCTTGAAGTATAATTTTCAAAACTTGCAAACATAATTTATAAAACTTCAAGGCATGATCCCTAAAACCTCCCGATACCTTTTTAGATTTGATTTTTTAAAAGTTTCAAAACCTCTAGTTAGAAAAGCTTTTTAGTTGCAAATTTTAAAATTTCATAGTTTCTAGTTATAGGAGTGTCATAATGTGTGAGCTTGGAAAACCCGATCGCTAGACTTAAGGAATGGAAAAATGAGCTGGTGCTAAAAATCATTTTTGATAAAACCAAAAAAATGAGGAGTCACCACCAATTATTTTTAGGATGTGATTGATTACCAAAAAATTTATCCTTTTAATAAAACATTTAAAAGATTTAAAAATTTTATAAAAGAGCATTTTAAGGTCTATGAAAATCACATTTGGGTCTGGTAGTTAGTTAAGCATGAGGAATGATTAGTACCTCTACAGTACTTATTAAAGACGGTACCAATTAATTGTATGTTATCCTTAGATTTTGATAAAAACATCCTATTTTTAATGTTTAGAAACTAATTCCTTTGATTATTCCAAAAATCAAATCTTTTTTCCTTTCGAAGGCAAATCATTTTTAGTTTTTTTTTAAAGCAAAACAATTTATTTTTGGATTAAGATAAAAATGTCCTAAGTATCAACACACTTTTTTCACTCTTCTATATTTAGATAGAGCTTTGAAAATGCATCTTATTCAAGATTGTCTAAATTGCCCCATAAAACTAAGATAATATCTCACATAAATAATAACTATTAAAACTCACTTTATATTTAGGCCAATTTCTCAAAAGTTATATTTACTTAAAATATTATATTATTTTAAAATAATTTTTTTTGGAAAATCTTATTTTAAAAAAACCATGCATGCATGCATGAACATAATAATAATATGAATGCATAATGATTGAACATGAATAATAAAATATGAATGTATTACAATTAAAGAATGCATGTGACAACAAAATAAAATGAATTGTAGATGCATGAATGGGATGAAAATGTTGGTTTTAAGGTTTGGGGGTTGGTTTGGTTTTTCAAGGTTTCAGGTAGGTTTAGGGTCTAGAGTAGGGTTTAGGGTTTGGTTTAAAGTTTAGGTTTTAGGGCTTAGAGTTGGGGTTTAGGGTTTGGTTTAGTGTTAGCATTAGGATTTAGGATTTAGGCTTTAGGTTTAAGGTTTGTGGTTTCTTGGAAATTGCATGTAACAAAATTACAAGAATGCCATTGATGAAAATGCAAACTTTGATGCAAAATTACAAAAATGCCATTGATAAAAATGCAAGCATTAATGGATGGGAATAATGTGACAAAAATTACCAAAATGCTACTAATAAAATATGAATGTATTACAATTAAAGAATGCATGTGACAACAAAATAAAATGAATTGTAGATGCATGAATGGGATGAAAATGTTGGTTTTAAGGTTTGGGGGTTGGTTTGGTTTTTCAAGGTTTCAGGTAGGTTTAGGGTCTAGAGTAGGGTTTAGGGTTTGGTTTAAAGTTTAGGTTTTAGGGCTTAGAGTTGGGGTTTAGGGTTTGGTTTAGTGTTAGCGTTAGGATTTAGGATTTAGGCTTTAGGTTTAAGGTTTGTGGTTTCTTGGAAATTGCATGTAACAAAATTACAAGAATGCCATTGATGAAAATGCAAACTTTGATGCAAAATTACAAAAATGCCATTGATAAAAATGCAAGCATTAATGGATGGGAATAATGTGACAAAAATTACCAAAATGCTACTAATAAAAATTCAAAGTTTAATGCATGGACCATGTATGAAAATAAATTTATTAAAAACCTAGGAATATTTAAAAATATATTACAAGCTTAATAAGTTTAGGTTTTAGGGCTTAGAGTTGGGGTTTAGGGTTTGGTTTAGTGTTTGCGTTAGGGTTTAGGATTTAGGCCTTAGGTTTAGGGTTTGTGGTTTCTTGGAAAATGCATGTAACAAAATTACAAGAATGCCATTGATGAAAATGCAAACTTTGATGCAAAATTACAAAAATGCCATTGATAAAAATGCAAACATTAATGCATAGGAATAATGTGACAAAAATTACCAAAATGCTATTAATAAAAATGCAAAGTTTAATGCATGGACTATGTATGAAAATAAATTTATTACAAACCTAGGAATATTTAAAAATATATTACAAGCTTAATATGCATGTAATAGAGAGGTAAAAATAGATCAAAACTAAGAATTTTAAAAATTTAAAGACAAGTTCCACCATTTTTTTTTAAATTCATGCAAATAATCATAAAACCACCTAAAAGCCTACTAATCTACCTTTTTTATTCTTTGCAATTTTGATTAAACACCTAGAAAACTTAAAAATCATACCAAAAACATAAGTAAACATATATGAAACAAACAACTTTTAACCACCATGCTAGGAGGAGAGGTTGGCCAAACACTTCATTTGGCATCCATACTCATGCTTTCATTTCATTTAGCTTAACCATGCATTAAACATTAAAGTAATCATCATATGGAGGCAATTTTATAACAAGTGGATTTTCAAGAAAAATGTAACAAACTAACAAATAAGGAAACCATGAAAACATACTTATTTAGCCAAACACTATACACAAACCACTAAACTAACCAACATACATGCAAATAACAAGTAACTAGTAATCTAAACATCCATACACATAATTTAAAGGAAGAAAAACATTCAAAATGAGCCAAGGGAGGTTTGACCATGTGAGGAATAGGGGTTGGCCAACCCTCCCATAAACATTTTAATGGTGGACTTGTTTGATTTTCCTTGAGCCTTTTAGCTTCAAACACAACTATTAATTAGTTGGATGAAAACTTGTATCAAGCTTGGATTTTAAGATGAATAACTATGGATTTCTAAAAAAAAGAAAGAAAAATTAATAGGTAAACAAGATGAGAATGATATGAAAATGTAATTGAATGCTATAAAAAACAAAGGAAACACTAGTAGAAATTATACCTTTTGTAAGCTTCTCCAAAATTTTTTACTTTTTTTTTCTTTTCCTTTCTTATTTTTCACGCCACTTTTACCCCCTTAGATTAATTTTTCATCTAATGGCCATCATTTCTCCCTTGTTTTTAGCATTGGATGTAGCCCCTCAAGATGATCTGATTGTTAAGAATGCTCATGTCTAAAATTTACATTTTTAATGTTATTGGAACTAAGTGAAAAGACCTTTTTACCATAATTAGAAAGTTTTGGGTTTTTATGCAATTTCTTGAAGAATCGTGATCCCTTCACTTTTAGGATTTTAAAGTACCAAAAATTTTAAAATAGTATAAAATTATGATCTAGAAGTTTTCGTGGCAAACCGACCTCAAAAAGGTCAAATTATGAAATTACCCCTTAAGGGTATTTTGGAATTTCACATCTTTCGAGGTGTAATTAAGGTTTTTAATGCACCAAAAATACCAAATAATTTGAAAACATGATTTGAAGCATTTCGTGAAAAAATGACCTTAAAAAGTTCAAATTATGAAATACCCCTAAGAGTATTTTAGTAATTTCATGATTTCGAGATGCGATCTAGGTTTTTAATACATTAAAAATCATGAAATAATATAAAACCATGATCTTGAGCATTTTGTAAAACAATCAACTTTGGAAAGGTTAAATTATGAAAATATCACTAAGGGTATTTTGGTAATTTCACACCTCTCATGGTGCAATCAAGGTTTTTGATGCTCCAAAAATCTTGAAATAATATTTTAATATGATTTGAAAATTTTTACAAAAATTCAATATAAAAAAGGTCAGATTACGAAAATACCTTTGAAGGGTAGGTCGATAATTTTATCATTTTCAAAGCATAATCAAAATTTTCAGCACGTTAAAATCAAAAATATCATTTTCAAGCCCTATTAGTCCTATTTTGTTGTGAATTTTGAAGATTGACCTAAGTTTAATACGATTTGACTGATTTTAATGAATTTTGATTAAATTTGACCTTATTTGACCCAGTTTAACTAGGTTTCACCCCAGAGTGTTTGAGTTAGATTGGTCTTAATTTTGATTTTAAAAACTTGTCAAAATTAAAGAATTGTTGGATTTGAACTAGGTTAGACTTTGAAAGCTTTAAGTTGGTCGAATTATGCTAGGACAAAATTAGGTGTCTACAACTATTACTCTTTGCATATTTATGACAATAAAAAATAATGCAAAAATAAGATAAAGACCAAATATACTAATTTTTTTCAAGACTAGGATTGAAAGGAGTAGTTGCTTTCTTTTCCCTTTTTTTTTTTGTTTTTTAAGTTTTGAAAGCTAAAGGCTAAGAAATTTTAAAAATCTTATTTCGAAAAGGCTTCTATAAACATAGGCTAAGGAAATTTAAAAATCACTTTGAACAAGGCTCCTATAATTATAGATAAGGAACTTTAAAAATTTCATATTGAAATGGCTCATATAAAAATAGGTTAGGAATTTTAAAAAAAAATCTTGTTTTTAAATGGGCTCTTATAAAAATACGTAAGGGATTTTAAAAATCTCATCTTAAAAAAGGTTAAGAAAATCTTATTTTGAAGAAGGCTTTTATTAAAAAAAAAAGAACAAGGGACTTTAAAAATCTCATTTTAAAAAAAACTCCTATAAACATAAGCTAAAAAACTTTAAAAATCTCATTTTGAAAAAGAGCTCCTACAAAAATAGGCCAAGGAAATTTAAAAATCCCATTTCGAAAAAGGCTTTTATAAAAATAGGTAGAAAACTTTAAAAATCTCATTTCGAAAAGGGTTCTTATAAAAATAAGTAAGGGACTTTAAAAATCTCATTTTAAAAATGACTTCTATAAACATAGGCAAGGGAACTTTAAAAATTTCATTTTGAAAAATGTTTGGGTTGAATCTAAGAGCTTGGAAATGATTTTTTTTCTTTGAGGATAGTTTATTTTCTTTAGGTTTTTCTTGGAATGTGTTCTTTTTTGATAATGAGTTTGCTTTTCCATAATCAAATTCATTCAATGTATGTAATGAATGCAAGGTATATGGTATATGTCATGCAAGGCATATAGTATATGTCATGCAAGGCATATAGTATATGTCATTCGAACAATTTTGTCCACATCATGCACTTATATTTATGGAAATAAAGTTTTTATGGCCATAGTTATTTCCAAGTTTACAATTATAAATAGGTCATCAACAATCAAATCATATTCATTTGATCAAAGTCTTTTCCTCAACTTAAGCATTCTTCCATCTTTTTTTCTTTACTGATCATTTTGCCTTGAGTTTTTCAATAGTTATCTATTAAACTTTGCCCAAAGGCGTCATCATCCACCATTTATCATCATTATTTTCCATTTCTTGGTTTTCTTCATTTTTCACTTCATTCATTCATTTTTCTTTCAATCATCATTTCATCCTCCATCATTTTCATTTTACATTGTTCAGTTTATCATCTATTTCATTCATTCATTCATTTTTTTCATTTTTTTAAGCCTTGTTTTTTTATTATCGTTATCCTAAAACCTTTTTTAAGCATGTTTCAATTTTATTTATGAGAATTATCAATCATTACCAACAATATTATGCCAGATGCAACATCTTTTTCAATCAATGGATAAGCAAAAAAGATTTGAACAAAGAAACAAAGGGTATTCATTGTAATCTTGGTTAACTTGGTTCACAAGTTAGTTGGAAAAAGGAAAATAAATGTATCATTTAGAGTAAGAGAAAAGTGAGCAAGCAAGAATGGTATCAAGGATTTACTTTCAAATTTTCCAATACTAAACACCGGGATGGATCTAAATCATTTATACCTTATCATTTTTTGAAAATCCTATCTCATTAATAGCTCTGGTTAATGTTGACCCATTGAACTATAATCATGCCCCTTGATTGGATGACAATGATCTATTTTCCACTTCTTTTATGTTGCTACCCCCTTGTCTTTTTAGTTTAAATTTGTGGCTCAATCATTTCTTCAATTTCCTCCATATACCTAAGCCATTTTTTTGAGTTTTCAACTTAAGTATCTCCCCTTATGACACAGATTGTCCTTTTTAGGGTTTTTAATCCAAATCCTCCTCATTTTTTTTTAAGTTTTTATTTTGTTTTGTTTTTTTATTAAGTTTTTATTTTTGTTTTTTATTTTAAAGTTTTTTTTAAGCAAAGTATTTATTGATAGCATATGAGTTTATAGGGTTTGGCAATTCATCTCCATCCGTTTCCACCAAAATTAGTGCTCTGCCAAATAATGCTTTCTTAACCACATATAGACCTTCCTAATTGAATGTCCATTTTTCTTTATTGTCATACTAATTGGGTAATATTATTTTCAAAACTAATTCTCTTTCATGAAAGCATTTAGGCTTTATCTTCTTATCATGTGCCCTTATCATTCTTTTCTACATTTAGCCATGACTGAGTGCTGTAAGCTTTTTTTTTTTCAATCAAATTTAACTATTCATAATGATTGCAAACCCATTCTGCTTCTTCCAATTATATTTCCATCAAGACCTTTAAAGAAGGATTTTCTACTTCAATTGGCAAAACCACTTCCATTCTATATACCAAAGAAAAAAAAGTTGCCTTAATAGAAGTGCGAACTAATGTTCTATAGGCAAGTAAAGCAAATGGTAACTTCTCATACTAGTTTTTATAGGTATCAATCATTTTCTCCAATATCCTTTTAATATTCTTATTAGTTGCCTCCACTACTCCATTCATCTTGGAACGATAGGATGCTAAGTTATGATGACATATCTTAAACTGAAAAGCACACTTCCATCCTCATTTTATTATTTAGATTGTTGTCATTTTTAGTAATTCTTTCAAGTAGCCTATATTGGCAAATTATTTCCTTCTTTAAGAATCTGCATACAACTAATCAGGTTGTGCTGGCAAAGGATGTTGCCTCACCCACTTTATAAAATAATCAATTGCCACAAAAATGAATGGGTCCAATCACATTTATTCCTTACATAGAACAAGGTCATAGAGGCACCAATACATGTAATGGTATTATAGGAGCATGGATCTTATCCATGTAAATCTTGCATTTATGACATTTTTTTGCATAGTTAATACAATCACTCTTTAATGTCAACCAATAGTATCCTGCACTCATTACTTGTTTTGTCATCATGTGGCTATTCGCATGCATTTCGCATATTCCCCCATACACCCTTTTAAGTTTCTTTTTTTTTTCTTTGCTTCTACAACATCTACACATCTTAGCAATATTTAATCTTAAATTTTCTTGTACAATACTATCCCATTAAGAATGAATCCTAATGCCAGTCTCTTTAAAATTATCTTATCATTTTTCAATGCATGCTTGGGATATTTTTGATACTTTATATATTTCATGATGTCATGATACCAGGGCTGACCATCAATTTCCTCCTTTACACCTACACAATGTGCCAAAAATTTGAGAGTCTATATCTTGATAGGTTAATTTTCAACATTTGCATTTAGTTTAAACATTGTTGATAATATGGCCAGAGCATCAGCTATTTGATTTTCTTTTTTAGGCACATGTTGAAATTGGATGTCTTCAAATCATTTTATCAACCCCTTAATATACCTTTGACATAACACCAGTTTCGGGTCTCTCATTTCCCATTCACCTTTCAACTAATAAATCACCAATGTTGAATCCTCAAAGACTTTTAAAGTCTTGATCTTTCTATCTAAAGCCATTTGCAAACCTAAGATGTATGCCTTATATTCTGCTATGTTGTTGTTATAGTAAAAAGATAATCTTGTAGTGCTGAGGTAATACTCTTTATCTAGGGATATTAATATAGCTTCGATGTCATGTCCCAAAACATTTGATGCCCCTTCAAAGAACATATTTCATGTAGTCACCATAGATTTTTCCTTTTTTATTGACATAATAGCCATCAGATCTTCATTTAGCAATTTGAATATCATCAGCTTGAAATTATTAGTGCCTTGGTTAGTAAAGAAATCCATTATGGCACTTCCCTTAAAAGCTTTCTGAGCTACATATATAATATCATATTTAGAAAGCATGATTTGCCATGTTACTATTCTTCGTAACAAAAATGCTTTTTTTGAATATGCACTTCAGAGGATCTAATTTTAATACCAACAAGGTTGTGTGATAAAGCATGTATTACCTAAGCCAGTGAGTAGTTCATATTAAAGCACAATACATCTTCTTAAGCTATGAATATTTAACTTTATAATTAGTGAATTTCTTATTTAGATAGTTGATGGTTTGCTCATTCTTGCCAATCCTATCCTGCTATTCGAATACACATCTTATGGAAGCTTCATTCATGGTTAAATACAAGATCAAAGGCTTTATCACCATCAGAGGTATTAGTACTATTGGATTTGTTAGATATTCTTTGATTTTATTGAAGATGTCTTGGCATTTTTCATTCTATTCCCTAGTGTCACGCTTTCTAAGCAACTTAAAGATAGGGTCACATTTAGATATGAATCGAGCAATATTATTTAATCTCCCTAAAAAACTCTTTACCTTTTTTTGTGTTTGTACAGGTGCCAATTTTGTGATTGCCTAAATTTTGTTAGGATCTACCTCAACTCCTCTTTCACTGACCATAAATCTTAGCAATTTTTTTTATTTCACCCAAAATGTGCACTTTGCCAGATTTAACATAAGCCGATACTTGTGCAGCCTTTCAAAAAGCTTTTCAAGGTTCTCTACATGATCTTCGCCTTTCTGAGACTTTGTAAGCATATCATCAACATAAATTGCAATCTCTTTATGCATCATATCATGAAAAAGGGTAACCATTACCCTTTGATAAGTAGCATTGGTATTTTTCAATCCGAACGGCATGATCTTATAATAGAATGTTTCTCACGTTGTCATGAATGTGATTTTTTCCATGTCTTCCTATGCCATCTTAATTTGATTATAATTAAAAAATCCATATGTGAAGAAGAATGCTTTACTGTGTTGTCAACAAGAGTGTCAATATAAGATAATGAAAAATTATCTTTAAGCTAACTTTATTTAGACCCCTATAATTCATGCGCATTCTTACCACTTCATCTTTTTTGGGCACCAAGACTATATTAGCAAACCATTCAGGATATTTGGTTACAACTAAGAAGCCGATATTAAACTATTTCTTAACTTCTTCTTTGATCTTCAATAGCATCTCCGATTTCATATACCTTAACTTCTGCTATATTAGTTTGCAACCCAAAATCAATGGCAGCTTATGTTTTATAATGTCTATGTTGAGTCTTGGCATGTTCTGGTATGACCATGTGAACATGTCCATATACTCCTAGAGTAACTTCTTCAATCTCTGTCGTTTTCTTATGAAAGAGATGCACCCACTTTGACCTCTTTTTTATCCTCATTATCCCCAAATTAACTATATCAATGGGCTCTAAATGGAGTTTTATTGTTTTCTTCTGTTTTACTAGTATTATCAAATTTGGAAGCAATATGTAGTCTTTTAAGTCCTCATCATTAGGCTCGTTAACTTGAATAAAATTTTCAAAATCGAATCTGGAATAATCATCATGACTATCCATAATGTTAAGTATTCATAAACTTAAAAATTATTAAAATTATAAGGTTATAGATGAACATTTGGGCGAGAATGAAAGATGAATGAAAAAATGTTAAAATGAATTGGATAGGATGAAAAGATTATGTCATGAAAAAGGCATTGCATTTAACATTTTACTGATGATACTGAAAAATAAGCCCATACAAACTTGTTGCATGCCTTTAGGTAGAGGCATTTGGATTTCGGTTCAAAGATAATGAAAATAAACAAACTGGTCCTTACACTTCATCATTATTAAAAGGTAAAAAAAAGATCTTCTTCATTACCATTTTTTCATCCCTCTTTCTTGACTTGAGTCTCAACCTTAAGAAGGCCACCTTGACATCTTTTTGTAGGTATTCATGCTTCTAACATTAGAGGTAAAAATACCCTTCAGAATGGAAAGTGTCATAGAGGTATGGAAAAACCATCTTGCCTTATCCGATTGTTACCCCTTAAGGTAGGCCATTCTCTTATCTCTCTTCTCTTACATAGCTTTTCTCTTATCAGTAGCTACTGGTTAGTATCCTAAACCGAATATTTATTTATTTTTTAAAAACTCTGGTACTTATTTTATCCCTTGCAATGTTGACCCAAGACTTAAACCAGGTTGCCATTTTTTTCCTAGCATTTGTTTAACCATCATTCTTGTAGTCATAAATAGGTGAGGGATAGGTATTTAGCTTTCTTCAACATAAGTAATGTCAACAACTTCAAAGGTATGAAAAAAAATTCAAGCTCTTCTTTTGCAGCTTCCATGTAAAAGGGTTGTCAAAGTCTTGGTTACTAATAATATTTCTCTTCATCAATGTTTACTTGCTTTCCATTGACCACAAACTTTACCTTATAATGCAAGGATGACGATATTGCTTTAGTGGTATGGATCCATGGTCTCCCTAATAGACAACTGTATGATGATAAAATATCTATGACTTAAAATTCAACATTAAAGGTAAAAAACCCATTTGTAACGAAATCTTTGTGTCCCCAATCACTTTTCTTTTTAACTTGTCAAAAGCTCTAACTATCATGTGACTATTCTTCATGTATGAAAGATTGACCGACAATTTTGTCAGAGTGGCCATTGGCATAACATTGATGGAGGATTCATTGTCAATGAACACTTTCGCCATGGTATGGCTTTTACAGTTCACTATAATATGCAAGGCCTTTACATTTCCTCTCATTTCTAGCCAAATTTCATCATCATTCAATGTAATGAAGTTAGGAACCACCATACTTCCCATTAAATGATCCACCTTCTTGATCAAAATATCATGGTCTACATAAGCTTGGCTTGTTCCTTATAAATTCTTGGTAAACATACTCCTAAATGCATAACTGCTAAATGCGTATTTGTCTCATGTGTAGCTAAAAGTGGAGAAAATTAAAAATTTTGGACAATTTGGACATATTTTGGAAGATTTATGGTGAAAAAGATTAGTAAAGGCCAAACTAGTGTAATTAAGATACATTGCATTTTGAAGGAGTTTTCTTGATCCTTGCTTTTATAATTTTTTAAGCATTATTTCTAAAATTTTTCTTGTGATTTTTATGTTAATTTTGTTCATGTATTGACTTGTATTTTGCAGTAAAAATGAAATATAAATGCATGCAAGAGTCATAACAAGAAAAAGTGCACTTCTAGCATGGAATGAACTTTCATGAAGCATGCAAGTTGGCGTCACTTTTTGGCATTCAAAGCAGGACTTAAGTAGCTGATGAGCTAGTGATCTGGCATTATGAAGAGCTTTCATTGGCTATAAAGTGGACTTTTTGAGGCTACAAAACTCAAGAGGAATAGCTTCAGATGACAAACACCTTACAGCTGCTTTGAAACCTTACAGCAAGGAGAAAAGAAGAATCTAAAAGGCCCCTCATTCTTAGATATTTTGGAGAATTTTTTGGGGTTTAAAGCACCATTCACCTACCTATAAATAGAAGGAAAGCCTACCATTTTTAAAGACTTTAGCTTAGACTTTAGCTTAGGATTTACATTTTCTGTTTCTTTAATCTTATGCACTTTACTTTTTTCCATTTCATTTTCTTTTATTTTCTTACTTGCCAAATAGCTTTTAATTCCATTTCTAATTGATTCTTATTGTAATTTTCACTTTCCTAAAGTGTTTTTCAATGTTCTTTAAGATTTTCATAATGAAACTTCCAAATTTTTATGTTTTCTTGCTCAAATTCTTTTGATTTCTCGTTGATCTCAAATTTGGATTTGAATTCGTGCACCTAACCTCTTTGTAGCTTTTTAATTGAAACTCCTTGATTTTTTACTCATTTTTGCTCCAATTGTTTTTCATTATTTTGTAATTCATTAGGATTTAATGCAAAAAAAAGCCTTAAATTCAAACCACGTCGTCCAAGATCTAAATTGGAAGTTACGGTTGGAATCAAGTGGTAGTGCAATCCAAACATGAAAACCAATTTGATACTTGAATGATCTCTCCTTTAGGCTTTTAGTTTGTTTTTTTTTCAACATTTATATTCTTAGATTTACTTGTTTACTTGCTTATTTTCATTTCATTGCAATTTAACTCATGAATTTGATGGATGTTTGGATAAAATTTGTTAAAGATGTTTTGTTTTCTCTAGTTTTGCACACTTTTTAAGTTGCTAGTTCCTTGAGCTACTTTCCTTCTTAATTGTAGCAAATTTGTTCCTTAATATAGTTTTTCCCTTAGTTCTTTAATTGTTTTTTTAGATTTCATCTCGTGTTCTATTCATTTTGCATCCTTTAGATTTATAATAGCAGTTTAAATTTTTTTTTTTTCAATCTTGCAAGGTAGTTACGATTTTCACTTTTTACTTAAGTTTTGTAAATTTTGCTTTTCAATTGAGTTCCAAACATTTTTTTACTTTAGTTTTTTATGTGATTTTTCATTTTTGGGCTTTAGTTCATTTACGTTTTTGCCATTTAGATTCCTCTTTAATGTTGAAGTCAAGGTTTGGTTTATACTAGCTTTGAGTTTTCAGTTTTAATGTGGATAGTGTATTTTGCATTTTAATCACTTCATTCTTATTTCAAACTAGTTCTTACTTTGATTTAGCTATTGTATTTTACATTTTGTAGCATTTATTTACCCATTGTTCTTGTTCATTTGTTCATTTACTTAGTATTACATTTTTCATGCTTTATTGAATTTTAATTTTGTAGATAATTAGATTCCATACTTATATTGAAGATCCAACTATAGAAAGGTAGGGTGATAATAGATACTTAGCCTAGGAAATTCTTTAACTAATCTTTGTAGGATGATATCTTGACCGAAAGGTTACTATTATTACTTGTATGGGCTATGCAATTGCAAATTGACCTAATCAAGTTTTTGGCATTATTGCCAAAGATTAGGAATCAAGGGTCTTAGGCTAATATCATACTTCACCATGCTCTTTTGTATATTGGTTCACCCCTTTCGTTTAAATGGCTTAGGATAGTTGCTTAGTTTACTTAACCTTAGTGTAGATATTTAGAGTTAGCTATTATATTTGTGTTTAGGATTTATTTTCCCTTTCATGTAGGAGTATAATTCTTATGAGGTAATTGAGCATACATGTGGACCATGCTCGACTTTATTATTTTGATTATTACTTAGGACCATGGCCTAGTAAGGAAGATAAAGTCAAACGAGAGTCACCCTTAAAGCTTTATCCAAAACGTTAGATTCTCTAAAAAATCAAGTAAAGCCCATTAAAACTAGATATGATCTTAAGCTTACTTTTGTCCATAACCTTCCAAGCCAATATGATAATGGTTAAGTGTATAGTGGAATTTACCATAGTAATAGTTGTCTATATGACCAATTCTCTTATCTTACACAAACACCTACACTATTAAAACTTGAAAGGGTCACCCTAAGCATATATGGGATACTAGTTTGGGACATTCATGTAGTTCACCATCTCAGTACAACCTAACTTATCCTACGAAACTTGCATTACCACAATACCTTTCATGACTTCATTATTCTCCACCATCATTACAATTTCCTTAAGTACCATACCATGTTTCACCACAACAAACTTTTTCTTCATTGCAATACTATTCATCTTCACATCACTTTCCATCCACACTATATTCACCACTCCCTTCTATACAAGAAAAGACACTATCCTTAGAGGAGATGGTCATCAAAGAGCTTTAGATTCAAGAAAAGCTCTTTCAAGACCAAGAGACATTCATTAGGGCTCTTAGGCAATTTGGTCAAAATATACATACTTTAAATACTTATCTTTTATATTTTATGCCTAAGACTATAGAGTTACAACCTTGTTTGGAGGAAAATGAGGGGCATACATTAGGGTATCATTTAAGGAGATGATGTCCAATATAGATGGATGATGATGAAAAGCCCATTGTGGTGGAAGTGTCATATTTTTTTAACGTTGTAAAAGAAAAGATAGTGGAGACAGAGGATAAGCCTATGGCTAGGAAAGTTGATGATAGTGGATTATTCAGGGGAGATGAGATAGTGGATAGCATTCAAGAAGGAGTTGAGCTTAATATTCCATTCATGTCATTTCTCAAGTTCCTTGAGGATCACTTACCTGATCATATGGAAAGGCATGAAGTGGATTTATGTGTTGATAAGATAAGCTTACTAGATGGATTACTTAAGCCTTTAGACACATTCCTTTTTGAATTTAGTATCAAGCTTAAAAGTGAAGAGAAACTTGTTAGCTTTTCCATTCCATGATCCTATGCCTGAAATTATAGACACTTCGTTCTTAGAGCTTTCTTTAGATAAACTATCCATGTAGGAAAAAGTGAATGATATGGATTTTGGAGTGGATCGTTCAATTTCCAACCTTGAGTTGGATAAAGATCTTAGCATTGTTCTTGATCAAGAAAAATTTGGACCTCATAGTTCACCCATGTTGTTTTCTTAGTTCTTTGATATTTCATTGTATGATGATTTGAAAATGCATACGCCCACTTTTGATATCTTTGATAAGCTTAGTAAAAAGGATGAGGATGCTATAGAGGAAATTTTAAAAGAAGTGTCAAAAGTTAACAATATAAAGGGCTTGGATGATAATGATGTAGAGATATTTTCTACTTGCTTAGAAATTTCCTCAACCTCTGATTTTCATTTTGATACCATTGACTTTTCATCCTTTATGCTCACTCGTTCTATGTCATTCATGAAAGAATTTTTCATTTTAGAGCAAAAATCCATATTTTCTATGGTGGTACCTATATCATTAGTCTTGAGGCCAATGATCACCTCTATTGATCCATATTGCAATATATTTAGATTATTCATAGAGGTGGGATACAAATCTATCCTTAAGCATCAAGGTTACTTAAAGATTGTCATTACTTATTTAGTGTCAAGGAAAATTTGAAATGAGTAGATTCGAGAACTAAGAGTGGTGTGATTCTTTAACACCAATGAAAGTGAAGATTTTGACTTTAAATAAAGCACTTTAACCCAAGCTTTAAATTTCATGTCTTGTTTATTTGCTTATTTTGTTGTTTTTATGTTTGGCTTATCTTGTTTTTGTACATATTGATATAGTTTCTTTATGTAGTTTTTTTGTTTTTTTGTAGGTTGAATAAAAGCTTATAGTTAGAAGCATTAGTTTGGCCAAACATTGATGGAGGATTCGATCACCATATCTCCATGATGATAAAAGAGTTTCCTTATTCTTCTTTTTTGTGCTTTGTTGCTTTATAACTTACACATTTAAGACAATGTGTTATTTAAGTTTGAGGGTATGAGAAAATTGTTCAAAATTTAAATTTTTTTTAAAATTTTCCTTAAATTTTGCATTGAGATTGTGCTTGACTTGTTGTAGCTTGAATCATTATTATGTTTTCTTTGATTAGTTCTTCATGAAGCTGATGATAGATAGAGATTAAGAATGACTATAACTTTAAGAAAAGATTGAATATTGTGTGAAATATGAGATTATGCTTAGGTTTAATGAATTCTTTAGTATGTGTTTTCATTTGTGAGTTGATACTTTGAATATTGAATTGCATTTTTTATCTAGTATTAATTATATAAGTATGAGATATTTTTTATTGGTCTTTGAAGTTGTGTTTCATTTTCTAGAATTTGTTTTGATCATCTTTTAAGGTAAAATCTTAGAAGACACATGATTAGGAAAATGATATAAGCCATCTTTGGATCGTTTAAGCTTTTCGAGCTAACCTTGATATAATTCTTCCATAGTCACCCCTATTTAAGCCTTATGATGCCTTTTCTTTATTTTAAAACCAATTACAAGCTCATAGCATTGATTTGAATTTTTTTTATCCTTTTGATTCCTTGCCTTATATGCATTAGGACATTCATGCACCATTTGTGAGTTATGCATTATTAGGGAAAATGGTGGATCTAAGAAAAAGAATGAAAAAATCAAAAGAAAGAAACAATCAAGAAAAAAAAAAGTCAAGCTAGTTTACAAAAGAAAGACAAGAAGAAAAAGTTGTGAAAAAGAAAAATAAACAAACAAAAATAATAAAATGGTGAAAAATCAAAGAAAAGAAAAAATGAAAAAAAAAAAAGGCTAAAACAAAGTTTGAAGGTGATTCTTTGGTCAAGCTTACCTTTCTTACCTTGAAAGCTCAATTGTGAATGATCTTAGACAAAGTAATGCATTGTTAGGGTACTTGAGCCTAAAATATCTTTGATCATATCTTGACTCTAGCCTTACATTACAAGCTTATTAAAATCCTAAATGATCTTTGGTCATAAGTTTGTCTACATTAGTGGAGAGAGATGTGATAAGTAAACTTATGAAACTTGAGCACACTTTATTGATCTTTGTTATTGAAGTTTCATGTGTTGCATAACATTACTAGATTTCATGCAAAGATGTGTGAAAGGTATTGCTTGCTTATGGAACCATAATTAGGAATGAGTTTAGCCTAGATTGATTCTTACATATTATACTTGTTCATGATTTTGCTTTAGTTATATACATTTTTCAATTTATGAGGCATTCATGTTGAATAAGGCATTAAAAATATATAATGATGCTTTCTCAATCTCCTTTTGCTTGAGGACAAGCAAAAGTTTAAGTTTAGAGGTTTGATTGTGTTAAAATTTTAGTATTTTCATGTTCATTTTTAGTATAATTTTCCTTATATTTTGGCTTATTCCTTGCAAATTCTTGACAAAAGTACTACTAAATGTATATTTGTCTCATGTGTAGATACAAATGGAGAAAATGAGGACTTTTGGAGAATTTGGACATATTTTGAAGGACTTAGTGAAGGCCAAACTAGTGTCATTAAGATACATTGTATTTTGAGAGAGTTTTCTTGATCCTTCTTTCTATGATTTTTTTAGCATCATTTCTACAATTTTTCTAGTGATTTTTATGTTAAATTTGTTCATTTAACGACTTGCATTTTGCAGCAAAAATAAAAATATAAATGCATGCAAGAGGTGCAACAAGGAAAAGAAGAAAAAATGCACTTGTGGCGTGGAATGAACTTTCATGAAGATGTAAGTTGGCATCACATTTTTGCATTCAAAGGAGGATTCTAAGGAGCTAATAAGCTGGCATTTTGGAGAGCTCTCATTGCTATAAAGTTGGCTTTTTGGGATGGCAAACTTAAGAGGAATAATAGCATGAGATGCCAAACACCTTGCACTAGCTTTGAAACCATGTAGCAAGGAGAAAGGAAGGATCTAGAAGACCCCACATTCATAGATATTTTAGAGAGATTTTTTTAGGTTTAAGTCACCATTCACCTACCTATAAATAGAAGGACAGCTAGCCATTTTGAAAGACTTTAGCTTAGGGTTTACATTTTTGTTTCTTTAATTTTTTACACTTTACTTTTTTGCATTTCATTTTCTTGCATTTTCTTACTTGCCAAACATCCTTTATTCCATTTCCAATTAATTCTTATTGTAATTTTCACTTTTCTAATTTTTTTCCATTTTATTAAAGATTTTCACAATGATACTTATAGATTCTTACATTATCTTGCTCAAATTCCTTTGATTTCTCATTGATCTTAAATTTGGACATGAATTCACACGCCTAGCCTCTTTCCAAATTTTTAACAAAACCTTATTAATTTCTTGTTTATTTTTGCATTAATTTTTTTTCATAGTTTTGTAACTTAGTAGGATTTAATTTAGTAAAAAATTAGCCTTAAATTTAAACCACAATGTTCCAGATCTAAATTGGAAGTTGCAGCAAGAATCAGGTGGCAGTGTAGTTCCAGACGTCAAAACCAATTTGATGCACAGGTCCTCTATCCCCTAGGCATTTAGTTTGCTTTTTTCAACCTTTATATTCTTACATTTACTTGTTTAGTTGCTTATTTTCATTTCATTACAATTTATTTCATGAATTTGATGGCTATTGGATGAAATTTGTTGAAGTTATTCCATTTTCTCCAGTTTTATGCATTATTTAAGTTGCTAGTTCCTTGAGCTGCTTTCCTTATTAATTGTTGTAATTTTCTTATGGAATTATGTAGTAAACTAGTTGATGATTCATGCTTTAGCTCAGTTTTAGTTTAATTTCAGTAGAATTTTCTAAATCTAAATTTTTCTATGCTTAATTTAGTGATTTTTTGCTGCTAAACAGATTTTGTTTGGATTTCTTGTAGCTAATTTTTGCATTGCATTTTAATTTTTGTTCCTCAATTTAGTTTTCCCTTTAGTTTTTTAATTGCTTTTTTCAGATTTCATCTCATGTTCTATTCATTTTGCATTCTTTAGATCTAAAACAACAGCTCAATTTTTTTTTCAATCTTGCAAGGTAGTTATAGTTTTTACTTTTTACTTAAGTTTTGCAATTTTTGTTTTTCAATTGAATTCCAAACTTGTTTTTACTCTAGTTATTTATGTGACTTTCCATTTTAAGCCTTAGTTTATT
The DNA here is from genome assembly GCF_047325235.1 of Durio zibethinus. Lineage (NCBI taxonomy): Eukaryota > Viridiplantae > Streptophyta > Magnoliopsida > Malvales > Malvaceae > Durio > Durio zibethinus. Next base: position 10,364,430 of record NC_143170.1, on the reverse strand, counting down.
TACCTTGTTGCCATTTAGATTCCTCTTTAGTGTTGAAGTCTTGGTTTGGTTAATACTAGCTTTGAGTTTTCGATTTTGAATGGATAGTATATTTTGCATTTTAATCATTACATTCTTACTTCAAACTTGCTTTTACTTTGATTTAGATACTGTATTTTACATTTTATAGCATTCATTTACCTATTGCACTTGTTTATTTGTTCATTTACTTAGTATTGAATTTTTCATGCTTTATTCAATTTTAATTTTGTAGATAATTAGATTCCATACATATATTGTAGATCCAATTATACTAGGGTAGGGTGATAATAGATACCTAGCCTAGGAAATTCCTTACCTTATATTTGTAAGATGATATTTTGATTGAAAGGTTACTATTATTACTTGTATGGCTTATGCATTTATAGATTGACCTGATCAACTTTTAGTAATGCATTCCTGCGGAGTTTGGAGTTCAACAATAAAGACAATGCGAGATTCTTGTTGGCATTTTGTTGAGGTGATCCACTACACTATATTCATTGTGCTTGATAATCTTAAAAAATTCACATGCCTTTTTTTCTGTTACTGGTCTTTTGTATTGTACTGCTAGGTTCATGGTACTAGGAGTTATTTTCTCATTTTTGTTTCTTTTTACTTTATTTGCTTTCTCTTTCTTTGTTTGCTTTATCGCATTAAGATAATAACATCACCCGCTTTGAGTCATTCTTCCAACCTTGGATATGTTGGTTGCATCCTCGATGTTTGAATTGCTAGCACCGGATTTTTGAACTACTACCTTACAATTGTACTTCCAAGGGATCATCTTATCACTTTTATAAGGAAATGCACTGGTACATATACAGTCATAACTATAAAAGGTAGTGAGTCGATTCATTTGCCACCAGTTTTGGTTCATCATAGAAAATAGTTAAAGGCTTTGGGACAAACAATTCACCCGACCTTTGACTTGCTATCATGCTCATGCCATCCTTTTCCTCTTTATTGTAGAATTCAATCATCACAGTATCCATTAGCCTTTGTACTACCTATTTGAACTATTAACAATCTTGAATCAAATAACCTCTTACCATTCCCTGATACTTGCAGATTATACCCAAACCTTGATAACTATTGGCATTCTTAGAGATTCTTGGCTAAATTATGTTGATTTTAACCAAACAGTTGTACACCACATCCAAAGGAGTTTTCATCTCTTTTATACACCTTTTAACTTTACCCTTTTGTATTGCATTGCTTGTAACCTTAACATGATTGGGTAATAGGTTTCTTCCAACATTTGGCTTCATTTGGGTGTCAAAATTTAGTTGTTTGACCTTCACCAATGTTTGCACCTTGTATTCCAAGATCGTACAATCTTTCAAGGAATAACCCATAAAACCATAATGGCACTCACATTGAGCATTAAGGTTGTACGATTTAGGATACAATGGTTTGAGAGGCTTAATAGGGATAGAGGCAATAAGTTGACCTTTCAAGAGTTATGGGTAAAGGTCTGCGTAGGACATGGGTATTGGGTCGATAAGGGTTTTTTTCTTTAGTATTAGTGTTATAAGAGTTTTATTGCTTTGAAGTTGGGTTACTTGGTTGGGAAAATGGTTGTACAATCAGTGTTAGAGTGTATTAGGGAACTCTTAGTCAAAAATTGGGCTGGTATATTGGCTATGGTGGTGGTGTATATGAGTATGGTGTTTGGGATAACTAGTTTACCAACAGGTAGTAGGTTGAATAAGTAAGATATGGATGGTAGGGAATGAAAAGTTCTGATGATGGGCTTGAAACTGCTACAACATGGGTTTTTAAATATTTTTTCTTGTAGCTATGGTCATCTTGGCATTCTAGGCCTCTTGCTTATCAATTTTGTATTTTTTTAATTGCATTCTCGATCATTTCCCATGATATCGCCATATCAACAAAATTCTTAGTGGCATTGCCTACCAATTTGTCATAAGAAGGGGCTCTTAGGTTGTTGATGAAGAGTATTGTAGTCTCTTTTTCTATTAATGGTGGTTAGACCTATGTAGCCATATGTCTCAACTTTTGTGCAAACTTTTTAAAGGTTTTAGTGGCCTTTTTTTTCATATTCTATAAGGATAACCTATTCGATGCCATATCCTCAAGATGATTGTATTGTGCTATGAAGGCCCTAAATAGATCTTTCCAAGAATGAATCTTGCCAATTGGACATACCACCTTATAACAAACCCAATAAGATTGTCTTGAAAACAATAGATCAACAACTTAGCATTGTGTGTATAGCCAGTCATCTTTTTGTAAAACATTGTAGTGTGTGCTTTGGGGCACTTCGTTCCATCATATTTCTTGAAATTTGGGACCTTAAACTTTGATGGAATAACAAGATGGGTACCAAGCTTAGTTTACTAGCATCAAAGCTTTTATACGCATCATGCCTTCTTATTGCCTTCAATATTTCATCCAACATGTCATACTTTTTCTTCATTTCAATGTTTCCCATAGACTAAAGACCCCACTTAGTTTCTCTTACTTTTTGGGATCATTAAGATTTGGCATAGTAATAAGGTCACAAGGAGTAAATCTAAGATTAGCATTTATTTGGATAGGTGACGATTTGACAAAAGTACTAAAATATTGTTGATGAGTGGTCAAAGATGCTTGAGTAACATAAGGATAAGGATATGTGAACCCTACATACACTAATTCTTTTATTGCTATTTCTTCCCTTACATCATGTGTTTCAACAATCCTTTTTCCTTTAGACAACCCTACTAATATTTATTTCAATTTTGCAAACTACCTATCTAAATTCTGTTGCATCCCTATGACCGTTTCTCTTATTTTTTTTGGGGCTTTTGCCATTCTATTAATTCAATTGGCATTTTCATTTTCCATGATTCCTGAGTGAGCTCACATTTTGTAAGTGTGAGGGATTAACTAATCTTGCTTTTTAGGATGCATTATCCTTGAACATTTTATTGATTCCTAAAAATAAAAAATGCATAATGTAAATCTTTATTATTCGCCTTAAAAGATCATTTAAAAATCCAACAATATTTAGGTAAGACTTTTAAAGAAATCTTTTCGCTTTGAAATTTTAATGAAAGTATACTTATAGTCACCATTCCTTATCCTTGAAAAACAATGTTCAAACTGATAATGCATGATATGCAAGTCAAATTTTATTATTGTTGAAAAGCAAGTTAAATTTCCTTTCTATATTTAGATTATTTAAGGATACTCTTTTTGCCTCATAAGTCTGATGATATATTCACAACCATTATCTTTTTTCATAAGCTCCTTTAAGCATACTTTTAAGATATAAACAGAGACATTCATTTATAGATAATTCAAACTAAAGGAAGTTTTCATTCATCCCAAAATTTTTTTTTCAAATTTTATATATCATGAACCTTTCTAAAACTAAAGCCATAAAAGTGCCAAACTTGCTTTTATACCCTTTTACTTCATCTAGGAAATCCAAAATAAGCTGACTTTGATTGCTAGTAGGGAAGACTCTTTGCCTCAGCGACTTTGCCATTTCCATCATCACATTGACCTATCTAACTACCTTTCAGATCTAAATACTAAGGTGGTCAATGTACATCTCTATCTTTTTTTACTATTGGTCATCCATTGATTTTAGGCTTTCATCTCTTAGTCACACACTTGTTTCTAGTCTTTTTCCCTTTCTTGCCATTCTTTGTGTAAGAAGGCAATGTAGTCCTTATTTTCTTGCAACTGTTGTTCCAATTCTTTGATCTCTATACTAAGCGTATCCTTCTCCCCTTAAGTATCTAAACACCTCTTCTTTTCTCTTCTTAGCTCTTCCCTTAATTCCTCAATCTCTTATTGGCACTTACTTAGCTCTTTTTTTATTGCAGCAAGGGCCTTATGTGAATCTTTCTTGTCTTGCATTATCAGAGCAATCTTATCTTCATTTTCTTGGGCCTTGTGTTTCTAAAACTATATTTCATCCTTAAGCTGCTTCATCTCCTCTTGGCATTTACTATATTTTCCTTTATCTTTTGCAGAGTCTTTAGCTTTGGTTTTCCAAATGCAACTCCTTGAGATCACTACGAGCAAAAACCCTTTCTTTTGTTATTTTTTCTAACTTGTCTTTTTATGTGCTTTCTTCATACTTTAGCTGACCTATCTTTTCTTGCAGTCTTTATTTTCTTTCTTTACTTTATCCATCTCTACCTCAAACTCTAACCTAGCAATCTCTATTTCTAACAACGCGACTTGGCCTATAGGTCAATCGGCTAGACTAATTCCCGATTTGATGGTAGCACTAAATGTTGACTCACTTAGCCCTCTAAACTAGATATCTTGTGATCACATCATTTGTATATCTTTTCAATTTTGAAAGGAATATTTACCCCTAAGCCTTTGAAATGCCGCACACTTTAGCTAAGCAGCTTTTTATACCATAGTCGAACTTTATCTGATCTAGCCCTCAAGCCATTAGAATGAACTATTGGGACCTAAACTATCTTTTAACCATCAACAGAGTGTAGCTAGTGGTCTCCAAATTTTAAGAAACAAAACCCAAGGTTGATCTCCAAAACTATACAAAACTAAAACACGGGCCATCCACAATGCCTTCGAAGTCACCTTATTTTTCTTTAAGCTTTGAAAGAATACCATCTATTACTTTTTAAAAAGATTCCTAAGCCATTCTTTTGCATTGAACTCGGTTAAAAGCACTAAGGATTTTGTATAAAACAATAATGAAGTCTAGTCAACACCCCAAAAATAACTCTAAATTCACACATAAAGTAGCTAAATGCAACCAATCATCCTCCATTCTCCTTTCATTCGACAATGATTTAAGGACTTAATGGTTTCTACCAAAATTGTTGCTGGAAGGTTAATCTTATGCTCTAAATATATGAAAAAGTCAACCACGGGCCTTTATGTACCTTAAAGCTCTTGACAAAATCACTAGATTGTAGATTGCTAATGCAAACATATCCATAACTCAGTCTTCATTGGAATTTTGAAACATAATGTCTTGTAAGTAAATCCATAGTATCCCTTTACTAGTCCCTTTTTTCCTATCAATACTTGAACTTCGACCCCAATTATCTTTGCTAACTTTTTCTTGTACCCTGACAACTTGTATGCTTTCCAATATACTTTATCGGGCTTGGGTAGATCTAAGCACAGTAGGGAAGAGTGCTCTTTTATAGTAGATGTCAGATCTTTCTTGTTGAACGTGAAGCATTAGTATGCCATATTCCAAACTTTATTGTAGCCTTCAGCATCTGATCATTAGGTTTCACCATAAACAATAAGGCAATGTCTCTATACTTGGCTACGAAAGTGATCTTTTTTTTTGGGTCCCACTGACTCCAAATAGCTTCCAAATTAGTCATGTCATTCCTCATTAAGTCCACATATACCAACTCTTGAAGGCTTATAACATACCTATCCATCAAACAGTCTACCTCTATCTATAATGTATTTTTCAATTAATCTTTAACCTCCCAAAATAATATATTTATTGAGGATCTACATGTGATTTTTGGAATGCAATTAAAACTTGTACCAATGAATTATCCATAATGTATATTCCAATGCTTTATGTCAAGAATGATGCATGAAGCAAACAAGAAAAAGGAAAACACAAAAAAAAAAGAAAGAAAAATTAGTCAATAAGGAAAAAGAAATGCAAATGTAAAGTAATAAGATAAATTCACACACATTTTTATTAATCAATTTTTTTAAAACCCCCATTTTTCATTTTTTTTCTATTCATTCCCCTTTTGTTTTTCTTTCCCTCTTCTTTTTTCTTTCCTTTTTTTTTGTTTCTTTCTATTTCATTTTTTTTTAAAGAATTGTAATCCTTAATGACTTTTCCTTTCTTTTAAATCAAAAGCAATAATTCAAATTATCAAACTAATAGAAAAGTAAATGAGAAAAGTGAAGAGTATTCCTTTATGTGACTTATTTAGGGTCAACTTCTATGGAAAAGGGTAAGCATGGCTCTACCTAAAGCTAGCTCCCTAAAGTTCACTATATGTCGAGTTAGGAATTGATGTGTCTAAAGATTCCTAAATTGTTTCCCACATCATTGTTATCATAGACTAATTAAGCACCAAAATTCTCACCCATTATAGGCTATGAGCAAAAAGGGTTTAATCTAAGTAGGAGTGTTTCACTAACCATTGCAAAGGTTTATACCTGCGAGAGGGAGCTACTTTACTTTCTCCTAAAAATGATTAGAGTTCGAGTATAAAGCTTATGCATACAATAAAATATGAGCATGTACAAATGAACATACAAACCTTTCACCTTTTCTTATGATACCCTTATCTTAAATGCCCTACAATTATTAAATATAGAATAAATAACATTAATTTAAAATAAATGACATAATTAAAATATGCATGATATGTAAAACACACACTTTTTTTTTAATTGTATGCTCTTTTGAAGCAAAGAAATTAAAATCAAAACATTTTTTTTCAAAATTTTCAACCTTTTAAGAAAACGAGAAAATAAAAATTAAGGAATTAAGATTAAACAATAACTAGGTCCATTAAACCAAAATTTAGGATAACATGCAATCAATTCTTTAGCTTGACTCTAAAAAAATATATCCCAAGTAGAGTTGCCAAGATGTTGTGATGTTCAGGCCCAGAAAACTCGACCATTTGAGGCAATGGAAAAATGAACGGGTGCTAAAAAGCATTTTCGATAAAACCAAAAAAAGAGGAGTTGCCACTAATATTTTTTATAGTGCAATTAACCACTTAAAAATTTTATCATTTTAATAAAACATTTAAAATATTTAAAACTTTTATTAAAAAAACATTTTAAGGTCTACAAAAATTAGATTTAGGTCTGAAAGTCGGTTACGTATTGGAAAAGATTAGCACCCTCACAATGCCCATCGAAAACGATATTAATTAATTGCATGTTATCCTTAGATTTTTATAAAACGATCCTATCTTTAATGTTTAGAAACTAATTCCTTTGTTTATTCCAAAAATCAAATCTTTTTTTCTTTCGAAAGCAAATCATTTTTAGTTTTTTTTTTCTTTTTTTTAAAGCAAAACAATTTATTTTTGGATTAAGATAAAAATGTCTTAAGTATCAACACATTTCTTCCACTCTCTTATATTTAGATAGAGTTTAAAAAATGCATCTTACTTAGGATTTTCTAAATTACCTCATAAAACTGATAATACCTCACATAAATAATAATAGTTAAGACTCTCCCAAATTCTCAAAATTTATATTTAGTTAAGATATTATTTTATTTTAAAACATTTTTCTTTGGAAATCTTTACTTCTTAAAAAAAAAAAAAACTATGCATGCATTCATGAACATAATAATATGAATGCATGATGATTGAACATGAATAATAAAATATGATGCATGACAAGTAAAGAATGTATATGACAACAAAACAAAATGAAATGCAAATGCATGAATTAGATGAAATGTTGGTTTTAGGGTTTGAGGGTTACTTTGTTTTTCCGAGGTTTGGGTAAGTTTAGGGTCTAGGTTAGGATTTGATTTAAGGCTTGGGATTTAGTTTTAGGTTTTAGGGTTTTGATTTAGGTTTTGAGGTTTTATGAGAAATGCATGTGACTAAATTACAAGAATGCCATTGATGAAAATGCAAACTTTGATTTAAAATTACAAAAATACCAATGATAAAAATGCAAACTTTGATGCATGGGAATAATATGAGAAAAATTACCAAAACACCATTGATGAAAATGCAAACTGTAATGCATGAACAATATATGAAAACAAACTTATTACAAAGTTAGGCATATTTAAAAATATATTACAAACTTAACATGCATGTAAAAAGGAGGTTAAAAATGGATAAAACCAAGAATTTTAAAAGTTTAATGACATGTTCTACCCTTTTTTTTTTATTTGGGAAATTCATGCAAATAATCATAAAACCACCTAAAAGCATACTAATCTACCATTTTTATTCTTTGAAAATTTAATTAAACAACTAGAAAACTTGAAGATTATACCAAAAACATAAGCAAACACATATGACACAAACAACTTTTAGCCACCATGCAGGAAGGGAATGGAGGCCAAAGCATGGGGAGTTTAGCCAAACACTCCATTTAACTTCCACAATCATACTTTTATTTCATTTAGTTTAACCATGCATTAAATATTAAAGTAATCATCATATAGAGACATTTTTATCATAAGAGGAATTTCATTAAACATGTAACAAACTAATTGTAGATGCTTAATTTTGTCCAATATATTCTATCACTTTAACTCGAACTCGAGTTTTACAATTGGATCATAATCATAATTTTTTGATCCGTTACATAATATATTTTTAAATGTTTGAGGGTGAGGCCTAAAATGGGCCCCATATCGAAGCCTGTTGTATTGGCTCAAATAATACCTTAAATAGCCTGATAAGGGCCCGATAAAATATTTGTCCTTAATACCTGAAACGGCCCATTATTGACCATTAAATATAAAAAAAAAAGAAAAATAAGATATAAAATAAAATAAGGAAAAAATGTAATATATATATATATATATATATAAATATATATAAAATTATGGGCCCAAATAAAACAAAAATAAAACAAATTTGCCAAAGAAATGAAAGCCCAAGTTACCCACAATTGGAGCCATTCGGTTTGGCTTTGGTGGAGAGCAAAGTAACATGCAAAAACAAAAAAAGAAAGAAAACTGATGAAAAATCCATGGTTCATTCATCATGATACAAAACAAATGGCATGGTGAGCCATATATATAAAAAATGATGTATGGATGCATGGGCATTGCATGGGGAATCAACACGTGAAAACAAGGGAAAATTGCTGCATGGATATCACGTGAAAAAAAAAAAAAAGCAAAGCTGGAAACTGCATGGGACGGTTTGGGCTTGATAAAAAAACTGCATGAGTGTGGAGGAGAACGTGCAAAACAACTGGCGGCGTGAAGGCATGAATGAAACGGCAGCAATGGGTGCGTTGGAGGATAGTAGGCAGCAAAAAAAGGAGGAAAAAAACTGGAAAGAAAATAAGGCTTTCATGCGATGGTTACGGGAAAGAGAAACGAAAAAAAAAAAAAAGAAATGGGAAAGACTTGAGGAGCATTTATCTGCTCATGGGGCAGTGAGGAAGCAGAAAATAGGCCAAGGAGAATCCGAAAAAGCCAACAGAAGAATTAACAGCCAAGCGAAAAAAAGAAACCTGTAGCAAAAAAACAAAACTTGATAGCAGCAAGCAGAAAAAGGAAAACTGGGCTGGTGGCGTGAAAAAATGCAGCAGTGGCAGTGACCAATGTAGGCAGTTCATGCGAGGGAGGAGAACATGCAGCAAACAAAAAAAAAGTAGAATGTGAAGAGCAAAAGACGGCATGAGCGGCCTCGGCAGTTGGTGATGCACCATTGGAGATAGTAAGAATAAAATACTGACCAAAAACAAAGGGAAGGAGAAGAAGGCAATCAAAAGGGTGAAAAAAGAGGAGAGCAGTGGCGGAAGAAAAGCTGGAAAGGAGAAGGGCCAAAAAAAAAAAAGGTGGACACGGGGTTGGGAGAGGCGTGAACTGAAGACCAGAAAAGCAAAGTAAAAACCAAGAATATAAAGCAGAAAAAAAAACGAAAGGGAGAGTGGCAGCAGGTGGCAAACATGAGATGAAAAAAACTGCATAAAAAAAAAAACTAAAACTGGACAGAAGAAGAAAAGGGAACGGACGTGGAACTGGCAGTAGCAGGAAGTAAAAATAAAACCCAAATAAAATGAGTTTGTGGTAGCAACAACAAGGGGGAAGAAAAGGGATCTGTTGGTCGACTTAAAAACAACAAAAGAAGGAAGAAACTTGTTAGTTTTCAGGGAAGCAGAGAAAGGTAAACTTCTTTATGTTCCTCACGATTTGCTTGTATGTATGAGAATACTATCTTGCTGCTGGGTAAGGCTTAAAACAAAAAACCATCTTTTTTGTGTGTTCCATACCGTATCTATGGCCTCCTCATGCATGAGGTTTGCATGCAAAATTTTAGTGCCTCATCCATTTTCACGTATATTGCTTTGTGTGGTTAGGGAAGACTTTGCATGTTTATGATTTTTTTTTTCACTACAAGAAAATAGAGATTTAGTAGTATTTTTTAGTGACGTGTTTCAATAAACGCCGCTATTTGATATGTTAGTATAAAGTTAATGGCATTTATTATATAAACTCTACTAAAAAAAATATAACGGTGTTTGGAGTTTAAAACGTCACTAAATTTAAAATTTACCAGCATTTATATAATAAAACATCATAAAAAAGAATTTTAATTTAAAATTTAATGATGTTTTTGTTAATAAATGCTGCTAAAGGTCATACTTTAGTGGCATTTGCCTCAAATTAAACCTAATCCCGATTTTCCCTACCCCTCATTTCCCCATTCCTTTCCTTTCCTTTCCCTAAATGGTCTTCCCTTTCCTTTCCCCCTTTTCCTCTAAAGGTCATTCCTTTCCTTTCTCAAATTCTACTTACCTCCACATCGAAATTGCATTCTAGGCTGTTACAAGTTATGGCAAAAATTACTTTTCTTTGTTTTGTTTTGCATGTTTTTATAAGAATTTTGTTAAGAAATTTGGTTTAATTTTTGTCTTGAAAGAGGTGGCAAAGATAGAGCCTAGTTTGACCTGGAAATTTATTTGCTTCATAGTTGCAACTTGTAAAATCGGTGATGCTGTGTAATTGGAAAAGTTGTGTGGTGCAAGGCAAAAAGTTTCTGAGTGAAGTGGAACAACAGGGCACTCTAATGGAGCTTCAGTGGCTTCTTCTCATCAAGAGATATCTGTTGCAGTTGTGACAAAGTTCGTACAGTGGAACGAAGAAGCAATATCCAGATACACTATATTTTCTTCTCAGATAATAATTTATCCATCAATTGATGGTATGCTCTGTTACTTGTGTACAATTTTTCTGCAACTGTGACAGATAAACACTTCAAAAAATACTGGGTATTCTTCTGCTAGATTAATCTTGCTGAGGAAATTTCTAAAATGAAGTGAATAGTGAATCCGAGACTTTTACGCCATTTATTTACTGCTTCTTTTGGCTTGTGAGTTAGGGTATCAAAATTTTAAGCTTTTGGTGTTTGTTTTTTATCCGACATATACAAAAAAAAAATACAGATAGCTTATAACTATATGACATATTTTCCCTGCTTTAACTCATACCATCATTATGGAATCAGACATTTTTATGTGGTGGTCAGAAAGGAGCCGATTATGAAGATTTAAATAAAAAAGTTTGCCATATGTTATGACGACTTTTTTTGGCCTAAAAAAGGGATGGGTAGGAAATGGTCTGTGTCAATGCCATTGGTCACATGATTCATGGTTTAAAATGCCATTGAAGAGCGTTTTCTACTCTGGTTCAAGATGCCATGGAATATGATCTTTTATTGTATGAAATACAAGACAAAGCAAAAGTTATAAAAAAAAAAAGTAGCAATTACATACTCTTCCATGCTCAATTAATTCAATTTTGTTGAGTTTCATTTTTCATGAGATATAATAACTAGAAATAAATAAATAAATATTATGACCAAAAGGCTGAATGATTTGCAATTTGAGCATATGGTTTCTATAAAAGATTCATTTGTTCTTCATTCGTTATTTTCATGGATCCTAGTTTACAAACTGAGCTGGGGTGTTGCTGGGGTAATGGATTCCTTGAATATATGTAGTTGGCTGTGGTTCTAGGCGAGTTTGTGTTCGTCCTTGGAGGCTAGTGCCCTAATACATGGAAAGGATTCTCCATGGCTGCATTCTATGATCTATTACCTATAATAAAACTCTCCATAACCTCTAGTCTCATGATTTGGTAAACTTAAAATTTCTTGCAATTATTATGGTATTGAAAGCAAAGTTACATGCAATACTCTTGTCTAATTAATTGATATCTTTTAAATTGATTATTTCTAATTAACAACTAGAGTTGTGGTACAATGCCATTCTTATTATTATTATTGCATTGGCAACTTCAATAATGCCCTTTTTTGCTTAAAATTCTATCATCAAATCCTCGTTGAAATATATATATATATATATATATATAAATAAATAAAACCTGTTGAAATCAAATTTGGAGATGTATATGAATTTAGGTACTCCTAGTTATTCAAGCACAGCTTAAGAATTACTTGAACTTGATTAGATCGATGTTAGCTCAAGTTGAATTCAAACTCAAATTATTAATTGAGTCAAGTTTAAATATTTTAATAATTTAAATAATTTATGAACCTGTTTTGAACTTTTTCATTTATTTTTATTTTTATAATATATATTAATATTATATATAAATACTTTTTAATTATCTATTAACAACTTTACTCTCATTATATATACAAGAAAAAGCTTTAATTTTTTTTCAATCAGAATTTGATCTCAAGTAAACGAGCTTAAAATTGAACTTAAACTTGTAAATTTTCACTTGATTACAAGCCTAAGTAAAAGAGATAAAGTAAATCAAAACTAGAAAATTAATATCCAATCAAACTTGCTTGAACTGTGAATTTCAAGTCAAACTCTAACTTTTCTATTTCGATTCAAATCGCCTCAATTATGTAGCCTCAATCTGCTTCATTAGAGGATGGATTTAAATATAATATTTCGATATAAAAATGAAACAAATTAAACTTTTAAATGCAAATAAATTTAGTAAAATTATACATATGATTTTAAACTTATGTGGATGTATCCCCATTCATGAATAATAATTTTGATAAAATAGAAAAATTTTACAAGTGTATAAGACTTATACTATATATATATATATATATATACATATATTCTAATCTATATATATTCTAATCCTTGTAAAACTTTCAATTAAGTTGGCAATCTTAACTTCTTATATACTTATTTTGTTGAAAAATCTATCCTACCTCTTTTGACATTGTTTTCCCTCTGATGATTACCGATTAGGTCAAAACAACGTTCTGTTTTTCTATCCTACTATATGCCAATATGTTTTCTTAGTTTCACATTGATCCTACCATAAAAACAATAAATTTCAATCACCAAAATTTAGATTTTACCATTTATGTATTTTTTAATATTTATTTTATATTAAATATATTAAAAATATAAAAATTATTATATTATAATTTATACTAACACGAAATATATTTTTTATTTTTATTAAATTTATTTATTTTTTAATTAATTTTTCATTCATATTTTTTTCATATTATTTTTATATTGCATTATAATGTTATATCTAAAATGATCAACCAAAATCTATCAAGTTAATATTTTTAAATTTAGTTCAAATAAATATATATTATTTATCTAAAATAATCACAAGTAAAGTTAAACAAGACTCTAACTTAAGAATTCTACCAACTGAGGATTGACTCAAATCGAATTAGACCCCACCATGAACACATAGCTATTTATACATTACTCAAATTTAAAATTTCAAGCAATTGGCTCATTTTTCACAAAACAGGTAGAAGACCATTAATTTACTAATTGACGTATAATTTCCTCTATATGCTATTAATCGAATAATCCTGGAATGGAACTTCCATGAAGGAGAACAGTGACAAAAGCGGCATTTCCTATCAAGTTATAAACATAATAGATGCAATCTTATTGTACAAATGGATGATTGAAACTTTTTTTGTGTGACTTGTCCAATGATACTAAGTTTTGGTCTTTTTCATTGATCCCAATTTTCAACACTAATTATTGAAATCATGCTAAATTGGTTGTTGAGTGGCTATGTTTTTCATTTGGTTGTTAAAGTGCCAAAAATTTAATATATATATATATAAAATAACATTATTTTTTAGCTTAGCATACTAATTAATTAATTAACACACTAACATTATCTTTTTATCGTAGATACATGATCAGAAAGAGTTCCGTTTATCACTCGATCTAGATTTGGAGAATTGTAAGTATTTATCACTTGAGGTAGGCAAAAGTGTGCAAAACCTTTATCTCTTCACAAGTATTTATTTAGTTTTCCAAATTCTAAATTTCATACTTGTTTGGTTTAAACATATACTTTTTTTCCAGTATTTGGGAATATTCTTTTTGCCTTCATTTCATATTTTGCCATGTTACATGCATTATACAAATGCACCAACTCATTTCTTTATATCATGTAGACTATACAAAATAACATAAATAACTTGTTTAGTGATATTTTTTATTATTTTTGGATTTAGGGTTAGTCTAATTAATTATGTTAGGTTTGTTTTCATATAATTAATTATATATCTTTGGTTTGATATTGTAGCAAGTACTAAATGGATAAGAGTTGGATGCAAAAGTCAATATTAAGTCAAAAGTAACAAGATGGAGTGGAAAATGTTCTTAATTTTGTATTTGAGAATGCAAGTGAGGATAATATGATATTATGCCCATATTTTAGTGTGTTAATATCGATTGGCAAATTCGTAAAATTGTTTTGGAACATTTAATTTGTATTAGATTTCTCTTGGGATATGTTAATTAGTATTTTCATAGAGAGTCTGTACCATCAAGGTCATCAACTAGAGTTTTTTCAACTTCAAGGGTTCTCCAACATCAACATGATCATATTAGACTATGACATTGAAGGCATGTTGTGAGATGCTTTCAACATTCATAACAAATATTTTCATAATTCGTCCTCCCAAAATAATGGATTTAATGAGTCAAATGTTAAAAGGAATGAATTTGGTGAACATGAGATAGGTGTAGGTGACCAACAACCTAGTGGAGAAGCATAAAAGTTCTATAAGTTGCTTAAAGATATGAATGAAATCCTTTTTCAGGGATCTACGCATTCAAGGTTGTCTTTTGTGTGCATCTTTTTCACTTGAAATGCTTATGTGGATGGATAGAAAACTCTTTGACTTTATTATTAAAGTTTATGAAAGAAATGTTTTCTTTTGCAAAAATCCTTGAGTCTTGTAAGAATTCAAAAAAGAATATCTAGGATTTAAATCTTGGATATGAAAAAATTTATAGTTGTTCCAATGATTATATGTTGTATTGGGATGATATAAAAAAATCATGAATCTTATCATGTGTGTGGTAATTCTTGTTGGTTGGATATAAATCCCGATGAAAGGTTGAATGAAAATGATGATGAAGTCCATGTCAAAAAGAAACCTATAAAGGTTTTACGATATTTTTTATTAATACCAAGACTTCAACAATTTTTCATATCTTCCAAAACTACAAATTCTATGAGATGGCATCATAATGAGCGAATGGATGATAGATCATTTAGGCATCCTACTGATTCTTTGGCATAGAAATCATTTTGTTCTAGGTTTTTAGACTTTACTTCTGATCCTCGAAATGTTATGCTTGTACTAGCATCTAAAGAATTCAACTCGTTCAGAATGATGAGTACGCCTTATAGTACTTAGCCAATTGTATTGATTTCGTATAATTTGCCACCATGGATTGTCATAAAATAATAGTCATTTATTTTGTCTATGATAATTTTCGAAGAGAAAAGTTCGAGTAATAATATAGACATCTACTTGCAACCTCTTATTGAAGAGTTAAAACGATTATAGGAAGGAGTTAAGACTTATGATGCATAAAAAAAAAAAAAAAGAGAACTTCAATATGTGTGCTACTTTATTATGGACTATTAATGATTTTTCTACTTATGCAAATTTATCTGGTTAGAGTACAAAAAGTCATTATGCTTGTCTATATTGTGCTGCGCAGATATGTTCGAAGTGGTTACATAATGGTAAAAAGTTTAATTATATGGTACATCGTCGATGGTTAAATAATAATCATTGATTTAGATTTCTAAAATATCTCTTTGATGGAACTTAAGAGTTAAAGAGAGCATCATTACCAATTATTGTGTCTAATATCTTGTCAAAGTTAAAAAATATCAATTTCACTTATGAAAAAATGACTCAATCAAAGAAAAAAGTGAGGAAGATCTTTGAAGGTGTCTAACCTTTTATTACTCAAGTTGGTGATCTTGATGTTTAAAGTGATGATAAAAATGAAGAAGATTACACCAATGAGTATGAGTTGTAAAAAAAAAAAAAGAATTATCTTTTTTTAGTTGCCTTATTGAAAATATAATTTATTACGTTATAACCTGGATGTGATGCACATAAAGAAGAATGTTCACAAAAATTTTATCGGGACAATTCTCAATGTGAATAAAAGATCAAATGATGACTTAAAAAGTTGGCTTGACCTAGTTGACATTGGGATTCACCTTGAATTTCATTCGAAGTTGCTTTCTGATGACAAATCCCGATTACTTCCTACTTGTTTTGGGATGTTTGAAGCTAAGAAAGATGTATTTTATAAGGTTTAGAAAAATGTAAAAGTCTCAAATGACTATACATCAAATATATCTAGATGTATGAATCTAAAAAAGTAAAAACTTTTTTCATTGAAGTCACATGATTACCACATTTTGATGTAGGACTTACTTTCCCTTACTTTACGTTCATCAAGGTCAAAGTAAGTCACTTCAGTGACAATTGAATTAAGTAGCATATTTAAAGCTCTCTGAGGGAAAATTCTGAATATGGAAGAGCTTGACAAACTTCAAAATCAAGTCGCGATTACTTTATGTCATTTAGAAAAAAAATTTTCTCCAAACTTTTTCACTATTATGACACATTTGGTTATCCACCTTCCACATGAAGCAAAGGTCAATAGACCAATTTATTATCAATGGATGTATTCTATCTAAATGTATTATTTGTTAATTGCTTGGTTAGGTTGTTAGCGTTGATCAATCTAGTTAAAAAGGTATATAACAAATATTTTATGCCTTAGATTTTTAGGGAGGTTAAAGTCTTATTGTCGCAATAAACGCTATCCAAAAAGTTATATTGCTGAAGGATATTTAGCAAAAGAGTGTATGACATTTTGTTCTTGTTATTTGAAAGATGTTGAAATGAAATTTAATAAACCATCATGAAATGTTGGTACGCAGCATGTTAGCTTTGCTTACACTTATCTTTTTTAAAGTTTTGGAAAACCAATAGAAAAAGTTAAAGTGGTGGAGTTAGATGATAAATCTTGGGCACAAGCACATCAATATGTTCTTTTCCATCATAACTCAATTGAATCGCTTCACATGTAAGTTTTCCTACGAGGAAATCATTCATTCTATTAAACATAATTTATTATTTTTTTTCTTATTGTTAATACTTTATCTTGATGCATGCAGTGAGTATAGAAATAATTGAGAGCTTGTGCACATTATCGACGATCAAACCCTCGAGAACTTGATAAGTTATTTACAAAAAACTTTCATGAATGGTTAAGAAAAATTGTAAGTAATGCCATACTTCCCATTATGAGAATTGTACATAGAATGCTTAGGGTATAAATAAAATTAATAACATATATATTTATTCCACTTTTATAGGTTTGGAATGAAAAGCTTGTTAGTAAAAAGGTAAAGTGTCTTTCAGAAGGTCCAAATAGGATTGTGAAATGATATAAAGGTTTCATCATCAATGGATTTAGATTTCACACTAAAACCCATGAGAGATTTAAAAGAACATAAAATTCAAGAATTGTTGTTACTTCAATAACTAGTTATGATAGTGCTAGGGACAAAAACCCTTTAGAGGAAAATGTTGACTGTTATGGCATGATTAATGACATCATTGAGTTTTATCTTTTGTAAGCCTTCAATCTTGAAAGAATACTACTCACAATGGGAAAAGGAATGTAAAAAATCCTCAATGGCATGAATCCAAAAACAAGGGAAATGATTAATCATAAAATAGAGCATATTAGCCTGGAAAGTCTTCAAGTTTTTATTTTTGTTAATTAATTTGGGTGCAAACTTGGAAAGTCCATCAAGCTTCAGGTGTGCTTTTTGTAACTATACATTGCGTGCTAACTACAAATAAATTGAATTGAATCAATAAGCACTCAAAATCAAAATATGATTATTTAATTTATATTATTTTTTATAAAAAATGTCACAATTTGAGAACAAATAAAATAATAATATCAATTTAGAATATCAAATTTACTAAATATTAACTCTTAAAAATTACTACAAACATCTGTACTTACTGCTTACTCGCTACAATATATATTGCACAGCTGCAGAGATCCTCAAAGCCACCAAGTCCTGCCATAAGAAGATGAAGAATCAGTTTATTTTATCACTTTTTTTTTTTTTGGATGAAAGTTTGAGATTTGATTTCAGTACTTACATTCTGTGGGATTAGATAATTTCAATTGACAAATGAAAAAAAGAATCAGACTATACAATCTGGATTCTAAACTTAAGGTATATAGTTGAGTTATTAATACTACTTAATATGTATCAAAAAGTGACATTAACCTGTAAATGATGGTAATATATTAATTAATATGTTATAATGAAGTTTAGAACTTGAGAGTATTCAAAGTGCAAATCATATATGATCAGCAACCACTTGGGGCCCATGGGAATAGGATTATGAAGGCTGTTGTTAGGTTTCACTTTTTATTCTTGTGTTTTGTTTTTCTCTTTTTTAAAATTGTTGTTGAGGCCCTTTCTCAAGTAAATTGTAATGTACGTTCCTAACAGAAACATGGTTCTTGGAAACTGAAGTGAAATTATTGAAAGAAACTTTTCTTTAAAAAAATTATTAAATCTAAATATGTAGATTCAATTGAAATGTTGACTATCAAATATAAAATATATGTTTCATGAATCAGAATTATCATTTATTTCATGAAAATTAAATTTTCTGATGCTAAAATGATGCAAAGTTTGCTAAAACATACGAAAGCAGAGAAGCCATTAGGTAATTCTTTAGTTTATAATAAATATGATAATATAGAATTATTAAGAGGGTTAGCCGACAGTCGTGTGTGGTTTATTTCTAGAGTACTGAATTCTTAATTTTTGTTTAAAATTCAATCTTTTAATACCTCAAATACAAAAAAGAAAAAAAAATTATTAAGGAGGCTTGGACTATAGAGTTATTTTGCAAAACATCACTTATATGAGGTTCTATGTCATGCTCCAAAGATGTCCTTAACAAGAGATTTGCCATACAACAGGTTTAAAAAGGATACTAGACCTGCTGCAAGCTTCTAAGTCAAAAGACAATGAGAATAGCCCATGGTAAGAATATAACTATTTTCCTATTAACTTGCAGGTCTATTGTGTGATGAAATTGTCAGTGGCGTACAGGTGGGTTTCTAGCAGTTATGCTACAGTTATCTACTCCCAATTCCCATTCTCTATGGATCCAAATTTCATTATTCTAATCAAGAATATGATATCCAAAATCCAAATAAGAATAAGAATAAAAAATTCCACAACAAGTAACTTTGACAATGGAATTGAGAAAACAAAACATCCTATGTCTTAATGATTTAACTGGAAAGACAATTGAGAACAATCATAAAAAGCATATAGGATTTCAATTTTAAAACTAAATTCAAGTAATTCTTAGCCAAACAGCCTACATTTTCTCAAACACCATATAAAACATCACTGCTACGTATTCTCAGATGCCAAAAGCTATAGACAATGGATAACTAAAATTGAAAATAACTAGACCAGAGAATCATCGCATGTACCAAAAGTCCTCAACCACATATCATTAAAAAAAAATCATACGGCAGGAAACGATCCTATCCTACTAAGTGCAACAGATTCAAAGGAAAGTTGAAAGGCATTGGGAACAGAAAGAATACTAAGGCTAGAGTGAAATTTCAACAATCTCTAGAGCTTCAATCAGCTACAAAATAATAATAATAATAATAATAATAATAATAATAATAATAAAAGTAAAATATTAACAAAAGTTTGGGCAGAATTTAAATCATAAAAAAAGGGTAATGGCACAGATAGCAGATGGGTCGAACAAGTAATACTAATAATAAAAAAAAAATTAAAAAGGGAAAGAAGCAAACCTGATAGTGGAAATGAGATGAAGATGATAAGGAAATTCAGACGAAATGCGAAGAATGAGGGGATTCTTGGAGAGTAGAGATGGACAGTGTCTAGGGAAGGATAAAAGAGGAAAGTGGAGATGGACAGTGTCTAGGGAAGGCTTTGTTTTTGGGTTTTCACATATTTTTTGTTTCAATTTTTTTTACCATCTTCTTTTTCCTATTTTAATATTGTTTTCCTTCATAGTTCTATTTGTTGCTTAAAAATGCATAAACTCCTTTTTAGCATCTCCAACCAAACAAGAAAGATCTAAAAGTACGCGTACAAATTTTATAGAGTTTTTATTCAAATTGTACAAATTTTTTCTGTTAATTGAGAAAGAAGAGTGATTCTATTTTTTTTTATAAAAAAAAGGTGTCTTATTAGTGAAATGATAAATATTTATTTTAATAAATTCATTAATAATTTTAATAACAAATAATATTTAAATTTAAAAATTTTAAATATACTATTTAATTATAAATTTATTAATTAATATAATACCTAAAAATTTTAAGTATTATTTATTATCATTTAAAATTAATTAAGTTACAAATTTTATTTATTAATAATTATATTTTGAAAAAATTATAGTTTTTGAAAATTTTTATTAGAGAAAAATATTATGAATTAATATTTTTCAAAAAACATTAAGAATTAAATTTTCTAAAGCTTATATTGACAGTTATTATAATCGTCAATATATAACATATTATACTAATGGATATTTATATACCATCAAAAAAAGTTTACTTATACTGACAGTTATCTAAAGTGTTGGTATAGACACTGTCTATATTAACAGTAACAAAAATCTATCAATATAGATACTTTTTACTTACATAATTTGATCGTCACTATTGATAAATATCATTATATAGCATACTTATAGTGACAAATAGTTATATACCGTTAAAAAAAATTTTTTATACCGACGATTATATAAAGTGTTAGCATAGATATGATATATTCTGATAATATTAAAAAATTATCAATATAAATCTCTTTTATTAATGCAATTTGATCGTTAGTATAATCAAGTATCAATATATAAAAAATTTATTGTAGTGCTTGTTGCTGATTGTGTCTATGTTGGGTATGGGTTATGACTAGGTTCTACTACTATGTAATTGTGTCTTTTGCTGAAATTGTTGGTGGAATAGTTGGGTGTAAAGTATTGGTTGGCCAGTGGTGGCAATGGCAGTGCCATTGGAATTTTGGGTTCTTGTCTGTGGGAATGTTGCTGCTACCAATCCCTTGTAATTGTGTATCTGTGTTTTCGGTAATTGAATGTGGTTGTTTCCCATTCATGTGATTGAATTGTTCTCTCATAGGGACTTAATTTCATTTTGAAAAAGATCCAGATAAAAGAAAATTTTCGTGTCAGATAAATTTCCTTAACATTCATAGTAATTTCAATTCATGTAAGGTTCAATCCCAAATTCATCATCAAAATCCTTTCAATTCGAATAGTTTCGGATTTATCTCTTTTTATTTTTTGTTTCTTTCCATTTTTCCAAATTTTTTATTTTTCTAATATTTTAAAAATATTAATAAAATAAAGAAAATAAAGAAAGGAGAGTAATAACTATAAATTAAATAAAAATAAATAAAAAATATAACATATACTTGGTTTGGGCGTAAAACCCAAATCAAGCCCAAATTAGATTAGTTATTCCCAAATCAAGCTCAAGAAACAATCAATGGATAAAAAAAATGAATCCCAGGGTTCATGAATGTCAAAACATCTTGAATAAAATGGGATGTCTACATAGACAATAGATTGCTTATGTTAAAAGTCTTCACCAATTGATTCTTTTCATATATGGAATCAATTTCTTAGGTTATGGAACCTTTCCAAAGTTATGTCATGGCTTCTTAATCACTAATTTCTTACTTCATCAATTAAACATCATGTCCAATGAATTATCTTTCACTATATTTTGAACACATTCTAACAAAATCTTAAGTTCGGGCGTGCATTGCATTGGCTTAACTGAGAATAGAAATGGGACAATAATCCAGGTAATATAGCTAAAATCCAACCAAAAAAAATCGTACGTTTTTGAATGCTAGATGGCATCATACTTGCCATAGTATCTGCCGTTTTACTATATGGATTTGCAAAAGAAACTATATATAAATATATAAATATATATATGTATATACACATATATATGTATATACACACATATATATTCATACATATATATATATATATACATATACATATATTATTGATAGTTAGTTGGTTTGACTTGTAGTTGCTGCAGGTGACTTGATAGTCAAACCAACTAGCTATCAATAATATATATATATATATATATATATATATATATATACACTTATACAAATGTATATGTATATGTCAATCAAGTCACCTGCAGCAACTACTACCAAAACAGAAATTACAAAATTGCTCATTATTTCATCTATAAATTGCATGCACCATCTTTTGAATGTTTGGTTGTGACTGAACTTTCATGCCCTCTAAAATAGAAATATAGCAACTTTATCCTGTTTTATATATATATATATATATAGTTAGCTTAATGGTTTATCTGTCTTTCCTATAGATTCCATAATAAAATATAGTAGGAAGTTTCTAAAATTGCATCATCTAGCTCATGCGTGGATAGATATATCAAACCTCGTAAGGAGTTTGTCATGTCCGGAAAACAATGTTTTAAATATATGTCAAATATCCAAGTCAAAGAGAAATTGTAGTACTTGACATTTTGAACAAAATGTTTTCCATTATTATTCCTTTTTACTAGTGTTAATGTATTTTCTGGTATGATGACTGGATATTTAAAGGAAGGTTGTTTGGATGGTTAATTTAGGTAGCAGAGATGATCTATCACAAGGAGAATGGTCAGGGGCGTCGGAGATAATCCAAAGGACATTTTGACTCTCAAGTCGGCAACATATAGGAGAGGGGAGAAGAAAAAAGAAGGGAGGAGAAAGAAGGGAGGTCGGAGAGGGTAGAAAACGAGCATGGAATTAATAATGAATTACTTGTAGTTCAATCCTACTTTTTAGTTAATTTATACTGATTTGGCCAGTTGATTATCAATATTAATCAAGTGTTAAATCAGCTAAGGTGGTGGCCTACTTAACGGTCAATATATATCGATTTAGTAGTCACAATATTGACTGACAGATCATGGTCTTAACAACTAGCTTTAAATCTAGTGCAATGCATGAAATCACATAATTAGTAAGTTTTCTAAGCAAGCAACTGCTATACTAATTTAAATACATAAGTTAATTAAAGGCGCCTTCCTATAGCTAGGCTACTATAACTATTTTGTTTTCATTAAAAGAAATTAAAAATTTTGACAAGGAAAGAAAAGAAATTGAAATATATATAAGAATAAAAACATAAAAATATTTCAAAATAGTTATTCAACAAGAAATTAAGCAAGATATATTCTTATATGCTAAGAAAATTAATATATATATTATATGAATACGCACACTTGTTTCAAACAGGAGGGCAAAGTTTAAGGAGTTCACTTTCCACCACTACAAGAGATGTGATTTTTAGCAGCAAATATTTTATGTTTAACTGGAAGATGTTGCAAATAGCTGTGTTGTAAAAAGCATTTGCAATAATTTCTATGCATACTTTTGTTAAAAAAAACGTGCAACTCCTATTTCAATATAAAATCTTTTATGCTACAAAATATTTTACAAATTATTGTAAGGTGTTGCAAATGGTAATATTGTACAAAGTATTTGTAAAAATTTTTTATGCATTATTGTTACCAAATGTAATTTGTAGTACTTCTCCAATTATTACAAATTAATTTTAAATTAGATATTTAACATAATATTAGAATCAAATTTATTTTGTTCTTCTTGTCTATTATCCCTTCTGAACTTGAAGTTAACTAGCTCATTTATTAATTATATATCCAGTTTGATTTTGTTAACCTTTTGCATTTCATAGTCTTTCTTCTCTTATCCATAATTACCACCAAATATATGGGTAATTAATAACCTTCTTCTTTTTTTTTTTTATCTTATCTCGTTACCTGGTAACCTATAAATGTACTCATGATCAGATAACTCAATAAAATCACTTTCTTACTTAACTGCAAAGTTACATCACCACCCTCGCTTGGATTCTAAGTATCATCAAAATAAACCTTAGGGGTCTGCTTTACAACAATATTTTTTCTAATCATTATTTAAATTATCTGCTTTGATATGTCTTGCTTGTGAATTAATGTAGATTTATTAATGGAACATGCTGCGCTGGTCGGATATTTAGGTTTGAAATCAGCTCGGGTACTTCCTAATGATGATATGGCCTTAATTAATTAATTAAAGTGAAAGTTGTAAATATTTATTTCGTGCGAGTGCTCAGAACATTTTACCACAAATTTTGCTTTCAGAGGCTTAGTAGGTATGATAAACATTAATACAAGAATAATCATTATATATAAAGAGGTATTTATTGAAGAAATTCTTCATTAACGAGCGTAATAATATTTGTTTAAACTTTATTTTCAAAAATTATTTGGTTAAACTTTAGTAAATGTTGTTACTTACTGATGTACAATAGTATGTTGGTTATAGTGCAATTAATTTAATTACGGAAAAAAATTGATTTCACATACTAAATTAATGTGGAAATATAATTTGATGATAATTAAATAAAATGAGCAATTAAATGTAATTAATATTTAATAACAGATGTTGGGTTCTCGTTCTAGACATTATATCCTACTTGAGTAGACTCCAGATTAATTAACTGCTTCTCTTCCATTAGAGGAGGGGCAATTGTAAGGTCGAGATTCAAGTCCGGTAGCCTAGTGCAGATCACCTCCGAAGCACTTGCGGATTTCAAGGGTTGGTTGTCGGAATTGAACACGTTTGAAAAATTTGATTTGGTAATGATACGAGAGAGCAGCGATCGACGATTGTTGGGTTCAATTCCCATCTGCAATAGTTTCCTTTTTATGTGAGTATTCCAGTAATTCTTCACTTCGTTGTCTGTCCTTCCTGGCAATCTTCCTGCTATTAGTGACCACCTAAACAATTGACAATGCCGATCGTTGTTATTAATTGTTTGTTCAGACTTCATACTTCAAATTCTAATACCGTAATTTTGTCCGCATGGTATATATGCTAGAGCACCACAAATTTTCACATCATTGATTAACAAATTTAAAACTAAATATTCTTAAATTTTAAATATTTATTTATTTAAAACAAATTAATAATTTGACACCGTATAATGCGCAAATTAATGAATAATATTTATACTGATAGTGTATTATAAGAATAAAACAATAAATCCTATATAATAAACAATTACCTATTTCCTAGGAGTGCATGGAGTTTGATAATGAGATCCTCTTCATCTTCCCCAAAATTGCCTCGTTTAAGGTCTGGCCTCAGGTAATTTACCCATCTCAATCGACAACTTTTACCACAACGAAGCAACCCTGGTCGGTCAAAAATATGAATATATAACTGTAAATTTCAACAACTTTAGCAAAAGTCCATCAAGAAAGCATATATATTTAGGACAAGTAGTGTTTCAGATTAATGACTGAGCATGCATGAATATGAATATACATACCTGCAGCCTGAGGAAGAGAGCGCCAGCAACCTTCACCATGTTTTCGAATGTAATCAGTAAGCTTCTGGTCTTCTAGTTTTGACCAAGCTCCTTTGTTAGTCTCTTTCTTCTCACAGCAAGGCTTCCTCATTGTGAGAAACAAACAGATAATTATCGAAAAAAAGGAAAAGCAGAGGCCAGTTGCAAAGTCGGCTGAGAGAGAGAAGAGAGGATCGGCAATTTGGCATGCAAACGCAAGAGACTGGAAGTGGATGAGAAAGAAGTAATATAAAGGGGTTGTCTCCAGCTACTAGGGCTTGACTTACGGTTACCAGCCATAGGATTTGTCACGCTTTGCATGCGATTGGATGTGTGAGAATCCCGCCGCTTGACGGAAATAAGTTTTTTTTTTAATCTACTTCCTACTTGACTAAAGAAGATTTTACATGCATATATATGCTTTTTTAAATCTACAATCTTTAAATATCAGTTTCAATATTATATCAACTAATTTAAAGATTTATCCACTAAAAAAATAAATTAATCCTTTTATAAATATATATACGAGGGTAAATATAATTATTACATTTATTAATTATTTGTTTTTTCATCAAATGAAAGTGAATTTTGATGTATAAAGTAAGGAAAACTTTTTAAAGAATTAGAAATAAAACTATTAACCATGTGACTTTGAGTAATTTTTTAAACTGAATTAGTATTATTCAACAAACTCAATAAAAAATTATCAAAAACAAGACACATCATAAGTTGAAATCATGATTATTTTAAATCAAAAAATTTATATAAAATAACAATAAACTTTTATTTTTAATTAAATAAATTATATTTTTTACAAGTTACTTTTATTATATTAAAACAAATGAATAAAATTAAATGAAAACTAAGAACAAATAGACATTTAACCTCTTTTGACTATATAATTTAAGTCTAATTTAATTAGTAAATATTAATATGCTTTGAGGGTCTTGATATATATATATATATATATCTTGGTATCTTCCAACAGGTGTAGAAAGGAGAAAAAAATTATAAGAACTTGATTGAAAAGTTAAGATTGCAAACTTTATTTTTGACTGATAGCCCTGGACGACTCTATATATCATTCTATTTCTTCAAAAAAAAAAAAAAAGTCCCTTGAACCCTGATACCAACGGGGGTGGGAGGGGGAGGCAGAAGTCACATGTTTTGAGGTTGACTGTTAGATTTTCATAGATAATGCTTACAACTGACAACAAGATTATCTATAGAATCTAACGTACGTGGTGAATTGAGAGGAAGCGCTTTCCACTGAAAAATATTTTTATTATTATATTTTATATACTTAAACACTATTAAATTAATTGTTTACAAAAAATACAATGCAGTGGGAAATGACATAGACCCATTTTGTATTTATATAAAATAAACATAAATCTTTGAGCAAAATAGAATCTTTTAAGAAAAAGGTATTTCTTAGCTAGTTATAAAATATTGAAGGTTTTTTTTATTCATTATTTTTTTTTGGACAAGTATTTTATTCATGCTTAAGTAATGTACTTGAATCTAATTGTATGATTAAAATTTTAATAATTTTAAATTGAGTATCAATTTAACAAAATTTAATTAATATTTATTTAAATAAATATTAACCCTATATTTAGATAAAAATGCATTACTATAAAATAATAAAAACTTTTATTATTTTTTAGTTATAAATATAATAAATATTAGATTTATATAATAAATTAAATAATCAATTATTATATTATAATTAAATTACAATTATTATAATTAACAAATAAATTAAAATATAACTAAACACGTAAAATAAAACTTAAATTCAAAATCTTAAAATTCAAAAATCTTCACCTTACAACTAAATAAAAGTCTCATTGCCAACTTTTACTATTTTTTTAAGTAACAGGCAATCATTTTCCATCTCTTAATATTTTTCTTGTATTAGATTTCCCTTTATTATTATTATTATTATTATTATTATTATTATTATTATTTTGTTCTTTTGAGGCTTCCTAGATATCATTTTGACCTTTTGTGGTAGAAAGGCGTTACCTTTGGGGAAGGTCAGCCGCAGCATGTGGGGATGAACCAAACACCTATCCGTCGAACCAAATTTAATGATCCTCTATCCTCGAGTTTCACAAATTTTCGAAGCAAACATTGTAGAAAACCCAACTAATATTTTGACTGCATGTATTACTAAGCAGAGATTTGACTCATAGGTAATTTACGCAAGGGTTAGAGCACTTGAATAAGTCATATTAAACCAAGGGCAACAGAATCAAAGAATCAACAGTCCATTTGCATTTTTTTAAGGCTAAAATATTTATTAAAAATCAAAGCAAAATATTAGAAAGCAAAGCAAAAAATGACTTAAAAATTTGAAGTCAAGCAACTAGATCATGATCTATACTAATACATTAAAGCAGTTGTTAAAAACAAGCTTTAATGCACTTCAACAGATTTTAGGGGACGAAATCAGTAAGTTGCTTGTTAAAAACTGTGGGAGCTAGAGGTAAATATGTTTTTACAGCTATTTTCTGTACTTTTTACTCATTTTCTATATGTCATGAATAGCTATGCTTTTCTGTGTAGCCTGTAATCTTTGTAGTAGGCTTGTCTGCTCCTTTGGATGAATTATAGGATCTCATCTACCCAAAAGTAAAGCAAAATAAAGATAATTAAGAAAGAAGTTCCGGAATAATTTTCTGTAATTATATTCAATACAAGATATAATTACTGTTAAAGTCTTAATTTGGCCTCTTTATTACCTTAATCATGTTGTTTTAGTCCTTCTACTTCAAGTTCAATGAATTTAGTCATTGTACTTGTCATAACGAATAGGTTTATAGACTTATTGTTAGGAAAAATCGTTATCAATATTTTTTATTTAGGTGTAATTACTCATCTAATTGAATCTACCCCTTTAAAAAAATTCTAAACTTGATTAAAAGTGCTTGAAAGAATAAATTCTAGTCTACTAATTAGAATAGGGTTCGATTACGTAATGAAAAATGTTATAACCTACCCAGATGCTCATCCAAAAAATGATATCATTTAATTTTAAATTATTTTAAGGATCTTTGGTTCTAATGGTTTTCTATTAAATCTTAATGTCTACATATTAGAAATAATTTTTAAGATTTCTTCATTAATCTGATAAAATTCTTAAAAATACCTTTTTACATCAAAAGTATTCAAGAATCTCATTTGTTTTCTTGAAAAAGTTTCATCATAAAAAAAAATTTAATCATTTTTATTAAATTTTTTTATTTAAAATATATCTAATTCTTTCACTATTTGGGCCAAAATTAAAAATATTTTCTCACTTTAAAGTTTCTCAAATAATCGTCCCTTTGCGATTATGAAAAGTTTCATCCTCAGAATTTATTCTTTATTTTGTAAATTTTATTTCTATATCTAAATTTCTATTGTATTAAGATATGTCTAAATTTTTTACTGTTTGGACCAAATTTAAAAATACTTTTTTTAGAATTTAGACTTTTATTGTCAAATTTTATGCATTATTTATTTCCTAATTTTTTTAGAATGAAAATAAAATGCCAACTATGGTTTGAAATCTCATTCAAATTCTTCCACCATTTGCATTGAATTTGAAAAAGATTTTTACCTAGAAATCTCTTAAAAATTCAACCATTTGTGATTTTCTTGGGAATTCGTCATTGGATAATTGTCATATATTTTCAATCAAATTTATAAGTTATATAATTTTTTATTTTTTCATTTGGAAATGCATACAATTATCTTTATTGAAATTTTGTTTAAATTATTCAACCATGTAAGCTGAATTTATAAAAATTCATTACCTAGAGATTTGTTAAAAAATTTATCATTTGAAAATTTTAAGAATCTCATCATGGAAAAATTGTTAACTAATTCCCAAAAATTTTATAAAATTTATTTATATATTTTTTAATTTTAAAAATAAATACTAATTATTATTAAAGAAACCTCATCTAAAGTTTTCCTCCATTTGGGTCAAATTTAAAAAGATTTCTCACCTAAAAAGTTTCTAAAAATTATCCATTTGTAATCTCTAAAAATTTCATCTTTGGATAATTACCACTTGTTTTTCAAGATTTTGTTAAATTTTTATTTTATATATTTTTTTGTTAATTAGAATAGATTCCTTTAACTTTTCCTAAAAACTTAATCTTGCAAAAATATTTCAAAAATAAATAAATAAAACAAAATAAATAACAAAAATAAAAAAAAAAGAATCGGTTCTGCTTAGCTTGGCTTGGGTTATGGCTCGATTACAAGAACATAATGCAACTTGATGGATCGACTTAGTAGTTAAGACGGCTCAGCTTAGCAGCTAAGATGACTCGACTTAATTGACTCAATAAGGAATCCATTTTTAGCAAGCATGTCGAATGCATTGCGGATTGGGTCATCATGCGAAGCAACACCTAGATCCTGGGGTTTTAAAAGGTTCCAAAATGACACTGTTTTCCCCAAGTATAGAAGCTTTAAAATTTTTTTTTCTTCAGACTTTTCTTTCTTCTTTCTCTTTTTTTTTCTTTCTCTTTTCTTTTTACCTTTTGTAGATTTCGGCCACCAAAATCTTCAACTTCAACGAATAAAATTGTCGATTTCTAGGTTTGTCACCAAAAGCTATGAATGGTCGCTGGAAGTTGTCAAATTCTAAAGATTGTCACTGGTATGTGGGAAATCTATAAAAAATTGGCTAAAAAACTGGAATCTCATAGGAAAATTCATTGAGAAATTCAAAATTTAACCAAAAATTCAAGTTTTTTCCAAAATTTTTCAAAAATTTCAAAAAAAAATTGCCAGAACTTCTATTTGAATGTTTTTTAATCTCCTTGATCTTCCAATCACATTGATTCTTTTCGAAAAAAGCCAAATCAATTTCCAAAAAACAAATTTTCCTAAAACAAATTTCCCTCAATTCAAAACCCCACTACCAGAGCAATTTTCTCTCTCGATTGTTTCTCTAACTTGTTGTGTGTCCTTTTTGGGTAGAATGCTAGCTTATTTATGGGGAAAGATCATGAGAGTTTCAACTCACTTAGGATTAGATTTTTAAAACCTAAAGATTATCACTAAAGTAATTCTAATCCTAAACTATTTCTATGAAGTCAAAATCCACATCGAGATAACATTAGACAAATTTTAAACTTCAAATTTTTTAGTTTTTTCATTTTTTTTTAAATAATATGATATTTAAAGATAAACAAAATCAAAAACAAATTAAAAATAAAATAAAATAAAATACAAAGGATAAAGAAAATAATAAATGAATAAGATAAATATACAAAAATAAATGCAATAAAAGTAAAAGCATGAAATAATAATAAAAATAAAAATAAATTTATAAACATAATGAAAAAGTTCTACCAATTGGGTTTCAAGCAAGCTCAAACCCAACCGTTTGGGCCTCGGACTACATAGGGTGTCTACAACTACTTCTCTTTGTACAGTTTTTGTGAAACAGGAATTATGCAAAAATATATATACCCATTACGTTCAGGCCAAAGTTATTCAACGTTTTTTCTCTTTTTTTTATTTTTTAATTTTTTAAAGGCTTTTCAAAATCAAAAGCACTCCACTATTAAAAATCAAATACTTCTTCAACATAAAGGCACACAACTTTAAAATTTAAGGATGACACCTGAAGGTTTTGGTGATCATGCCCGGAGGTTTTATTGCTTGTATCCTAAAAACTAAGAAATTATGTCTAGAGGTCTTATAGATCATTTTTAACTTTGCAAAATGCTCCTTTAAAATGAAGGCTCTACAACTTTAGAAAAGGTACCCTGAGGTTTTAAAAGATCATGCCCAAATGTCTTATAAATTATACCCTGAAGACTTGAAGATTATGCTTGGAAGACTTGAAAAATCATGCCCAAAGGTCTTATAGATTGTGCTCATAGGACTTAAAAGATTAAGCCTAGAAGTTTTATAGATCGTGCCCGAAGGTCTTTGATATTTTGCTTAGAAGATTTAGTGATTATGCTTAGAATACTTAAAAGATCATGCCCATAGGTCTTGTTATAACATATAGATCCGTAAATCTATAGCTAGACACAATAAGAAGAGTCGCCACCAATCTTTTTTAATTAGGTGTGATTGGCTACTAATGAATCTATCATTTTAAGAAGCTCCTAAGCTTGACTAAGAGTTTTTAAAGAATAGGTTCTGAACTTCTGAATAGAAATGGGTTCGAGAGTTCGATTATATGTAGGAAAGATTATAGCATCCCCACAATGCCTATCCTAAGATGGTACTATTTAATTTTAAATTATCCTAATAATTATCTTGGTTCTAATGGTTTTATTTTAATGTTTAAATATTAAAAATGTCTTCTAAGATTTTTCCATCAATCTAGAAGAATTCTTAAAAATATTTCCTCACCTCAAAAGTATTCAAGAAATCCTATTTATTTTCTTGAAGAGACTCAATCATTGAAAAAAAGTTTAATCATTTTTATTTTGATTTTTATTGAAAATATATCTAATTATTTCACCATTTGGGCCAAATTAAAAATATCTTCTGACCTAAAAATTTCTTAGATAATCATCCCTTTGGTGATTACTAAAAATTTCATCGTTGGAATTTTTTTTTATTTTTTTTATTTCTAAATTTTTTACTATTTGGGTTAATTTAGAATTGTCTTTTTTTATTTATAATTTTTCACCAATTAGGTCTATTTAGAATTTTTTTTTTATCTTTAGACAGAAAATAATATGACAATTATTTTTTGAAGCTTCATTTAAATTCTTCCATCATTTGGGACAAATATAAAGAAATTTCTTAGGAAATTTACCATTTAAAATTTTTAAAATTCTCATCCTCGGATAATTGTCAAATATTTTTCAATCAAAATTTCTTTTATTTAGGAAAAAATACAATTACTTTTTCTTAAAATTCCATCTAAATTATTCCACCATTTGGAATAATTTTGAAGAAATTTCCTACCTAGAGATTTCTTAAGAAATTTACCATTTGAAATTTTTAAGAATCTCAACCTTGGGCAATTAGTATTTAAATTCCAAAAATTTTTATTAAATTTTTTATTTTTTTTATTTTTTCTCTTTTTTGATTTGAAAATAAATATTAATTATTATTATTGAAACTTAATCTAAATTATTCCACCATTTAGGACAAATTTAGAAAAAAATTTCTCACCTAGGAATTTTATAGAAATTCACCATTTAAAATTTTTAAAAATTCTATCATTGGATAATTATTATTTATTCTAAAAAAAAAAATTTGTTTAATATTTTTAATATTTTTTAAAATTTAATCATGTAAAAATACTATAAAAATAAATAAAATAACTAAAGAAATAAAGAAATAAATAAAATAATACCAAACAGGATCAGATTGGCTTTAGTTACTGTAGCGCAACTCGACTTCAGGCACAAAAGGTAGCTCCAAAGACACGGTTTAGTGGCTTGGCTCAACTTGGCTTCGGGTCCAATTGCCAAAAGTCAGTCACGAGTCAAGGTGCTACGGGTTAGGTTACCTAAATGGAAATACGTAGATCCTAAAGGTTGCTTAAGGCAAAAATAGTATCATTTTGGTAGGGTATAAATAGGTCAAAAATCTTTTTCTTTAAATTTCCTTGTTTTTTCTCTCTCTTTTTCCCTTTTTCTCTTTTTCTCTCTCTAAAACCCTAAGAACACCGGTTAAACTTCACCAGATTCTAGGAATTTATGCCAAAATCTGGGTTGAGTCATTGAAAGTTCATCGATTTTTGAAAAATGGATGCCGAAAACTGAGAACCTTGCCAAAAGTTGGAATTCTCACCAGAAAGTCATCAGAATCTTCAAAGGTTGTTGAAAAATTCAATTGAAATCTGAAAATTTTCTAGAAAAATTTTTAATAGGAAAAACTTTTGAAACCTAAAAATCTTTAAAAAGTTTTTGTATCATTTAGCTACCTTTGCCTGTGTTTTTTTTTTTTTTTATCTCTGTGTCCCTCTCTATGTTGTTTAGGATTGTTATATAGGAAAGAGTCCAAATTCAAGTAGTGTTCATTAGGATTGGATTCTTTAAAAAAAATCCAATGTATTATCAAATTAAAACTTTGATTATTTATCCAAAAACTTAAAAGTTTAAGTTCAATCCAACCTTAATTGGCCAACCAAACCACTACCCTTCAATTTTATCCTTTTTTTAATTAGTTATAAAAACAATTAGACTTGCAGACCTTGGACTAAATGGGTGTCTACAGGTCTTATAGATTTAATTCGGAAGATTTGGTGATTATGCCTAAAGAACTTAAAAAATTATACTTAGAGGTCTTATAGATCTTGCTCGGAAGACTTGGTGATAATGCCTAGAAAACTTAAAAGATCATACCTAGAAATCTTATAGATCATGCCCAGAGGGCTTGGTGATTATACTCGAAGGACTTGAAAATCATGCCCAAAGGACTTTGAAAAGAGTTCAAAATTTTAAAGATATAACCAAAAATTTTAAGAAGAATTACCTAGAGGTTTTAAAAAAATCATATTAAAAGGTTTGAAAACTAATACTCAAAAGTTTTAACAAAATACCCTGAGGTAAAATTTTGTTTCATGTCATCATCAGAAGTTTCTTATCTAAAAAAAAAAAAAAAATTATCTTGAAAAGTTTTCTTTTCTCAACCAAAGTTTCAAGCCTAAGCTTATGTCTTTCCTATCTATTAAAAGTATGCAATAAGTGCAATACAAGAAATAAATGTAATGCATATAATGCATGATGAAATCAATACCATATGTCCCTACTTGTGGTAATATGATACTCAAAACTTTTTTTTTCCTTTTCCCTCCAACTTTCTATGACATAACCTTTAAATAGGCTGACAAGTTCTTTCGTTAACTGAAGCAAACATTCTCAAAATATTTCATTCTAAAAAATAGTCCTTTGCATTTAGCATTCTTATTACCCTAAAAAGATCTATTCTATTATAGCATTCACCTATTTTCCCACAATAAATATTGAGATTCAAAAATACTTCCTAAACATTTCTCAAAATATTCAAAAATTGTAATGGAAAGTGCCCCATATAGCTATCTTTCTAAAACATGAACCAAATTCTCACATATGATCAAATCTCTTAAACACTAGTGATTACTATGCATAATGAATGCGATGAATCACAACTTGGTTTTTCCAAAAAGATGCAATGATTTAGTACATCATAATCTTAGTTATCAAAAGGAACTTATCCACTGAATGAGAAAGGGATTATCTATGTCTCTTCATTTTAGTTCATAAATGAATATGAGCTTTTAAAGTACAATCCATTTTGGCACTATCTTAAGTTCTTGATATATGGTAGTTTAGTAAATGCTAAGACTGGTCATTCAAGACTCAAAGTTTTGGGAAATAAACAAAAGACTCAGATTTAAGAACTATTCATCAAAATAAGGTTGATCAAAAGTCTCCAATGCATCGAGGTTCATTCGAAAATGCCTTTACCTAATGCTTGTTGCATCAATCAGTTTCATAAGTTGCTTTCAAGTTTTCATTTTTACTCTAGACTACTCTTTTGCTTCATTTTTTTTTCATTTTTTTTTATTATTCCGTTTTGCATTTGAGTATTTAAAATGCATTTAAAACCAAATCTATGATTTTCTAAGGAACAAACCTTTCAACTTAGGTTTCCATACATAATCAAAATAGACTTCTCAAAAGATGTAACGTAAGCTAAGGTTCAAGGTTTTCAAAACAAAAAAAGATAACTATGTAACGTAGGCTAGGGTTCAAAGTTTTAAAAAATAAATAAATAAATAGGCACAAAATATATGTTTAAGGGTAATTTAACCAAGTATCATTTTTTTTCCAAAAGACATCTTTTATTTTATCAAAACATGCATTTTTTTTTCTTTTTTTTTTTTACTTTCTTTTCTTACATGAGTTCAAAATTTTTGAAACTCAGTTTACTTCAAACTTACCCCTTAACATAAAAAGATTATTTTCTAGCCCTTAACATAAGATCAAATGCCATTCTGATGAGATCTTTTTATTTTTTTTTAATATACCCCTAAATTTTGAGGGTAAACCTTGGTTATGGTTCATTCAGAAAGAAAAATCAACAAACTCAAAAAGGATAACCAATGAATATTTTCCTCTTTTGTGAAGCAAATTTGAAAGATAACTATTTTTCATTTCAAGTATGGATACTTCCATTGAAAAACAGTTCTCAAAAGCTGACATTCTTTTTTCATTGATTTTAGATTCATTTAATCATCTCACATGCATGATGTCATAATCAACTTTCTTTTTTTTTCTTTTCTTTTTCAAGATTTTTTTGGTTTTTTTGACAACTCATACTCATAATGCATTTTCTTAACTTTCCACTCAAATAAAGCATAACATAACAATCTTTCTTTTTGTAATCCATTTAGATCTTCTTTAGTCAGAATAGTCAAAAGAGGTTGAGTGATTTGGCTTTTTTTAGTAAATTTGCCTTTAAGATGAGGGCAAATAACCATTTGGAAAAAGATTGGAAAGGGAGCAAAATGTTGCACAAGTTAAGATACTAAGCAACATTGAAAAAATATAACTCTATGAGAATTTAGAGTTTGAGAAGGAACTTGAACGGTGAAATTTTTGAAATAGCCTAGACATTTATAAAATCACCAAAATTAAAAAAGCTTAGGAGAGTGCCTTAAAAGATTTATAATTTAAATGACCATCTCATTACTCATAACCCAAATGAAAATCAATAATTTTTAAGGTTCATCATGGTCAAGTGGGGTGAAGTTCTAAAGTTTTCGTCTTTAAAGATTTTCAAGGTTCTTAATCTTTCAATTGAAAAGAATGGCATTTTTAGGGAAACAGCTCAAAATGCTCATTCTTTATAGTAATCACTAAATTTTTTTATATTTTTTCACATTCATGTACAGGAACTTAAACAATCAAAATTGAAGGAACCAAAAGTCATTACAAACCAATGAATTCATGTTCGAGACATCAATATACAAAGAAAAATCAACCTATGATCAAGCAAATTTCCATTACTCAAAAAGCTCTCTAGTTAAGGTGTCATTATGGATGAGATTTTCAATTTTCTCTTTCAACTACCTGCATTTCTCAGTGGAGTGCCCAATTGCCCCATGTGATAATCACATTTACAATTTGGATCATAACTCTTAGTTGATAGATTTGGAATTACTTTCAGAAGTACTAGGGTGAAATACTGGTTCTTTACCAACAGAGGTAAAATATCAAAAATTGAAATTGAGATTTTGTAAAAAATGTTTTTTGATCTTCTTTGACTATTCAATGGTCAAGCAGCAAATTAAAGAGAAGAACTTGTATCGGGAATTGACTATTGGGTTGGCTGGTGAAAATGAAGTTTTGAGAAAGGTTATTATGGCAAGGTAGTAAGGTTGGTACATTGAATAGGGATGATATCAGGTAAAGCCTTTAACCTATTTTCCTTCATAAATCATGGCTTAAACATCTCCTATTTCCATTATTGGTGTACCAACTTCCTTTATACTAGCTACATCATTCTTTTTAAACTTTTCATTTTTTATGGCATTATCTATTATCTCCCTAGATATGACCATGTTAGCAAAATTCTTAGTCACATTTTCAATCATTCTTTCATAGCATAGAACTTTAAAAGTGTCGACAAATAAAACTATAGTTTCTTTTTCTTTTATAGGTTGTTAAACCTGGGCAATAGCATCCCTCCACTTTTTAGCATATTGTTTGAAGCTTTCAACATTTTCCTTTTCCATTCTTTGTAAAGACAACTGATCTGGGACCACTCTACAATGTGCTTGTATTAGGTTTCAAATGCCTTAACCAGTTCTTTCCACAAAGTGATGCAAGTTTTATCCACTAGACATACCACCTAGCAATAAGCCTAAGAAGATTATTTTCAAATACATGAATCAAAAGCTTGTCATCATGGGCATGGGTAGCCATTTTTCTACAACACATAGTGACCTAGATGCATTTAGTCCTATTATATTTCTCAAATTCTAAGACCTTGAACTGGGGTGGAACAATCACATCTGGCACTAAGCAAAACTCTTATGCATCCATAGATCCAAAAAAATCTATTCCTTCGATAAACCGAAGCCTCTCCCTTATGATATCCATTTTCTTTTAGGCACTTGAATTTTTTATTGCTTCAAATGAACTTTTCTTTAATTTTTTTGGCTCTTCAAGATCGTTAGGGATTTAGATTGGATCATATTTATCTCCACTCAAAACAAGAATAATGTACCCTTGGGACTATCTTTGTATAGCTACTAAAGATGTTCCAAAATGAAAATATGTCCCAAAAAGTGGTGTTTATTGTGATTATGCCCTTTGGGATGTTTGGACAAGATATGAACTAAACCCAGTAGGGTATAAGGAATCTTTTATTCTTTGAACGCAGATTCCCTCCACTTCTCTATTCATATTTTTCAGCATTTCTATCATCGAGGTTGGGTCTCCTCTCATCTTAGGCTTTTTTAACTTTCTCAATTCAACTATTTTGTTCTTATTTCAAGGGCATTAGATAAGTAGCAAGTAAATTTCTTTGAAACCTTTCACGATTAAGCCTTTGAATCTTTATTACTATAATTAAGAATTAAGATAATAGCTAGCTATAAATTTATGCAAACAAAAAATATCTATATGAACGAATGGATACATGCATTGAGTGCTATAATAAGATAAAGAAAAAAAATCTTTAATTAAAATTTAAAAGTTATTCTTATAAAAATCTCTAAAAAAGAGAAAATCCAAAAATCTATTGCCTGATTCTACATTTCAATTTCAAAATCTTGGTGCTATTATAGATAAGTTCTTCAGCCACTATGATTAGGCAATTACTTTTCAATAATTTTAGGCTTTCTTTCATCCTCAAAACTCAATATGCCTTCTTTAATTAAAACTTTCACCTTATGTTTGAAAGTAAGGTAATTTTTTGTCGAATGGCCCATATTCATGAAATGATAATCAGACCTAGCATCAGCATCAAATCACTTAAAATAAAAAGGTTTTAGTGGCACTAGACAAACTAGTGTGATCAAATGGTTTTTAAGAAGTTGTAGGAATAGCTTAGTTCAAGTCATAGGGATTGAATCAATGATGGCTCTCTCTTTCTTTTTACTTAATTGTTTTTTAGGTTGTGCAATTATTTGACTTATAGGCGTGGGTCTTGGAGTAAAATTGGGTGTATACGCCTAATGGTTCATTGGAAAACTTGGTTATTGGATGGGCTGATAAACACTAGGGTTTTGGAAAGCATTGTTCATAACTAGGAAATAGTATAGACTTAAGCCAATCTTAGGGGTTGAATGGGAGCAGGTATTGTTTAGAAAGCTATGAAAAGTTATTAAAGAATGGCTAATTAAGGATAAAGATTTGGGTATCAGCCAATCTGAAGAGTTTGCGTGAAGTTAGAAGCCTTTGTCTCATATGTTTCTTTTTTGACTTGGTCTTTTCTTAGGCCATTAGATGCATTAGCAAGACTTAGACAAGCATCAGTATTGTAAGAGGCTTTTTTTATTCTAACACAATGATTGTTTAATACACAAATGAACTAAAAGTAGTAAGGACTTTTGAGAATAGGCTGTTTTAAAATTTTCCATCATCTTAGAAAGTTACATTTTTGCTTCTCATAATTCATGTCCAAATTCTTCTTGAATAAGTTTCAAAGCTTGAATCCATGCTTCTAATTGATCACTCATATCATTTAAATTGCTACCTTAAATAAAGCAAAAGACTGCTATGTTATACAATGATATGATTAATGTATTACATGAATGATGATAATCTATGAATAAGTGAGATGCATGAAATGAATGAAAAATAATTGCAAAAGGTATGTGACCTAAATTTGGGTTATTTCCACAAAAGAAAAGGGTATGATTCCTCCTATAGGTTAAGTCCATTATGGCTCACTATATAAGTGTTTTGGATTCATAATCAAAAGGTTTCTTAATTGTTCTTTACATCTTTGTCCATGACAAACTATTAAGGCATTCCCATCCTCACCCATCATAAGCTACCAATGGAAAGAATTCAATTTGAGTGAGAGTATTTTACTAGCCATTGCAAAAATTATCATCTCATAAGAGCATAGGTACTTTACTTTCTCTTAAAAGGGACGAAGCCTAGGTATAAAGCTCAAATAATAAAAATATATGTGTGAAGGAATATATATATTTTTCAACCCCAATTTTCCATAAATCAAACCAAAGACAAAAAATAAAGGAAAAGGTGTTAGTAAACAAATTACATAATCCTTACATTTTAAGACCATTAGACCAAAGAATAAGATAAATTTAAAATTTTATTATTTGACTCTTTATACATCCTCAATGGAGTCACTAACCTCTTATAACATATAGATTCATGAATCTATTGCCAGATATGACTTAAGATGAGTCATCACAAGTCTTTTTTGTTAAGGTACGATTGACTACCTAACTTAATCTATCCGTTTAAAGAAATCATGAGCTTAACTAATGGACCTTAAATGAATAAGTTTTGATATACTAACTAGAATAGAGTGCGACAATTCGATTACATATGAGGAAAGTTATAGTACCCCATACGCCCATCCAAAGGATAGTACCATTTAATTTTCAATTATCTTAAGGATCGTTGGTTCTAATAGTCTTCTATTAAACCTTAATGTCAACATATTGGAAATAATTTCTAAGATTTCTCCATTAATATGGCAAAATTCTTAAAACTATTTCATCACCTCAAGAGTGTTTAAAAATATCATTTGTTTTATTGAAGAGGCTCTGTTGTCGAGAAATATTTTCCTTTATTTAAAATCTATTTAATTCTTCCACCATTTAGGCCAAAATTAGAAATATTTTCTCACTTATAAGTTTCTTAAATAATCATCCCTTTCCGATTACTAAGAATTTCACCCTTGGATTTATTCTTTATTTTGCAAATTTTATTTCTATATCTAAATTTCTATTGTATTGAGATATGTCTAAAATTTTCAATTTTAAGTCCAAATTTAAAAATATCTTTCTTAGAATTTAGACTTTTATTGTTGAATTTTACACATTATTTATTTCCTAATTTTTTAAAAATGAAAATAAATGCCAATTATGATTTGAAGTCTCATCTAAATTCTCCCACCATTTTGGTTGAAATTGGAAAAGATTTTTACCTAAAAATTTCCTAAAAATTCAACCATTTGTGACTATTTCGAGATTTCATCATTGGATAATTATCATATATTTTCAATCAAATTTATAAGTTATATATATTTTTTATTTTTTGGTTTGGAAATGCAATTATCTTTATTAAAATTTCATCAAAATTATTCCAACATTTGAGCTAAATTTAGAAAAGTTCCATACCTAGGGATTTCATAGAAAATTTATCATTTGAAATTTTTAACAATCTCATCATAGGATAATTGTTAACTCATTCTAAAAAATTTTATAAAATTTATTTATATATTTTTTTAATTTTCAAAATAAATAATAATTATTGTTATTGAAAACTCATCTAAATTTTTTCTCCATTTGGGTCAAATTTAGAAAGATTTCTCACCTAAAAATTTCTTAAAAGTTATCCATTTATAATATCTAAGAATTTCATCTTTGAATAATTACCACATATTTTTCAAGATTGTGTTAAAGTTTTACTTTATATTTTTTTATAAATTAGAATAGATTCCTTTAGCTTTTTCTACATAATTTAATCATGCAAAAATATTTTAAAAAGAAATAAATGAAACAAAATAAATAACAAAAACCATAAAAATTAAAAAAAAAACTAAAAAAAGAATCGGCTTGGCTCAGCTTAGGTTGTGGCTCGACTATAGGAACAAAATGCAGCTTGATGGATCGATTCAACAACTAAGATGGCTCAACTTAATCGGCTCAACAAGGAATCCACTTTTAGCAAATAGGTTAGGTGCATTGCACATCGGATTGTCACGCGAAGTGACACACTGATCCTAGGGTCTTAAAGGGTTCCAAAATGATGCCATTTTCCCCAAGTATAAAAGATCTAAATTTGCTTTGTTTCTTCAGTTTTTCTTTTTTCCCTCTCTCTCTTCTTTTTTTTCTCTTCATAACTCTCTATTTTCTTTTTCCCTTTTATAAATTCCAATCACTAAAATCTTTAACTTCATCAAAAAAGGTCATTGATTTCTGGGTTTGTCACTAAAAACTGCGAATGGCCATCGAAGGTCATTGGATTCTATAAATTGTCACTAATATCTAGAAAATTTGCTGAAAGTTAGCGACAAAGTTGAATCTTGCCAAAAAATTCATCAAAAAATTCAAAGTTTAATAAAAAAATTCAAGTTTTTTCAAAATTTTTCAAAAATTTTAGAAAAAAGTGCCAAAACTTCAATCTGAATGTTTTTTAACCTTCTTGATTTTCCAACCACACTAATTCCTTTCGAATAAAACCAAATGAATTTTCAAAAAACTAATTTTCCTAAAACAAATTTCCCTTAATTTAGAACTCCACTGCTAGAGCAATTTTCTTTATTCATGTTTTTTTTAATTTCTTATGTGTCCTTTCTATATAGAATGCTAGCTTACTTATAGAGAAAGATCATGAGAGTTTCAACTCACTTAAGATTAGATTTTTTTTAAACCTAAAGATTATCACTCAAGTAATTCTAATTCCAACTAAGATATTAATAAATCTTAATTCTCTAATAAGAGTACTTTTATTCTTATTTCCTAAAATGGTCTTTTTTTGTTTTTTTACGTGTAAGCATAAGATCAACCACCTCATTCTTAGTTTCATCTTTTTTAGTTTTTTTTTTGTTCATCTCTTTTTTTTTTTCTAAAAAAATACATTTTTTTTTACAACCTATTCTTAATTTTTGCAATGCAATCTAAGAATCATCTTCGGTTAAAAATATAAATTCAAAATTGTGTTTAGTTTACAATATTGAGATACCAGCATATAGTTTTTGCTTTGTCGTTCACTAGAACTAAGACTAAAAGTCTAAGTTCAAAGATCTATTATGTGAATTGATATGCCCTGCATTTAAATAATCCTTTTTTGGACTGATATGATAATTGGTGAGTAAATTTGAGATTTTAAACTGAAAATGGAGTAAGAGTTTGGATTTTGAAAATCTCTATCAAAACTCTAAAAATAGAGCAACTTTGTTTAGAGTAGAGGGAAAAGTCATCTCTGTTTAGTGGTTGGTGAGAAAGAAATTAAAGTAGTGAATAACCTCTAGGGGAAAATTGAAGTCTAAACTCATTCATTTTTATTAGTCAAATCATAGAAATATATATTAGCAAATTTTGTGGCTTCAATAGGAAAATTAAACCTTTGTTTGGTTCATTAAAAATGGTGAAAAAAAAAATTTTGGATGAAGAATGAAAAAGGCAAAAAATTAAATTAAAAAACTTTTATAGAACTTTAAAAGGTTGAATATGTAATCATCAAAATTAATTGTAAAAAAGAACCATGTTTTGTTTTTGTTTCTCTTAAAACTTTCTTAAAACCAAAATGTGTTTTCTCTCTAGGCTAAGCTTATTGCCTTTTGTGCAACTATGGGAGTCTTATAGCTTACACTAAGGCAAACACAAACAATGATAGTAGGAGCCTTGTTGCTCATGCAGTCATGTCCAATGTTACACAAGGTAATGCTTTATCTTAAGTAGTTCCCAAGAAAAATATGTTGATGGTGCTTGGAATTAGTTAAGCAAGATGAGTTTGTTGAAGAATCTCAATAACCTTACTTTGTGTCTCCTCATAATTCGTTATATTTGCCCTATTGCTACTAAGTGCTACATCTAGAGCTTGCA
Organism: Durio zibethinus; assembly: GCF_047325235.1. Classification (NCBI taxonomy): domain Eukaryota; kingdom Viridiplantae; phylum Streptophyta; class Magnoliopsida; order Malvales; family Malvaceae; genus Durio; species Durio zibethinus. Next base: position 10,321,209 of record NC_143170.1, on the reverse strand, counting down.
GCACTGTTGAGCTAATTTGCAACATAATCAAAAGGTAATGTGTATTGACCATAAAAATAAGATGATACATATTGTGAATTCAAAAAACCATTGGTAAAAGATGATGAAGGATATGGTTTTCTTGTTTCATGTTGAGCTAAAAAATGTAGACATCAATTTCACTGAAACTGAATGTATGAATATAGATCTAGAAAATAAAAATGTTTACTACTGCACTACAATAAAAATACCAATTCAAAGGGGAAAAAGAGTTTGCAGTAGACTTCGACTGCTTTAGTATAGCTTCTTTTAAGAAAGTGCATTCTTTTCAAAAAATGAAAAGAAACAAAATAGAAGACTAAGAGAGAGATGAAGTTAAAGATGAGGTGGTTGGTCTTTTACTTACATGTAAAATAAATTACCTATTTTGATAAATAACAATAAAAGTACTCTTATTAGGATATTAAGATTTCTTAATATCTTTTAGGAAAAAGCTCAGGATTTTAGTGATTACTTCGCATGTTGAGGTGGATTAATTTTTTACCTACATGACACATATCAGTCTAAAAAATAGTCTAATTTTTGGTATTTTTCTTTAAAAAAATTTATACTAATGTGTCATATGTTAAAAAAATTTTAAATTAGCATGTTACCTCACCAATAAAAAAATGATTGAGTCAAATTTAATTGTAGAAGTTTAACATCATTATCAATTACCTTTAACTATGGAGAATAAATTCATTAAAATTAAAGAGCAGGATCAAAACCAAGCTTATTGTATTTGTATATACCAAGTTTTGAAAAAAGAAAAAAAGAAAGAAAAATTCCAAGAGCCATATGAACTTGGTAAAATTTCGTAGCTTGGTAGCATACTTTTAGCCTTAAGGTTCACATATCCCATTAAAACCAATAAAAAAATAATAAATTTTAGTATGGTGACACATACACATTAAGATATATTATAAAATAAAAATTAATTAAAAAATATGTGTTAATTTCTTAACTTCGTATGTGGAGTTAAAAAAATTCACTAATAGTATATCAAATAATTTTCCAAAATAAATACTTCATGAGCCTACTATAATATTACAAATATTTAATTGTAGGAGTTTTGATTTTCTAACAAAATAAAAAAATGGAAAAAAATTAATAACTAGCTATCTCATTCAAAATCTATTTTTATTGATAATTTTAACTTCTTCAAATGTTTATTAAAATACAATTATTTTGTTAAATGAAATACATATATATGAATAAATAGTAATATTGTTAAGAAATCAAACCATTCATGTATGGTAACTTCATATATAGTTATATATATAAGCAATATTTTTTTATCTTTGTCTGCTTTCTTTTATTATCTATATATACATATATATATGCCTATATATAAAAACTATACCTTTTTAAATTTTGATTTGACAACTTAACAATGTAATAAAAAATGATTACACAATTAATTTTTGGGATGAAAGGTGATTTTTAAGTTTAAGAAGTCCCCTTTTTTATTTTTGATATTTACGTAATTGTCATAACGTCTAAATCCGTGAACCTATCGCTAGACATTGACTTGAGGAGTCATCACCAATCTTTTTTATTTATGTGCGATTGGCTACCTAACTAAATCTATCCCTTTTTAGAGAAATCCTAAGTTTGACTTAGGTGTCCTTAAAAGGTAGATTCACTATTTGCGAAACCAGAACTAGGTTTGGGAGTACAATTATGTGCAAGGAAGGTTATAGCACCCTCACAACGCCTGTTAAAAGATGGTACTAGCTCGATTTCGTATTATCCATTAAACCTTAAAATTTTTATCAAGTAGTTAATTATTAGAAATTATTCGTAATTGACTCCAATACTTTTCACAGAAAATTAAGAAAATTCCCTCATCTCAAAAGTATACAAGAAAACTATTATTTCTCTTGCAGTGGCTCCATCGTTGGATTATTTAACATTAAAAATTTGCCAAGAAAAGAAAAAAAAAACTTGACTTTTGATATAGATTTTTTTGTTGTTTTATAGGAAAAAAGACTCATGCTTTTACACAAGGAAAATTGATACTTTCAACTTTTCCTCAAAAAATATTTTTTTTCAAAATTTTATTTTTCAAGAAAAATTGATATTTTCAACTTTTGCTTAAAAATGTTTTTAACAAATTTACTTCCAAGAAAAGTTAAAATTTTCAATTTTTAAAAAAAAAATTTTTTTAAAAGTTTATTTTTCAAGGAAAATTGATACTTTCAACTTTTTCTCAAAAAACATTTTTTTTGAAAATTTTATTTTGAAGGAAAATTGATATTTTCGACTTTTCCTCAAAAAATATTTTTTTTGGAAAATTCTATTTTCAAGAAAAATTGTTACTTTCAACTTTTCCTCAAAATATGTTTTCTTAAAAATTTTATTTTCAAGAAAAATTGGTACTTTCAACTTTTCCTCAAAAATGTTTTTTTGAAAAATTTTATTAGGAAAATTGATACTTTTAACTTTTCCTCAAAAGATGTTTTGTTGAAAATTTTATTTTCAGGGAAAATTGGTACTTCTTACTTTTCCTCAAAAATATTTTTTTGAAAAATTTTATTTTCAAAAAGATTTGATACTTTCAATTTTTTCTCAAAAAATATTTTTTTATAAAAATTTTATTTTTAAGGAAAATTGATACTTTCAACTTTTCCTCAAAAAATATTTTTTTAAAAAATTTTATTTTCAATGAAAATTGATACTTTCAACTTTTCCTCAAAAAAATTTTTTTTTTTGAAAATTTTATTTTAAGAGAATCATTGAAAAATTGAAGAATGCTTACTTAAATAAATAAATAAATCCAATTTAATCAATAAATAAACAAGCACAAAAATATAATAATAGTAAATAAATAAAAATAGGAAAAAAAAAACTTTGATACGGCTTGGCTCGACTAAAATAGGCTACGGCTCCAAAGACAGGGACGGTTCAAGTGGTTTCGTGTATGGCTCGGCTCGATGGCTCAACAGGGGCTAGGTGATACAGGTAGGCAGGTCGAGGTACTACGGGTTGGGTCAGACAATAAGGAAACACGCGAATCCTATCGGGTTCTTAGCTCAAAATGATGTCGTTTTTGGGCTATAAAAGGCAAAAAAGTCATATGGTTCTTAGACGCTCCTTCCCTTTTCTCTCTCTTCTCATATGTTTCTCACCCTAGGTGATTTTTTATCATCGTTTTTTGTTGAATGCCACTAGAAAAATCATCGATTTCTAGGTTTTATCACCAGAAATTGGGTTTTTCATCATAAAATTATCGAAAAACTTGAATTCTCGCCAGAAAATTTACCAGATTTTGAAATTTTCAAAAAATTTCCAGAAAACTTTAAAAAATCTCCAAAAAGCCAATTAAAAACCACAAATCCTTCATGAATCTTTTGAAAAATTTTAACTCTAATAACTAATGTTTTTCCCTCTTTTTTTCTCTCTGTTTTATTTTATGATTGCTGGGGTTTATATAGGCCTTCATTCACCAGATTACATGAGGATTTGAAAATCAAAATCCTTTATCTTTTGATTTGTTTATCTCTGTTTTTCAAAAACCCTTCCAGATTGATCCCAGCTTCAAAATTTAAAGTTTTAATCCTAGCATTTTACAAGGATTAAAACTCTACTTTTATTTATTTTCTTAAATTTTCATTAGCCTATCCCTAAAAAAAATTAAATTAAATCAATAAATAAATAAAACATAAAACAGGTGTCTATAATTGTCCCTCTTTGTATATTTTCTATGAAACATAAATTATGCAAAAACATAAACACCCATCAATACCTAATACAAAAAAAGAACAAGTCGGGCTAATGTGATATGAAGACAAGAACATTCAAATTGAACCAAAACTTGAGATGAATGACTTGGACTAAGTCAAAAAGGACTCAGCACAAGCCTGTATCGAATTGAAGTTTGAAATAAACAACTTGGACAAAGCTAAAAAAGGATCTAGCATAGGCCGAAATCCAAAAGTAAAATGACTTAGTCTAAGCTAAAGTCTGGCATAAGTCAAAATCAAATAAAATGACCTAAATGAAATAAAAGTATGAAATAAATACTTGGAGTAAGCCGAAGAAAGATTTGACATAAGTCGAAATCCAAAAACAAAACGACATGGATGGAACCAAAGTCTGAAATGAATACCTTAGACTAGGCCAAAGAAAGATCCAACATATGCCAAAATCTGAAAATAGAATGACCTGTATTGAACCAAAGTTTGAAACGAATAATTTGAACTAAGAGTATTTGGCACAAGTCAAAGTCCAAAATGAAAAGACTTCAACTGAACCAGAGCCTAAAATGAATGACTTAAACTAAGAAAGATTTGACAAAAGTCAAAATCTAAAACTAAAAGACCTGGACTGAATCGAAGCCTGAAATGAATAACTTGGACTGAGTCAAAGAAGGATTTAGCATAGGTCAAAATTCGAAAGTAGAATGACTTGGATTGAACTAAAGTCTAAAAGGAATAACTTGGGCTAAGCCGAAGAAGGATCTGGCATATGCTAAAATCCAAAAATAAGATGACCTGGATTGAATCGAAGTCTAAAATTAATGACTTGGACTAAATCGAAGAAAGATGTGGCATATATTGAAATTTGAAAATAGGATGACCTGAATTAAACTAAAGTTTGAAACAAATGACTTAGACTAAGCCGAAGAAAGATCTGGCATATGTCAAAATCTAAAAATAGGATAACCTGGATTGAACCGAAGTCTGAAACGAATGACTTGGACTAAGAAGGATTTGACAAAAGTCAAAATCCAAAATAGAAAGACCTAGACTAAATCGAAGCCTGAAATGAATGACTTGGACTAAGTTGAAGAAGAATGTAGCATATGTCGAAATCCGAAAATATGATGACTTGAATTGAACCAAAGTCTAAAACGAATGACTTGGACTAAGAAGGATTTGACAAAAGTCAAAATCCAAACCAAAAAGACCTGGATTGAACCGAAGCTTAAAATGAATAACTTAGACTAAGAAAGATTTTACAAAAATCAAAATCCAAAACTGAAAGACCTGGACTGAACCAAAGCCTAAAATGAATAATCTGGACTACGCCATAATACGTTAGTACAGGTTGTATTCGAAACAATTATCACTCCATTCTTCATAACTCTAATGATCTGTGATGTTTGAACACCTTCCTGTAAAAGTAAATGACATGCGTACCTGAAGTATTATGAAATGCCAATTTTTCTAGAACGTTTACATAAAATGTTATGAGATGTTAGGTTGATCTAATTATGGTAAAAATATTCTCAAGCTCTTTGCTATTTTCATTTTCATGCTAATGATAGATCCTTTAGCTTCTAAATATATACGGTTAAGAAATCAAACTATCATTGTCTTTTAGTTTCGGCCAAACCGAGGTCACCATTTCACTAAGTTCCATTACTCTTATTTCGCTTACCCATGCCACTCTTAGCTTTCAAGAGTAATGAAGATAATTTTCATATCATTATTTGTTCATTCATTATCATTTTAATATAATAACAGATGCAAAGCAAATACGCACTTCTTTTGACCTGGGTAAAAGGGTAAACAAAAAAAAAATAATAAAAGAGGTTAATGTTGATGTCAGGAAAAAAATGGATTTTATTGATTGAATGGGACTGTGTTACAAAGATGGGCTAAAATGGGCTATCAAATAATCATGATCAAAGCAACCTAGAGTTCTCTTCCTAAAACCATCCACTTAGAATCCTTGATCTTGTTGAGTTCATCAAATCACACTTGCCCCTTGCGCCATAAAAGTAATGTCTTAAACCTCTATGCTACCTTTTCGGGCTTTTAACTTAAATATCCTCAAACTATTTTTTATGAGATTTTCAATTCGACCTCTCCCTTTTTGGAACTCAAACCGCCTTTTACAGGTTTTCAATTTAAGCCCTTTTTTTTTAACTCAAACTGCCTTTTACAAGTTTTCAATTTGAGCTCTTTTCTTTTCTTTTTTTTTTCTTTTTTTGAACTCAAACCACCCTTTACGGGTTTTTAATTTGAGCCTTTTTTCTTTTTTCTCTTTTTTTTTTTAACTCAAATCGCCATTTACAGGTTTTTAATTTGAGCATTTTTCTTTTTTTTTTTGTTAAGAAAAGTACTTCTTCACAGCATCTAAATTTATTGGATTAGGTAAATCTTCTCCATCTATTTTTTATCAGGATTAAAGCTCTTCCTAATAATGCCTTCTTGACAACATACAAACCTTTCCAATTAGGAGTCCATTTTCCTCTATTGTCTTGTTAACCTAGGAGAATCCTTTTCAGAACCAACTCTCCTTCGTGAAAACATCAAGGTCAAATTTTTCTGTCATGCGCCCGCATCATTTTCTTTTAGTATAACTGCCCATGACATAGCGCTATTAATTTTTTCTCCTTAATAAAATTCAATTGCTTGTAATGTTCTCGAATCCATTCGACTTTTTCCAAATCAACTTCCCTTGGGACTCTCAAAGAGGGAATTTTTACTTCTACTGGTAGCACTATTTCCATCCCATAGACTAAAGAAAATGAGGTTGCCCTAGTAAAAGTATGTACTGATGTCCAATAAGTGTGCAAAGCAAAAGGTAACTTTACATGCCAATCTTTATAGGTCTCAGTCATTTTTTCAAGAATCTTTTTAATATTCTTATTTGCTACTTTTACTGCCCCATTCATTTTCAGACGGTAAGGTGCCGAGTTGTGATGCTTAATCTTAAATTAGGCACATATCTCTTTCATCATCTTGCTATTAAAATTCTTGCCATTATCTGAGATAATTCTTTTCGAGAGCCCATATCTACATATTACCTCTCTCTTAATGAACTTACACACCATTGATCGGGTCACACTAGCATATAAGGCAACTTCAACCCATTTTGTGAAATAGTCAATCATTACAAAAATAAACCTATGTTCATTTGAAGCCTTCGATGCGATGGATCCGATAACATCCATGCCCCACATAAAAAATGGCCAGTAGGTGCTATAACATGTAGAACATTTAGAGGGGCATGTATTTTATTTGATTAGATTTAGTAATTATGGCATTTTCTAGCATAATCGATACAGTCACTTTTCATGGTCGACCAGTAATACCATGCTCTCATAATTTATCTTGCCATCATATGGCCACTTGCATGAGCTTCACAATTCCCATCATGAACTTCTTCCATGATTTTTTATGCCTTTGTCGCGTTCACACACCTTAAGAGAACTAGATATCGATTTCTCTCATACAAAATATTACCATCAAGGAAGAAACCCATGGCTAATCTCCTAATGATCCTTTTTTCATTTTCAGTAGCATGCTCTGGGTATTGTTGATTCTTCAGATACTGTAAAATATTATGATACCAAGGTTCCCCATCAACTTCATCTTCAACGTTTGAACAATACACTGGGAATTCTTTTACATCAAGCTTTATGGGTTGAATTTCAATATCTTTTTTCACTTTGATCATAGTTGCCAATGTGGCTAGGGCATCGACAATTTGATTATCTTTTCTAGGCAGATGTTCAAATTAAATCTTCTGAAACTATTTAACCAAGTCAGTGACATAGTTGTGGTATTTTATCAGCTTTGCATCATTTGCTTCCTATTCTCCTCTTAACTGGTAAATAACTAAGGCTGAACCTCCATAAGCTTCTAGTACTTTGATCTTTCTTTCAATTGTAGCTTGTAAGCCCATAACACAAGCTTTATATTCAGTGACATTATTAGTGCAATTGAAGTTCAATCTTGTTGTGATAGGGATATAATTCCCTTTTGGAGATATCAAGACTACCCCAATTCTATGTCTTAAAACATTTACAGCTCTGTTAAAGTACATCTTCCAACACTGCTCAATGGGCTCTTCCTCATCGACTTGGGAAATGACCTTCAAGTTTTTATCTAGGAAATCAAGCTTTATTAGCTCATAATCATTAGCAGCCTATTTTGCTAGCAATTCAGTTATGACACTTCTTTTGATTATTTTCTGAGTTATATAAACAATGTCGTATTCGAAAAGTATTACTTGCCATCTAGCAATTCTTTTAGATAAAGAGGATATTTCAAAAATGTATTTGAGAGGATCCAATTTTGCTATGAGCCACGTGGTATGGTATAGCATATATTGCCTAAGTCGATAAGTCGTCTAAGCTAAGGCACAACACATTTTTTCTAATGAGGAATACTTTGACTCATAATCAGTGAATTTTTTACTTAAATAGTAGATGGCTCGTTCTTTTCTGCTTGTCTCATCCTATTGCCCCAGTACACATCCCATTGGGCTTTCATTCACAATTAAATATAGAATCAATGGTTTTTCTGGAATAGGTGGTACTAATATAGGTGGATTTGACAAGTACTCTTTGACCTTATCAAAAGCTTTTTAACATTCATCATCCCATTTGCTCGAGCTATATTTACGGAAGAGTTTGAAAATAGGATCACATGTAAGATTAAGCTGAGAAATGAATCGAGATATATAATTCAACCTTCCCAAAAAACCTCGTACCTCTTTTGGTGTGCATGGAGGTGACAAGTTTTGGATGGCCCGAATCTTATCGGGATCTACCTCTATTCCTCTTTCACTAACTACAAAACCCAATAACTTTCCTGACTTAGCCTCAAATGTACATTTTGATGAGTTTAATTTTAGTTGAAATTTTATCAACCTTTTGAATAATCTCCTGAGGTTGGCAACGTGATCTTTTCCTTCTCTAGACTTTGTGATCATGTCATCCACGTACACTTCTATTTCATTCTGCATCATGTCGTGGAAGAGAGTTACCATAGCTCTTTGGTAAGTGGTCCCAGCATTTTTCAACCCAAAAGGCATTACTTTGTAATAGAAAGTTCCGCATATAGTGACAAATGTAGTTTTCTCCATGTCATCCTTAGCTATCATAATTTGATTATACCCCAAAAATCCATCCATAAAAGAAAATATAGAGTGTTTGGCCGTAATGTCTACTAGGGTATCAATATAAGGTAAGGGAAAGTTACCCTTTGGGCTTACCCTGTTCAAATCCTGATAATCAACACACATCCAGATTTTTTTATTTTTCTTCGATACTGGGACTATGTTTGCTACCCAATCTGGTTACTTAGCCACCTCTAAGAAACCTGCATCAAACTATTTCTTGAATTCTTCTTTGATCTTCAATAACATTCTAGGCTTCATTCGTCTCAATTTTTGCTGCACTGACTTACACTCTGGCTTTAAAGGTAGCTTATGCTCCATTATTTCAGTACTAAGTCTAGGCATGTCTTAGTAGAACCATGCAAAGACATCCACATATTCACAAAGCAATTCTTTTAATCTTTGCCTATCATTCAGGGGTAATGACATGCCTAATTTAACTTTTTTTTTATTAATATCATCTCTCAGATTTATTAATTTAGTACTTTTTTGGTGAGGTTCAATTGGTTTCTTTTCTTATTCTACCAATTTTACTAGGTTAGGAGGTAAAGTGTCATCATCCAAGTTCTCTTCATGATCAAGTTCACTAGTATATATTGGATTTTTTAAATCAAACCCTGGGTTACTATCATGATTATAGTAAGTAAGAAAGGAGAAATGTCGGCAAGATGTATGGAATGAAAATTAAAGAATGGACAGAAAAAATACAAATACATCACATCGATCTTTTTATTGAAATGAATGAATGGCCCATACAAAAGAAAATAATCCTAGTACTTTTGGGCAGAAGTACAGGAATTTTATTCACTATATTACTTTTTAAAAGACTCAAAGACAATAGACAGCTTAATGATCTCCTAATTAATCAGCTCTGAAACTTGTGGGATTGGATACACCAGCAACTCTTTATCTTGACTTTTAATACCTTCCCTTCCACCATTTGAATGGTAAGTTCAGAAAAGGATTCTTTCATCCCTATATCCTGGTTATAATCTCCAAGATAAATACATCCCCCTAATCGAAAGGTATCACAAAGATAGGGAATAATCATCTTTTTTGACTCTAGCTTTTATCCTTTAAATTTGGCCATCCTCTTTTTTTTTTTGCTTTCAATCAACCTTTTTTTATCCACCTTGGTTGGCTTATATCCTAAGCTAAATCTCTCCTGGTTGTTAATCATAGCTGGTAATTTTTGAACCCCCTACTGCTTCTTTCCTAGTCTTTTTCCAAGATGCCATCCTTTCTCAATTATTTACTTAACAATCATCTTGGTAGCGACTGACGGTTGTGGTGTATATAGCCTAGATCCTTCATTGACTTAAGTTGCATTAACCAGCTCAAAAGATCTATAAAAACACTTTACAGCCTCATCTGTGGCTTTCACATATAGGGTATTTGTTGGTTGAGTCACTAGTAGATCTTTTTCTCCTGACACACTCACCAGCTTCCCTTCGACAATGAACTTTATTTTTTGGTGCAGCAAGGATGGGACAGTGCCTACCATATGGATCCATGGCCTCTCTAACAAACAGCTATACAATGGTGAAATATCCATCACTTGGAACTTGATGTTGAAATTACATGGCTTGATCTGTAGTTGTAGTTTAATGTCACTTACGACCTTTCATCTGGCTCTAACAAAAGCTCTGAAGACCATGTGGTTAGTTCTCATGTGAGACATGTCAATGGGTAACCTAGTCAAGGTGGACATAGGCATAACATTAATCGTAGAGCCATTGTCAATAAGAACTTTCACCATTGTGTGGCTCTTACATCTAACTGTAATATGAAGAGCCTTAGTGCTTCCTCTCCCCTTAAGAGAAATTTCAACATCAATAAAAGTAATGTAGTTTGAAGCTATCAGATTTCCTACAAGGTTATCTACGTATTCCACAAATACATTATGGGATACCTATGCCTGATTCAAGACCTTCAATAGAGCATTATGGTGAGGCTTTAAATTCAACAATAGTTATAAAAGTGAGATTCTAGCTGGCATTTTGTTTAGCTATTCCACAACACTATACTCATTATGCTTGATTAACTTTAGGAACTCACAAGCTTTTTTTTTAGAAATAGGCTTCTGGTACTCCTGACTTGGTGCTACCACAGGATCTTTCCTATTCCCTTCTTTTTCTCCAACTTTTGCTTTCTCCTTTTTGACTTTCTCTACCATTTATAGAGAGTAACACCTTTCGCTTTTAGTCATGCCACCCATTCTAGTTATATTTGTCGTATCAGAATTGCTTAATATATCTCTTTCATTTGACCCCGTCGTTACAACTTCACAGTTGCATTTTTATGGTACTACATTGTTATTCTGGTACAAGAAAAGACTAGGGATTTTGAAAGTTATAATCAGTTTAAAGGTGGGTTGACTCTCCATTGGCTTTGGCCTCCTGTAATATATTGTCACTGGTTTCGGGTCAGGCTTTAAAACCTACTCGGTGGTGATACCTTTGCATTTCTTAAGCTTTCTTTATCTTCATAAAACTTGATTTGGAACGAATCCATCAATTTTTGTAAAATTTGGTAGAACTGATCATAGTTTTCAATCGAATACCCCACAACTCCCTTATGGTATTTACACTTTTAGGTCAAATTGTACTCTCTATGGTAAGTATATAAGTCCACTGGATATAGTATCTTTACTCCCAATAAGGCATCAAACACTTTATCTAGAAAAGTCCTAATCCTATCTACCCTTATTTTGATCCTGTTGGTTTGATCCTTATGTATGACATTAATTGTTGCCCCAATATGGTTTGGCAAAGGGTTACCATTGACATTAGGTGCCCCTTCTTCTTCAAAGCTTATCAAACCTTTTTTTTTATCAAGTTCTGCACCTCATGCTTCAAAGAGATACAGTTCTCTGTGGAATGGCCTACAACCCCATAGTGACAATCACAATGAGCATTTGGGTCATACCATTGGGAAAAGGTGGTTTTAAGAGATCTACAAGGATATGAGCTACTAATTTTTTCTCTATGAGCTATGGGAGTAAGTTTGCATAAGGCATAGGGATTGGGTCAAATGTGACCTTTTCTTGGTTGTTTCGTGACCCTCTTGAATTACTTGGCTAGGTATTTGGTTTAGGTTAAAATTTTACTTAAGGTATGGTAGATGAATTGTATATAGGAACGAGTGGTTGTGGTTGAAGCATGGGTCAGTAAATCTACTGGTATGATGGTTGATATGGGTAGTGGGTAGTGGCTGCTTGGGCTGGATATATAGGTGAGTTATAAAAGGGAACAAAACTTTTGAACTGTTGGCCCTCATAACTCATAGCATGAGTTTCTCCTTCTTTCTTCTTAGATGGGCCATTCTTCTTTGCATCGATTGTCTCTCCTCCATCTAATTTGCCATTCTTAATGGCATTTTCAATTATCTCACCTGATATAACCATGTCGGTAAAATTCTTTGTAACATTTCTTATTAATCTTTCATAATAGGGAAACTTAAAAGAACTAACAAAAAGTACTATTACCTTTTTTTTCTGTGAGAGGTGGTTGGACTTGATAAGCAACATCTCTCTATCTTTAAGCATACTACTTAAAACTTTCTGTGGTTTTCTTTCCCATACTTTGTAAGGAGAATCGATCAAGTGCTAAATCCATAATGTGTTTATATTGGGTTACAAATGCTTTTGCCAAGTCATTCCAGGATCAAATATGGGCTCGATCCAACTACACGTACCACCTTGTCACGGAGCCTGTAAGGTTATCTTGAAAAACATGCATCAATAATTTCTCATCATGAGCATGGGCGACCATTTTGTGACAATACATGGTAACGTGGATTAATGGGCACTTAGTCCCATCGAACTTTTCAAATTCAAGGACTTTAAACTTTGGTGGGATGACCACATCTAAAACTAAACATAATTGGGTTGCATCCATAATGCCAAAATAATCCATACCTTCAATGGCTCAAACTCTCTCCTATAAAATATTCATTTTCTATTAGGAGTTTGACTATTCTATTACCTTAAAGGTTTTTTCTTTAAACCTCTCATTCTCCTTAAGGTCATTAAAATTAGGGACTTCAATTGGGTCTGTTATCTTTACCCCAAAGGTGGGATTAGTGTAACTACGATATGGTACTTCAGGATAGGTGTAAGCAGATGCCCCAGAAAATGGTATATGTGGGACCTATGTCTCTTGAGAAGATTGACCTTGGTTTAGACCAAACCCAGGAGGGTATAAAGGATCCACAATATATTTCCTTTCATTCGGATTAGGGGTTTTTTCTACTGTTCTACCCTTATCCAATTGTTTCAACATTTCTATCAACTTTGTTAACTTCTCTTTTATCTCCTATTGAGTTTTCTCGATCTTGTCCATACATGTATTTTATTCTGTTCTATTTGTCTGGCTCGCGATCAGGTATTATATGGGTGACGTGTAAGTTAGCTCAAATTTGTCGACAGTCAAGCTATCGTTGAACCTTTAATACCATATCTCAGAATTAGCAAGTTTACATGACTATCTTATGAAAACCTAAGATGATTATTTTGTTAAATGTAATGAATGAGAATGCAATGAATGAATATGCATACATGTAAAGAACATTTGCCTTAAGATAGTGTTCAACCAAAAGATTTCATTTATTCTACAAAACTTTGTTTACATAGAATTTATCATTATAGAGTTATAACCATAGAATCGTTTGATCTGCTCATACTGGTATTTTGCTTTCTCAATGAAATTCAGTAGGCGCTGTCTATGTTTTTCTACTGGGGCCACCACTTACTTTAGTGCTTCTACCTCTTCGACCATTTTTCTTGCCTTACATACCCATTTGCAAATTTAGGTTATCAAATGCTCGATATACCTCTATCTTCCTAGGTTTTCTCTCCACATCACACTTGGTATGATAATTCTTTATGCTCTCTAACCAATGTAGCAATATAGTCTTTTTGTTCATTCAACCTTTGTCTTAACCTACTTAGGTAGCTATTCAACATGTTATTTTTTGTCTATGCCTGGGTACTTTCTTCCTCCAATTCATCATATTATTGTTTCAATCGTTCATTTTTGTCAGTCAGCTCAGTAATTGTTATCTTTTTGGCTTTCACCTTCACATACAACCTCTTATGTTCTTGGTGTAGCTCTGTTAGGTCTTTAACAGTCATATTGTGTTCTCTAGCAATCTTACAAACTTTAGCTTCATATTGTTCAACTCTATCTTTCCACTGTTCTTTCTCATCTCGAAGCTTTTGAATCTCATACTTTAGCCTAACCTTTTCGATCTTGAATTTTTTCTTCGCAAGCTTCACTTCTGATGGTATTTCTTTAAGCTTTTCTTTTGTTAGTTGTTGAAAGCCTTCAGGAGTGAATACAACTTCTTTTTCATGTCTTGCTCTCTAGACCAAGTACTCATAGGTGACCTTATCAATGAATGGCCTAAAACTCACCCTGTGGGGGTTTTTCCATGCTTTAATCACATCGTTTATTCTCTAAAATACTTTTGGCTCACTATAAGAAAAATCTTACTAATGAAGCTTATGTGTTATAGGAATAAACTATTCTGTTCCAAACTGTCTTTTCACTAGAAGTGGTGTATAACTTGTTGCTTCTCATAAACCCAAAAGTGAAACCCCGATGTTGTCTCCACATTGATATAGCATAGGTTCACGATTCATCCATGGGACCAACCATCTCACCTCGATGCTAGTCAACTTTTGTAGGAAAACTATCCACTTTTTTTTAGACTTTTGTTCTGGCCACTCACTTTCATAAAATTCTTTAATTGGAGCTCGATTATAAAAATACAGCTTCAAGAATGCATTTTTTTTACACTCAAAATGGCTTTTTATCCATACATACAATAGTTGTATACAACCTGTGAAATGCCCTCCATTCTAGTGACAGTAACTCAACGATCTAATAGTCTCTGCCAATATCATTGTTGTAGGGTTGTAGCTATTGATCACACTTTCAAAGAAGTCAATCATTGCTATTTCAATATAACCTAAAACCTTTGAAAAAATCACCATTTCGTATATGGTTAAGGCAAACATGTCTAACCCCCGCTCTTCGTCAACATGTTGTACTAGAAAATCATGAAAGAACTTTCAAGGTAGGCAAACCTACTATTGTTTCATCTTTGTATGAGAATCTACAATCTCTTTGTCTATCCTCATAAGATGGGCCAGATTCTTATGAAATCTTGATTTGTGTTTTTTGACATATATCTTGTCAGAAGCCTTGAGGTGTAAACTCAACAAAGTTGAATAGTTTTCAATGATTGGTGTCATATCAACTTCATTGAAGATGAAACACTTGTGTGAAGGATCCCAGAATTGCACTGTAGCTCTAATTAGTTGATTCTTAACATTTACTGCAAGAAGGTTTGCTATATACCCATGTCTTTGGCAAAATTCTCCTTATTTTGATGGACTCATTTTTTTCCATATATCAAGCAAATCCTCTAGATTATTTTGTTTGAAGATGATAGATGCTTCTTGAGGCAAGAAAAAAGCATAGTCGATTGGTAGACAATCCTCTTCCTTTTGTTGGATCTTTTCTGACTGAATATTTACTTTGTTAGGTGACTCACACGGAGCTAATACGGATGAAGAGCAAACTAGTCATTCTATGAAGTCCATGAAAACTCATTGTTGAAGACCGTCTTTTAGGCGAATGTTTTTTATGCAACTTTATGATATGAGTACGAATCATGCAAACATGAATAAAAGAAAAGGTTAGTACATCGAATAAAGAGAAATAAATAAATAAATAAATAAACATCATACACAATAAGAGGAATGAATCCTATGTTTTTGGTCAATTCTAAAGGGAAAGAGATGGCTCTATCTATAGGTTAAGCATTCATAAGGTTCATTATATGTGGTTTAAAGGTTGAAAATCTAAAGGTTCCCAAATTGTTCCTTCATTTTTATTAAGCTTTTGGATAACATAAACTTATTTGCTGGCCTGACTCTCGGCTTATCCCCAGTGGAGTCGTCAAACTGTTATAACATCTAGATTCGTAGACCTATCGCTAGACATTGACTTAAGGAGTCACCACCAATCTTTTTTATTTAGGTGCAATTAGCCACCTAACTGAATTTGTCCCTTTTTAGAGAAATCTTAAGTTTGACTTAGGTGTCTTTAAAAGGTAGATTCGCTGTTTGTGAAACCAGAACTAGGTTCAAGAGTATGATTACATGTGAGGAAGGTTATAGCACCCTTACAACGCCCATCAAAAGATGGCACCAGCTTGATTTTGTGTTATCCATTAAGCTTTAAAATTTTTACCAAGTAGTTAATTATTGGAAATTATTCTTAATTGACTCTAATACTTTTGCCAGAAAATTAAGAAAATTTTCACACCTCAAGAGTAAAAAAGAAAACTATTGTTTCTCTTGCAATGGCTCTGTTGTCGGATTATTTAACATTCAAAATTTGCCAAGAAAACAAAAGAAAAAAATTTTGACTTTTGATATAGAATTTTTGTTGTTTTATAAGAAAAAAAACTCATGCTTTTATACAAGGAAAATTTATACTTTCAACTTTTCCTTAAAGCATTTTAAGGTTTTTATTTTCAAAGAAAATTGATCCTTTCAACTTTTCCTTAAAAATCCCTTTTTGAAATCTTTATTTTTTTTATTTTCAAGAAAAATTGATACTTTCAACTTTTCCTCAAAAAATATATTCTTTCCAAAATTTTATTTTTTCAAGGAAAACTAATACTTTCAACTTTTCCTCAAAAATTTTATTTTTTTGAAAATTTTATTTTTCAAGGAAAATTGATATTTTCAATTTTTTCTTAAAAATGTTTTTGACAATTTTATTTCCAAGAAAAGTTGACATTTTCAACTTTTTTTTAAAAATATTTTTTTTGAAAATTTATTTTTCAAGGAAAATTGATGCTTTCAACTTTTTTTCAAAAAAAAATTTTTTTTTTAATTTTATTTTCAAGGAAAATTGATATTTCCAACTTTTCCTCAAAAAATATTTTTTTTTGAAAAATTTTATTTTCAAGGAAAATTGAAACTTTCAACTTTTCCTCAAAAGATGTTTTCTTGAAAATTTTATTTTCAAGAAAAATTGGTACTTCCCACTTTTCCTCAAAAAACTTTTTTTCGAAAATTTTATTTTCAAGAAAAATTGATACTTTCAATTTTTCCTCAAAAAATATTTTTTTGAAAATTTTATTTTTAATGAAAATTGATACTTTCAACTTTTTCTCGAAAATACATTTTTTTGTAATATTTATTTTTAAGGAAAATTCATACTTTTAACTTTTCCTTAAAATATTTTTTTTTTGAAAATTTTATTTTCAAGGAAAGTTGATACTTTCAACTTTTCCTAAAAAAAAAAAATTATTTTGAAATTTTTATTTTAAGATAATCATTAAAAAATTGAAGAATTCTTACTTAAATAAATAAATAAATCTAATTTAATCAATAAATAAACAAGCAAAACAAATACTAATAGTAGTAAATAAATTAAAAAAAGAAAAAAAATCTTGATCCGGCTCGGCTCGACTGAAATTGACTACGACTCCAGAGACAGGGATGGGTGAAGCAACTTGGTGTGTGGCTCAACTCGACGGCTCAACAAGGGCTGGGTGATGCAGGTAAGTGGGTCGAGGCGCTACGGGTCGGGTCAGACCATAAGGAAACACGTGAATCCTATCGGGTTCTTAGCTCAAAACGATGTTATTTTTGGGCTATATAAAAGGCAAAAAAGTCCTCTGGTTCTCAGACTCTCCTTTCTTTTTCTCTCTCTTCTATTCGGTTTCTCACTCTAGGCAATTTTCGATCATTGTTTTTCATTGAATGTCGTCAAAAAATCATCAATTTCTGGGTTTTATTGTCAGAAACTGGGGTTTTGGTCGAAAAATTCATTGGATTCTAAAAATTTTAGAAAAATTCTAGAAAACGTAAAAAACTCCAAAAAAGCCAATTAAAAACCAACAATCCCCCGGGAATCTTTTGAAAAATTTTAACTCTAATAACTCTTGTTTTTCTCCATTCTTTTCTCTCTTTTTTGTTCTGGGACTACCGGGGTTTATATAGGCCTTCATTCACCGGATTACACAAGGATTCAAAAATCAAAATCCTCTATCTTCTGATCTGTTTATCTCTGTTTTTCATAAACCCTTCCAGATTGATCCCAGCTTCAAAATTTAAAGTTTTAATCCTAGCATTTTACTAGGATTAAAACTCTGCTTTTATTTATTTATTTATTTTCTTAAATTTTCATTAGCTTATCTGTAAAAAAAATTAAACTAAATTAACTCAATTAATAAATAAAACATAAAACGGGTGTCTACAATAATGTTATGCACGAAGACCATGTGTACCTGTTTCATGGTATCTGACTATCATTAAGGCCATGTATCTTATAACTTTCCTTATCCATGTTCAGGGTAAGAAAATGGAAACAATTCCCTATCTAAATCAAATCAGAGTTTTTCATGAAAAAAAAAAAAATCAAAGTCTTTCAAAAACTAAATCTTAATTCTTCATAGGATCTCTATTGCTCTTTGTTTCTCATATCTCATTGATTCACAAATGAACCCTACGATTCCACCCAAGCTTCCTTTAGTTCCTAGTTCCATATCTCATATTTCTTTCTTTTAATTTAGAATTCTAGATCCCTCTCTTTCCTATTTCACTTTTTTTATTTTAAAAAATTTCTTCTGATAAAAATCTCATAGTCGTTTAAATTTTCTCTTCCTACTTTTTTCGTAATGAGTTTATTTTTTTCGCTTTCTTTTCCATTTCTTTTGCTCATGTATCATTTATCTTTCTCTTTTTCTACTTTGTTTTTTATATTTTAAAAGCTTATTCTTTCTTATTCTTTCAAAATTATGTAAATGATAAAACAGGTTTTTCCCTCTTTTTATGATTTCTTAGAAGTTTAGACTTGAAGCTAAGAAGAATGAATAACGTTGAGGGATTTCAAGGATAACCTAGATTGTGAAATTTGGGAAAAATAATCGAGATTGCCTTTGAAGTCATAGAAAATGATTATGTTAAGGTTCGAAAAGCGACAGAGGAAATAAGGGAAGGATTCCAAGGTTGGAACAATGATTGTGAGTGTCACAATTGGTGATGGAAAAAAATTTGTTGCAGACTAAAAAGAGAGGTTCAAAATAGCAATTGTGTTGTAAGAAATTAAAAATTGATTCCCAGCATTCTTCAGGTAATTCCATCATCAATTTTTTGATGAGAGAGAAATGAATTAACGAGATACAAACTAAAGAAATGGCTGCACTAACCATTCTTTTAGCTATACGAGATACCAAGTTTATTAAATTGCTTCATTGATGAACATGAAAATGATAAAATTCCAATAAGGCTGCTTGAATCATTCTTTTAGGATTTGACTATTATTTTTTTCTTTTCTTTTTTTCCCCTTTATCCAATCTCAAAGAACTTGGGGTTTTAGTAGCTTCAAGTGTTATCTTGTTTTATATTTCAGTAGGGCTTTTAGTAATGTCATTAGCTATGTATATGAGGAATATATGGAAAGTATTATTAAAGTAGTTATCTCTAATTGCTGGGTTGCATTGGCTTGCAGACTGGCACTGACTATTTGTGGTTGATCTCTCATGTTACTTCATATCTTTTATGATAAACATCTTCACATGCTCGAAGCTAGGTTCTCTATTTCATTGGATTAAAGAGAAAGTCATTGCTTTTGAAGTTCACAAATATCAAAGTTTTTTTTTCTAATTAACTATTTTGGTGAGGGTAGTATCAATATATTTGTAGGATGCTCCTATTTCTTAAAATTTAAAACTATTTTAGGTTGATAAATTTGTGATGAAAGTTTAAAACTTTGAATGAGGCATCTTTTATTTTTGTGGAATATGCTATGTCCTTAAAGTTGAGTCCTAATAGGAGCACATTTTACGCTGTAAACTAGAGATAAAGAAACTCTTACTGAACTATTACAATGTAAATGACAATTAGTAGTTAAGTAGTTGCTTACAACTTACACATAAGAATATTTAAGACAAATCATATTATTTATAATAAAGTTTCATATCTATTATATATTATGATCATGAATCGATTATGAAATTGATACTTGATAACTCTCAAGTCCTTGAATCTTCAGCATGTAGCAAGGCTATACTTCTATAAATTATAGAGCTGATTCTATTCCTATTGGAAGGTTCTTAAGCAAAAAGCCTCTTCTTCAAAAACAACTGGATGTAGTTCTCTATCACTCTCTCCATAGTAAGTTACTATCATGTTTGCATGTGATTTTTTCTTCATGCACTAATTAATTTGATTGATGGCATAAAGTTTCTACTATACACAAGATTTACAAGTCAATAGCTTCATAAAGAGAAACATGATTCTAGTTAATACTTCTCTCATTGTTTTAATAATGGCAAATCCTGAACCTGTTAAACAAAGATTGTTGGTTACTAACCCTAGCAAGTGAAAACATTACTAATAAAGCTACCCCTTCAATCTAATTGGTGTTTCAATTATCATAAAATTACATCAATCATTATGCAAAATTTTTCTAATTTGTCTTTCTTTTCCCCTTTTTTTTTATTGAAAGAAAGAAGGATTTGAACTAGAGAATACTAGAGCCACCATTGGAAATAACAAACTCAGTTCGATGATTTCATGGTAGGACAAATAGGGAATCCCTATTTTTCAAAACTGAGCATACAAAAGGAATAGGTTAGGGAAATGAGAATTTTTGGTATTGCCTAAGCTTTAAAAATAAAGTACCATGAAACATATGATTGTGCTGTGTATGATAATGCTATGAGTTTCTTTGTAATTATGTATAAATGTTGTTAGACTTATAATTCTGATATGTATGATTGTGCTGTGAGTTTCTTTGTAATTATGTACAAGTATTACCAAAGTAGTTTCTTTGTAATTATGTATAATTTGGTTTTGTGTATGTTAGCTTAGTTAGAAATGTGTTTAACATGTGTATGATTGTGTTGTGAGTGTAGTGTGAAAAATACTTTGTAATTATGTATAAGTACTGCAGGGAGTGTATCCCTAGCATTAAAAATTCTATTTGTATGTAATAAAAGCATTACTCGTTCAATATTTGATAAAATGTTCAAGTGAATTTTTAGCATTCTATATTTTCAAATTATATTTCGTTTTGATAAAATGCCTAAGTAAATTTTCAACACACTATGTTTGTTATTATGTTCAATGTTAAGAATTGTGTTATGTTTTGAAACCATATAAATATGTAAAGTTAACAAAGGATCAAGATTAACCAATATAAAATATCTAATATTAGCTTTAAGGCACGCTATGAAGGCATTTTCTGTTCTCCAATATAATGATTCATTTGTAATTTTTTGGGGTCTTTGTTTACAAATAATGATAAGGTTTTGGACTTTAGATTAGTGTCATCAGTTATGTTGTTTTTTGTGTGATGCCATATATCTGTTTTGCTATATGTTTAAGTTTTCAGATTTATATAACATTAAATGATTGCAACCATTTTTTGTTTTTAGTTTATTTTGTTTTGACAAAATGCCAATCAAAGAAAAAATTTATGTTGTTTGTGACTTTTTTAATAGATTTTGTTTTACAATTCAATAAAGGAAGAAACGTAAAATAAAACATGACTTTAAGTAGACTTTTAATATATAAAACATTTTAAAATAATTGTTTTGTTATTATTATTGGATAAGTATTATTATTTATAATATTATTCAATTCAAACTATTTTTTAAATAAATAAAAAGAAAGTGATCTCCTGAAAAGCGGACAACATTTAATAATAGATCAAAATTTCCCAATGCAAAAAAAAATTTCCTTGTTTAAACATTGGGCTAGGATGTGTACAAATTAATATCTCATTTTCAAATCAACTTTTTACTCATCACGTCCACCGACTCTGTGGCTGTGTCAATGTGGCTAGCTGGGTTTCTATTTCCGAGTTTATCATCGTTTTCTTAAACGAGTTTCTTGCCTCCACCAAAGACAAGAAGAGAGTTAGGCGTATGGGAAAAGAAAAGTTGACTGTTAGAGTTTTGTTTTCAGTTATTCCTTACACATATTTGTCAAGATGTTGTGCTAGCCAAGAAAGCTTGTTGTTCTTTGGTTTTTGTTGACATAAATATTTTGTATTTTGAGATAGTCAAGATTTATAAGCTCGCTGTTCTTTTGTTTTCTTTTATATTTTTTATATTTTCAAATTATTAAAATTTTAATTTTAATTATTTTAAATTAAAAATTTAACACTTTTATCTTTCGCGATTCCTAATAGTTCCACTGCCACACTTCTAAATTCTTCAATAACAGGCAGAACATAGCTAGGGATGCATGCTTTTACCTACCTGCCAAAGAAGTACCAGGTAGGTTGGCGCATGGTATAATAACCGGTGGGTAGTACGTGGCTCACCACTATTGCAAGCCGCACGTACATATATTGTATGCCTGCCAAATAAAGAAGTTTGTGTATGTTTATCCTTAAAAGTAGTTATAAAAAAGCTGGCATGATCATCGTCTGTTTAGGTTAAATGCTATCCGACCTCCAACCTTTTCTTTCAATATTTATTAATTATTGTAAGTGATCATGATTAGGATCGGTAATTCAATCTGTCTCCGACGATTTCGACTCGACCCGATTTTATAGGATCGATTTTTTTTTTAAATTTCGAGTTTCGAATTGAGTAAGGTTAGAAAACAATCGGGGTCGGGTCGGATTCAAATTTTAAGCAAACCCGACCCGACCCAATATTATATAAAAAATTATTTTTTAATTAATTAATTATTTATTTATTTATATATATGTATTTATATAATGATATTTTAAATATTTATATTTAAAAAATAATATTTTATTAATTTCGAGTCGGGTCGGATCGGGTACTGTTTATATAGTATCGGATCCAGGTCGAATCCGGGTATGAAAAAACAAAAAAAATTTCTGGTAGGATTGGATTCGAGTTTAATTACACATTAAGTCGGGTCAAGTTCCCGACCCGATGCCAACCCTAATCATGATGTGTACTGCCTACTTCATAACTAGGTTTAACTTAGACTCGAATTTGGTTTGGGCTTAAATTTCTATCCTCGAGCCCGATCAAATTTAAATTGCGTGAATTCTTATATTTAAAATTTGAAAATATTAACATACAAATTTATAAAAAAATATTTTAATAATAAAACAATGTAATACACTAACCAAAATTAAATCTAAACTTATTTTCAAAGAGTTTAGAGTATTTATAGTCTTTAAATTTTGATCTAAATTTTGTTTTGATTTTTAATTTTTAAAAGTTGTCTTTGATTTTTTTTCAATTATGAAATTATTTAAATTGACTATAAATGCTAGCTTGTATAATTTGATAAGATCAGCTAGCACTGATGTGACAAATAGAGACCAAAATAAAAATTTTTAAAAGTTTGGAAACTAAAAATAAAATCATTCCAAAATTTTATATTTCATATATATTTTATAAAATTATTAATTTTAAAAATATATTTTTTATTTTTTATTGTAATATTTAGTAGTTAGAATTTTTGTTTTAAATAGAAAATAGATATTTAAAACTTACAACTAAGTTAAATTTTTTAAATTTCCTTTTTATAAAATTTAACTTTAAGAAAAAAAATTTTCCATTCAAAATATTATTTCACTCATAAATCATAATAAAAAATTCTTATTTTTATCCAAAAAATTTTATTTTTAAAACTATTAAATATCTTTTATTTTTCCTTTGTAAATATATTTTATAAAATATGTTTTATAGCAAAGAAAAGTAATAAAAATGTTTTAAATTATATTTTTTTGTTTTATATGAATATAAAGTTTTTAACAAAATTATATTAAAATTAGATTTATTGGATAGAAAATATATTTTTGAATAGATTAATGAATCTAATTTTTTTAATAATATGAAAATTTTTACATAATATTTAAAAATGATATGAGGTTTTTATTTAATTTTTCAAACTAATATAGAAATTTATACTTAATTTTTTAAAATGATATGTAATTTTTAAAAAAATATTTTGAAAATTTTAACTTAATTTTAATTTTTTAAAAATCTATTTTCTATTAAAAATATTATTTTATTGATAAATCATATTATAATAAAAATTAAAAAATATTTTAAATTATAATATTTTATAAAATATATTTGAAATATATAAAAATCATTTTTTCTTTAATTATTTTTATTTTTCCTTTTTTTATTTTTTATAAAATATATTTGGAAAGGAAAATAAAAGATTTCAATATTTGAAAAAATATATATTTTTTGGATAGAAAATAATTCCTTTTATTATGATTTCTGAGTAAAATAATATTTTAATAAAAAATAAATTTTTATTTTAAAAAAGAATTTGAATTTTTAACTTAATTTCAATTTTTTAAAATTTATTTTTATTAAAAACAAAAAATATAACTAATACATTATATTAAAAAATTATAAAAATATAATTTTAAATTTAATATTTTATAAAATATATATGAAATATATAAAATTTTGTTATAGTTTCATTTTTTGTCTTTAAATTTTGAGAGAATCCTTTCTTTGTTACGTGAGATGCCAACTAATGTTATCACGTGGCACCAACTGGCATTTACTATCAATTTTGACAATTCTATAGATGAAAAAACTAAAATAGGATAATCGAGGATTATATTAAAATTTTTAAAAAATTAGAGACCAAAATAAAATTGAATCAAAGTTTAAGAATTATGGATGCTATTAACCCGTCTTTAAAATATCCTAAAACATTAATACTTTTAGTATCAAATTGTGCATCCTAGTGACATAATTTGTAAATAGTTTATTTGATTTAAAATCACTTTTAGACCTTTAAAAATTTTGGACTAATTGGAATTGATGTGAAAAATAGAAAACATTTTAGAGAATTTTTATTTCAATTATACAAAGTTATATGATTTTGATATTCATAATATTTTAAGTATAAAGAATTTGTAGATACCCTATTTAATCTTGGCCCAAATCGATTGGGTTCAACTCGATCCAAGCCTAATTGTTGGTGTTTTATTCATTTCTATTCATTTTTTACTTTATTTTGTATTTATCATATTTACTTATTTATTTATTTTATTTTTATTCTTTTAGTTATTTGTTTTAAATTTTTTTTTTGGTTTATCTCTAGTTTAATTTCATATTATATATTTTTTTAATTATCTGATCACTTCACCCAAAAAAAAAAGTAAAAAGGGGAAAGAACAATAAAAGAGTTCAGAGAAACATAGCATTACAACTACAATTTTTAAGCAATCACACCCATAACTTACAATAAATTCAAATTTGCAATTACACAACTATTTAAAGCCCCGGGATTCATTGTTTTCTCTGTCAAAGCATACACATCATGTGTTGCTACAAAATATACAAAATGGTTGAATTTCTCTTAGAATTCTTTATGTAATTACTGCAAAATTATTTTCAAAAGGCATTACAAAAAAATTTTATATACTGACACTTGGTTATACTAACGGTCAAATTGCATCAGTAAAAGAGATTTTTACTAATAAATTTTTAATACCATCAGAATATATTATACCTTTACCAACACTTTATACAATTGTCAGTACAGATAAACTTTTTCTAACGATATATAACTATCTATCAATATAAGTGAGCTATATATTGATACTAATTTGTACTGACGATCAAATCATATAAGTAAAAAGTACTATACTAATGGATTTTTGTTACTATCAGTATAAACAGTGCCTATACCAACACTTTATAAAGCCGTCGGTATAGGTAAACTTTTTTTGATGGTATATAAATATCCGTCAGTATAAATATATTATATACCGACAGTTATAATAACTGATAGTATAAGTTAAAAAAATATTTATTCCTAATTTCTTTTTTAACAATATTAATTCATAATATTTTCCTTTAATAAAAAATTTCAAAAACTATAATTTGATAAAAGCTATAATTATTAATAAATAAAATTTGTAACTTAATTAAATTTAAATGTTAATAAGTTTTATATAAAATTTATAAGTATTATATTAATTAATAAATTTATAATTAAATATTAGACTAAAAAAATGAATGGGATTATTTAAGTTGTTTTTGGCAAAAAATGCCTTTAATAATCCCATCATAAAAATTGAAGGAGATTATTCAAAGAGTTTTTAGTCATAAATGCCTTGACTAACTCTATTCAATTTTTTCTAAGGGATTATGTAAGGTATTTTGTAGCTAAAAAAGCCTTTAATAATCTCATCATAAAAATTGAAGAGGATTATTTAAAGCATTTTTTGCTATAAATGCCTTGACTAACCCTATTCAATTTTTTCTAAGGGATTATTCAAGGCATTTTTAGCCATAAATGCCTTGACTAACCAAAAAAAATAGGAGAGAATTATAGAAGGTGCTTTTGGCCAAAAACACCTTTAATAATCCCATCTAAAAAATCTAAGAGATTATTCAAGGCATTTTTTTTCAAGAACACCTCTAATAATCTACTCGTAAAAATTTAAGTGGATTATTCAAGGTGTTTCTAGTCAGAAATGCATTCAATTTAAGCCATTTGACCTAACTAAAAAAATTAGAAAATAGCCATTACCATTTCAAAAAGTATGTCTGGAAATGAATGCAAGTCAATTATAGGTTTATGCCCATAAAATATTTTGTTTATATATTTGATACTACGAATTATATTTTGGAATTTAGATTATGAACATTATAGTATTTCAATAAATTGACCACACATCTGAATTTATAACTAATACCATTGCCATATAAATATACTTTATTCAAATAATCGTACTCAATAAATTTGTATTCATATAAGTTGCTAATTGATATAAAACAAATATATACCAATAATATTAAACCAATACCACAAGCTAGAAACATAAATTATCCATTCAACATGGCATGTTAAGAACATTATTAATAATTAAATGCTTATATTTACACCCAACCAACAATCTCTAACCTCAAGGTGTAACGAACAATAATACATACTTAGCCCACTCTTTACAGACTTTATCAAGTTTGTCTATTACGAAACTTCTTTTACTCTCCCACTATAAAAAAAATCAAAAGTAAATGTTAATAAATGAGAACATAATTTAGCTTTTTTTTAAAGATATTATGATTGTATAAAGTTAATAATAATCTTGAATGGTATGGTCATAAAATCATATAAAACTATCTCCCCCATAATGCGATGGGCATAATATCTACATTCAGTATATCCTAGTTAACGAGGTACCTGAAAAATAAATTTAATGGGTTTAAGGAATATTTATCGAAACAAACTCAGCATAAAAGAATAAATTTCATATTTACCGGTAATGACACCCAATTTATCTTTGGTTTTTTCTCAACTGTAGACATTCCCCTAAATTGAACAGAAAAAAGTATTAAAAGTAATTGTGAAGAAACACAAGATAATATAATAACATATAATACCTCTTTATAAAATTATGAATATCATGGTTAGGCTTCGTCATTGGTTGAGCATAATTAAATAAGTATGGCATTAAGAAATTGGTATCAATCACAACAAGCTGTCAACGATGATTGCAAAATAATAAGAATGATATACTTAGATTAGGCATCATCTTAGATTCGGGTAAGGTTGGAATAATTATTTGTATGAATATAACTTACGCAGCATTATATGGGACCAAAAAATAATTGACCCACATGACGATCATGATAAATGACAATGCCACTCTGCTCACTAATGAAATTTAGGTCAAAGAATCTGAATCTATGGGCCATTTGTCTCACCTTGATCTCTCTATATAGGAAGCTACATAATAACAATCAATAATACAATTAGTAATACACCATAATATAGATTAATACATATTGACTTTACATATTTAAATTTATAAGCTAACCTCATAGAGATAACAATATCAGCTACTGATATTTCATCCAAGGTACAAAATTCCTTAATCTCAAGCTCCCCAAGGTAAGTAACTAATGGATGATCAAATAACCCATCCTCAAACTCAATGATAATGTAGTTTCCTCCAAATAAATGATCAAGTGCATAATTAGATAACACATTAATGGTAGCCTTAGCAAAGGTCATCCTCTGAGTCACAACATCTTACTACAATATATAATAAAATATAAGTATTAAAACCAAATCAATAAATATAATAAACAAATAAATATTAAGTGAATAAACAAAATCATACTTCATAGCTAGTATCAGAGGTTGGGTTTCCCGCCTGACTTGCAACAAAAGCTTGTCCTAGCTGGATGATGCTATCCAACTAACCTATAGGTATACTAGGCTGCATTGCTACCAACATCACCTCCAAAGCTACAACTCATTGCTGTTGATCATTTAGGCATTACTCTTAGGTATCAAATCTTTGTTATTGTTGCTCAATGATTACTTCATATTGTTCAATCGTCATTTGAGGGGTTTTGAGTTAATTACTGAAGAACGTTAGTGGCAACACAAATCTACCAATCCCACTAACTCAACCATGTCTTTCTTTCGCTCATAATGCTAAAGACAAGGGATTTTCACCATAATGGGTTGCTAGTTCACCAGATTTAATTTTAGTAGCAAAATCATCCTAAAATACAATAGTAAGATGGGCTATAACAACAAATCTATACAAGTATAAAGTCATGCATACAAGCACAAAGCCAATCACATGTGATATAACGAGTGGTTATACATACAATCTTTTTAGCCATTTCTTTGGTTGTTTCATCTGTAAATGATCCATTCTTCCGCATATGTCATTGTTTCCACACATCTCATCCAGAAACTTTTATGCCAAAGCTAGATGATTCCTAATAAATTATGATTATATAAGAATCAAAATATAATAAATGAATGTTCAAAAATATTCATTTATGAGTATAAAACATATGTGTGAATACTTACAAGCTCATACTTGACAATTGCATAACCCTTTCTCGATGTCCGAGAGTGATATACTTATTTGGCCCGAATATTTTTTTATTGTTTTTTGATTTTCTAGAAAAGAAAAAAATTACGTAAATCACATATTAAGATATCGAATATATTACAGAATTCTTCTAATAGCCAATCTTGAACAAAATTCATCCAATCTTGATAACTTAGAACATCTACATATGATGAAGGTGGAATAGCCAAGACATTATCATGATCAGCAAATGATAAAATATAGAGTTATCAATCTTTTTTTTAAAGTCTCTGAATACTTTCTCAGTCGATTGCAACACATGCTTTTTACACTCAATTGGGATGTCGAACTGTTCCTAATAAATTTAACACAATTAGTATGAACATATTGAATTTCAATTAAATGATCATTTAACAAATTTTGTGAAATAGTTTAATAAAATACCACAAGCGACTCCTATATATGATCCTTTAGATCATTAGGGACTTGTCGCCAATTATGGTACGTAATAAAAATGCTACTATAGATGATCGCTCCAATATGACTAACCAACTTGACAACTCCATAGACACAAGCTACCCACTTTGATTAAAGTCGATGTGAATTTTCATGTTAGTCACTTGAATTTGTTTATTTCATCCCCTTGCTTTTCTTTTTTTCACTACAAGTATGTCTTCTTCATGTTCAATAAAAGGAGAAGTATGTTGTTCAGATTTCATAATACTTGTGATTTTGATCATAATTATACAAAATAAACTAAACTATCTCTCTAGATTTCACATAGTACATAATAATCATACTATAGTTACTACACTAATATATGTAAAACATCCTCAAACCAATAATATTTTACGAGTACAAGCCATACTATAATCTCACCTTAAATAAGAGTTCCATGCAAAACAAATGGTGAGTAAAAAAATACACATAATTTCCACAATACCATTCAGCAAACCACAATATTTAAACCAAATTACAAAGAAACACCATACATGCAATAAAGGGAGATTAGACGACTAAGGTGACGGTGGAATGAATAAAATATATATATAGTAAAGAATGAAAAAAATACTTATATCGAATAATATAAATAATACAAAAACATAAATAAAATAAAGACATATCGATAAAAAGAAAGGTGTGACAGTGTTCAAGTGTTGAAGGTTGACGGTTGACGGTGACAAGAAAGATAAATAAACCAAAGGCAAACTAAATGGGTTTAGGGGTTTTCGTTTGATTGCAATGTAGCCTTTAATTGTTCTTGGTAATAATAGTTTCAAATTCCAAAGTTCGAGATAGGGGAACGAATTTTAAAAATGATCAGTAAAGGTATTTTACCAAAAAAACCTTAAATTTTTTGTAAAAGGATATTCAAGGTGTTTTCTAGGAAAAAAATACCTTAAATAATCTCAATAAAAAAATAACAAATTATTGAAGGTGTTTTTGGTAGAAAACGTATCGAATAAGCCCCTCTAAAAATTAGAGGAGATTATTGAAGGCACTTTTGGTCAGAAACACCTTCAATAACCCCATTTAATATTTTGTTATGGATTATTCAAGGCATTTTCTAGGTAAAAATGCCTTTAATAATCTTGTCATAAATACCAAAATTCAAGGCATTTTATCACAAAAATGCCCAAAATGATCCTAAAAAAAGGAAGGTAATTATTGAAGACTTTTTTTTTTTTTGCAAAAAACACCTTGAATAATCCCTTTCAAAAAATGGGTAGGGATTATCGAATGCATTTTTAGCAATGCCTCGAATAATCCTTTCAAAAAAATTGGAGGACATTATTAAAGGTGTTTTCGATAAAAAAATACCTTTAATAATCTAGGATTTATTCAAGACATTTTTTACCACAAACGTCATAAATAACCACACTCAATATTTTGTTAAAGATGATTCAACCATTTTTTAGGCAAAAATGCCTTCAATAATCTCGTCATAAACTCCTGAAGGAGATTATTCAAGGCATTTAATCACAAAAATACCTTGAATAATCCCAAAAAATTTTGGTAGCGAATTATTAAAGGTGTTTTTGGCAGAAAATGCCTTAAATAATCACCTCCAAAAAATTGAAGAGGATTATTAAAAGCATTTTTGGTCAAAAATACCTTCAATAATCCATGATTTATTCAAGGCATTTTTTTTTCATAAACGCCTTCATTAACCCCATTTAATATTTTGTTAGGGATGATTCAAGACATTTTCTAGGCAAAAATGCCTTCAATAATCTCGTTATAAATACCTGAAAGGGATTATTCAAGGCGTTTAATCACAAAAACGCCTTGAATGATCCCAAAAAAATTTGATGGAGATTATTAAAGGCATTTTTGACAAAAAAAATACCTCGAATAATTCCCTCTATAGACACCCGTTTGTGTTCGGATTGATCAGACCATGTCCAAGGTTAATTGGACCATTTTTATTATTTTGGTTATATCATAGTATTATATTATTATTTTTACTAATATTTTTATTAGTATAATATATGGTATTATATTACATTTATTTTTTTTCCTTTCTTCCTAACTGTCGATTGAATAATTGAAATTGAGAATTGAATTCAGTCAAAGGTCAATCAGAGTTCAAATTAAGGAATTTTTCAATCAGCAATGAACCTAGACATATGCTGAGATTCAGATAGAATCAAATCCTAAGATTCAAGCCTAGATTGATTTTGTCCGTTTCCTAAATTTGTTTTAAAGATGCCTATAAATCAAAATAACATTATAGAAAAGAGGGGAAGGAATTTTAGAAAGGACTCGATTAATTTAAATGAACTGGGTGTTCTGGGCAGTACTATGTTTCTGAAATTTTGGGTTCTAGGATTCTACGATCGATTTGAGATTTTTGAATAAGATTTAAAGATTTTGGGTTTAATATTAGGTTGCTAGGGGTCAAGATTAGGTTCTGAAAGATTTTGGAAGGGATCTAAAAAAAATTAGAAATTTTTGGGTTTTTTTTTCTGGAAAACTGGGTTTGAAGTTTGAATGTTTGAATTTTTTGATGAATTTTCTGATAGGTTGTGAATTTTTCGATGAGTTTTCCAATGGAATATGAATTTTTTTATGGGATTTTTCAGAAATTGACAAGGATTTCCAGTTTTCGATGGGACCTCAGCTGGGCTGTAGAGAAAAAAAAGAGTGTTTGAGGGTTTAGAGAGAGAAAAAGCAGAGGCATCTAGGATAAAATTACTGAAAGCTTGCTTTTATACTGTTCTAAAATGACAGCATTTGGGTAGCCCAGAATTCGCGCTCTAACCCACTTACCCGCGCATTAACCTGACCTGATCGCAAGGTTTCCTTTTTTCATTTTTTTTAGTCTCAGATTTTATTTTATCTTATTTTTAATTCATTTTATTTTTAGTTTTTTATTATTTTTTTAGTTTTATTTTTGAGAAATTTGTTATCTTGTAAAAATTATTTCTGTTAAAAAAGGAGAATTACATATAAAAAAAGAAAAAAAAACCTTTTCAAATGAGTTAAAAAAAGAATACAAAAAAATCATTTCAAATAAGTTTTCAAATAAAAACAAAAAAAAATCTTTTCAGTAAATAAAAAAAATCTTTTTCAAATAAAAATCTTTGCAAAATAAATTCATGAATTCTATTAAACTATTAAAGAATTTTCATGGATTTATTTTTTAAAATGAAATTCACCAAACTATTGAGAAATTTCATAAATCAGTTTTCAAAAAATAAATAAAAAAAAAATAATTTTTATCCTCTAAACTATTAAAAGATTGCTTCAAAGTAAGTCTTACCAAACTATTGGGAGACTTTACTACTTTTCTAGAATAAAATACTTCAATAAATCCGATGAGAAAACCTCTTTAGAGTGGGACACTAGTATCTGTGAATATTTATGAGGTGAGAAAATTATCTTGAATTACTACCAAACTATTGAGACAATTTTAAGATTAATTTTCTATATTAAAAAATTTGATAAATTACAAATATGGTCAAGGCTTGGATAATCTGAAATTTAATTGGTACCATCATTTGGATGGACGCTATGGGAGTACTATAACATTCTCCACGCGTAATCGTATTCTCGAACCTAAAATATAGTTCTGTAAATTATAATTTATATTAGGTGGCCAATCACGCCTAAATAAAAAAGATTGGTGGCGACTCCCTCTAATCCATGTCTAGCGGTAGGTCCAAGGATCTATATGTTATGACACCTTTCAAAAAATTGGAAGGGATTATTAAAGGCGTTTTTCACCAAAAGCGTCTTCAACAATCCAGGATTTATTCAAGGCATTTTTTGCTAGAAACGGTTTCATTAACCTTATTCAATATTTTATTAGAGATTATTCAAGGTATTTTCTGGATAAAAACGCCTTTATAAATCTCGTCATAAATGCTTGAAGAAGATTATTCAAGGCAATTAATCACAAAAACACCTTGAATGATCCCAAAAAGATGGGTAGGAATTATTGAAGGCATTTTTGTCAAAAAAAAGCCTCGAATAATCCCCTCTAAAAAATTAGAGGAGATTATTAAAGACATTTTTTACCAGAAACACCTTTAATAACCCCACTCAATATTTTGTTAGGGATAATTCAAGGTATTTTCTAGGTAAAAATGCCTTCAATAAACTTGTCATAAACACCTGAAGGAGATTATTCAAGGTGTTTTTGGCCATAAATGCCTTAACTAACCCTAAGGGATTATTCAAGGTGTTTTATCACAAAAACACCTTAAATGATCCCAAAAAAAATGTGAGGGGATTATTGAAGGTATTTTTGGCAGAAAATACCTTGAATAATGCCCTCTAAAAAATTAAAGGAGATTATTGAAGGCATTTTTGGCTAGAAATGCCTTCAACAACCTAATTCAATATTTTGTTAGGGATTATTCAAGGTATTTTCTAGGCAAAAATACTTTCAATAATCTCCCACCTAAATAACCAAATGCCATGATTTTCTATAGATTATTCAAGGTAGTTTTTTGACAAAAAATACCTTCAATAATCTACCTTCCTTACCTTATGCTCCCACTTCTTAGGAATGAAAACCATTTAAAATAATCTAAACTTATTAAAATGAAAATTTTGTTCCCACCGTCTTTACCTTACCTAAAGCTTATCTCGTCTCACTCTCCCTAGCCTTTGATCTTTTTAACTTTGTAGCTAAGATCCTTGTTTAAATTCTCAAGCTTTAAAACTTTGTTTTCCTTGCAAACATCCTTCATTTCCACACAGTTTTTACAAGCTGCCTAGATTTTATCTTTTTGTAATTGTGAGTTATTTCAATTATTCTTGTTTCTATTTTGAGCTATTTTCTTTTTATCCTCATCTCTCTCTTGCTTATTCAATCAAAACTAATCTTTTTTGTGCTTCCCCTAAAACTTCATAACTTTAATTATAAAGGTACATCTAAAATATTATTTTTAATGAAAATGTGACATTATGCTTACATGGCAAAATTTTATTTACTACTTAAATTAAATGATATTGTTTTAATTTAAGTTTTTAAATTAAATATAATTTTATTACTAGGGTAAATCATCTTACATTCTATGGATAAGACATGGATAAATCTCACATAAAAAACTAGTAAAGAATACATAAAATGAGTCATTAGTTTTTTAGACTTTGCCTTTGTAATATCATCTGAAGATGGAAAAATTTGGTGTCATTATGTTAAATATGTCAACACATTTAGAGTTTGTAGAAGAGATGCATTTAATCACATAATATATGATTTTCTCAAAGGATGTGTTCGATAGGTATTTCACAATGAGGTCTTATATGCATGTTTACCTACTGAACAACTAATGACAAAGAAAGAGGGCTAGGTCCTGACATTCATGATTTATTACATGATATGATAGCTGAAAGAGGGTGAATGTTGATAGAGGTAACATACAAGCTGGAGATACTAGTGGAGAGCAACACTATGATCATGGAATTAATAGTGACAAGTTTTATGGTTTACTTAAAGATACGGACGTGAAACTATATCCAAATTACAAAAACTTCACAAAGTTTTCCTTTGTAATCTATTTGTCTCACATTAAGTGTTTTAATGGTTGGACAAATGAATCTTTCAATACATTGTTAGAGGTTTTGAAACTTGTTCTGTCATAGGGTAATACATTGTCAAAGTCTTATCAAGAATTGAAAAAGATGATTTCTGCCTTAAGTTTGGAATATGAAAAAATTAATGCTGGTCCCAATGATTGCATATTATTTTGGAAGGATAAGGCAAATGAAGAAATATATTCAAAATGTAGCGCTTCTAAATGGAAAGAAATGTTGAATGATGTAGAAAGTAATCCCAAAGATATAGTGTTAGAAATAAAGAAAAAAATTGCTAAGATTTTGCGTTGGTTTCCTTTAATTTCAAGACTACAAAGGTTATTCATGTCTTTAAAAACTGCTCCATTGATAACTTGGTATGAATATGAGCATACTAAGGATGGACATGTAAGACATCCTATAGATTCTCTAACTTAGAAAGAATTAGATTCTCGATATTTTGAGTTTTCCTTTGACCCCTAGTAATATTCACTTGGAATTGGCTTCTGATGGCTTTAAACCTTTCAAAACTATGGGTGTGACACATTGCACTTAGCCTGTTATATTGATACCTTATAACTTGCCTCTATGGATGTGCATGAAACACCTAAACTTTATTCTTTCTCTACTTATTCCTAGTCCAAAAGGTCCTGGAAACAATATAGATATATACCTACAACCTTTAGTAAAATAGTTACAAAAACTTTGAGAAGTTGGTGTTCAGACTTTTGATGCCTCAAAAAATTAAAACTTTCAACTGCGTGTAGCATTAATTTGCACCATTAACGACTTCCCTGCATATGCCAATTTGTCTGGGTGGAGTACTAGGGAAGAGTATACATGTCCTTACAGTGGATTTGATACTGCATCTAAGTGGTTACAACATGGTAGAAAGTATTGTTACATGTGTCATCGTAGGCGGTTTCAACCTAATCATAAGTTTTAGAATGATAAAAACTCATTTGATGGGACTTGAGATTTACAACTGTTCTTTTACCACCATCCGGGAGTGAAGTGTTAGGACAGTTGGAACAATGAAATGGTAATAAAGATGGGCCATGGAAGAAAAAAAATATTTTGTTCACATTACCGTATTGGGAATATCTTTTATTATGTCATAATCTTGATGTGATGCATATTGAAAAAAATGTTTATGATAACATTCTTGGTACATTGATTGGCAAGAAAAAAAGTCAAAGGATAACTACAAAGCGTAACTTGACCTTGTAGAAATGGTTATAAGGAGTGTTCTTCATCCAAAGACTCGTCACGATACTAACACTCAATACTTACCTCGAGCTTCATATCAAATAAGCTTAATTGAAAAAAGTTTTTTTTTAAAATATTCTTCAAAAAATGAAAACTTCAAATGAATACTCTTCAAATATCTCACGTTGTGTGCAACTTAAACAATAAAAGTTAAAAGGGCTCAAAAGCTATGATTGTCATCTCTTAATGCAAGAGTTCCCTCCTATAACAATACAATAATCTTTACCTGATAAGGTGTGCTTGGTTCTTTTTGATTTATGTACCTTTATTAAAGAACTTGGTTCAAAAGTCCTCAAAGAACATAACTTTAAATTAGTTAAGTATCAAGTTACATCAATTTTATGTGAAATGAAGTAGATTTTTTCTCTATATTTTTTCACAATAATAGTACATTTAGTTATCTATTTGGCAAATGAAGCAAAAATTGCTGGTCTAATCATTTATGGGTGGATGTATCCTATTGAGAGGTATATCTTAAAGTGTTAAAGATTTTTTTACTTAAAATTCAACTAGGATATTTGCTAATGATCTTTTCTGTTGAACTTTCATTTATATAGGTTTCTTCTTACTCGTAAATTATATGTGCGCAATAGAGCTTGTCTTGAAGGTTCAATTATAGAAGGGTACTTAGCAAATGAATGCATAACTTTTTATTCAAGATACTTTGATGGGATGAAAACTATTTTTAATCGACCCATCCAGAATGAAGATAAGAATCCCTTTGTAGAGAAATTAATATCCATTATTTCTACTCCAGGAAGACCATTGGGAACATTAAAACATAAAGGTTTTAATGTTAACAAGCATAAAAAGGTCTCACAAATTGTACTTGATGCTATAACTTTGGTTCAAACACATTGATATGTGCTATTTAATTTTGCTGAGGTTGCTCCTTTTATAAAGTAAGAGCACTTATCTACATACATATTATACTTGATAATTTTCATTTGTAGTGTATTGTATAGTCTTTTAGGAATTTTTTTCATGTAAAAAACATGAGCAATTTTTTAAGAGGCATAATAGGTTTCCTGAGCTTACACCATATGAGATACAAAAGTTACAAAGTGAAACTTTGCATGATTGGTTTCATGATCATGTAAGTCGCACATCATGGTTTGGAATATGTCATTAAAGTTTTTATAGTTAGATTATTATTTTAACCAAACATAAAATTGGATAGGTTGCCAATTTGGATTAACAAGGAAATACAAACATCACAAATCAACTTAGATGGCTTGCTCGTGGTCCAACTGTTATTGTTATGGAATACACTAGTTATATCATTAATGGTTTTAGATTTCATACCAAGATACATAAGAGATACTTGAAAACTCAAAATAGTAAGATTGTTGTAACAACCAAGATGATGAGTTATGCAAGTACAAGAGCTACAACCTATTGAGGTGAAAGTTAACTATTATAGAGTTTTAAAAGACATCATTTAGTTGAATCATACTGATAGAATGAAAGTTGTGTTATTTAAATGTGATTGGATTAATATAAATAGAGGTTGCAAGATGGATAAATTTGGTTTCACTCTTACGAATTTTTCATATTTAGCTCATAGTGGAACTAATTTGGTTCA
Organism: Durio zibethinus; assembly: GCF_047325235.1. NCBI lineage: Eukaryota > Viridiplantae > Streptophyta > Magnoliopsida > Malvales > Malvaceae > Durio > Durio zibethinus. The sequence goes on along the minus strand of NC_143170.1, from coordinate 10,283,604 downwards.
TGATCCTTTTATTTTAGCATCATAAGCTAAAAAAGTTTTCTATGTGAAGGATGAAAGACATAATGGTTGGGTTCTTATCAAGCATGCAAAACTTAGAGATGTATTTGATATAGGTGATGAATCATCCTTATATAAAGAGCAAGAAAATGAAGAAAACCATGTTAAATTTGATGACACACATGGTACTTCAAATTGGGTTAGAAATCAAGCTGATGATGAAGGAAAGACGGTCACACCAGAGATGAAAAATAAGCATGTAGAAGAAGATCCCATAGATAAACATAATGGGGAAGACATTTTTTAATTCTATGTAATAGTTTAAATTGTTGTTAAGGTTTTGCAATGTAAGAGGTAGTTCACTAATATTTTGTTTTTGTGTTACTAGCTAGAATTATTTAATTTTTTACGAGCATGTAATCTATTAAATTGTACTTTGTGCTTTATATGGTTTGCCACTATCAAGTTCTTTGTTATATTGTACTTAGTATATTTTATGTATTATTAAACTTAAGAGGGCAAAGCGTAGATGATTGAATATTAATAAGACAAATCGTGCTTCTATTTTCAACTACAAACATAATCTGAAGACTAATATGTGTTTGTAAATCCAAAAGCTTTACAACATGAGCCTCTGCAAGAATCTCAAAAACCAATTTCTCAATCTACAAATAATAAAGACCAAGATGAACAAGTTGAACATAATTCAGGTATAAAAATACTATATTATGTTAGTACAAATTTTTATGTGTTATAATGTTGTACTTGTTTAAATTTTTACTGAATTTAATTACTTTCTTTACATGTAATTTTTCTATGTGAGAAATGTTCAACATAAAAAAGCTCAAGGTCCTACACGTATGGCTGATATTTGAAATTTGGAAAAAAGGGAGCATGTTGTTGTTAAGGTCAATGATGATGATATACCTATCAATGATAAATCTTGCTCTTTAACTCAATTCATTGGTAGCATGATGAGAATGTCTAGTATTGCACCAATTAATTATACAAATTGGCATGAAATGTTGGATGCTAAGAAGGAAAAAATGTGAAAAACATTAAAGGTATCAATACAATAATGTTTTAGTTGCTAGCTAATGCCATGACAATAATCTTTTAGTTTCTAGTTAATAGTAGCAATTCATATAATATATAATGACATTTTGTTTCCAATTACCTCTTTCAAATTGTAGTTAAAGTTTGAATTTCACAAATCTAATTCTGATGAGCTCGTTGATGAAGAAATATTTCAAAAAATTAAGTCTTGGGCATTAAAAAACATGGTTACTAAGTGGAGGGAATGGAAGAATGAATTGAAGTCTAAATTTTATGATGAACACAAGACACCGGAGGAAATGGCTACAAAAGTTGATGATTCTCGAGTAAACAAAAGTCAATTCTAGTTTCTTACTGCATATTGGTTGACTACTAAAGCGAAGGTAAATGTTACAAAATATACTGTTTACTTTGTTTGAACACTATGATAATAATTACAAAATTATTATAATATATCTTTTCTATTCATTTGTTTAAAGGAACAAAGTGAGACAAATAAAACAAACCACTCAAAATTAGATGAGCTTTATTGCATAACAAAATGATTCTCAAGGATCATTTAAACTTTGATACATATATCAATTTTCCTTGTCACACTCAGTTAAATGAATATGAAGTTTACTTTTTATATATTATATTTTGTCATTACAATAATTAATATTGTACTTTGTAAAAATAAGAAGCTAATGAAATTCTACCATCATGTGCTAAAGTGTATATTCTTTCTCGCACACATAAATATGAAAATGTTATAAATGACAAGGCAGTTGAAATAGTGATACTCAAAATTAGATGAGCTTCATTGCACAACAAAATCATTCTTGAAGATTATTCAAACCTTGATACATACATCAATTTTCTTTGTTGCACTCAATTAAATGAATATGAAGTTTACTTTTTATACGTTCTATTTCGTCATTACAATAATTAATGTTGTACCTTTATAAAAACAAGAAGCTAGTAAAATTCCACCATTATGTGGTAAGGTTCATATTCTTTCTCTTACACGTAACAATGAAAATGTTATGAATGACAAGGCAGCTGAAATAGTGATATTTAATTTAGTTATTACTTGCTTTTACTTATATTTAGTTTCTTTATACTAAATGTTTGTTTACAATTTTAAGAACTCATGAAACAAGGTTTGAGCAAAACTAGTGCTTAGAATTCTGAAGGGAGTTCATGGAAAGATGATGTTTATTCAAAAGTTAAAGAACCGAAGAGAAAAAGGTGTGTTCATTGCATGGGTATAGTATCTACTTTATATAAACAATATGGTCCTTCATCTTCTGAATTGGTTCAACATAAAGAAAAAGTACAAGAGTTAAAGGCTAAAATTAATGACTTAAAAAAACTTTAAATATTGACTTATCGGTACTTAAAAGGTAATTTTTTAATAAGAATATGGATATCTTGAATACTGTTACTCACATGATGAATAGAGAGGTATATATAACATCTATTTTAGTTTAAATATATATAAATTATCATCTTACTCATTAATCTTGAACCTTATTGAAATTTTTTTTGAATTAATTTTAGATTTTTGATACTAGTAATGCTCTAAAAATCTCACGTGAAAATTATCGTTCTTCAAATTCAAGTCATGAACGTAATGAAAATGAAAATGGTAAACTTGTCATCAAATGATATATATATATATATGTGTGTGTGTGTGTGGAAATGTTTTGCTTGATACTTGTTTCTTAGATAGAATGCCAAAATCAATTTTGAATCTAGGTTTTGAATCATTTAATTGTGATCTTGAAACATTACCCATCGTCTTTGCCATAATTATTAAATTACACTATGATTTAAAGCCTGCTCTTTTTTCTTTGAGAATGTTTTTTTGCTTTTTTTTTCTTTTAAAAAGGTTTCCTTATGATGTAAGCATGCTTTGTAGTTGTAAACTTGCACGTTATAGTGAAAATATTTATTTAATGATAGTTCTATTGACTAAAATAATCTTAGATTGGTTTCATTAAGTTATTATTTGGAATTAAACTAAAAGAATAAGGAGATTACACATGCAAATTAGGTTATTTCTTATCCATTCATGCATTACACTAATGAATAAGATGTTTATAAAATTATTATTACTGTTATATAAATAGATGATTACCCTCTATATATATGAATGAATAAAATGTTTATAAAATTATTTATACTGGTATATGAATTGATGATTACCTTTTACCTTCTGTATATATATAAGATAATTTACAAGAATTCTAATTGGATTTTTTTATGCTATGCAGATGCTTCTTTGTATAAATATATGATGGGATCATTTATTTTAGGAAGTTATTTATTTACTCGGAACATTATGTTTGTAGGAGGATTTGGTTTTGTTTTGGATGTTATGCACTTTATTGAAATAAGACTGTTATATTTTGTGATGCTTGATTGGTATATTGACTATTGTTAGTGAGCTGGGTTCATTGAGCTTGTTAGTTATATGATATAGCTACACTTGTTGAATTTTTCAAGACTTGTGATATTTTGTATGAATTAAAATATTTTAGTTTTGGAAAGGGCTTGTAATAGGTGCATGTATGTTTTTTCTTATTGAGGTGGTTTTGCAATTGTTTGTTTATTTACAGATTTTTTAAGATTATCTTGTTCAGAGTTTTATTGAAGTTTTAAGGCAATCAAAAGGTCTTTAGGTGTCTAGTGGTGCAAACTTATGATTGTGTTTTTTAACGTGAGGTAGCGTAACTCTTTATCTATGTCTATTTTATTGATGTTTGTTTTATCAGACTTAATACAATGATTTTAGTTTTTCACTTATACTAAGTTTGTGGATTATAAATAATTTAATTGTAGTTTTAATGTTATTAAATATCTTTTACATTATTGTTTTTTTTTTGTTTATATGAAAACATATTATATTATGATTATAAATAAATTAATATTAATAATTGAAAGTATAAAAATTTAGCAACGTCTTAACATTTATACCAACGCACTTGATTGTTGGAATATTGTAGGCGATACTAACAGTCACCAAAATATAATAAAAACATTATAACATATAAGTCTGTATTGAAAATCTCTAACCGTCAATAAAGGTAAGAAAATTAAAGTATACAATTCTACATTGATAGTCTCTAATCGTTGATATAGGTAAGAAAATTAAAAAATCAGGTCTATACTAACAAATGCTAAGCGTCGATATAGGTAAGAAAAATTACAAGTCTATATTGACAGACATTAACTATTGATATAGGTCAAAAAATTAAAACATAAAAGTCTATACTAATGGACACTAGCAGTCGGTATAGGTGAGAAAATTAAAACATACAAATCTATAATGACAAGCTTTAAGCATTAGTATAGGTAAAGTCTATACTAAGGACCATTAACCGTTGGTACAGGCAAAAAAAATTAAAACATACAAGTTTATACTGACGAGTGTTAACTGTCGCTAAACGATATAACAATGGAACACACAACAGATGTTATACCAACAGATATACATTTACTGACGGTCTTGAACTATTAATATATCTCAGTAAGCTATTCTGGTTCTTTAAAAACCATCAGTATAGGTCTATTCTAACGGTTAAAAACCATAGTAATGGTTAAAAATTCATCGAAATACACATTTTGACCATCGGTATAGGGTTTATGGGGCTATACTGACAGATTTTGAATTTTACCTATTTTTTTTTAGCATCACTATATATCATATTTCTTGTAGTGATGAAGGAAACACAGAGCATGGTAGTGTGGGTTTGAGCTATTTATTGATTTGGTTAAATTTTGAGTTTCTAGTAAGATTAATTTCTTGTTTTTACCCAATTTTAATTCAAGCAACATATTAATCAATAATCCTTAAATTTATAATATAATTATTTAAAGTAAACGTAAACTTTAGTAGAATAATTCAAAGGGGAAAATGATGAGTATATTATCTAAATATTTTGGTCATCCAATTTAAGGTTTTTTTTTCTTTTTTATATCTACACTATATATCAAAAGTGAATAAAAACTTTTTTTTCTCTACTATATATCAAAGGTTTCTCTCAAGTAGTGAAATGACTAGAGATTGCTTATGTAGGTGGCAAGATAAAAGTTGAATGATGTTTACCACAAGGAATTAAATTACCAACTCATGATTATGAATATACCTTCACGATGAGGATTCATAGACTCTACTTTGAAAATGGTCACTAGGACCTTTAATTATCACCCTTTGCACCTATGTTATTTTAGTTCGGACATCAATTTGGGTTATTTGCTTAAGGAAAATTTGAGTTATTTCAAGTTCAAGTCAATTTGGGTTTGGATCATTTTGGTCTTAGGTTATTTTGGTTTCACGTTTGACCCTCAAGTCATTCGGTTTTGGCTTGTTTCGAGTTTAAACTTGAGTTATTCAAGTTCAATTTGTTAAATTCTAAATCAATTAAATATAATTAAATTATATAAAAATTAACATATCAAAATCAAATGAATTAAACGTGCTTAGTTAATAATATGAAATTATATCACGTTAAACATAAAATTAACTTTGTTTATGATTGATATTTTATATAATTGTATTCGTCTGCATTACTTATTATAGTAATTTTAAAATGAACAAATAACTACATAATTTCAAGAAGACTCACTAGAGTCACCATTAAAAAGTAAGATAATGTCAAAAAGAGTAATATCGGTATTGATTACTTAATTGGTCTAATGGTCTAATGGTCTAATCTTAATACTTTAAAAAATTTTAAAATATCAAAATTATTTGAAAAAGTATTAATCTAATTTTAATAATTGACCATTTGAATATCAAATAGTACAATGAAAAATGAAGATGGCATATTACTTATTGCCTATTAGGAAAAATTATGTTTAATTTTTTAAACACAATTGAGAAAAATAATAGTAAAAAATTATTGAAAAGATTAATTAAAGTTATTAAATTTAAGAAAAAATTAATAATTTATGTTTTATTTACTATTTTTAATTATTTTATTATTTTAAAAGTAAAATTATGCTCAATTTAATTTAGGATCATTTTTAGGTAAATATATTAAGTCATTCGAGATCAAATCATTTTTGGTTTGGTTTAATGTTTGTTCGAATCATTTTAGGTTTGCGTTGTTAACTCTTTTGTCAAATCAAGTTGGTTAGATTTGGGTTTGGATAGATTGAGTGAGTATTTCAGGTTTGGATCAGCTTTGTCAATTTTACTCCCAAGTATTCTATATATTTCATGTTTAATGACCTTCACTATATGTTTTCATGTTACCATTGGTATTCCTGAGCTGAAATCTCTGCTAAAGTAATTCCATTCATAACCTAATTCCATAGAGGGGCCATTTAGGGCCCTATCTACTGTATGTTAGTAATGCATGCTTTATATAGTTATCGGGAATTATATGGTAGAACTTGCTTCTTTATAAAGTTGCTTAGCATCATTTTGTTTATACTAATGAGATTTTTTTTTTTAATTTACAGATGGACAAAATCACTTCACTCAACCAGCCAAAAAGTTGGGAGATGGACACATGATGAAGATAAATGCTTGTGATGCTTTTTGGGCTAAAAAATTGGAGAAAAATAGCTGAAGTTGTTCCTAGTCGAACTTAAGTGCAATGTAGAGAAAGGAAAAGTATAGAAATCTTCCAAGCCAATTAAGATGGCGTTGATTAAATAAAATTGTTAATCTTTCACTTTGTTGCCAGGTGGGTCAATTCTTTAGATCCAGCTTTAAATTTTGGCATATGAATTGAAGAGGAAGATTTAAGGCTGGAAGCAGCCATTGAAGAACATGGATGTTGCTGGTCAAAGATTACCATATGTATGCCTTCACTAACTAATAACCAATGTTGGAGGTATGACGAAGTTGATTTTAGCTATTGGGTTTTAGGGTTAGCTGAGCTGAGCTGAACTGACATAGTAAAGAGTTGAAGCTCAAGTTGATTACAACTCAAGCTTTCAACTCGAATTAAGCTTATTTAGAGCTTGACTTGAAATAATATCCAGCTACTTGAGTTTAAATCAATTTGGTTTGATTGCTATAAAACTAAAAGCAAGCTGAAGGTCAAGCTTGATAATGAGCTCAAGTCTGATTATGTGATTATTTTTATATTTGCACATTATATGTAAAAGAATATATAAATACATTAAAAATAAAAAGTCCAATAGGTTTTTGATCTCTTCAAGGGAGATAATACCCAAACTTGGCTCATTTACCTACTCGAGCTCAAGCTCAAATTGACAATAAACGAGTTAAGTTTAAAACCTGAATAGCTTGTGAGTGGGGTTGACTCTTTTACACCCTTTCTCTAGCTAAAGCTTCTAATCGTGCAATATTTTTCCTTCTTCTTTTGGTTATTTAATGAATAATAATACCAATACTATGTTTACTTGTCTTTCTGAACAACCTTATAATTACAACTTCTGTCTTTTAAATAGGAGGTGGAAGGTGTTGCATCCAAAAGAAGTGCCTTTGCTTCAAGAAGCCAGAAGAATAATGATAAATCTATTTTTTTTAGAATTATCATGTACAGTTAAATTTTAACTTGATTTAATTTTGCTTCATTATCCACCTAAATTCTCCAAATTTCACGTGTAGGAAAAATTGAAACACCATGCCTGCACCTAGTGTCATCATGTAAACAATGGCCAAATTTAGTGAAAATTTGCCAAGGCAATTCAAGGGCCCTTAGGAGATGAGGACAGCTGATTTCCTTGAGAAAATGGAGCCATGAAGAGGAAGAAAAAAATGCCAAGCAATGAACATGAAGCCCCAAGCCATGACCCCTCCAACAAAGGCATGTGGAGCTTTCCTTTCTTGCATAAGATGGCTTGCTTAAGAGGAGCTACTGCACAAGCTGATTTGGAGGAGCTTCAAGCTGAGTTTAGAGCTGAAATGAGATAAAAAGTAAGCTAAAAATCAAGAAAATTTTACCAAGAAGAATCGGCAAAAAAGGAGAGAGAGCAAAAGGAACAAAATGCAAGTCAACTAATGGGAACACAATGAAAAATAAAAGTCACGCATGGCTGCTGGTTTGCATGGCTCAAGAAACCATTTACGAGTTGAGAAAGGACCTAGGATAGGGCTGGAAAATAGGACATTTTAAGGAGACAAAAGGGAGGGCTGAACCTGTCATTGCTTGTAGTGGTTTTCTTCTTCCATTTTCCTATTTTAACGTCACTAGCAAGCAGCCCTTTGCTGACCTTGCCTTGAATTTTAGGGGATCATTTTAGCTTGTTTTCATGTATTTATTTTGAGCTTTACTTGTGCTTTTAAAACAAGGACGATTGGAGGAGGCTGGTTCGGTTTTTATTTTCTTTTTTCTTAGTTTAGGCATCTCTCCCTAGGTTGTTGGCAGCACACTTGCTGGCCAAATAGATCTTCATTGAGACACCATTTTCTTCTTATTTTCAGTTTATTTTATAGCACTTTTATAGCCTTTTAAGTTCTTCTTTAGTTTGTTAAATTTCCATTCCTTGCAAACATTGAAACTTTCTTGTATTTCCTTGTTATATTTCAAGTTCGGTTTACATTTGATGCTGCCAATTTTTGTTTCCAGATTTTAGTTTTGTGTCTTATCTATTTTCCAGCAATCCTTGCATGAGAATGGAGCTCTTTGAATCTTGGAAAGGATGGCTTTGGATGCTTATTTGATGGAAACATCATAGGGCTCCACAAGCTTGATATTTGTGTATTTATTTACTTGCCCTTTCTATTTCTTGCTCTTTAATTTTTCCGCCCAGTTTTTATATTCTGCTTTTTACTTTTTTGTTGCTGTTTACATATTGTTTTTATGCTTCTATTATATTATTAAATCATGTTTAAGTGTTTATTGCTTGGTTGATTTTAGCCTTAGACATATTTTTGTTGTTTCATGCATTTTTCCTCCCATTCTTCATGCATTATTCAAGTAGTTTTTCTTCATTTTGTGTGCAGTTTTTGGTCTGAGTGTCCTGCATGTTTTTTGTTCATTTTTAAGTCTATTTTGAGATTATAAAACAGTTTGTCACGTTACATGTAGCTAGGATCAGTTTTGATTGCATTTAGCTCACTAGATCCATAGTTTAGGTTATGTTTTATGTTCCAACTTGTGTATTTTTTTAAGCATTTCTGGTCAGTTTAAGGAAAAACTTTCCTATGCCTTTTTGGCTTATTTTCATGTCTATTTTAATCTATGAAAATAGGTTTTACAAATTCCTTAGGTTTGGTTGCATTTTCCTAGCATCTTAGTTCATAGGTCTTAGTTTCCATGCATTCTAGTATTTCGGTTTGCATAAATTTTTATTTCCATTTATGTTTGGTTTTTGCATAAGGTTCCTATAGGATTTGGTTCCATCTTAGGTCTAGATTAACCATGTAAAACAGTTTTTATTTTTATTTATATTTAATGCATGTTTAGGTGGTAATTAATCACATAGGTCATATAGGAATTTCAGTTAGTTCACTTGCAAGTTTTATTTTCTGTTTTTATTTTAATTTTCTGCATTTAAATTATTAAACTTTTATGTTTAAATTCTTGTTTAAGTGTGTTTAAATTATTTTTCATGTCTTAGTTAATTTTTACTTAATTGTTTAATTTTTTTTTATCAACTTCTCATTTTTAGTAATTTCTATATTTAGTAAGCTTTAGTTAATTTTTACCTTTTTCATAATAAGTAGATTTTAAATATTTGGTAAGGTTTAATTTTTTATTTAAAAAAAAAAGATTTTTGGTTTGACTAGATAGATCCAGTGTCAAAATTGGTAATTATCCCTAGGTCTAGAACTCTCAATTCCTAAGAAGATGATAATCTGAAATACTTCAAATTTTTATTACTTTTGCGATCCGTACACTTATGGTACTCTTGATAGATAACAATAAATACATAAAGCCACTCTTATATCGAATTTTGTAGATTAGGAATCTGCACGTCTTGCCATTGGCCCTAATGATTTTAATATTCCATTACCAATGATAACTCCAACTTCTTAACATAAAAATACAAATGTGCCAAGTAAAGAAAACAAGAGACAAAGGTATAATATTCCAGTTATTTTCATTTTGTTCACCTTTCTTTCTTTATTTTTTAACTTATTCTCCTTATTCTAGTTTGATTCGTCTTTTTGTATGCAAAGGAAAAAGGCCAGAATCTAAGAAGGAAAATGATGTGACATTAAGGTGAGATTTTACCTCCAATTTCATAGCTCTTATTCAACAAAATGAGAAAGTTCCCCTATTTTCATTTTGCCTGTTATAATTCCTACTAGTTTTTTTTTGGTACTTGAAGTTGCTAGGGGGATTGAAACCTAAGAGTCCAGCACTCTACCTACTTCAATTCTTGCATATTCATCAAAATATGATTTTCTAATTGTTTGGGTGTATTCATACTCTAACTGCTAGTGATCTCTTCTTTTCTCTTGTGCTATAGGCATTTTTCAAAAAAAAGATGCACAAATTTTAGAAAAGGCGTTCAATCTTTTTTTGTTGAAGTTCCATGGATGATTAATGGGAATGAGGTTGAGACTTGAGACTACAAGTGGGCGTGATGCTGTTAGGAAGAAACAAAGAAACCCACATTCAGAGAATAATAACTGTGCTGAATCAGCACAAAATGTTGCCTTTCCAAAGAAAAAAAAGAGAAAATTATTAGAAAAATGAGATCCAGCCCCATGTAAGTGGTTTTGGACCAAGTAAAGGCCATGGGCCTTGATCTTTCATTTTACACAGAGCCCTAGCTACTTAATAAAAAAGAGGTGGGGTTGTTTTAAGGGTGTGTCGAAAACCAAGTAGAGAAAGAAAAAAAACCAAAAAAAAAATAAAGAGAAAAAAGAGAACGGAGAGTTAGTTGAACGAAAGTCGATCCGTGATCGATTGAGTTGGAACCTTGTCAGGAAGTTTATGATTTAGAGTTCTATATTCTGAACGGTGAAGATCGGGTTTGAAGCTCTCTAGGAACAAATCCAGGGTGTATTTGTTGAGTCACTTATTTGATGAGATTTCTCCAATTGTTTCTCTAGTTGTTGATTAGCTTTAGTTTTAGCTAGAGAAGAACTTTGTATACCTATTATTTGATAGTGAAGATTTTTCTAGTGGTCCGTGGTTTTTTTCTTCTACACTAGAGGGTTTTCCACGTAAATCTTAGTGTGTTTTATTTTTCCTACGTTTTTTATTATTGATTGTTGTCTATTGCTTTTGTATTATTGTGATTATTGCTTCAGGTGTAACAAGCAGTATCAGAGCGAGGGTTATTTTGAGACATTGATACAGAAGCAACCCAGGATAGAAGTAAATTTTGTTTGAGATCATGAAGGGTGATACAGGTTCCATGATAAAATTAACAGCATTAAATTATTCAATTTGAAAGCCTATGATAAAGAATTATCTATATTGCAAAGATTTGTATGAGCCAGTATTGGATGATTCGACTAAACCAGCAGATATGAACGATGAAAGCTGAAAGAAGCTAGATAAAAAAATGCTGGCTACAATCAAAAAATGGGTTGATATCAGCATGTTCCATCATGTAACGTAGAAGTCAGATGTTCATATTGTTTAGAAAAAATTAGCAGCATTATATGAGAGAAAAACAAGTATAAATAAAGTTATGCTTGTTAAAAAGCTTGCAACTTTACAGTATAGGGATGGACGATCTGTTACAGACCACTTGAGTGATTTTTAAGATATATTTAATCGGATGACTACTATAGAGCTTAAGATGGATGATGAAATAAAGGCGTTATTTTTTTTGGGTTCATTGCCAGATATTTGGAATACTCTAGTTGTGACTATTCTTAATTCAGTTCCTGATTATAAGGTGACATTGAAGATAGTAAAGGACAGTATGCTTTAAGAAAGCAAGGTGAAAAGATGTAGACCCTGGGAATCAAGCTCTGGTCATAAAGAATAGGGGTAAAAACATCAACAGAAGTCAAGACTCAAAAGGTCCTGGTAAGTCTAAACATAGATCCAAGTCTAGAGGTAAAGTGAAGTGTTTCTATTGTGATAAGACAGGTCATATAAAACAAAACTGTAAAATCTTGAAGCAAGAGCGAAAAGATGAGAAAGGCAAAAGTTCAAATGATGGCAATATTGCAACAGTGAATTCAGATAGTAATTCAGTTACTTTGATTTGTACACATGGTGATTGTAATCATGTTAGTGATCCCGACATTGAGTGGATAGTTGACACAGGAGCGGCATATCATTATATTCTTAAAAGAGAGTTGTTTATAACTTACAAAGTAAGAGACTTTGGTTGTACCAAAATGAAAAATAATAGTGTGTCGTAGATTATTGGGATTAGTGATATTGTTATACAAACTAGTACAGGCTGCATGTTAACTTTGAGGGATGTCAGACACATTTCAGATATGAGAATGAACTTGCTTGCTATTAATGTTCTTGATAATGAGGGATATGAAAGTCGATAAAAGAATGGACAATGAAAGCTTTTCAAAGGATCTATGATAGTTGTAACGGGAAAACTATACTGCACAATGTATATGACATGGATGTAATTGAACGGTAACCAAGTAAATGCCGTTGAAGATGATGCCTCAGCAAACTTGTGGCACAAGAGGTTGGCACACATGAGTGAAAAGTGGTTACAAGTTTTGGCAAGGCAATCTCTTATTCCCTTAACCAAAGGTATGTCTCTCGATTCATATGATTATTGTTTGTTTGGTAAGCATCTAGAGTTTTTTTTCGTAAAAGTTCTCAAAGAAAAGAAAATATATTGGAATTAATTTATTCTGATGTATGTGGTCCCATTGAGGTTGAGTCATTAGGTGGTAGTAGATATTTTGTTACTTTTATTGATGATGTTTCACATAAGACTTGGGTATATATGTTGAAATACAAAAGTCAAGTACTACAGTATTTTCAAAAATTTCATGCCATGGTTGAAACGATGACAGGGTTACCCTTGAAGTGTATTCGAACTGATAATGGTGGGGAATACACATCTAAAGGCTTTAAAAAGTATTGTTCAAAGCATGGGATCAGGCATGAGATGACAGAACCTAGAACACCACAGCATAATGGTATAATTGAAAGAATGAATCGCACCATTGTGAAAAAAAGTCATATGTATGTTGAGGATGGTAAAATTACCAAAGCCATTCTAGGGTGAAGCATCAACACAGCTTGTTTTTTACTTAACAGGTCACCATCAATTCCTTTAGGCTTTGACATTCTAGAAAGAGTATGGACAAAAAAATATACTTCATACTCTCACTTGAAAGTTTTTGGGTGTAAAGTATTCATGCATGTACCGAAAGAGTAGTTATCAAAGCTTGACAGTAAAGCCACATAGTGTGTGTTTGTAAGATATGGTGATGAGGAATTTAGCTACAGGGTATGGAATCCAATAAAGAGAAAGATAGTCAGAAGTAGAGATATGATCTTTCATGAAAAAAAAATCATAGCAAACTTTGAGAAAAATAAGAAGATTACACGGGTTACTGTTGAGTGTGATCTTTCAACACCGATAGAGATTCCACAAGAAAGAGCCACAGATGGTGAAAATAAGTAAAAAATAGAACTTAGGGATATGAATGAGCCAACCACAGTTGGTGATGAGCCTGATACAGTTACTTTTGAGCAAAGATAGCAATCTTTTCTACCTGAAAGTGTTGAGCAAAGGAAGCTACCTTCGGCATCAAGTGATGTAGAGTCTCAGCACAAGAGATCTACTAAAGAGCGTAAGCCATCTACCAGATATCCAAGTTTAGATTTTATTTTAGTTACCAGTGAAGGGGAGCCAAAAAGCTTCCAAGATGTGCAAGCTACTCCTGATAAAGAGCACTGGTTAAAAGCAATGAAAAAATAGATAGAGTCATTACGAAAAAATGGTACTTATGATCTTGTTAAACTTTTAAAAGGAAAGAGGCCATTAAAGAATAAATAGGTGTTCAAGTTGAAAAATGATGGTGACATGCTAGTGAGGTACAAAGCTCGATTGGTAGTAAAAGATTTTTTTCAGAAACCAGGCATCAATTTTGATGAGATCTTTACTCCAATTGTAAAGATGAGTTTTATTCGAGTGGTACTAGGATTAGCAGCTAGTTTGAAACTTAAGCTTGAGCAACTTGATATTAAAACTGCATTTTTGCATGGTGATTGCAATAGGACATTTATATGAATCAACCTGAGGATTTTGAAGTGAAAGGGAAAGAGCACTTAGTTTGCAAATTGAAAAAAAGCTTGTATGGCTTGAAACAAGCTTCACGACAGTGGTACAAGAAGTTTGATTCTTTTATGGTGAGTCATAGCTATAAAAAAGTAGCAATGGATTCTTGTGTGTATGTTAAACAATTCCCTAATGGTAACTTCATTATCTTATTATTGTATGTTGATGATATGTTGATTGTAAGATAAGATGCTAGTATGGTTTACAGGTTGATAGAAAATTGTCTAAGTCATTTGATATGAAGGATTTAGGTCCAGCAAAACAGATTTTTGGTATAGATATTATTCGAGATAGGAGAGCTAGAAAGTTGTGGTTGTCACAAAAAAAATATGTTGAACGAGTGCTTGGTAGTTTCAACATGCAACATGCTAAATCAATTAGTAGTTCACTTGCCAACCATTTTCATCTAAGTAAGAAATCTTGTCCAGTGTCTAAGGAAGAGCAACTAGCTATGTCTAGTATTTCTTATTCTTCTGTAGTCAATTTTTTAATGTATCTTATAGTTTGTACAAGGCTTGACATTGCTCATACAGTTGGTGTAGTGAGTAGATTTCTTTCTAATCCGAGAAAGATTCACTGGGAAGCAATGAAATAGCTTTTTAGATATTTAAGGGGTACTTAAAAAATGTGCTTAACTTATGGAGTTTCACAACCAGTTCTAGAAGGGTTTATTGATGCTAACATGACAGGTGATCTTGATAGTAAAAAATTTACTTCAAGGTATTTGTTTACTTTTACAAAAAGAGCTGTATCTTGGCAATCTAAGTTGCAGAAGGTATTGCTTTGTCAACTACAAAAGCTGAGTATATTGTAACAATCGAAGCATGTAAAGAAATACTTTGGATGAAACGTTTTCTTCTTGAATTAAAGTTGAATCAGAAAGAGTATGTGGTATTTTATGATAGCCATAGTGCTTTAGATTTGAGTAAGAATACCATGTACCATGCTAGAATAAAGCACATTGATGTTAGATATCATTGGTTACGTTCAGTGATTAAAGAATAACAGATGCTGTTGAAGAAAGTCTATACTGATAAGAATGTAGTAGATATGTTGACTAAGACACTTCTTAGAGAAAAGCTTGAGCTTTGTAGTAACTTAGCCGGAATGAGTTCTTTGGCCAAGGTAAGTTCCAAATGAAACTGCTATGGTGATGAATCTCCTCCTAATGGGGCTGGAAGGAGAAATTGTTAGGAAAATAGGGTCCAGCCCCATGTAAGTGGTTTTGGACCAAGTAAAGGCCATGGGCCTTGATCTTTCATTTTATATAGAGCCCTAACTACTTAATTAAAAAGAGGTGGGATTGTTTTAAGGGTGTGTAAGTTGTCTGTGTTTTCGTCATTCAGATCCTATAATTTATAGGTTGCATCATAAATGACCTCTTTAACAATATATGGTCCTTCCTACGTTGGGGCCAATTTGCCACCTCAATCATCTACCTCTGAAGCTTCAACTTTTTTGAGTGCTAAATTATCTTTCTTAATGTGCTTATGCCAGACCCTTTTATTATAATAGTTGGCTATCTTTTACTGGTAGGCTACAATCTGTGTTAGGGTTATATCTCTTTGTTCTTCGGTGAGGTTAAAGTTAGCCCTAAGCTTTTTTTCATTTTTTTTCTTCTGATGCTAATTCAACTCTTAAGCTCAACAGGTCAATCTCAACCAACACTACGGTCTCTATTCCAAATGCCAAGTGAAAAAGGGTTTCACTAGTAGGCACCTTTGTGGTCCTCTTCAGGCCTCATAAAACTCCCGGTAGCTTGTCGACCCACTTCCCTTTTGTAGCATTAAGCTTTTTTTTAAAACTTCTAATATTATCTTATTTGTAGCTTCGACTTGCCTGTTACACTAAAGGGGGGTAACTGACATGAACCTGAGGTCAATGTAAAGATTTGAGCACTATTCTCTGAATCTTTAATATCAAACTATTTACCATTGTCATTTATTATAGATCAAGGTAATCCAAATCTACAAACTATGTTTTGCCACATGAACTTCTCGACCTGTGCTTCTATGGTAGTGGTTAGGGCTTCAGCTTCCAACCATTTTTGAAATAATCTACTACCACTAAGACAAATCTCCTTTAATCCGTGGCTGGGGTGAATGGTTCGAGAACATCCATTCCTCACTACATGAATAGCCACCGATTGATGATGGGAGTGAGTTTGATTAAGGGAAGATGTTACACGTGGGTAAATCTCTGACACTTGTCGCATCTTTTCACCAGTTTTGTCATATCCCCCCTGATGGTAGGCTAGTAATAACCCTGCCTTAGCATTTTATAAGCCAAAGGCTGAGGTCCAAAGTGACTTCGTTATATTTCTTTATGGATTTCTTACAAGACATACTTTGCCTCTTCTTTATCAATACATTTTAAGCAAGATAGGCTAAAGGATCTTTTGTATAATTTTTCTTCAATCTTATGTATCGGGGGACCTTTCTCATCAATGCCTTAATTCAGACTCTTTCATCGGATAACACTATCGTGGTTAGGTATGCTTTAATTGACATCATTCAGATTTCTTTCTCTATGACTTATCCGATGAGCTTGTCCTCAGTGCTTTTATGCACTAGTTTGTCTACTAAAACTTGGTCTGAACTTTTCATTATTGCTCTTGAAGCCAACTTAGACAAAAAGTCCATTATTGAATTTTTTGACCTCAGTATCTTTTTCACCTCCGTTTTCTTGAAACCAACTACCAAGACTAGTGCTTCATTAAGATACTTCAGAATTCCATCTTTTCGAGCTTCAAACTCTTCATTTATCTGATCGATCACCAAGTCATTATAAGTGGTTATATGTTGAACATTCAGCTCGATTGCCAACCAAAAGTCGATTATCAACACCTTATATTCCATTTCATTGTTAGATGTCCTGAACTTAAATCTCAAAGCGTATTAGTACTATAACCTTTTCAAACTGATCAAAATAAAGCCAATTCCTCCACCCTAGCTTGTAGTTTATCCGTCAATGTAAAGCTTCCAATTATCTTTATCTAGGGTCTCTTTTTTTTTCCCAGACTGTCTTTCCAATTGTATCGATGTGCACTCTATGACAAAGTCTGCTAGCATCTATGATTTTAATGTTAATCTGGGTGAAATGTGTAGGTCAAATTCACTGAGCATTACTATCCATTTGATTAGCCTTTCTAACATTTTAAGCTTTTGTAAGAATTACCTCAGTGGCTAATCGGTCAGGACATGGATTGTGTGGGCATGAAAGTACGACATGAGTTTTCTTATTGAAGTGATAATGACATAGGCCAATTTTCCTATACCATTATAGTTAACTTCATGCTTTGTCAATACTTTGTTTATAAAATAGACTAGTCGTTGTTTCCCTTCCTTTTGTTAGACTAGGATTGACTAATAGCCTGATCTATGTTGGCTAAGTATAAATACAATATTACTTTGATCTTTGGTTTAGACAGGATAGGCGGGAAGGATAAGAACTTTTTGAGTTCGCCAAAATTTTTTGGCATTGAGGGATCCACCTGAAGTGAGATACATTCTTGAGAATTTTGAAGAATGGTAGATATCGTTCTGTTAATCTGGACATGAATCGACTGAGCATGACTATTCTACCTATTAACCTCTGTATTTTCTTTACCAAGATTGACACCTTCACTTCTAAGATCACTTGAACTTTTTCGAGGTTAGGCTTTATCCCTTTTTAGTTGATCATATAATCGAGAAACTTGTCTAATGTAACCTAAAAAGCACATTTGCTCGGGTTAAGTCTTATATTATACTTTCTCAAAGTGTTGAAGTTTTTTTTTAGGTCCTCTAGATACTCAGTCAAACTCTTGCTCTTAACTATCATGTCATTTACATATACCTCCATATTACGATCGATTTGGACTTTAAACACCTTGTTCACCAATCTTTAGTAGGTCACCTCTGCATTCTTGAATTCAAAAGGCTTGACCTTGTAATAGTATAGACTTTTCTTAGTAATAAAGGCCATTTTATCCTCATCATTTTTTAATATTTTGATCTAATTATAGCAGAAATAAACATCCATGAAGCGAATGAGGCCATGCTTGGCACTATCATCTAGTAGTCGATCTATGTTAGGAAGGGAAAATTATCTTTTAGGCAAGCTTTATTCAAGTCAATAAAGTTCACACATCCTCTATTTTTTGCTATGTTTTTAACCATAATCATATCGGATATCCACTCAAAGTAGTAGACTTCTCTAATAAAGTCAGCTCATAATAATTTGTCAACTTTTTCCTTAACGGCCTATTATTTTTTAGAGGCAAAAATTTTTTTCTTTTGCCAAACTAATTTTACCTCAGAATTAGTGTGTAGTCTATAGACCATCACTTCAGTATCAATTTTGAGCATATTAGACGGTGTCCAAGCAAACAAGTCAATATTATCTTTTATGAGTTGAATTAATTAGTCTTTATATTGGAGCTTGACTCTCATCTATATGTATTTTTAAGGAATATTATTCCAAAATAAGATTGTCATGAGATTTTCAGCTAGTTTGAGTCAGTTTGCATTCGAGTTTGATCTTTAATCAATTATCTATTTTTGTTCAATTAGGTTGGGATCATTTCTTACAAAAAATAAATCGTGATGTGATGATTAGTATATTGAAAAACTTGTTGAACGTATCAATAAAAGTGAAGTATATTCTTCATTTCATGCTGTGTTTTGACTGATGTGTTAGCTCAATCCAAGTACCAGTAAAGTGTTTACATAGGTTTAAGAGCTCGATTGTTTCTAGTGTTGTCTAAAAAAATTCAAAAAATTAAACAAAATTAAACTTTTCCAAAGCTTAGGAACTTAGAGTGGCTCAAGAGCATGCTTCTCCCAGGTCGGTCTTAGATTTTGTGCTTTTGTTAGTGATTTCCTTCTTCTTGTCAATTCCCTATGTTGGCTCTTTTTTGCTTTCCACCTCGGTATTGATCAAGTTGTTTGTTTGCTTTCCAGTCCTACCTTTTATTGTTGTGACATAACATTGTCGTGCCATGGACTGGTCTCTTCGAACTTCTCCAACCCCTTCAAGTGTTAGGAATTTCACTTTTAAATGGGAAGCTGAGCCTATAAGCTGTATAACAGACTAGCTAGGTTAGTATAATATCATGTTATAGGCAGATGGGACATCCACTATCATGAATTCTATGACTAAGGTAATTGTCTTCAGTTCAATCCCTAAGGAGATTGAAAGCTTGATAGTTTCTTTTACGAGCACCTGCTCATTCTCAAACCCTACTAATATAGTGGTGATCAACTTCAACTAATTTTTACCAATCCTTATTTTCTTCAAATAACCATAGTACATAAAGTCGATCAAACTCTCATTGTCAAATAAGATTCTTTTAACTACTATACACCAAAACTATGATCACTATGGCATCATCGTGTGGCTATTGGATTCCTTCTAGATCTTTTGAGCTAAATGAAATCAACTCATCTCTCTAGTCTTTTTCTTTTTTGGTCAAAGTGCCTACTATCATAACCATGCCCAGGTTAAACTTCCTTTTTGCTAAAGTGGAGCTACCTTCTGTGATCACATTAATCACCCCGACAATCAGCATGTTATTGTCAGCTCGACCCTCTTCTTGATTTGACTTTTTTTCTCAGGCATCCTTTATTTCCTACTCTACTTTTCCCTTTCTGCCTAGGGTAGGTGTTTTATGGTCTTGTCTATAGTCCATTCTAGGTTGATCTTACCTTCTCTATCCCATAAATCTCTTCAACTGACATCATCTTATCAGAGCTTTAATCTCATTTTTTAGGTTAACACAATCTTCAATATTATGGTTGATGTCCCTATAAAAGGCACATATTTCTGTTGGATCCCTTCTTGCGTTCTGTCTTAGTGGTTTAGGCCATCTGAGGTTGAGATTTCTTTCAATTTGCATTAGAATCCTCTCACATGAGGTATTCAGTGCAATGTAGCCTCTTTCTCCACTGGGGCTTCTAGCCCTATGTTGTCTCCCTCTTAGGGGATGATCATAAAAATCTTTACCTTTTTTATGATCGAAAGGGAGATGAGCTTCTTTCACCTTGATTTTTTTCATTGTAGCTTCAGCATTAATGTATTTCTGCTATAGCAGGACGTCGGTCAGAGCTTTTAGCAGTTCTAATGACAATGTCAGTTTAAAATGGCACTCTTTATCATTGAGTCCACTTGTTAATGTGGCAACAGTTACCATCTATTCCAGGTCTTTAACTTGTAGAGCTTCCGCTTTAAAATGCGTGATATAGCTTTTCAAAGTTTCATTTCACCCTTAATGAATTGACATCAAACTTATGGTCATTTTCTTTGCTCTTCGACTACTAACAAATCTAGACAAGAATGAGTTACAGTTCCTTAAATGTAGTGATTGACCTCAGCTCCAGACTATTATAACAAGATCGAGTTGTGTCTTTTAACATAGTGACTAGAGTTTTACACGTAAGAGCTTCGTCTGCCCCTTGCATCATTATGTTATTTCTACAAAGTTTCAAATTATCAAAGGGGTCAGAAATATTGTCATATGTCTCCAAGATTAGTATTTTAAATCCTTTGGGAGGCATGGCTCTGTCTATTTCTTTAGTAAAATGTGAGGTCTCTAGGAACATAAGCTCATCCTCAAATGCCACTGCCTTTGTTTTTAGCTTTTTTTTCCATGGCTTGCATTTGAGCTTCCAAATCTCTATTCGATTAAAATTCATGATCTGTTTGTTTGAATTTTTAGGTTGTGGCATGTGTGGAATTGTGACCGGGATGGTGATGAGTTGAGTTTGTGTGTTCTTATTTAGAGGCTAAGGAGGTTTCCGCCTCTTCGTAACTTGGTTGTCTGACAATGACTTTTCAACTAGATATGACTAAGTCCGGTACTTTTGAGACTTACAGAGGGATTATAGTTTGCAGTATCCGCTTGAGAGCCTATATTTGTTTTATCAAGGCTTGAAATTGTTCCATGGTTGGTCCCGCTTATAGTTGAGCTAGGCAAACAAAATGTTGGCTAAGGTGAGTTTCTATTCCAGCTAGGACGGCTACCTCTCTTTCTTCTTGGGTTTTTTTTTCTGGGTGGCATTGTTTTGTACTCCACTAATACAATATGTCCCCTACTTGGGCGTCAAATGTTGGTGTCAGGCACTGACTTGAGAGTATTCCCTTAAATACAGAGGGAAAGACGATTAGAAGTAAAGGTAAGGGGTATTCCTTGCATTTGCATTCTGATGCACAAGTTAGTAAAAAGTAGGTCAACAAAAAAATAATCAGGAGAGAGAAAAGTGAGTGGGATGAACTTGCCTTCATGGTGTCTGAGTCTTCATATTTATAAGTAACCTGAGAGGGACCATAAAGGGACAATTTTGACAAGGCCAAGTTGAGGTGGCACTGATTGTGTTAGGTCAAGTCGATGCAAATGACAAAAATATCCTTAATTGTATGTTGAAGGCTTTGAGAGGAGAAAAGATCAATATACCCTTATGACCATCAAATGCCCCTAACAGGGCAATTCCTAAAATTCTACATTCCACAGCAGATTGAAGCAAACTAGTGACATATTGTGGTCTGTTGCTTCCCCTGAAGTGGTGAGAAAACCAGGCAGGATCAATCAGGAAGGTAATTTGCAGGCCGATGACATTACTCTTGTGTGCTTGCGCAAGAGATTAAAGAAGAGGCAGGCGGCTAACATCGCACAAAGTGGCAACCAAGGAACTTCCTCTTGTATGATTACGGGATCTGAGTCGCCTGCCTTCCTGCCAAAGAGGTTGATGAACTCTGAGGCACAATGATTGATTGCACTTCCCTTCGCCTGGCTTTGAAAATTTTGTATCTAGGTAAACGTTACATTTTGCAGAGAGAAAATGATATCGGAATGTTGCTTTATAGGATCTAGTATTCGTCCCCATTCTTGAAATCAGATTGTTTTTATTTCTTTTAACCGGCGCCCCTTTTTTTTTAATTGAATAATAGAAATAGAAGTAAGATATTTACAGCCTCACTGTATGCTAAACATTTCTTATCCTATTAAATGGAGAGGAAATATTATGTTACTACAATCTAATCTTATTCCTGTTTCTATCAATGGTTAAATGACTTTTTAAGTTTTCAACCTTAATTTCTAGGGTCAATTCATCCAAAAACCAGAAATAGCAGGAACCAAGCAGCTGAAGGCTTTGTTTTGGGGGGGAAAGGAACGAAAATTCATAATAAAGAAAGGTTTGGGTTGTTCATTCGGTCAATTTCAAATTGAATTACTCAAAATTAAATTAATTAAATTATTTTATTATATTTTTATTAATTAAATTAAATTTTTTAATTTTGAAAATTCACTCATCGAAATTAATTTGATTAATTTCATTAATTTTTTTGATTAATTAAATAATAAAATACATTAAATTAAATTATATTTTAAATTCTTATTTTTTATGTGACAAATTAAATAAAATCATTCAACAAAAATATTCAAATATCAAAATATTAAATTAAAAACTTTAATAACTTGAAATAAAATAGATAATTTTATATATTTTTTATTTAATATTTAAGTTTTAATATTTCGATCAAAATTTTGGTTAATATAAAATTTTAATCATTATCAAAACTATAAAAATATAAAATATAAAATTACCGCATTTTTTAAGTAAATAATGGTATCTATATGGCCTGAAAAAGCGCTTAAATGAAGACAAAGGAAAAAATTTGTCACTTTTCCTTAAAAATTTAAAAAAACTAAAAGAACAGATTTTCATTTTCCTTACTTTGATACCGTTGAAATGTAAAATTTCTTATGCTGGAAAATATTTTTCGATCAAACTAAAAAATAAAAAAACGAAATTTAAAGTTCTAAAAAAATAGTTCAATTCCGCTAAGCACATGTGGATTATTTTACTTATTACTATATTATTTTGAATTATAATTTGAGAGGAAGGAACCAAAACTGGTACCAATATACTTTCTTCTCTATACTCTTTGAGCAAATTCAAAGTAAAAAACTTGGGCACAAACCATATAGGAAAACAACTAACGCCAATAATTAAAATATCTAAATTAACAACCAAACCAAAATGGCTTAGGCATCAATGCCTAGCAATATCCAAACAGAAGAAAAAACAAGCCAAAGATCATTCAACATTTTAAACAAAATCTTAACTAGGTTTGGAACTGCTATGACAGGGCAACTAATCAATCCTTCACGAAAAGTTCATATTGTGATTACTGAAGCATTTAGTATCGACCAATTCCCCAAACTCTGATTACACCATCTGTATAACCACTAAACAAGGTGCTTCCATCTGCACTCCAGTTCAAACTTGTGCAGTATATGACCTGCATAAATCCAAATAAATGAATACTCTAAATGCTTGCAATACAATGAAAATAATTCCATCCTTATCTTGACAATGCCAATTGCTGAATTAAGCCAAGAATTATTAAACCAACTTCTGCACTGGAATAACAAAATAAACCAATCCAGAATATAAATTTGATTTAAAAGTAAAAGCTTTACTCTACAACTTGAGAAAAAAAGCAGATCCCGGGCACAAATTTACCATTGAGCATTACAGTAGTGCGTTTTGAGAGAATAAACTTCATAAGAAGCATGATTATTATTACAAATGTAGCAGCAATATGGAAGAAGCATTCCGAAACAAGATACAAACTAGTCTATATGTGCTCAAGAAACAGTATCTAAAATTTTGGAAAAAATATAAAGGTTCTATAAAAGTGAAAAAGAAACAATCAAAAGAGAGAGTAAGGGTTGTCTCAATAAATTCATGGTAAATGGTATTCACCATGCAGCAACATTACCGCCTATATATTCAGAACATACAGAATAACAAGTAATCTCCATCATCATATGTCAAAATACAAAAGCCAATCAGATTCTTAGGATGCCAGAATAGCTATAGCATTTGTTCAAAAAGTAATAACAGTAAAGCTACATTGCATCTAAAATTTCCTACCAAATTAGTAAACAAATTAAATCAAAACATTCAACCAAATTATGACATTGCTAATAAACAAAAACAGATTGAGAGCAAACACAATAAAACAGACAGCAAAAACGACTTAGCTAAACAAATAGACGGATAAAAATACCTAGAAATATAGAATAGTAATGACAAAAAAAAAAAAAGCATTTTTACCTTCTTCTTGGTTGCGTTGTCTGTGACTTCAGATTTCTCGGCCTCAGTCTTGAGATCAACCTTCAAGTCTTCCACAATGCTCTTGCTCTCCAGATCCCAGATCTTGATGCTCTGCTCCGTGGCAGCACAAAGCCAGTACCTGTTCGGACTAAAGCAAAGAGAGTGAATGACCGCACCCGCTTCGAGACTGTAAAGTTTCTTTCCTTCAGCCAAATCCCACAACAGAATCACCCCATCTTTTCCTCCACTAGCACATAAAGACCCATCAGGCGAAACCGCCACCGTGTTCACATAACCGGTGTGTCCGGTCAACGTGTTACGAATCTTACAGTTGGTAAGGTTCCAAACTTTCACAGTCTTATCCCACGAAGCCGAAACGATGGTTGGTTGGAGAGGATTTGGGCTAAAACGAACACAGCTGACCCAATCGGTGTGAGCTTCGCCGTCTTGGATTGTGTATTTGCATTCTCCAAGTGTATTCCAAAGCCTGATAGTTCGATCACGGGAAGCCGAAACGATCTGACGGTTGTCAATGGAAAAGGCAACGGAGAGCACATCTTTGGTGTGGCCGACGAAGCGGCGAGCGGAGGTTCCAGTGGTTAAGTCCCATAGACGAAGCTCACCGTCCCAAGAACCGGAGAGAGCGAACTGGGAATCGGATGAGAGGACAACGTCTTGGACAAAATGAGAGTGGCCGGTGAGACGACGACGAGGGACGCCGTAGGTCTTTTCGTCTTTGGTTAAATGCCAAAGTATGATGGATTTGTCGCGTGAGGAAGTGACGATCATGTCGGAGTTGTCGATGGGAGTGGCTATGGCTGTGACCATGTCCGTGTGGGCTCGCATGGTGCCGCGTAAAACCAATCCCTCAGAGACGGCCATTTTCGTTGGCGTTTGGATCGGTAGCGGCTTTTAGGGTTTTGAAGGATAAATGAAAGGCTAAGTAAGAGTCTGAGAAGTGAAAAAGAGCTGTATAAGAAGTATATATATGGTACCGCTACATAGGGAATTAGGGTTTCATTTTTACCTAAATAATTTTTCTGACTAACGACTTAAGGTTCTTCAATCTAGCCACCAAGTTTTAACTCTGTAAATTTCACGTATATTAGTCCCGACTAAGTCGGGGATTAAATATTTTTATTTTAAAATATGAATTTTTTAATTTTTTAAATAAAAATTATAAATATTTCAATCACTTAATCATTTAATTTTGATTATTTTTAACAAAATATCACACATCAAACTTTATAAAACAATGATAAAAATATTTTAATAATTTAATATGTAATTAATTTTATATTATATTAAAAATTAATACGAAATTTAATAGGCATATTATAATAATTTTAAAATATCATATCATAAGAATTTTTTTATAAAGCACTCGTTAGAGTATTTATATGATTATTATATAATAATATTATAATAATTTTAATTAATTATGATAATAAAGACATTTTCATAAGTATGATACGAAGATATTATAATAATTTTGATCAATTATAATAAAAAATATTTTTATAATTATAATAAAAATACATTATTATAATTTTAGTTAATTACTGTAGGAAATATTTCTCTAATTATAACAAAATGGTATTATAATAATTTTAACTAATTATGAGAAAAAATATTTTTATAATTATAGTAAAATGTCATTATGGTAAATTTGGATATGTGTGAAAATTATATTAAATAAATAAATATTATATTAATTTTTTTAAGAATTGTTTTAATATATGTTTTTTAACATTTAATAAGTCATTTAGTATGAATACTATAATAAATTTCAAATAAAATTTCACATGTCAAATTTTTATAATTTTTAGAAGCAATGATAAAAGTATTTTAATAATTTAATATATAATTAATTTTATATTATATTAAAACTTCATATGTAATTTAATAATAGGATTATAGTAATTTTTAAATAAAATATCACATATCAAATTTTTAAAAAATAATAATAATATTTTAATAATTTAATATGTGATTAATTTTCAATTATGTTACAATTTTAATATATAATTTAATAAAAATATTATAATAATTTTGAAAAAAAAAATCACACATCAATTTTATAATAATTTTATAGTAATTTTTATTGGCGTTTGGGGCGGTGGCGGCTTTAAGGTTTTGAAGGATAAATGAAAGAGCGAGGAAGAGCTTGAGAAGTGAAAATGAGCTGCACGAGTAGATATATGATACCATTATATAGGGTATTTCTCTAAACAATTTTTCTGATTAATGACGTAAGGTACTTCAATGCAGTCACCAATTTATAACTCTCTCCGCATTTTAAGTGTGGCTCTTTAATTATCATCTATATTAACAAAAAAAAAATAACTAAAATTTAATAATCATTTAAGTTTTTATTTTTTTTTTACAATCAATTAAATTCTCAAATATCTACTTTCACTAATTTAACCTTGATAGAGGAAAAACGATTAATTAGTTTGGTTCAATCGAGAATTTATTGAAGTAAAAATATATATTTAAAGGTTTAAATGAGTACAAATAAATATTTAAATGTTTAACTGATTCAAAATAGAAGATTTAAGACTTAATTAATTATAATAAAATTTTAATAACTTAAATTATTATTGAAGTTTTGTTTGAAGATTTTTTTTACCTCTTATGCTTTTAATTTTTATATATTTATTATTATAAATCTAAAACTTTTTATAATATTGATGTATCATACTTTTTATTATCAAAATATTAAAAAATAAATTTTAAATATAGATAAATTAAAAGTGAAAGTAGTTGAAAAAAGTAACAATAAAGATTGGTTGAATCCATAAGAATCAAATATTTTGTTTATAAAATTTATATTCAATTTCAACTATTAATAATCTTTGTAGATGAATGATTTATAAATTTAATATAAATTTTTTTATCAAAAAAAATTAAAGATGAGGCAAAGAGAATATGTGAATCAAATTAAATTATGTGAGATGGCATTCTATTCTCCCATCCCTTGTATCTGTCTCATTTATCAATTAAGTGTCCATTTGGATGGTAAATAAGATTACTTTTGGTAAAATTAAAAATAGTGGTAAAGGTAAAATTGATTATTGTAATTGTGTGATTAAAATCAATTGTAAGAATATGTATTTTGATATATATATTTACTGTAGCGATAAGTTGAATTATGATGAGAAGAGAATGATCATTAAAAATATTATATTAAAATTTATATGTAATAAAAATTTTAAAATATTTAATATTTATAAAATTAATAAATAAATAATTATTAAACTATTTTTATGATAAATAATAATTTGTTAATAAAAATAATTAAAAATAAAATTTTTATTACATTAATTAACAAAATTATTTTATATTTTTTAAAAAAAATAAATAAATTTATAAAAATATTTTTATCCGTTCAATATGATTGAAAGAGAAAAACTTAAAAAAAAAAAAAAAAAACAAAAACAAAAATAAAAACAAAAGCGATCCAATGTTGGATCATTGGATCCAAAACAATCAGTGAGAAAAAGTAGATCTTCACTTGAATCTATTTTTATTTTACTTTTATTTTAATTATCAAATATGTCACTTTTATTTTATATTTTATAAAAAATAGAAAACAAAAAAATCTCTAATTATTAAAATCAAACACTACTATTTTTTTTTCAAATTTTAAAAGAATAATGATTTTTATAATTAGTATATTTTTAATAAAAGTGAAAATCTAAATTGTTTTTTTTTCCAAAAAGTGAGTATCTAAATCAATAATGTTTATTGATGTTGAACTAAAAAGATATATATAGTGACGTGACTGGATTTATTTATTTATTACTAGATTTTTAGTCATCGATTGAACTCTACCAATGGACAGAATTGGAAATCAAGTCGGATGATCTACATTTTTTGTTTAATACCCCCAATTCTGAATTAACCCCACCATAGAGTAAACGAGTAACAGAATTGGCAGAAACCTAAAAAAGATTAATCAAATAGGATAACATCGTGGATTCGTATTTATCCTCTTCTAACTTTCAAAAGCCTATCAAATGGAGAGTTCTAAATACACCATCAATTTTTTTTTTTTTTACATTCTAATATATTTTTCTCAAAACATACATATAAAAAATATTAATTTTATATTGTAATAAATTACAATTTTATCTTTCTCATGTTTAAGGCTTTCAAAATTTCATTGAAAATTTATTTTCGAATCAAAACTTTTAAAAATAGATTTTTGAGAAGTTTTCAAAATTTTCGAAAATAAATTTTTAAAAACCTTTTAAAACTTTTAGAAATCCATTTTTTGAGAAATATGATTTCAACAAAAAAAATTTTACACTCCATTCATATTTCATTCAACGTTTAAGGTTTTCAAAAATAAATTTTCAAGAATTTTAAAATATTCTCAAAAAATCATTTGCGAAAAGATTTTAAAACTCTTAGAAATTGATTTTTGAGAACCTTCTAAAATTTTCAAAAATCCATTTCAAATAAGTATGATTTTGATGCTAAGACTTCTGTAAAAACTTTAACTTTTGCAGTATTTCAACTAAATTAATGAACAAAAATTTTGAAATCTTATCTGCATTGAGTGAAATATTCAAAAACTTTGTGATTTAATAGTTGATTTAATGATTTTAGTGTTAACTTTGAGATTTAGAGTTTAGAATGAAAAAAAAAAAGTTAAAAAAATAGGAAAGAAAATGTGATTTTTGTTAGATAAATTTATTTAAAAGAAATAAAATTATTTATTTATTTAATAATGAGATGTAAAAAAAACGTTTTATAGGTGTAAACAGAATTTCCGTCTCAAATTCCATTTAAGATGTATAAAAAAAATTATGGGTGTAAATATAATTTTCGTCTCAAATTCCATTTAAAACCCCGCCTTTTTGTCTAAATTTTTTCCTCTCGCCAATCTCCATCTCGTTTGCATACCCATCAAGTCCCATCAGCAAATCCAACATCATTTATCGTGTGCATCAAAACTTAGTGTTCGTTCCCAATGGCGCACGATAACGTCTAGCTTCCATGCGGTGGCGACAGCGTATGCATGCGCTACAAGGTTAACCCTTCGATGGAAGAAACCCTCACTTGTAGCACGTTTACCGCTCCTTGGCATGTGGCCTGCTTGGCCTCTCGACCCAAAACCCTAGCTTCTACGTTGCAGTGGCACTGTCCTGACTGCTCCAGTGACCTTTTCCCCTCAATCGCGACCTCCGTAGATGGAAGCTCTAGCAAGCTTTTGCCGTAATAGAGGCAGATGAGTCATTGATGGAGAAGGAGAAGGTAAAAGAAGATGGAGATAAAGAGAAGAAAGGGAAAGGAGAAGGAAAAGAAGAGAGTTCTGTTTTGGATGTTCTTGATGGAGGCTTAAACTGTTCTTTTTGCATTCAGTTACTTGACAGGCTTGTTATGATTCGTTTTCTCTTTTTTCTCTCAATGTTTTGCAGAGAAATGTTGAGGTTTTGCCCAATTCTTATTCATGTTGTTTCAAGCACCATGGGGCCACAATTTCTGCCTTAAATGCTTTCAGAAGTGGATAGGTCAACGAAAGCGTACTTGTGTAAAATGCCAGTCAATAATTCCACCCAAAATGGCAAGCCAGCCTTGTATTAATTATACACTTGTATCTGTTATTAGAATGGCAAAGCTATCAAATTAAATGCTACTGCCGGGCCTTTGAAAGTTTACCATTTTATACACAACCAAGATCGACCTAACAAGGCTTTCATTACAAAGCGAGGAAAAAAAAAGGGAAAGCAAATGCTGCCAGTGGGAAGATATTTGTCTGTACCGCCTGATCATTTTGGGCCAATATCAGCTGAAAATGACCTAGCTAGAAATCATGGTGTTCTTGTAGGTGAATGTTGGGAAGACAGATTGGAATGCCGATAGTGGGGTGCTCACCCAGAGATTCAAAAAATGGGTTGATAGCGAAATAGCGGCCGCAAAATTACGGTAACGCTGCCTTTCGCCACCATTAATAGATAGAAAACGGTTGAGAAATTCATTCACAGTAAAAACGGAGAGTAATGACCGTAAAATAATAGCGTAACAGACAATAGCGACAATAACGGACCGTTATTGTCGCTATTTCGTTTTTCTACTCACGGATCTAATAGTTCTAACAAAAAAAATAAAATTTTATGCCTGCAAAATAAAACAACAAACCTGCAAAAGTAAAAGTAAAAGTCAAATCAAAAAATAAAGCTCACAGCCTCACAATCTCAGATCTTTATCATCAAAAGAAATTTTAAAACGAGCTAGAAAACAGAGTTTCAAGTTTCAACCATTCAAACGGCATTTTCGGCATTCAAATTCAAATCAACCTCAAGTTTTCAATCAACATTCAAGATCAAACAAGGTAAGAAAAGAAAGTTAAATTACCTTTTTTTTTTTGTAAAATTTCTGTAAAATGATCGATCTGTTGTGTCTTGTGAAAGTTTGAAAGACGAACGAGATATGTGTAGATACTAGGTAAGTCAGCAAGTGATAGTGATAAAGGGATGTGAGAGAAAATGAGAGATGAAAAAAAAAAAAAATTTTTGGAAAGTCAGAGAAAGTAAAATGTAAGACGAAGAAGAAGATGAACAGAAGAATGGAATGTTTCTAGAAGGGTCTCGACTTGGGTTGTTAGAAAGAATTAAACAATTTGATATATTAGGCACGTGGAGAGATTGGATGGGGTGGGGAGGATTGGGTGTGGTGGGGCGTTGGGGGGAAGGTGGGGAGGGATTAGGTGTGGATTGGGTGTGGTGGGGCGTTGGGAGGAAGATGGGGAGGGATTGGGTGTGGTGGGATGTTGGGGGGGAAGGTGGAGAGGGATTGATAGGGGTGGGGAGGGATTGGGTGTGGTAGGGTGTATGGAGGGTGGGAGTGAATTTTTTTATTTAATTTTATAATTAATTTTTGAAAACTTTTTAGATAAAATTTAATTAGTGGTTTTGAAAATTTATAATTAATATAATATATAGATATTTTAAATGAAAATTTTGATAAAATTTTTTGTATAAGTTAGATGAAAAATAATTAAAATTAAATATTATATTTTGATTGTGTTATATATTAATTTATAATTTTGTACATGAATTTTAATTTTTTTGTTGTTTTGATATTTATATTATTGTCAATTCTTTTGATATTATATTAATTCTTGTTATTTTTGTGTAATTATTGAAGATTGTGTTTATTATATAATTATTAAAAGTTGTTTTGTGATAAAAAAAATTTTATATCAATTATTGTATCAAAAAAATTAAGTTACTTAACAAATTTATCATTTGATGATCTATTACTCTTATTAAGATTAAAAACTAAAAAATAAAAAATATAGGTTTGAAAATTTTATTAAAATATAAGTTTGAAAACTTTTAATTTTTGAAATTTTTTTTAGATAAAATCTAATTAGAGGGATTGAAGATTTATAATTAAAAAAAATAAAAGATTAATAATTTAATATGATATACATAGAGATTGTAGATGAAAATTATTGATAAATTTTTTATATAAGTTAGACAAAAATTAATTAAAATTAAATATTATATTTTGATTGTGTTAGATATTAATTTATAATTTTGTATATGAAATTTAATAATTTTTTTTGTTGTTTTGATATTTATATTGTTGTCAATTGTTTTGATATTAGATTAATTCTTATTATTTTTGTGCAATTATTGAAGATTGTATTTATTATATAATTATTTGAAGTTATTTGTGATAAAAAAATTAATATCAATTAGTGCATATAAAAGATTAAGTTATTTAATAATATTCTTAAGATTAAAAACTAAAAATTAAAAAATTTAGCGTAAAATCAATTTTTAATGATGTAATAAGTAATATTAATATTTCTAAATATAAGTTTATTTTGTTTTTATACAAAATAGTAAGTATGTCACCACGTGAAGAGTTCCCGAGTAAAGGAGTAGAGGGCGCGCCAAGTGATGATATAGGTTGGCATTTTGGAACACATGTGCCAAATACAAGAGGAAATGTTTCATGTAAACTTTGTGGTAAAGTTGTAAAAGGAGGAATAACACGTTTCAAAGAACACATTGCTCATAAAACTAGCAATGTTGCACCATGCCCCAACGTTACTGGTATGTTATGTTTTTTTAATTTCTTTGAAAATATTATTGTTAATTTCTTAATAAAAATTATAAAATTACATAAGCATGTGCAACTAATTTTCTCTTTTTTTTTAAACTATATTATTAATAGGTATAGTAAGAGAAAGTATGATGAAACTCCTTCAAGAAAGCAAATCGAAAAAGGCTGACAACAAAAGAAGAAAAAATGAATTTTTATTACAGTTAAGAGGGGAAGATGATTATGAAGGATTTACTGATGAAGACATTGCTACTAGACAAGCCGTGCGATATAGTATCTAATCACAATATGAGTGGCATAGAAGACAAGAATTCAGACAAAGAACTAGTGGTTGGAGTAACATATATGAAGAAAGACGAAGCTCTCATGGTTCAGTTGCTGAATATTTTGAAGAAAGAACAAGAACTCCAAATAAGTCTGAATTTTCATTAAGGGGAGCTGTTCCTGAATTGGTTAGAAGTAAAAGTTCAAGACAACCAAAAGTAAGTGATTCATTTCTAAAGACATTAAGAAGAAAATGGGCGAATCAGTATCAAAATTTTTGATATATGATCAACTTCCTTTTCAATTAGCAAATTTCCCATGGTTGCATAATTTGATTTCTGTGGCAGCAGAAGTTGGCCAACATGTAAGACTTCCAACACCTTATGAGGTCTCAGATGTGTATTTAGAGTCTGAGTATCAATAAGTTCATGAATGGGTTAATGGATTAAAAGCTTATTGGAATGAATTGGGTGTCACTTTGATGTGTGATGGTTGGACCAATAGTTTGAATCAAATGCATATCATTAATTTTCTTGTTTACTGTAGTAAAGGGACTATTTTTTAGAAATCTGTAGATATCTCAAGTGTTTGTAGTAGAGATACAAACTTTTACTACAGATTATTAGATGAAGTTGTGGAAGAAATTGGAGAAAAATACATTGTTCAAATAGTCACTGATAACGAGGCAGCACTTAAGGCCGCAGGAAAAAGACTAATGGAGAAGAGAAAATATTTGTATTGGACAGCATGTTCAGCTCATTGTTTGGACTTGTGCCTTGAAGATATTGGGAGGAAAAAAATGTGGCAAAGGTTTTGGATGATGCAAAGAAAGTGACTTGTTTTATATACAATCACATTTGGACTGTTAATTTGATGAAGAAATATACACAAGGGAAGCAAATACTTAGTCCTGCTCTTACCCGATTTACCACTCATTTCATACAATTAGAAGAAATAATAAGGCAAAAGCAAAGTTTGAGAGAGATGTTCAATTCAAAGGTTAGTACTTAGTAATTAGTACAATTATGTAAATCTAGCATCTTTTTATAATATTATTGTTTTAAAATATTAATTTAAAATATATTACTCTAAAAATTTATTGATGAATATATAGGAATTTAAAGATTCAAAATGGGGACAACAAAAATCAGGACCTGCTTATGAAGTCAAAAAAATCATTTTGGGAAAAGATTTTTGGAAAAAAACAGGTGATATAATAAAAGTTTATGAGCCTTTGGTAAAAGTGTTGCGCCTTGTGGATGGTGATGAAAAACCAACAATGGGCTTTATTTACGAGGCTGTGGATAGAGCTAAATAAGCAATTCAACAAACTTGTCGTTATTCTGTTGAATATGAAAAGATTATTGACAATAGATGGAGTTTCATGCACTCTGACTTGCATTCAGCTTGTAAGTAAACCAAGAATATAGATGGTATTTAAAAAATATGTTTATTTTTTATACTTAAATTGCTTATATATTTATTTTTTATTACTTTAATATAATATTATTATAAATTATGTTTAGGTTACTATCTAAATCCACAATTTCAATTTGGAGTGGAACATTCTGCAAATGTATTTAAGGAAACATTAGAAGGTATAAAAGCAGTTATTGAAAGATTAGAACCTTCGATAGATACTCAAATCAGAATGATTAATCAGGTTAGTATTTAATACCATTTTATAACTTTAACATTTGTTTTATGTATTAAAAATTAAATTGTTTTTTATTTATTCATTTATTATTGTATTTTCAATCGATGTAGTTGTTATTATTTCGAGACAAGCATGAAACATTTGGTAGTCCACAAGCACAAAGAGCTTGGAAGCAAATGAATCCAGATAAATAGTAAGTTAAATAATTATAATTTATTTATATTATTTAATTGTATAGCCCATTGAAATTTAATTTAAATAATTTTATACAGCTGAGTGGTGGATGATATATGGCACTTGTGTTCTTGAATTACAAAAACTAGCAATCAAAGTGCTTAGTCAAACAACATCTGCATCAAATTGTGAACGTAATTGGAGCACATTTAGCTATATTCACTCCAAAGCAAGAAACAGATTGAAGTTTGCAAGACTCCAGAAACTTGTATATACCTATTATAACATGAGGTTGAGGATGAGACATCAAAAAAGAATGAGCATTGATGAAATAAATAATAGTTTTAATCCTATTAGCCTTGACCATATTTTTGAAGATGATGATCCACTAACAGAATGGCTGCAAGAGAAAGAAAATCCTCTATTAGATGGTCAAAACTCTGATTGGTTGCCTACAGATAATTCTGATAATGAAATAAATGTTGAACGATCACGTCAATCTCAAGAAAGGAATGTGTCTCATTCAAGTTCAAGTCCAACACCAAGTCAGAGTGATGATGGTGGTGGTTTAAGTCCAAATGATGATGGTGATGGAGATGGCGATGGTGATGGTGCGAATTTTGGTGATAATATGGATGCAAATCGACCTTATAACCCACTTGGAGGAGAATTTGGGATTGCTGCTACTGGTGGACTTTTTATTAATATGGCAGAATACGGAGGAAATACATTTGCTGAATCTAGTGAGGGTCAAAGTGCACGTACAGCTCGATCAAAAGGAAAAGCAAAGAAGCACCACTATGAAATTTTTAGAGGTTCTTCATCTTCAGGTGAGAGACCAAATTCTAGTAACTTTGAGTATAGTGAATCATCTGCTAGTACTCAAAGACATTACTATCCACCAGAACAACATAATTTTCAACCTCCTCATGGTTATCCACCTCCATATGGTTATTATCCACCTCAAATGTATCCTCCACCTCTTCAAATATATCCTCCACCTCAAATGTATCAGTTACCACAAATGTACCCTCCACCACAAATGCATCATCCTCAAATATATCATCCACCTCAAATGTATCAAGAACAAAGGTCTCAGGGATGGAGATGGAGTCAACTTGGCTCTCAAAGTGAAGATAGAGAATCTGATCCTCCTCGTCATTCTACCATGTGGTAAATTTGAAATATGTATCAATAATTGTAGTTGATGGAATTTGAAATTATTATATTTTTAAGTTTGTAATTTTATTAAATTAAATGCTTGGTATTTAACATATTATGTTTTGTTAATATTTGATTTGTCTAGAATTAATATTGAATATGAACTTGGTCAAGAAAAATTTTATGGATAAACCAAATATGAATGCTTTTTATAATCTAAATAAAATTATGAATAATTTTTTTAGAAAATAAAAAACATAGAGTGTCATAAACTATTTTTAAAATCATTGAATAAGAGTTTTTATAATTATAATTATAATTATTACATTTTATAATAAATTGTGCAAAAAAAAAATTTCACGACCGTGATGACCGCAGTGACCGCAATTATCTCCGTTATATCCGAAAATGCGACAAATGCTACACGATCGAAAATGTGACCGCGACCGCTATTTAAATCTCTGGCTCACCTTCCCCATGTTGTAAGCATTGTTGGTTAGTCAAACTATGGTGCTCAATCAGTGGCACTCTCAAGAGGATATGAAGATGACGATGATCATGAAGAGTGGTTTCTCTACACAGAAAAGTTTGTTTTCAAAAGGTTACACATATTAGTAGTATGCTACCTCATCATTTTCATTGCACTTGCTTATAAAATGTAAGTGGATTGATGACTGTTTGGTCTAGTTGATGTTGATGCTTTGTTGCCTTTTAATACTTTATTCAAGAACAATCAATATAGGATGTCAACATTATAACTCTAATATGGTTGCCTCAACTTAAAAGGTAATTCAATTCTTTGAAATGAAAGGTGAATTTCAAATTTCAACTCTTTTTGGGCTGTTGCTAGGTGGCTTTTATGTAAATTTCCTCTGCCCTTCCCTACATTCCTAGGTTTAATTGTCATATTTAATATTGCACTTTATAATGTAACTAATGAGTACAAGGGTAGGCAATATGGTACACAAGCAATGTTCATATGGCTTCAGTGGACATGCTGTATGTTTGTAGTTGTTATTTTTCAGGCCTTAGAAGAACTTAAGGATATGCTTTTACTGCATAGATATCATGCCTAACATTATCCAAGAATGGTATCAATATTTATCATCTTTTTCCCCGTAAGCTTAACATTTTTATCTATTGACTTTTATTCATGTGGCCATTTGACAATTATTTGTTTTAATAGGTGTCAATGGCAATGGAGGTAGAGATCTTAGTGGAAATAAGTGAACAAACAAAGAATAGTCATTTGATAAAAAAAAAAATTAAGAATATGAATGACATTGTGCAAGTAAGTTGTAAAAAGGGTTATCCTGTTTGAGTTGTAAGGCAAGTCTCATTACTTGAAGTTTAACTCTCTTTGTTTCTATAACTAGTTGTCTATGCATATGAAAAGGGCAACTACAACTACAATAATAGGTTGGCATTTTAGTTTTATGGTTTAGGAGGCTATGGTTTTTTTCCTGGTTGTGCCAAGTTACTTCATGTTAGTTGTTTTCTTGTTGAGTCAATAGTCTTATCATAGATACCTACTCTGATGGTGTTATTTTACTTAGTAAAAGCTTTTGTTTCCCATTATATATAGGTTGCACAAGAAAAACAATCTTCTTGTGCCCCAAAGAAGTGGGCGAGATATAATGGAATCTATAGAATTAAAAAATGTTGGAGAAAGGTCGAATAAAGATACCCTATTTCCATCAGATACAACAAAGTTGCCTACTACATTGAGCTTTCTAAATTAATTTGTTTATAGGATTTTCCTCCATTTGGGGCTTAAAGTTTGTTGATATTTGTTTGTGAGATGTGACAATGAGCCATTCCAATGGACAAGGTTTGTGCTGTTCGTATACTTTAATGGATAAGATTTCTTCAACTTTATTGTAGTTGTTATAACGTATAGATCCATAAACATATCGTTGACACAACTTATGGAGTCACGATCGATCTTTTTTAAAGTGTGATTAATTACCTAGGTGAATCTATCCTTTTAAGCTTGACTAAGAGTCCCTAAAAGAATAGGTTTTGATTTGCATTTCAGAACAAGTTTAGGGAGTTTGGTTACATATGAGAAAAGTTATAACACCCCCATAAGTCCGTCTAAATAATGGTACCATTTTATTTTAAATTATCCTGAAGGTTTATGGTTATAATGATATTTTATTAAATTTTAATATTTAAATATTAAAAATAATTCTTAAGATTTCTCTATCAATTTAGCAAAATTCCTAAAAGTACTTTCTCCCCTCAAAAGTATTCAAGAATCTCATTCATTTTCTTGAAGAGGCCATCGTCAGAAAAACTTAATCATTTACCTTTTTTTATTAAATTTTTGTTTTATTGAACATATATCTAATTTTTTCACCATTTCGACCACAATTAGAAATATTTTCTTATCTAAAAATGTTTTAGATAATCATCCATTTGCAATTACTAAGAATTTCACCCTTGAATTTTTTTTTTTTTTAC
Source organism: Durio zibethinus (assembly GCF_047325235.1). Taxonomy (NCBI): domain Eukaryota; kingdom Viridiplantae; phylum Streptophyta; class Magnoliopsida; order Malvales; family Malvaceae; genus Durio; species Durio zibethinus. The sequence continues at coordinate 10,245,492 of NC_143170.1, read as the reverse complement.
TTTACAAGTTTTATTTCTAAATTTTTCACAATTTGGGCTTAATTTAGAACTATTTTAAAAGTTTCATTTCTAAATTTTTTGCCGTTTGGGTTAAATTTAGAACCTACTTTTGTTATTCATCATTTGTTTCTTACCCTAAAAAGAAAATAATATGATAATTATTTTTTTTAAGTCCAATATAAATTCTTTCATCATTTGGATTAAATTTAGACTAAAACCGTTCACCTAGAATTCTCATAGAAGTTCAGCCATTAGTGATTTTTCTTGATATTTCATTCTTGGATAATTGTCAAATATTTTTACACAAATTTTTAAGTTATATTTTTAATTTTTTTTATTTAGGAAAGAATACAATTACTTTTATTGAAATTTCATTTAAAATTTTGCATTATTTAGGTTAAATTTAAAAAAACTCCTCACTTAGAGATTTTTTAGAAAATTTACCATTTGAAATTTCTAAAAATCCCATCATTGGATAATTGTAAATTCAATCTCAAATTTTTATTAAATTTGCTTATGTATTTTTTATTTTGAAAATAAATATTAATTATTGTTATTAAAACTTTATCTAAATTTTTCCTCCATTTGGGTCAAATTTAGAGAAAAAATTTCTCATCTTGAAATTTCTTAGACATTGACCATGTGTAATTTTTAAAAATTTTATCATTGGATATTTATAATTTATTGCTCAAAATTTATTAAAGTTTTTATTTTATATTTTTATAACTTTTTTTATAATTTTCTCTAATTTTTCCTAAAATTTTCCTAGAAATTTCATCATGCAAAACATTTCAAAAATAAATAAATCAAACATAATAAATAAAACAAAAAATACCAAAATAAATAAGTAAATGAACCAAAAATACCAAAATTGGGCATTGGCTTGACTTGGCTAATAGGTGAATATGTTAAAGGAACAAAAAACAACTTCGAGGGATGCGGCTCAAGGTCAGCTTAACGGCTCACTGGGCTCAATAGAAAACCAATTTAAAAAGTTCAGGTTGAGTGCGTTACAAATCGAGTCGCCCACTCAGAAAACGTATGGATCTTGCTTTTTTAAAATAGTCTAAATAACGTTATATTAACCTAGTTTAAAAGCCTAAAATTTTCTTTTTTTTTTTTTTTAGATTTCCTTTACTTTTTCTCTCTCCTCTTCTTCTTTCCTCTGCTTCTCTCTCTAAAACTGGATGAAGGCAAATTGATATTGGTCATATTTTGGAGAAAAGATGTTAGTAACTAAGGAAGTCGTTGAAAGTTATGTCAAAACCTATGTTTGATCAATGGATTTTAGAAATGATCATCGAAAACTAGGTTTTTCCTCAAAAAAACTACTGGAAAGTTTGAATTTCCATTGAAAAATTCAAAGTTTGGCTAGAAAATTTAAAATTTTTCCAAAAGTTTGTAGAAATTTCTAAAAACCACCAAATTTTAATTTTTGAGCTTCTTAAATCCTTTTACAATCTCAACTGCTCACGAATCACAAACTCCAAAAGATAAATTCTTCCCAAACCTCATTGCTAAAAAGATTTTTTTCTTTTTTTTGCCTCTATAACTACTATGTACTGTTCTTGATTGTTGTGTGTAATGATTACTTTGTTTTTGCTATTTGTTTTCCATCCTTTTATAGTGGAAAAAAAATCCAAGATCCAACAATGTTTCAATTGAAATTAAACTCTTTCATAAAGTTATCCTATCCCCGGATTAAAACTGAACTTTATCCTAAAAAAAACTTTTTATTTAATTTCCCCAAAAAATTCTCGAAACTATTGCCTGGGAATCATGATTAATTCTATCACCAATCAATCCTTTTGCAACAAGATTTTTGCCATTTGATTTTTTTAATTATTTTTTCATTTCTTTTTTTAAAAACCTAATTAGATAATACTCAAAGGTAAAATAACAAACAATAAGAAAGATAAATAAAGATTATCAAAGACAACCAATAATTACATAATAAATAAATAAATAATAACATATATACAAATAGATAAAATAAAGATAAATATCATGAAATAATAAAATGTAGAAACCAAACAATAAAATTAAAAAAAGAAATATAAAATGAAAAATTGGGCTAGGATTGGTTTAGGCTTGATTGGATAAGGCCCAATTGGTTCGGGTCCGAACTAAATAGGATATCTATAACTGTCCATTTTTGTACATTTTTTATGCAATAGGAATTATGCAAAGATATAAACAACCTATTACGTTCGGGTCCAAATTATTCAATATTTTTTTAATTTTTTTTACACAAGTTTCTCGAAAATAGAGACATACAACTTTAAACATTAAAAAGCTCCTCATAAATAAAGGCACACAACTTAAAAAATAAGGCTTCCTATAAATAGAGGCACACAACTTTAAAAAATAAGGCTCCTTTGAGTAAAAGCTTCACAACTTTAAAAGTTTAAAAATTCTTTCTTAACCATGACTGATTTTCTTGAAATATATTTTCAAGGATTAAGATCTTACCTCGAAGTTTTTTCTCAAACAAGAATTTAAAATTCCTTCATTGGAAAGTTTTCATACTTATCTTCTCCATGTGAAATCTTACAATATCCCTGTTTCCTATATTCATGAAATAAACATTCATAAATGCAATGCATGTGATGCAAATATCAATTATTGTCTTCAATTGTGGTACATAGGTTTTCAAGACTCTTTCTTTTAGATCTCGAACTCTTCGAGCTTAGAACAGTAAAGCAAAACCTACTTAGTTCTTAATCATTTCTCTCATTCAATGCCAGCACCCATATTTTTCTTTTAAAGAAATCTTTCTTTTTCATTTCCAAATTTAGTGTCCTTGCCACGCCTTGAACATTTCATCTTTGCCTTTATCACTTTCAACTTTTTCAAGGTAATGTGTGAATCTTTTATGCCATTATTCATTTATCAATCATTATTCCAATAGTAAAAAGTAAAATGTAATCACACATTTCTTTTATTGCAAGGTATTTAAAGGAAAAGAATAATGATGGATTGGGAATGAGACATATGCTTTAGAACGAATAAGGAATGAAATGAAGTATCTTTTATTTGAACAATTTTGGCTCTAAAAATAAAAAGGGTAAAATTACAAAGATGAATTTTTGGGACAACAGCACCTAAAATGAATAATCAAATAATTATGATAACACATCTCAAATTTTTTTGAAAACTCAACCACTTAATGCACTTAAAATATGAGCTCCTCAAAATATGCCAACCTTCATGTTGTTATGTTCCCAAGTGATGCTATATCTTCATCTAAGCTGTCTTTTCAAGTTTTCAACTTAGATGAACCCCTTTTGACTCAAACAACCTTTTTGAGTTTTTAATTTGAGCTCTCATTTTTCTTTTCATTTCTATTTTTCATTTTTCTTCATTTTTCTTTTTTTTCCTTTTTTTTTTTGCTTTTTTTATATGAATATCTTTTTCTCATTTTTCGTTTTCATCTGTCTTTCTCTTTGATCCATTAGTGACATCTCAATCAAAACCTAAAACAATCTAATTATAAATATACCTTAATTCAATTTATGATTCTCTAATTTGAGTATTCACATTTGATCGAAATAAACTTTTAAAGGTTATAATATAGAATAGGGTAGGGGTTATGAAAGAAATCGATAAACTGGCTTGAAATATATTTGAAAGGTAATCAAACTAAGGATTGTTTCCTTTCATGTTGAGCACCTTGACATTTTGTCTCATCAATTTCTATCTCTTCCTCCTTCTTTTTCATTTTCCCCATTTTTTATTCATTTCTTTTTTTTTTTTTTGCATTTGCACTTTTTTCAAGAAAGATCTAAGCATAAAAGAGCTTTGCTCATAAAATCATTAAGGGTCATCATTTTCCTTTTATTTTAGCATTTTTTATGGACACATTTTCAAACTTTGCCCCTGAAATCACTAAGAATTTTCACTTTTTCTTTTTTTTTATTTATTTTTATGGACACATTTTCCAAACTTTGCCACTTCAATGTGGGGGTGATCCTTGTTTAAGGTTTTTTAAAAGAAATTTTCAATAAGATCAAATGGGGTAATAAAAGATAATTTTACTTATTGTGAGAAGGATAAAAGAAATATGGTTATTTTTCTCTCAAATATGAATACTTTCAACAAAAATCATTTATTAATCAAGAGCAAATTTGTGAACAAACCATTATAACAATCACATATGGCATCACTTTCATCTTTCAATGAGTGAAATTCTTTATAAGATATTTAGTAATCCCAATAGATTATCAATCATTTCAACAAGAATGTTATTTTCAAAATCAAATCCTAAATTATTATCATGATCATATTGATATTCATTTCAAAGCCAAAATTTGAATAAAATAAAAAATGTCAGCAAGATATTTTGGCCTGATGAAAGTGAAAAATGAGAGTAATGAAAATGCATCTTTCTATTATTTTATTGAGATAATAAAAAATAAATGACCCGTACATAAAAGACTATCCCAATGCCTTTGGGCATAAATGATTAAGAGTTACAATTACACTAGATTGGTTTCAAGGATAGCAAGCATCTAGAGGATGCTTTAATGGTTTAGCTCGTAACCTAGTGGACACAAGTGGATTCATATTTTTTTTCTCGATCCCTTTCATTTTTTTCATGAAAACTTCCTTAATGCTCAACTTGGGCTGCACTTATTTAAAAAAATCAATTTGGTATGAATCTATAAGCTTTTGTACTACCTGAAAAAATTGTTCGCATAATTTAATAAAATGGCCAAAGACCTACTATAGTACTTGCATCTTTGGTGTGGCACATATCTTCCATGATAAGTATGTGGATCCATCGAATGTACCATATCATCCTTATATAAGGCATCAAACAACTTATCAAAAAGAGTTTTGATTTCTTTCATCTTTTTTTTACATGGTGTTCTCTACCCTCAATCAGGACATCAACATTATGATTGGGCAAAGGATTGCTACTAACATCTGGTGCTGTTATTCCACTTGTATCAAAAGTGACCATACCCCATCGATCAATCTTTGCACCTTGTGCTTCAGGGTAGGGTAATTTTTAATGAAATGGCTAGCATTTCCAAAATGGTAGTCATAATGAGCAGTAAGATCGTACCACTTGGGATAGAGAGGTTTAAGTGATTATACTATGACAAAGATAAATAAGTGGTTCTTGACAAGTTCTTGAAATAACTTGTTATAGGTCATGAAAATGGGATCCAAGGTAGGTTTTTCACTAGTATTTTATGGTTCTTGAGGATCACTTGTTTGGTTGGTTAAATGGACTAAGTGTTTTACAATAGGTTGGGTATATATGTTGGTAGGTGGTCTATATGTTGGTTGGTACATTGATAGGTGAGATGTTTGTAAAACTAGTTGATATGGGTAAGATGTAACATTTACAGTGGGATAATATGTGGGGTAGACTAGTGGCAGATAAAGAAGATAATTTTTAAATTGTTGTCTTTCTAAACTCACTGTTTGAGTTTTATTTTCTTCTTTTTGGGTTTTTTTTTTAGTAGTGGAAGACTCATCTCCTTTCAGCTTATCATTTTTAATGGCATTCTTAATGATTCCACCTGATATTACCATGTTTATAAAATTTTTGGTTGCATTTCTTATCATATTTTCATAATAGAAATATTTTAAAGTACTTATAAATAACATTGTAGTCTCTTTATCAGTCAAAGTGATTAAATTTGAGTAGTTACATCATTTCGCTTTTGAGCGTATTCTTTTAATGACTCAGTTACCTTCTTCTCTCATTTTACAAAGAAATGTGATCATGAACTATATTTATTATATGGTGGTACTAATTAAAAAAGTCACAAGCTAGCTCCCTTCAAGATTGAATGCAAGAATGATCAAGTTAGACATATCATCTTGTGGCAAAACTAGTCAGACTATCTTAGAACACATGGATTAACAACTTACCGTTGCTGGTGTAGGCTATCATTTTTTGACAGTACATAGTGACGTGCATGATAGGATGCTTTGTACCATCATGTTTTTCAAACTCTAAAACTTTGAATTTTAAAGGAATAACAATGTTTAGGACTAAATAAAGCCTAGCAGCATCCATGAAACCATAGAAATCAATTCTCTTCATTGCTCGCAATCTTTCATCGAGTATTTTCATCTTTTGGTTAGCCTTTGGGTCTTCCAATAGCTCGACCACTTTTATTTTCATTTTTTTTTCCAAAATTATCCAAGTTGAGGACTTAGACTAACTTTACTGCTTTCTTGGTAAAAACAAGGTTTACATAACTTTGGTAATACCCTTGATTTGATGTAGATGACATTCTGGAGTATGTATACCTTATAGGGAATGTTAATTGTTATAGTGGTATGCTTTATGTGGACTAGGCCTGATCCAGACCATAACCAAAAATGTAAAAAAAATCAGCCACATCTTGTGATAAATAATCTTACGAGCTAATATCTTCTTCCACACCTTTTTCTTTATTCAATTTATTCAAGACTTTTAAAATCTTACTCAACTCCCTTTCGAGTTTTTCTTATGCCTTCTCTATTATCTCAAGACAATCGGCATTGTCCTGTTCTATTTGTTTGGCTTGGGCTTTGGTGTTGTATTGGTGTTGAGTTGATTGCGTGGGGTTCTTGAATGGTGGAGCTATCCTTGAACCTTAAATACCATAATTTTTTTAATAAATGAATGCTCATGTATGATCCATGAATGAAATGCACTAATAATATTTGCCACATAACTATCATTGATAAAAGAAATCTCAGTTTAAAAATTTATTAAGTAAAGTTTCAAAACTACATCTTAAAAAAGCTAGAAAAATATTCTAAAGCCCTAAACACATCTTAAACATTATTCTAACACCTTCCTATGAACTTTCTAACTTGTCGATAATGGTCTTGTGCCTTATCTAGGAAGTTAAGTAATTGCTACCTATGAGCTCCTACTAGTTGCACCATTACCTTCAATTCTTCCATTATTTCTTCTATTTTTTATGTTTTGTCGGCAATCGTGCATAGCTGATCGAACAGATGCCTCAAATGTTTTGTTTTGCCATGCATATGCCTTTTCATTACTCATTTTGTTCAGCATGTTTCTTGCATTCATTAGTTAAAGTGCTTACATGTGCTCTGCACTGATCCACTATCTCTTGCAGCATCTGACTGTGTCTTTGGGCCTTAATAGTAACCTTTTGTCCCTCCTCCACCCTTACTTTCAATAACTTATTTTCTTTTAAGAGTCAGGTAATTTTAAGTGTGATCGATGAGTGTGTCTTGTCTAAATCATTGAATAAGGCCTTCCATTGGTCTTTTTGTTCATTTAGGCTCTAGATTTTTTGCTCTTGCAATTTCAAACTTTCTTGTATTTCTTTCTTTAATAGCTTATTTTCTTGTTCTAATTCATCTCTTTTAGTTTGGAGTTTAGCAGTTTTTACCTTCAACAAAAGATCTTGGAGAGTTAACTTTGAAAAAAGGTCAACTCTTCATTCTCGATGAAGCACAATGTCTTTGTTCTTCTTGCATGCCACACCAAATATTCAAGAGTAACATCATATGTGGCCCTCTTCTGGTTAACCTTATTAATCTATTTCATGCCCCTTTTTCTCTTCAATTTTTCCATATACCCCTTTCTTAGTAAAAGAAAATTCTCACTGGTTAAGTCTATATGTTTCTGGAATAAATTGCTCACATCCAAATATCATTGCACCAAAGTTAGGGCATAAGTAACAGCACCCCATAAACCCAACAAAAAAACCCAAAGTTTATTCACATAGCTATACAACACAAAATCATGATGCATCCAAGGTGCTCTTCAAATTATCTCTTGGCTATTAAGCGTACAAATATATGAAACCCACTTATCTTTTAACTTCGCTTTCAGCCATGTGCTATAACATAACTATTTAATTGTAATGTTGGAACAAAGGTATGGTTTGTGAAACTACTTTCTTCACATTCAATGTGATTCTTCATTCATACATAAAGCAATTGTACACACCCATTAAAACGTTCTTTGCCATTTCTATTATAATAATTCAAGGATAGAATAGTTTCTGCCAGAATAATCGGTGCTACATTAACTTTATATTTTATTTGATCAACAAAATCAACCATTGCGACATCAACATATTCGAGAACTTTTAAAAAGATCACCAATCCATATAAAGCTATAGCCTTCATTGTTATTCTCTAATCATCACCCAAATGTTCATGAACGAAGTCTCACAAAAAATTTCATGAAATATATTTGCTTTCACCTTTTGCTTTAACACATGCATCAACTTGAGGCAAGCTAAGTCCAAGCATTTGCACAAGCTTCTTACGCTAACTCACCTTATTTGACCAATAGATTTTATCTGGATTTGGTAAATCAAGGTAAAATAAGACCATATACTCTCAATCATTGGCATCATATCTGCTTCATTAAAGATGAAGCACCTATAAGAAAGATCCTAAAATTGCATAATAGCTCTAATCATATTATTGTCCACATCTACTTAAAGTAATAAAGCTATGTCCCCATATTTGTTCTCAAATACCTCCTACCTTATTCTATTCATGCATCTCCAAACATTATTTAAGTCAACCAGGTCATTTTGTTAGAGATCAAAATGAACTTTCTCAGGTAAATATGACATAAAACCTTGGGGCAGACAATTACCTTTTTTTTTTAACCTTCCTCTGATTTAACTTTCAATTGGTAAGAAGATTCATAATGAATTGATGCAGACTTTAATTGCATTTATCCTTCCATAGATATATGTATAAATCTGTTTATCAATAACTGATATGTGGCAGTTGTTCCCTACATGAAAATGATGCAAATGCATAAAGTTAAACATGACAATAAAAATGATGCACAAAGTTAAATGGACAATATGATAATGCAAACAATATGACAATTGAAATGATGCAAATGCAAAAATTTAAACACATAAAATGGTTAAATAATCAATATATCACACAAATTCTTCTTTCTTATGTCCTAATTTGAGGTTACATCTATCAACGGGTAAGAATGACTATATCCTAAGGCTGGCCTCTTAAGTGTGGATTATATACAAAGCTAAGTGATTTTGACCACTAAAGGTTTCCAAATTGTTCCTTACATCATTATCCATTACAAACTAGTAAAACATTCTAATCCTCACTCATCACAGGCTACCAACGAAAAAGATTCAATTTGAGTGAGAGTATTTTACTAGTCATTACGGAGATTATCATCTCATAAGAATGTAGGTACTTTGCTTCCTCCTAAGAGAGATGAAGCTCGAGAATAGAGCTCGTGTAATGCAAATACATGTGATAGTATGTGTGAAGGAACATATAATTTTCAGCCCCCAAATTTCCATAAATCAAATAAAAGATAACAAAGGAAAATGTAAGCAAACAAATAACATAATCATTACATTTTAAGATCGTTAAACTAAATAATAATAAAATTTTAAAATTTTATGGACTGACTCTCTATGCATCCTCAATGAAGTCGCCAAACTGTAATAACATATAGATCCGTGGACCTATCGCTAGACACAACTTATGAAGTCACTATTAATCTTTTTTAAGGTGTGATTGGTTACCTAGGGGAATCTATTCTTTTAACTAGACTAAAAGTCCCTAAAAAAATAAGTTATGATCTGTATTTTAGAATAAAATGGGAGTTCGATTACATATAGAAAAGATTATAGCACCCGTACATGCCCGTCTAAAGGATTATATCATTTTATTTTAAATTATCTTAAAAGTCTATGGTTATAATAGTTTTTTATTAAATTTTAATATTTAAATATTAAAAATAATTCTTAAGATTTCTCTATCAATTTGGAAAATTTTCTAAAAGTACTTCCTCACCTCAAGAGTATTCAAAAATCCCATTCATTTTCTTGGAGAGGTCCTCATCGAAAAAACTTAATCATTAACTTTTTTTCTTAAATTTTTATTTTATTGAAAATATATCTAATTCTTTCACCATTTGGGCCACAATTAGAAACATTTTCTCATCTAGAAATCTCTTAGATAATCATCCTCAAAATTTATTTTTTATTTTACAAGTTTTATTTCTAAAATTTTCATAATTTGAGCTTAATTTAGAAATATCTTACAAGTTTCATTTCTAATTTTTTTGCTATTTGGGTTAAATTTAGAATCTACTCTTGTTATTCATCATTTGTTTCTTATCCTAGAAAGAAAATAATATGACAATTATGTAAATTTTTCCACCATTTAGGTTAAATTTAGAAAAAAAAACTTTCACCTAGAAATCTCATAGAAGTTCAGCCATTTGTGATTTTTCTTGAAATTTCATTCTTGGATAATTATCAAATATTTTCACACAAATTTTTAAGTTATATTTTTAAATTTTTTATTTGAAAAAGAATACAATTACTTTTATTAAAACTTTATCTAAATTATTTTATCATTTGGATTAAATTTAGAGAAATTACTTACTTAGAGACTTCTTAAAAAATTTACTATTTGAAATTTCTAAAAATCTCATCATTGGATAATTATAAATTCAATCTCAAATTTTTATTAAATTTGCTTATGTATTTTTTTTTTATTTTGAAAATAAACATTAATTATTGTTAGTGAAACTTTATCTAAATTTTTTCTCCATTTGGATCAAATTTAGTAAAAATTTCTCACCTAAAAATTTCTTAGAAATTGACCATTTATAATTTTTAAGAATTTTATCATTGAATATTTATAATTTATCATTCAAAATTTATTAAAGTTTTGTTTTATATTTTTATAATTTTTTTTTATAATTTTCTCTATTTTTTCCTAAAATTTTCCTAGAAATTTAATCATGCAAAATATTTCAAAAATAAATAAATCAAACATAATAAATAAATCAAAATAAATAAGTAAATGAACAAGAAATACCAAAAATGACATCGGCTTGGCTTGGCATAGGCGGCTCGACTGAATGAACAAAAACAACTTGGAAGGATAAGGCTCAAGGTCAGCTGAGCGACTTACTGGGCATAACAAAAAACTAACTTAAGAAGTTCGGGTCGGGTGCACTACAAACCAAGTTGACCACTTAGAAAATGTGTGGATCATGCTCTTTAAATAATCTAAATGGCACCGTATTAACTAGGTATAAAAGTCCAAAATTTTATTTTTTTTTTCAAATTTCCCATGCTTTTTCTCTCTCCTCTTCTCCTTTACTCTGCTTCTCTCTCTAAAATCGAATGAATGCCAATTGAATATTGGCTGGATTTTGGAAAAAGGATGTCGGTAACTACGTAAGTCACTAGAAGTTTTGTCAGAACCTGGGTTTGATTACCGAATTCTAGAAATGATCATCGGAAACTAAGTTTCTCGCTAGAAAATTGTCGAAAAGTTCAAATTTTCGAAGGAGAAATTCAAAGTTTGGTCGAAAATTTTAAAATTTTTCCAAAATTTTGCAAAAATTTCCAAAAACACCAATTTGTAATTTTTAAACTTCTTGAATCCTTTCATAATCTCAACTGCTCATGACTCACAAACTCAAAAGGATGAATTCTTCCCAAACCTCATTGCCGAAAGATTTTCTTTTTTTTTTTTGTTGTCTCTATAACTGCTATATACTATTCTTAATTGCTGTGTTTGATGATTACTGTGTTTTTGTTGTTTGTTTTATGTCCTTTTATAGTGGAAAAAATCCAAGCTCCAATAATGTTCCAATTACAATTAAACTCTTTTAAAAAGCTATCCTATACTTGGATTAAAACTAAATTTTATCTTAAAAAAAACTTTTTATTTAATTTCCCAAAAAAAAATTCTCGGAATTATTGCTTGGGAATCATGATTTAATTCCATCACCAATCAATCCTTCTGCAGCAAGGTTTTTGCCATTTGATTTTTTTAATTATCTTTTTTTTTTTTCATTTCATTTCTTTTAAAACCTAATTAGATAATACTCAAAGATGAAATAACATTCAGTACTAAAGATAAATAAAAATTAGACAAAGACAACCAATAATTACATAATAAATAAATAAATAATAAGATATATACAAATAGATAAAATAAGGATAAATATCATGAAATAATAAAATGGAAAAACCTAACAATAAAATTAAAAAAAGAAATATAAAATGGAAAATTGGGCTGGGATTATTGGGCGTGATAGATTAGGCCCAATTGATTTGGATCCAATCGGTTTGGTTCCGGACCAATGAGCATGGGGATCAACGTAGGCCCTTACCAGCTATTCCTGAGCTGAAGAAGGCAACTGACATATCAGGGAGAAAGGAGACTCCATCATGGGACTTTGATGTAAGAGATGCAGTTTCTGTTCAGGTTTCTTTATTTTCATGTTTCTGTTTTTATAAGGTATTATCTGCTAGATCAAAGTCAATCTGATGCCGAACATTGTTAAGAATGTATCTTGTGTTGGAGAACTCATTATGTCATTTAAAACTACAAAAATATATTCATAAAACATGTTTTATTAATTAAGTTAAATAATGAAACACCTCTTCTCTCTTTTTGGAGTTTGATCTTTGATATCATCTACAATCTGGTTCCTCTTTCCGAATGCTTTATATTTTTCTGCTATGCTTATGCAGTTCTTAATTCAATCAGGAAGAAGGCAGTCACTGGAAATGGAAAAAGGCTCCACCTCCTAGCAAAAGCCTGTGAATGCAGTTGATCTTGAAGAATAGAAAAGGGCAAGGAAAGCTGTAAGGCAAGCACATAATACAAGAGAGAGACTCTTGAAAGGTTGTTCTTATTTTACTGTCATGAATTATTTGTGTTTGGTACTCTGGGCCTATTCTACATGCCTTAAGTTTGCTTGTACTAAAATAATCTATTGATGTGTATTTAATCCTAGGTTAAGTTGGAAGCGTAGCTGAAGATAGTTGAGTTTCACTCAATTTGCACATGATTTTTATTTTAATGCATAAGAAGTTTTCAAAAAAAATTACACAGCTTGTACTGTTCAAGAGGTAATTTATCCGAAAACAAGGGCAATGTGCACATTTGATAGTCTTCTGTATTCATTTTTAAGGTGGCATTAGTAGGAGATAGAGATCAATGAGAGAAACAGAGATAAATTGAACAATCACATGGTCAAAAGAAAAACAAAGGAAGAGTGAGAGAGCACACTTCTATCAGTTCATAATCCATTTCAGCATCATTCACCCCCAAAAAGCTTTCTGTTTTGACTTGGTATTCCTTATGTGCAGTGTTTGGTTGTCTAATCTGTCGGCAAGTTATGAATCTACCGGTTACAACTCCTTGTGCCCACAACTTCTGTAAGTCTTGTTCTGAAGCTGCATTTGCTGGTAAGACTGCTATAAGAGAGGAACAATGGTGGCCGGACACTTATATCACAAAAGAATGTCCTGCATAGTCCTTCTTGCCCAACTGATATCTCTGATTTTCTTCATAACCTTCAGGTATGGTATGTATTTACCTTTCCTCTCGCCTAATTTTAATAATGCAGGATGTGTTGTGCTTTACTTTGTGGGAGGGAAAACAATTAACTTCAACTCTAAAAGGCTTGAAAAATAGATGAGGTTACTTGCTGGACGTTTGTAGTATCTTCTGTTAGTAAAGTGGGTCACGGACACATCCTTTTAACTTTATTTCTGCATGAATTGTCTGTCGCTGACGGACATAGTTTAAATAAGTTTATTTAATTAAATTGTCAGGTCAACCGAGAATTAATGGATGTGATTGACTCACTGAAACGAAAGAGAGGAGAATCAGGACCATTCTGAACAGTTGAGTGAGGAACATATGAATGGCCTGGGGGAAAATGCAGACCTAGGTTCTGATGACGGTGAAACTGGCAAGAAAACTGAAAATGCTGATACAAAAGATTACTCACAATCCTCCACATGATTGCGAACCTAAAAGAACTAGCAAGAGGAGGAAAATGGATACTGCTCAAGTAGGAGCTGATGAAAATGACCCGCCGTCAAGTACCCTCCATGTGCAATCATCTAATGATGATTTTGAATGATACTTTTTCTGGTTGACTTTATTTTTGTGCCGAAACTTTTATCAGAATATTAAGGGACTTTGCCAGTTTATACCGGTAGTTCAATTCTACAATTATATTTTTACCAAGAATAGGACTGGATTGGGTTTGACTCTGCCTGGTTAGGATTAATCTTTTGTGTGTTCAGGCTGCGTATAAACAGCTGTTTCTTGGATGCAGAACAATTCAATGTAGACCATTGAAGCATTCTATGGTTAATGGAAAATTTTCTCCCTTCGGAGGCATTTCATTAATAATTCTTTTTACAAAATCCTAGAGTTGTTTAATCACAATAAAAAATTATATTAAAATTTATTACTTATAAGTTTGGATTCTATATAAATGAATCTCATACAATTTTAAATTATAATCCGTTAATTGTAGTGTAGTAATAGTAGATGATGTGCTTTTTTTTTGTAACAATTATTTTCTTTTAACTTATTATTTTGCCCCTCTTTACTTGATTGAATGGATTTGAAAATTGAATTATCAAAAGAAAGTTGGATAAGAATTACATGAGTCATTGCACACTGCTGAGCATATTCTCTACTCTTACGAGTTACGACAATGTTTTTGGGCATCAATTGAATTAATCAACCGTGCTTTTGTGTGGTATGATTCATGGTTTCTTATTTATGCTCAATATTATTGCATGTCAGGTTTTAAAAAAAGAAAGAAAGAAAGAAGTTTCAATATTCTTCGTTAATTCGTAAGGTATTTGTGCAGATCAAGTCTTGGTTCCAATTTGGTGCATTATGGGTACTGCGGTCTAGTCTACCTCCCGCCGATGCCTCTCCTGAATCTAATCGGCTAATCCTAGTTGAGCACCATTTTCCAATCCATTGGTTCACTACCAATCCCTAAAACAGTCGTAAGCTGGGCCGCAATGCTATCCCATAAGTGAAATCCAATTACGGGTGCCATGGATATAATAAGAGGCCCAAACAATTTCAATTGCAAATCTATCCTATAATTAAAAGTTAATTACATGACTTCTTTTATTAGCACTTATTTTATGAATGAGATGAAGTTGATATTTTCAAGTTGATAAGAGATGAATTAGGTATTTCTTAACTTTTACGGCTTAATTTTTGGGTTCTCATTCATTTTAACATTTTAATCATACTTAAAATCTAAATTTAAATGTCAATCGATGGTTAGCTCAAGCGACAAATGTTAGAATTTTTCTAAGTTATTTTTAAATGATGAGTTTAGTATTTAATAAAATAAATTGAAAATTTTAATCATAATACAAGACATGTACGAAAGCCCAAATAATTTAATAATAATCACTTATGTGTGGACTTTACGCATTTTATTGGGTTAGTGTGATTTTGTGGTTATGTAGGCCTTAAGCTTGGTAAGTTTTTTATGGGAAAGCTTCGAGGGTTTTAATAAAATTGACTAAGGTCTCCTCTTCACTTCTAATTAACAGTATCTATCCATTGATACCCGTTAGTAAGACAAAAACGAAAAGGAAAACCTAGTCTTTTCAGGATTGGTGTTATTTTCGCTTATTATCTATGATTATCCAAATAGGTACGCAAATTGATTGATCGAAGTTCTAACTAATATTCACATATTGATCTTGAATTATGCTTATGTGTGATACTAAAGCCTTCTTATGTGAAATTAGAACCTAAATTTTTTTTTAATCTTAATTTTGCATGAATTATATATTTAGGCAAAATATTATGGCTATCAGAGATCCAATTTCTGATCATCGAGCTATTATATTATATTAGGAATTTTGTTTCTTGTTAAACAAGAATTAAAATTATACCAACAATTTTTGTAATTCGTTCTCAAGAGAGAAAAATCAAGATTTAAAAATTTGGGTTTGAAATTTGAACCAAATTCAAGATTTCTTTAAAACATTAATGTTTTAGGTGTTTAACTTCGAATTAACATTTGAATATTGTTACCCAGAAAATTGAAATGTGTGTTTTAATTGTATGAAATTTGAGTTTTAATTTATCAATTTGAAGAAAACCGAATTTGATTATTTATGGATTTTTTAATCCAAAAATCTTTGCTTAAATTGATGGTGATTCATGCATTTTTTATTTGATTTATTGCATCAATTTTTTAAATTCATGTGTTAATTGAATTTTAAAACATTTAATTGCATTAAAACTTAAACAAAAAAATTGAAGAAAAAACTAAAACATACCCGAATGGGTTGAAACATAATCCAACCAGATCATATTGACCCTACTAGGGGTTGAAGACAACCCCTCAACAGGCCAGGTAAATCCCATTCTCGACAAATAACATGTATGGTGCATGTAAACCTACCCAATGGTCATCATCGCTTCAATTTCTTTATCTTTCTGAAAATTTTATTTTTGACTTTTTTAGGTTTTTTTTTAACTTTTAATGGAATGAAACGTTTATTATTTTATATTCATGCATAATTTAGCATTTGTTATATGTTATACACAAATTTTCTAATCTTTTATTTCATAATAAAATATTTTGACATGTTAAGAGTTTATTAAAGGTACATACTCTCCTCTTATGTTATTTAAAATTTATGTACTTTTGGTATAAAGTTATGTGCATAATTGAATAAATTTTTACTAATTTTTAGATTGTCATCTTAATACAACTTGCATTGTTTTGAAAGACAAATTAGCTTTAAACTTCATAAGGTTTTGGTATATTTAATATCAAATTAATAATTTTATTTGATGAATATATATATTTTTTTAATACTTATTCATTTGGAATAATTGAAGTTTATAATTATTGCTTACAGTAATTTATGTTTCCGTTGACTATATTGGGTTATGTATCATTATTTATTTGTGAAATTTATATTGTGATAAATAGTAAATAAGAATAAATTATGGATTATTAAACATTGTTTTATTCATAAAATTTAAGACACTTGATTTTGAATATAATAAATTACTTGTTAATCTAGCAAGACACATTTGTTTTAAGTATCTTATAAGGAATGATTATATCTATAATGATCCATCAAGATGCACATTAATTATTGGCATCTCACACATGAACGATCAATTATTTAATGATTTAAAGAGATACATCATGATTAAATATCTTGCAAGGAATAGTCAAAATGCATACTCTTAGTTAAAGTATACAGAACTATATTTATGAGTAATCTAAGTTTTTCGGTGTGAGAATATACAATTGGTTAATATGGGTGTTGGCTTCCAAAGTAGCTCACTCATTAAAACTTGCAAAATCTTCTCATGTGTAAGAACATAAGTTTTATCAAATTACCTTATACAATCACCTATCCAAAAAGGAGTTATTGTGTTTGATAATTTGGAGTGAAAATGAACCATCATGGTTGAGAGCAAACTGGTTTAGAAAGTTTGTTTGCTCAAATAGGATAGGCTTTTTAAAAATTAGGTTATTCTCATATTAGGTTCAAGTGAAAAGTGCCTACTTGCATTTCATATACTTTATTCAAATGGGAATTTGTGATGATGTACTTAAATTTTTCAGTTTAATTATAAATAACACATCATGGATTAGTGCTATTTGTAAGGATTGTTACACATATGTAGAATGTTGCATTCTTTTGTCTTGAATATTATAGTTAATTTTTGTGATAAAGATTAAGTAGTTCTAATTAAAAACAATAAAAGGTGATTTAAAGTTTAAGTAAGTCATGTTTGTTTTCTTAGACATAATAGTTAAATTTTGAACATTTTTATTGATTATTGTATGATTGTTAAAATGTTGCATTGTGTGATTATAAAATATTATCTTATCATATGAATCTATGAAAATAGTTGTTACATGCATGATCAGTAAGTATGATATATTGTTTTGTTCCAATATATTATTATGTAATAAATTGATTTTATGAATGATCATGATTATGCAAAATATGACATGTGGAATTAAGTTTGGCTATTTTGAAAGTATGTGCTAGATGGGATAAATATGTTTAACATGCTTACAATGTTTTAGTTACATATATCACATAAATATAATTTGAAATTTTATGCATTAAGTTTAAAGTCTAATAAGTGCATAATGTGATATATATTTTAAAAACTCATTTTTCAAAGACATGAAATAATATATATTAGCTATAATTATATATGAAATATATTTAGATTTTATACTAGTTTGTTGAAACAGTGAGAGAGTTTTATTGTTGAAGTTATGCACTTATGTTATAAAAAATAACATGTGTTAAATAATTGCATAGTGAATTTGTTTCATATAAATTGTTAGACTAACTTTTAAAATCTTTTGCTTTTACAAGTAGTTACTAAATCAAATGTGCTCTCCTAAAAGATTAATTGTTTTGTAATTATGGTATTATAATATTTTGAAAGAATAACAAGTAAAATTTTATTTCTTAATAGGCATTTGAAGTATGCCTTTATTAATATCATAAAATCAATAAATATTACCATAAAGACCCTGGATAATAAATAAAAAAATGAGTTGTGAAAGTAAAATAGAATGAGTAAAATTTCAATATATAAGAGTAAGCAAAAAATAGTTTTACAAATTTCAAGGTTTTGAATGAAATATATTATTTTTAAAGCTTACTAGATTAAGTTGCCTTAATATTTATATCACAGCTCATATTTAGCAATACTGAAAATATTATATTTCTTACATGAACATGAGATTAGTTTATATCATAATCATTGTGTGTATATATTTGTTTAAAAAAAATGTATTATTGACATTCATATACTATTATGTTGAGATTTATGGCATGAACATTATGAAATTTTTTTAAAATCTCATGTAAGTATAAAGTATTTGCATAGATAGATTTTTTTTGTGGCTAGTCAATTTTTTAATTTTAAAATTTTTTGTAGTTATATTTGAATTGAAATGCCATAATAAAAGCATTATTAATTGTTGCGACAATTTACTTAATAGTAGGCATGCTAAAGCATTTATATTGATTGATAGCATGATTATGAAAAATAACTTGAAAATTGTTTAAAGTGTATAAAATGGTATTAGACATTCTAAATTTTAACTTTTAATGATCCACAGAGGTATATTTATATTAGTATTTTTCTTAAAGTAATCATATGTATAAGTAAACATAAGAAAATCAATAGAGCCATAATGATTATAAAATTTTTTATGCTGTTGTGGGATTGTCTCTAAGTTATTACATGTGATTACCTACCAAAAGAGGTTGATTATATGTTTTAATTTAGAGGTAATTGTGAACTATATTTGTGAAATGGAAAAATACATAGACCTAGAGAATTTATCTGTCGAAAGGGTATATATTTGTGAAAGTCTTTGTATTTTTTTAATATGTGATCACATGAAGGTATGAAGTTTTCTTTAAAAGAATATCCAAGATTAAAATTGTTATAAAACACCTTAGTTATTATTGATAAGACTATTAAATATGTTTAACTAATTAAAGTTTTATCTGTTTGGATCATTATTGGCTTTTATTTTCAATTTCAGTATGATTAGATAATTGTTATCATAAGTTAATATCTACTATTAGTGATAAGTTTTTGGATGTTTTATACAATATAGTAAATACATAAATTGTTACTCACATTTGCTATATAATGTCTTATGATAGCCAACATGATTAACTTTCACACAAAAAAATTTTAGACTTGTTAAAATATCTTAATTTATTTTAAATAAAATTGAAAGTTAAAATATAATTTTGTTTTAACAAATATTTATTTTGTTTAACTTTCAATTAAAATATTAGGTTAGTTATTTTAGCTAACATTATCAAACCTAACTGTTATCAATTTTTAAAGACATTGTTGTTATTTGTTAATAATGCATTTTTTTTTAAAAAAATTGAATATTTTCTTTTAAGGAACTCACACGTAAAGGCAAAAATATTATTTTACATTTATTACACGTATAAGAGTTTTAAAAATGAATTTTGTGTAAAAAAGTAAATTACTTATTTTGTTTTTATTGGTTCAATTCCTTCCTTAATGATCTTTTCTGAATTTTGTTAATTTGCTTTTGAGAGAGAACAAGAATTTTATAGTATTTTATCATTTCACTTCTTTTATTTTGAATTATATATTGAGTTTATTCTTGAAAGTTACCAAGAAAAAATACTATAAAGGTTTTGACTTTGTTGTATTTTGTTAAGTCAAAAACTATTTTTTTAAAGGAAGTGAAAATTAACAAGAGTTATTCTACACAGGATTTTCAAAATGGTAAGAACTCATAAATATCTTAAAGTTAATATTTTGAAGATATCATATGTGTTAAGGTCAATACGAGTTCATAGACTATTGATTTAGGCACATTTTAAACTAACAAAATTGATAATTCAATAAATTTCAAATTTGTTGAAAATATTTTCGTGATGAAACTTTAAGAGTTTTGAATTGAATGAATATATAAATATAAAAACTTTTGTTCATAATATGTTTGTAATTTTGTGAGCGATATTAAAGTGACATCATAGAAGTTTAAGAACAATAGTATTTATCACATTTGGCATGAATACAGATAATAGCTAATTTCGTTGTGACTCCATTTATTATTGTGCTTCTTATTCATTGAATTAATGGGAGTCATTGTGATTTGATTATATGATGACATTTTTTCTATGTAAAGAATATGGTATTGTCAGCTCACAATATGTATATCTGTAAGTATCAAAAATAGAACTTGTTAAAAGTTTGGGTTGATTAAAACAATCAATGCATTTGAAATTTTGATTATGAAACCATTCTTGGTTTGGATTTCTTTATTTTATTAAATATATCGTATGTGATTGCTAATTACCTACAAGATATGACTCAATCAATGCATTTGAAATTTTGATTATGAAACCATTCTTGGTTTGGATTTTTTTATTTTATTAAATATATCGTATGTGATTGCTAATTACCTACAAGATATGACTTAAGAGGAATAAGTCCATGAAGTACCATCAAGTTAAATAGACATAATTATTTTATATATTCATAATAGTTGTTATTTATGTATATATCTAATTGCATGTGCACATCTCATATCATAAAATGTTAAGACTTGATATCTATCTTAGGTACGACTTTAATATAATTTAGGTATGTCTTATAAGTGATACCAACAAATAACCTTGAGAACAAAGATGAGACATACAAGACATTTAGGTGCCATGGAGATTTTTCAATAAGTTTAGAGAAATCGACAAGATGACTAATAATAAAAATAACATATGGAAAATCATATTTAGGTGTTAATTTCTTGCTATATAGTCATACTAAGATCCATTGCTAATAGTTTTTAGTGCTTGTAACCATGGATTGATCTTGTGTCAATAAAAGACATAAAGACTACCATGATATGGCATTAGATTGTTTTATTAGACAGGATCATTAAATATTGTCTTAACAGTTAAACTATTTTTTAAAATTGTAGTCATATCAAAGTAAAGTTAATTAGTTTGGAATCCTGTTTTCTAAATTATATTTTCTTAAAATTAAACAACCCAATTAATATTACTCAACCAGAAAAATGTTAGAATTTTTAAATAAGTAAACTACTATTAATTGGTGATTTTAATGTTTAATAAAATATGTTGAAAATTTTAATTTTAATACGAAACATGCATGAGAGCCTAAATAATTTAATAGTGATCACTTATGTATAGACTTTAAGCATTTTCTTGAATTAGTGTGTTTTGACGATTGTATAAGCCTTGAGCCGGTAAATCTTTGGTGGGAGGCTTCTAGAATTTTAATAAAATTGGCTAAAGTCAATTTTTTACTTTTAATTAACAGTATTTATCCATTAAAAATCATCGTAAGAGAAAAATGAAAAGGAAAACCTAATCTTTTCAAGATCGATGTTGTTTTTGCTTGTCATTTATGACTGCCCAAATAGTAATTGATTGATTAAAGTTCTAATATTCAAATAGTAATCTTGGATTATGCTTTCAATAAAGATATTGTGCTTCTCTCTCTGTTCCTTAGGTTCGAATTCGTTAAAAGGTTGTGGAAAGTAATTTTATATGAATTCACTAAGTTTAGCATAAATAAACCAATTGAATCGATAAAAAAAATTACTACAAAAAACTCAAAAATTTATTGTCGCTAAATAAAAAAAAAAACCTAAAATAAAAAGTAATGTTTTATTTATGATGTATAATTCATACTAATTATATTTAATTTTTCATATTATTATTTTTTGTTAATTTAAAATTAATTAGATTAGTTAGTATATTACGTAAATAAATAATAAAAAAATTATAAAAATCTCCATTGTTGAATTTTTTTTTTCATTTTCCTAAAACTAAAGTTAACTACAAGTATTAATATAATAACATGTGTACTTAGAATAACTTTGGCACGAAAGTGTATCAAGTATTTTAATTTTAAGTTTGATGTGTAGATATATAAAGTTGTTTTGGTAAAAGTTTAATTTATATTGAATTTATTTTTTATTTTGATTTATAGGTTTATAGTTGAGTTATATATATTTACCTTTTTTTAATTTTAAATTGTCTTGACAAACATAATGAAATTCTTTGTGATCTGCTGGAAAAAAAAATAGCATTAAACCAAGAAAACATGATAAAAAATTTTGGGTAAACTGTTTCTAAGTCCTTAAGTTTTAAATATTATTTAATTTAGGTCCTTGAAAAATGAATATCTCCCTTCAAAAGTTTTCAATTAATAGGATACTAAGGTCTTTTTGTTAATTAACTCTTTTAAAATATTTATTAAAAGATCATTTTATCCCTAAAAAATTAATATCTTCAAATATTTATATAAAATAATTATTTATAATAATAATTTTTGCCTTAAAATATATAACATATATTAATAATATATAAAAAAATTTTAAGTGCAAAATATAAAAACAACATTCACAATCATAAATAATATTTTTTTCAATCAAATACTTTTTCTTATTATATGTTACATATTCTTATTATAACATTTTTTCTTATTATAACTTTGAATTTTATTTTTATATATTGCACCTAAATATTTTTTATATATTATTAATATATTTTATATATTTTAAGAAAAAATTATTATTATAACTAATTATTTTATGTGAGTATTTTTTTATTATATTTACATGTTCTTTTAGGCGTAATATAAAAAAATAAAATTCACAATTATAAATAACATTTTTTAACAAAATATTTTTTCTTATTATATCTTATATGTTCTTATTATAAAAAATTTTTTATTATAATTTTGAATTTTATTTTTATGTATTGCACTTAAAAATCTTTTTTATATATTTTTTAAAAAATATTATTATAAATAATTATTTTGTGTAAATATTTGCTTATTATATGTTACATATTCTTCTTATAACATTTTTGTATTCTAATTCATAATTATAAATAATATTTTTTCAACCAAATATTTTTTTTATTATACGTTTTTATTATAACATTTTTTATAATTTTTAATTTTATTTTTATATATTACCCTTAAATTTTTTATATATTATTAATATTTTTTTACATTTAAAAAAATTATTATCATAAATAATTATTTTATGTGAGCATTTAAGAATATTGATTTTTCAAAAGTAAAATAATTTTTTAATGAGTATTTTAATAGACTTAGATGATAAAAATTTTTTAATATTCTATTAATTAAAAAGTTTTGAAACAAAATGTCTATGTTTTTAACTTAATAAATCCAAATTAAACTATAATTAAAATTCAAAGATCTTGATGTGTTTTACTCAAAAATTTTCCAATACGAAGAAAATCTCTGGTAATAGCAATTCTGGAAACTAGACAACTTGCACCTAATCAAATGCACTATTTCCTTTCTTTCAGAATAAATCAGAGAAAAGCCATAGAAAAAGGGCAAACGAACAAAAGATCAGACGGTAACAGCGAACTTTAGGCATAGCTTCTATTTTTATTGAGAAGCTTCCTTACCTCTTCTCTCATAAACCCTACCCTGGTCAAGGAACTGAAGCAAATTTTTCATTTTTCTTATGTTTTAAGGGAGGCTCTTTCTCTGCCTGCCTTTTTCTGTCACCCTTTAGCAACAAGATTTTGTTTTTTCTTAAGTCTTTGAAGATTATCCTTGTTTCTCATATATACACTGAACTGAAGGGTTTCTTTTTCTTTTTCCCCCTTTATCTTTGCTTAACTCCAAATGGATGTTTGGCTTCTATAGCACCAAATATGCTCTATCTAAGGTCAGTTTTTTTCTCTAATTGTTTGCTTTTGTTGATTTTATCTGTGGGTTTTGTGAGACACAACTTTTTTTGTGCTTCAATTGCATGTTTTTACTTTTGGGTCAGTTGCATTGGCTGTTATTATGCTTTGGAAATGTTAATAGCCAACTTTCTGTTGTTGTCATTTAATTGCTAGTTTATACTTTGCTTCGCTTTAGTTTTAATAGTGGATTTATGACATTTTTTAACATTTCTTTTAGTGCTTCAATTGCTTGCTAATAAATTAGTACATTTTCATCAATATAGGAATCTTTGGAGAAGGCATAGGAGGAAGGTTTTGGTTACAGCAGGTGTTTTAGGAAGTGGGTACTTTTTGTATAAACTATATGATGCTCACAAACGTAGGCTTACTGATTTGGAAAGACAACTTGCAAGCGAGCGGGAAAATGATGAATTCATTAAAGCCCGGTAAGAGCGATCAAAACTATTATGATCTTTGTGGAACAGTTCACTGTTTTGGTTCTTATATTTTTTGGTTTTGTAACTTTTGATAGAATGCAAGTCCATTTTGAAAACATTCAAAGAATAGCTGATACGACAACATTGCCCCATTCAATGCACTATTTAAGCTGTCGGATAGCTGAAGATTTGGACCTTTCACATCTTACTGAGAGACTGATGAAAGGGAAGGGTCAGCCCAACAGTTTGTCTTCTTCAGAGAAACTTGAGTTATGGGATAGGCTCAAAATTTTAAGTATGAAGCTGTTATCTTTTGGTTTCTTAGTGTTTTGGTGTTCTGGATATTAGCATTTGCAAGTTTCTTATGCTTGTTGGTGTTTAATAATTGATATTTGATATGTTTTTTTTTCCAGGTTTTACAAGAATGGTGGTGTCAATATGGGCAGTAACAATGCTTAGCTTATATATTAGAGTTCAAGTCAACATTCTAGGAAGACATTTATATATTGATACTGCACGTGGTCTTGGAAGCTCTCATTTACTTGTAAGAGCACTATATTTTTATCCATAATGCCTGATAATATGTTCAATTCATCTACTATTACCTACAGATGATTTGCAAAACTGTATTGACTTCAGTTTTTACCTCTCCATTTGCTGAAATTTCTGAGAGTATTATTTTAGTCTAAATTTACTCTGCTAATGATTATAGTTGGCATATCTTCCAAATTTCATTTTAGGTGCCTCTACTGTGAGTAACAGAGGGTATTTTGTACTATCGTTTTGAGTAAGCTGGTTTACCGAGGTGGAATAATATAAGACTTGGGCTTCTATTTTTGAAAATGGTTGTTGATATGGTTTAAATATGTTAAAATCCCTCATGTGGTGGTTAAAGTTACAGGGATTTGAGGGGGAGGGATTCCAGGGCTTTGAAAGAACTTAAGTAAATTTGGGTGAACCCAACTCATACCTCTCAGATGTAGAAAGTGGTGTGCAATCATAATATGTCATGTGAACTATTCATTATTCAGAACTTGGCTTTAAAGATATTTGTTTGTGTTTGCATGTGTGCATGTCTGTTACATAAAGTGTATTAATTTATACCCCTGTTTGTGGGTGTGCCTCTTTGTTTTGGGAGCTTATAGGGTTCTATTTTTTAGGTTTTATTGATTGTCCTTTTTAAGAGTTTAGTGCACTCCTTTTTATTACCAAAAAACAAGGTGTTGTTCTGGTGGCTTGCCTTTCCTTTCAGGTTTTAAATTTTAATTTTGGTTTAATAAGTGAGTTTCTTTCATTGACATATACAAAATTGGCCCTTGTCAAATACAAAATCCATGATAGAGTCATGATTTTATGTATGTTACTAACGGGATGCTTATCTGAACCCTTAACATTGATCCTATAGAGTTTGATGTTGATGCAGTGTTGTGCTATAGAAGGCTACTTAGATGACCTGAACTATTAGTGTTATTCACCTATGTAGTGGCTTCTTAAGCCTAAAAACACCAAAACTGATCCATATAGATTGAATGACATAACTATCAACAGAGAAAATGACAAATGAAAAGGGATCAAGACGGCACAGCACAATATCTTCAAATTATTGAATAAACTCATGAAGAAAATTTTCAGTAAGAATTTAGTACTTATAATTATTATTGTGGACTGAACTGAATTTGATGCCTATTTGGGTGCTAAATGAGAAGTTTAATTTTTGTATAATCCTGGATCTAAGAAGCCAGTAGGAATCAGTTGCATTGGCTGTTAAAATATTAAGGTAGTAATGACTATGTCAACTGATGCTAGCTGCTGACTCTCTAGCTGTAGTGTCAACCATATAAATAAATAGTTCTCGGAATATGCATTAACCAAGAGTTGCAATTTTTGTGGATTAAACTGTCCATGCTTGTAGTCCACATGAGCATCTTGGCTACATCACAATTTCCTTTTTCTTTTCATTTTTTTTTTTGTTATTTTCATTGTTATCTGACTTTTTTTTTTGGCCACCACATTGTTATGTGATATTTAGTGTTCATTACTTTTCTATGGTTTAGGCCATAATCTCATTAGTGGTATCACTGAATGGTCTCATTGTCAATTACTCTCATTAGATCTGTTATATTTTTGGCCCATAATTCTCTCTTAGCACTCATTCAGGTATCCTTATCTGTCTTGTTCTCAAAACATGGTCTTCATCTCTTTCATGCAGGAGGATGCTGATCTCATTGACAGAGAGGAACAGCAAAAATTTCTGGCAAGTGCTGACTTTCTTGCCAATTATGGCTTGCCAACATTGCTTTCCAATATGCAGATAGCAGTGACAGAAGTTCTTAAGGCGTGAGTGGTTTTCCAATTCTTTAGCTTTTTCTTTAGGTTTATTATTCTTGGAATTAGCATTTTCTTACAGGTTGGCCATAAATTACATGAGTTGAAGTAAGTAGCTAGAGTAGGACTGGGTATGTAAATAATTTCCAGAAAACATAGCCATAGAATGGGTATAATGGAGGAAAATAATTTATATAGCGATCCAAATTGGTTTTTAGGTTAGGGCTTGATTGAGGTGAAGATTTTCAATATGTCCAATTTCAGATTGTGTCTGATCTGTCAATTTGATCTTCCAATGATGGAGTAATCCTTTGGCAGTTCTTCTCTTAATCAAGAAAGAATAGACTATGATGTAAAATAATGAGGTTAAAATGAAGTGATAGGGCATTCTAAGAACTTAAAAGATGATGACAATGACTATCATGGCACGTGTCTGATGCTTCCTACTCCCAAAATTTAATCACTGGCCAAACCTAATGTCCTTGAAATAATGGATTTCTAATATTATTTCAACACTCTTCAGATTATGTAGTCTAGCCTTAGTTTTGACCTCATTACCCCTTTACACTAAGGGTAATTAGGTCTGCCTTTTGGATATTTAGGTCATGTTTGGTGCATAGGATGATGGATAGGATAAAATGATAATCATCTTATATCATGTTTGGTTTGTGTCTAAAGAAAGGGAAAAGATTACACTTAGGATTAATCATCCTCTTGGTATAGGATGATTCAATCCTCCTAAAGTGGAGAAGATTATTTTTAATCCATAGGATTGAACTTACATGTCCTATTATACCTTTAAAAATTACATCAATAATTTAAATTGTGTAAACTTTGAGGAAGGATGATTTTGACAAATAAATAAATTATCCTATCTTAATCCTTGCACGCATCAAACACAAGATAGGATGACATTATTTAATCTAATTCTATTCATAATATCATCTTATCCTATCATAATCTTATGTACTAAACACATCCTTAGATTGTCGAAACATATATATCAAAATAGTTGGAGGGCAAGACTTGAAAGTGAAAGATACATCAGAACAATCCTTTGGGCAAACATCCTCAACCCTGCTAATGGCAGAAGTAACTGATAGACAATCTATATAGGCTTTTACTTCAAGATTAAGAAGATGCTGTTTTGGAACTTCTTTTTTTGGGTCCCAATATAGATAGACTGGAATGCTTTGTGAGTATTATCTTAGAGTATCAAGAACATTGGATAAATATTAAGGTCCCATCACATGGCTTGGGATTTGGGTACTTTCTTGCAGGAAGCAGTTGAGGGACTTCTTTGATAGTAGAGTACTTCATCAAACTATCATGCAGATACTTGACATGTTCATGAGCATGGGAAGTCCTCGTTTCTGGGTGGACTGCTTGATGCCTGAGGACCCAAGGTTGTACAAGCTTGCCCCAACATCCAGCAGTGACAAAACAAATCCTTCTGAGTTTACACAATTTGATCAACTTATGGTTGAGACACGAGAAGTG
Organism: Durio zibethinus; assembly: GCF_047325235.1. Classification (NCBI taxonomy): domain Eukaryota; kingdom Viridiplantae; phylum Streptophyta; class Magnoliopsida; order Malvales; family Malvaceae; genus Durio; species Durio zibethinus. The sequence goes on along the minus strand of NC_143170.1, from coordinate 10,217,177 downwards.
CTTTCAAGGTATCATTAGTACATTGGCCCAAGAAATGTTGTTTTATTGTGCTTCCTCTTTAACAATTTATGAGTATTAGAATTTAACAAGGGATGGTCTGTTGTCAATTACATGGCTTCATTGCATTGCAACAAGGGCTTTAATGCCAACCATTCTTATTTGATAATTATATGTTTAAGCATTGTTTGGAAATGCTCAAGCCTTAGATAACCGCCATTAATTTTCTTTTCTAGGTTTTTCCTTTCTATTTTTTAATTTACTCTTATTTTTGGGACTGGGGTGGGGGTTAATTTTCTAGCTTGGGGGCATGCAGCGATTTAGGGGTACCATTGGGATAATGATTGTTTATGTGACCTAGAATATGCAGCCATGAAGTGCCACCTGCATTATGAAACTTTCAAGAGAATATAGGGCCTTGTTAAGTAACACTACAAGTAGTTATGGTAATTGCATGGGTTGGGTTGTAATAGGTCTTTTCAAGTTTGGGTCATTTCGAATTGGGTTCTGGATCCAAATTATTGAGTTTTGAAGTCAAATCAATTTAAATTTGGGTAATTTTGGATTAATCTTTGGGGTCATTTGGGTTTGGACATGTTGAGCAGATTTTTCGGGTTTAGGTCAACTTTGCCAGCCTAGCTATATGTAGGAAGGCTTCAAACCACAATTGGTAAACTTAAAGCTTCTCATCTGGGGTTCTTAGGGATAAGTGACCAGTGAATCAGAACATATCATTCATATAAAAAACCAGGAAATAACTAAGGATTAGGAAATGAGAATGAGAGGGAAAAGTTCCCCCTTGTTTGGATTTCTTAAAAAAAGGAAAGGAAAAAGATAGGAAGAGAAGGAGATGATTGCTTTTTTTTTTTCCTGTTCTTGTGCAGTTATCCTTTGTGAGTTCAAACAAAATGTTAAAATATGAATTAACTTTTCCTGAAAAGTAAAAGACTTTTAAACAGGAACCCTTGCCTTATAAAACCTCCCAATTAGGAAGTTTTTAATAAGTTAGAGTTTTGGAGGGGCTCATGTATCCCTCCAAATCCTTCATTTCCATTAAAATGTTTTCCCCACTAGTCATAAGGGGAGGGCACCACTCCCTTCCTTTCTTTTTACCTCTCTTGACGTCTATCAAAAGAACCTTAGTTTTTTAAAGGGTGAGAATAAAAGGTTAACTAGCCAATAGAACACAGGTTTTAATAACCAAAGCACTTGCTCAAGGTGAGAAGATTACAATAAAAAAAATAAGCGGCAGCCTAAATGTGAATCATTGTTGTCTAGATCACCTAGAATATACTAAGCATCACAACAAAGTCAGAAATGCCTAATGGTCTCAGAATGAAGATGGGTGATGACTACCCCCAAAGCATATATTTTGTTGCATCTACTTGAGATTTTTCATGACTCTCCTATCATCCTATTTTTCTTCTTCTATTGTGAACTCATTAAACTGGAACCTCATCATGATTTTTTCCTTCTCGCTTGTAGATGTTGTGTTCATGTAGACAGTGTCAAATCTTAATCTCATGCAGACAACTTTGTGCGGTGCCGAATTTTTCTTTGATTCTTTTTCCTTTTACCTTGCAGTGCCGAATTTGATAGTGTTGTTGAGATATCATTAAAAGCAGTGGTGAATGCGCTGGTGGAGGAGAAGGGCTTTCAATCTAGAGTTGGCAGACCAACATTGGGGATGCCTTTAGCTAGACTTTTGCCACTAATTACACAAATTTGTCCGACTTTGCTTGACGAACCAAGCAAAAACCAGTTTATCCAAATCATACAAAGTATTCCAGAAGTTGGGCTCTTCTTCACTCTCCTCTATACGAATATGTCAACCTCATAGAGAGTATGGTTGTACTTCTATTTCACATTTAATTTTTATACAAAATGCACCAATTTAATATTTGAAATTGGGCTATGTTGGGGGATCCAAAGTTCAAGTTGTTAAAGGAATAAAACTGAAGGGTAGAGATTATTATTGCATCAGTTTGTAATTCTTTCTACGTTTTGGTAATTTGGTGGTTTCAATCTGGTAAATAGCACATTTCATCCTTTGATTGAAATGATGATAAAATAAAGCTTAGGACTGATGGCTCTACATTTATCACTTTTTATCTACTTGGAAATCCAGGTGATGGGATAAATTTGTCTGTTGCCTTTTAAAAGATATTCGATTGATTCGAAAAGTAACAGAATTTACTTGTCTGTCTCCTCTCACACATGCACCAGGAGACGCAACCATGCATGCATGTAGGAGCAGAATAAACACCATGAGACACATCCGCATCTATTATTCATTGATTATGCTTGTGATATAAATATAATCACATTGTAGGTAAATCCATTTGCTTGAAGGTTCAAAGGAATGCTAGCATCAAGGTTATATGAACAAATTTCTAGAGATGTATTGTTATTTTCTTACAGCTAAGACCTTACGTTGCTGTTACCCCGTGCTAAAGTGATATATTTCTAGCGTATCATCGCGTGCTTTACGTTGAAAGACAAAGACGTCAGCTCAAGATTTAGGTAGATTTTCTGATTGTCTTCTCTACCATTTGAACAAGTGTATTTACTTATTCCCTGAAAAAAGAAATCAAAAGAAAAAGTTGGTGCCATGTTATGTTCCTGTTATTAGTCTATTTGTGACTTGGTCCTGCTAAAAAGTTCACCAATGGAAAGCGTGACTATCAGATATCCTTTTGCTATTTTCACGATTCTTCACCAAATTGTAACGTCAAATACTGAAAGCTATTTACCATTTTCGCTTTCACAAGTTGTACTTTTGAGAACCAAATGACTTTTCCATGAACAAGGAAACTTATTTCTTAGAAATTAAAGAGAAAAATGAAAAGAACATGCGTCGATTAGCTACATGAGACTCCCAGAAACTATTTTGTTTTTTTTCAGTGAATGAGCATGTTGGCATCTTCATGCAGAGGTTTCTGTGTGTAAATTGCTTGGATGTTACAGACTTTTTTTTTTCTTTTTAATGAAAGAAGTAGCTGGTACAACTGCTTTGGACTTTGGAGGAATGCCCTCATATTTCACAGAGGAAGTCCTATCTACAGCTTGAGATTCGGTGTCTGTCAGAAGCACTGTCTGTGTTGATCCTCCTTTCAATGACGTGTTTTTTTTTCCCTTGAAAAAAAAAATTTATCCGGCTTGCAATTCATCTTTCACTCTGTTTATTGGATGATGATATCTATCTTCATCCCTCTTTTACTCAAAGAATTATTATTCCTTCAAAATTAAAAGGTTAAAATAATAATAAAAAATTTTGAACTTTATTATTTTATTGAATTAAATTTTTATATTTTTATTACATCCAAATAAAAATTTAACTTTTAATTTACACCTAAATTAATTTTTTATTTTTAATTTGTATCCAAATAAATATATAATCTTTAATTTATATCTAAATAAATCTTTAATATAAATCAATTTTTTGTTTGAAATTCAAATGCAAGTTTATTTACTTATAAATAAAAAAAGTAAGAGTTTATTTAGATATAACAAAAATAAAAATTTATTTTAAAAAATAAAATAATTCAGAAATATTTTTAATAATTTAATCAAATTAAAAAAACAAAAACAAAAACTTACCTAGGATAGTATTTGTTTTGAGGAAGGACTCCAAGCCACGAAGCCTACGAATATGACCATATGTGTCGCTGCTGGGGAAGAGGAAATGAAGGCAAAAAAGAGAGTAATGAAAGGGAAAAAGAAAGAAAAATAAAAATTATATATCAAAATTTTTTAATTAAAATTGATTTTAAATAAATATTCTGTAAATATCATCCGGTAAATCAGATTCAAATTTACAACTTTTCTCTTAAATTATATTAGTTTTGAGCATTATTTAAAAAATAGTATTATGCTATTTGTTATTAATGATGATATAATCATTCAAAAAAATTTTAAAAAAATTCACAGTTGAATATACAAAGAATAATAATTGTGACCATGTACCTAACTTTTAGAAACAAACTAGTGTATCAAAATTTAAGTGAAAATAATATTTATTGACATTAAATAATCATTTTATAGAATCAATTATGTAATATAATAATATATACTAGATCTTATGAAATAATTATTCAATGTTAACATTTTTGTCCCAACCAATTTTCTCACATGATATGGTAAGAATTTAAAGTTTTATTTATTTATAAGTAATTAATCTATTTATGAATTAGTAAATCTTATCCTTACATTTACTAACAAATTTGTCGCATTTCATGAGATAAAAAGTTGGTTCAACAATATTTGAATTTGGATAAATAACTCGGATTTAAGACAAACTTAAAATCATTATATAAACACATTATATAAACAAATTCTAGATAATAAATGTTAATGTGTAATATTAAATTATTTTATTTTAAAATTCTTCGAAATAATCAAATCCATGCATAGTGCAAGTGTCATACCTTAGGTGGGCACACTAGTCGCACAAGCCGGAGCACCCGGGGTTAAGGCTCAAACACCAAGGACATTGGTGGGTGTTTGCATATTAGTCTTTGGAGAGGAGTCCAGACCCTCTGCATAGCATACAGGCCTACCCATATAGCTAAGGACAGGCCCATAAGATGTTAGCACTGCACCTAAAAGGGCCCAAGGGAGTAGAACCGATCCAAAATCTTTCAAAAAAAGCCAGGATCGATAGGAGCCTCCAGAAGAATCTGATTGATCCTGAAAATCAGGAGAAGCCTTCTGTTTTAATATGTAATCTGTGTAATCCCTGATTTTTAGAAGATATTATAATCCCTTGATTTTAAGAGCTAGTCATAAATAAAACTGATGGCTTCAACTATAAATAGAGGGTCGCCCTACCTTTATTTGTATATCATCAGACACTTTGCTTCAGTAATATACAGTGCATATTTTAGTAATTCTCTTGCTCTCTCAAACTTGCACATTCTACCTTTCCAATTGTTTTAGTACCTGCATACTTGCGTATTAGGCTGACTTAGACTAAAATGAGGTGATTCTAAGCCTAAGGCCACACCGATTTTGAGTCTTAGGTTTGAGCCGTGATAGTTGGTATCAGAATAGGTCCTTGACCATTCGACCTACGCCAAGTGCCTCAAGAAAAGTAGACAGAGTAGCTAGCCTCCGTGACAAAGGCGTCATGAGGTTGGGTGGGGGAGCATGTCACGCCAAGCACTCTAAAAGGAGTATGCAGGGTACTTTAATCCTATATCAAACACGAAAAAGGGGTCATTGGAGTATAAAAGGGTTTACACCACCTCTTTCTTGTGAGATACCTTTTGTGGGATAAAACTATAAGGCCAGAGGGGCCAAAGTAGATAATACCTCACAAAGGTGTAAACCATGGTAGGTAAGTTGATCTAAGATATCGAATGAGTGCATGCCTAGGTCCTAGAGCCTCACGAGCTTGGAGGTTGAGTCTCGGCCCGTGACACAAGCATAATACTATTCTCTATAACTGTTTTTGAAAATAAATATGTTTATACATAATAAATACATGTATTTTTTTGTTAAAAGGAGTTTGAAAATTTTTTGAAGTCCTTTTTTTAAAATAAAAAAAATGCCAATAGCATTGACTTTTCATATTTATTAATTATCAATGATTGAAGATGAAACAATGGTTTTTTTTTCCTTAAAGCAAATGGGAAGTTATGATATTAAAGCATCGAAGTTCTTTTTTTTTAAGTTGCTTGTAATGTTTTTTTTCTCTATAAGTTATGCCAACTATTTGAAAAAGTAGAATTACATTAATATAATAATTTAATTTAGAAATTAATGCATTTCATAAATGTATTTTTTTTAGAAATCAAAATTATAAGTGTTGTTGTAATTTATTAGCAGAGTCTTGAATTTTTAATTTTAATAATTAAAATTTAAAATTTGACAATATTAAATATAAAATATATATGCTTTAATATTTTATTTTATAAGGGTGAGTACATATATATATATATATTCTAATTCGAAAGTCCCATTCTCTAATTTAAAAAAAAATTAAAATATGCACTTAAATATTTATAATTTAATAATTAATGTATGCATTTTTATATTAAAAAATCTTTCTCTCAAAAAAAAAAGTTTTTTTCCTTGAAAACAACAACATTTCTTCTAAAAAAAAATTATAAGGCTTTAAATTAAAAATAAAAAAGAAGACACCATTTTTTATGTTTGGAAATACATAAGTGACTTAATAAATATACAAAAACCCAGTCTCTATTACAAATATAAGATAATATCTATAACTTATAATAAAAGCAGTCCCCTATTTATCATTGATGTCCACATCAGCAATGTCTTAAAAAATAATTAGATGGTTAATTTAAAAATAAATGTTGATTTTATTCTTTTTGTTGACATTATATAGTGTGTTTGTTATTTTCTTTGTTTTCTTTATCCATGTTCATTTCTGTTTTTTTCCTTCTATTTGATTTTTTCATTTTTTTTGGCTTTTTTTTCTAGGTGGCTTGTTCTTTGTTAATGGTTTGCTGTTGTTGTTTTAACATTTTTGTTTATATGTATCGTGTTGTTTGATTAATTGTTTAGGTGTTCATGCATTGTTTTGTTTGCATGTGTTCATCGAGATTATTGGTTTTTTATGGTGATGAGTTTTTCTAGATATCAGTTTCATGTTCAATTTTTTTTTTCATGCATGGTTTTTTTTTTTAATGTGTTTTTTTTATTTTGGTTACAAATTATAGGTTGTGAATTTATAGAAGGTATCAATTTTATGTTTGATCGATTTTTTCATACATATTGTTTTGTGGATTTTGAACTGATCTTACTATGGTCGTCAACATCAGTTTTGTTGGCACTGGCCATAACTTTGTCACTACTGTCGTCGACCTTGGTTTTAATATTGATGGTTATAGCTTTCTTTTATATATATATATATATATATATATATATATTTTTTTTTTTTTTTGCTCTTTTGAAAATTTCAAACATTGTGGTGAAAAACAAAAAAGGAATGGTTTACACTTCAATTTAACATTGAAATTTAAGAATTTCACTATTTAATCTAGTTCTTGATGTGCAAAGTGAGTCAATTTTCTTTTTTTTTTTTTTGGGATATTTCCTTTCAATTTTTTAAATTGTTGTTAGGCTGCATGTAAGTCATTTTTTTACTACAAAATTAGTTTTCATTCTTCATGTAGGATCTCTATTCTTTATGAATTTTGTAATAGATTTTTTTCGTGCAATGAAATATTTCCTTTGCAATTTTTTGAGATCTTTATTTATAATGAATGATGAGTGTTTGAAAATTTTATTCGGGTAATCACCTATGTAGACATCTAATTTTGTTCGAGCAAAATCTGATCAATTGTGAGGTTCTTAAAATTTGATCTAGTTCAAATCCAATATTTCTTTAATTTTGACAAGTTTTCATAGTCGAATTTTAGAATCGAATTAACTCAAATGTCTCAATATCAAATTTGGTCAAACTTGATCAAATAAAGTCAAATTTTGTCAAATATAGTCAAAATCAGTCAAATAAGATAAAACTTAAGTCAATCTTCAAACTTCACAACTAAATAGGGTTAATAAGCCTTGGGATTAATATTTGTGATTTTAATGCACTGAAAACTTTGGTTGCATTTCGAGAATAATAAAATATCGAAATGCCCTTAAAGGATATTTTTGTAATTTGATATTCTTGAAGTTCAATTTTTGTGAAAACTCTTAGATCACATTTAAATATTATTTTATGACTTTTAATGCATCAAAAACCTTGATTGCACCTCAAAAGGTGTAAAATTACAAAAATACCTTTACACGTATTTTTGTAATTTAACATTTCAAAGATCAATTTTTTGCGAAACATTTCAAATTATGATTTATATTATTTCATGATTTTTAGTGTATTATTTCATGGTTTTATAATTGATCGCACCTCAAAATATGAAATTACTAAAATGCCCTTAAAGGATATTTTTATAATTTAACATTCTCGAGGTCAGTTTTATATGAAATGTTCCAGATCATGTTTAAAATTATTTTATAATTTTTGGCAACCTTAATCACACCTCGAAAGGTGTAAAATTATCAGAATACCCTTTAAAGGGCATTTGGTTTGCATAATTGTAAATTCTTAGAAAAAGTGTGATCCCTAGGAAAGTGCAATAGCAGAGATTTTCTTCAATTCTCAGGGCATCCCGTATTTGGATTCACTCGTTTAGTTGAGAAAAATTCACGTATATTAATTCTTGAATAATTATCAAAATCTTCTTAATATATATGATGGTAATTTTTCATTAGCTTTTATTAATAATAAATAACCAAATGACAAATGATGTCTTTAACAGCAAAAAAAATGTTTTTATGATTGCTATTTTTATTTATAAAATATCATCAATAAAAAATATTATGAATTATTTAAGGCATTTCTAGTTGGAAAATACCTTAAATAATCCCTTTTATTATTTTAAAGAGGATTATTTAAGGCATTTTCCAATCAAAAATTTCTTAAATAATCTTCAATATTTAAAAAAAAAAAAAGAGATTATTGAAAGTATTTTTGGACAAAAAATTCCTTAAATAATCTCTTTCATTTTTTTTAAATGACATTATTTAAGGTAGTTTTGGACTAAAAAAGCCTTAAATAATGTCTTTTAAAAAAACTATGAGGATTATTTAAGATATTTTTGGTCTAGAAATGACTTAAATAGTCCCTTTTAAAAAATAAAGGGATTATTAAAGGTATTTTTAGATAGAAATTACTTAAATAATCTCTGTTAAAAAATATCAAGAGATTATTTAAAATATTTTTTGACAAAAAATGCTTTAAATAATTCTTTTTTAAAAAATTTATGATATTATTTAAGGTATTTTTTGTTAAAAAATACCTTAAATAATATTGATATATTTGTTAAAGGGCATTATTTAAAGTATTTTTTGACCAAAAATACCTTAAATAATTTCCTTTAAAAAATAAAAAGATTATTTAAAACATTTTTTATCCAAAAATACCTTAAATAGTTCTTTTTAAAAAATGAGATGATTATTACAGAAAATGCCTTAAATAATCCATTTGTAAAAATATAAAAAAATTATTTAAGGTGTTTTATGTACAAAAACGCCTTAAAAAATCCTTTTATAAAATTATTAACCTTAAATCCTAAAATACAAAATATATATATATTTAATGCGTTTTCTATATAGAAATGCCTTAAATAATCTTTTATAAAAGCATAAAATGATTATTTAAGATATTTCTTCATACCAAATGCCTTAATTGCAATAAAAAAAAATTCATACAAAAATCTATAACTGAGTTTCAATCACTTCCAAACATGTTTTTCAAAATGGTAATGGTTATTTCATAATTTTTTATTCATGTCAAATTTTGAAATAAAGTAACTTTCCCTTCAAAATCCTAAAATACCATAAGAAGAGATGAGTTTCTAATTCTAGGACTTTAGAAAATATTGGAAATCTATCATTTTCCCCCGTAATAGAATTAAATTGAACTAAATGTGGAAATCAAATATTTAAACTAAATGTGGAAATCAAATATCCACCATTAAGATTTTGGGAGAAAATTTATGGCTTCCCCCAAACCAAATGCCACCTTAAGAGTATTTTCATAATTTGACCTTCTTGAATTCAATTTTCATAAAATCTTTCGGATCTTGATTTCATATTATTTTAAGATTTTTGGTGCATTAAATCACAAAAATGAAGAAGAGAACATTGTTTCCAAGAAAATAGCATAAAAAGGCAAAAACTTTAACAAAGGTAATTTGGTCCTTTCATAAGGTTCCAGTAGCATTTAAAGTCTCATTTTATACTGAATTTATCATGGACCATTGATCATTTGAAGGTCTTGATCCAAGGGTGAAAGGTGATTGTTTGATGATAAACAAGGGTAGATTTTTAACCCTATGATGCATATCAGGATCAAGGGCCATTATTCAATTGCATGAGATATTTGTTCATCATTTAAGGTTGAATGGAGAGGAGAAAGTAGTAAGAATTGGCATGAGAAAGGAAGAAAACAAGAAAAATATAGAAAAATTTTGGAAGCTTTCTTTGAGGTATAATTTCTACTAGTTTCCTTTTTTGCATTTCATTACATTTCATTGTATTTTCAAATTATTTTCTCTTTAGTTTTTCTATTTTTGTGAAGAAGTTCATAGTTGTTTGTCTCTTTAAATCCCAAACATTGATCCAAGCACTCAACCAATTAATTAATAATTGGGTTTGAAGCAAAAAAGATCAAAGAAAATAAAATCCACATTTGTTACAAGCTTGGGAGGTTAGGTCAAACTCCCTCTCACCATGGCCAAACCTCCTTGTGATTTAATTTGATGCTTTTCCTTCTTTGAATAATATATTTGGATAATTCAAGTGTTAGGCTAAGGGTTATTTGCATGAATATTGAGTATGTTAGTAGTTTATGTAATGTGTTTTGCTACCATGCATATTTTTATGGTTTCTCTATTAAATACTTTGTTACATATTTGATGAAATTTCTCTTGCGATAAAAATGCCTCGTTATCATAGTCGCATAGGTGTTTGATAAGTATTCTACCTAGATAAAGTATTGCACATTTGTGGAGAGCAAAATGGAACATTCAGCCAAGCCTCCCCATTCGTAGTTGAACCTCCTAGCTTGCTTAATGGCTAAATGGTGTTTGTTTCTTACTTGTTTGCTTGTGTTTTTGCTTTATTCTTTAAGGTTTTCTATGTGTTTGATCAATTTTTCAAGGAGTAAAAATGTTAAATTAATAGACTTTTTGGTGATTTTATATTATTTGCATGAGCTTCAAAACAAAAAAATGGTGGAGCATGTCTTTGATTTTTTTAAAACCCTTGATGTTTGATCCATTTTTGTCATATTTTTGCATAAATGTTTAGCTTGTAATATATTTGTAAATATGCCTAAATTTGTAATATGTTTGTTTTAATACATGATCCATGCATTAAAATTTGTATTTTCATTAATGGCATTTTGATAATTTTTCTCACAATACTCCTATGCATCAAAGTTTGCATTTTTATCTATAACATTTTAGTAATTTTGTTATATGCATTCCAAAACCCTAAACCACAATCCCTAAACCCTTAACCAAATCTAAAACCTAAACCCAAACCTAAAATCCTAAACTAACTGCCTAAACCCTAAAATCAACTTGATCCCATCCATACATTTACATTTCATTTTATTTTGTTGTCACAGATATTCTAAAATTTTCACGCATTCATGCTTTATTATTCATTGTCATGCATTCAACATATATTGTTATTATGCTCATACATGCCATGCATATATTTTATGAATGAGATTTTTTTAAAGAAAATATTTTTGAATAAGATGACATCTCAAATAAATATAACTTTTAAGATTTGACCTAAATATAAAGGGACTTTCAACAGCTATCATTAAAGCGATGTGTCATCTTAGTTTTTATGGGGCAATTTGAAAACTTCTAAGTTAAAGATATTTTTAAAGCTTTACCTAAATATAAAAGAGTGGAAGAAGTGTCATGATACTTATAACTTTTTTCATTTTGATCCAAAAATAAATTGGTTTTACTTTTTAAAATAAATAAAAAATTATTTGATTTCAAAAAAGAAAAAAAAAGATTCAGCTTTTCGAATAAACACTAAAATGGGACCATTTTTATTAAAATCTAAAAATAACATGTAATTAATTAATATCGTCTTTGACAGGTTCTGTGAAGTGCTAATCTTTTCTTATACGTAATCGACTCTCGAACCCAACTTTGATTTTCACATACCACAAAATGTATTTTTAGTAAACTTTAAATTTGTTTTAAATGCTTTATTAAAAAGATAATTTTTTTTATGGCCAATCACACCCTAAACAAGTTAGTGATGATTCCTTATTTTGATTTTTATTGAAAGTGCTTTTTAGCCCGCTTTTTCATTTCCCTAAGTTCAGCAATCGGGTTTTCGAACTTGTACATCGCTACCACTTCCATTTTATGCATGACTTAATCAATCTACACTAGTATATATTCTATTTTTTACATGGACCAAACTTTGCAACCATTTTTAGTTTTAGTCATTGCTCTGTTTGTTGATTATGATATGCATCTTACTAGAATTGTTATGCTCATTATTTAAGTTTGGTATATGCTTTTGTAAATTGATGGAATTGGTGTGGTTATTATCTTTGTTTTATATGGTTTTTGTTTTATTTTTACAATTTTAATCATATTTTATTCATGCTTTTATGGTTTGTAGAAATTTGTTGATCTTGAGGTCATTCAAGAATCCTTACTGTGAACATTAAAGTTTAGATTTGAGCATTCTTTATTTGATTTTATTTCTAATTTTGAGTACATGTTAATTTACTTTTATTTTTGTTGTGATTTTATTATTTGATGCAACATAAAGTTGCATTACATTTAGTTGTTGATGTTGTTGTTGTTATTTGTTTGATTTTGTTTCTTTTTTTAAGTACACGTTAATTTACTCTTGTTTTTGTTGTGATTTTATTAATTAATGTATAATAGAGTTGCATAAACTATTTTTATCTTATTTTGTTGATCTTGCTGTGATTGATGAGGAAGTTCTTGATGGAAAAGTGGTTTATGATTTTTCTTTAAGTTTATAAAAGTTGTTCAAAGTTAGATTTGATTGGTAAATGGGTGAATCTGTAGTATGCTTCTTTATAGAGTTTTTCATGATTTGTTTTCTTCTTACTTTGTAAGCTTTTATGTTAAGTTTTACCATTTGGTGTCTGGGAAAGAATTTGACATTAAGTTTCATGATAAGTCATAACAGTGTTAGGTAAAATACACTTGCAAGATTAGCAAAAATACAAGTTAATGAATCCGGTCTTTATGATATTCCTATTTTTGTTGATTTTAAGAGTCAATGGTTATAACTTTCTTTGATAATATATGTTTTTTCTCTTTTGAAATCATTCAAACATAATAAAAGCTTTCTTGTACAATTTGTTAGTATTTGAAACAACAAATTAGAGATGTGTGATACTTTCATAGAGACAAGAAATATAGTATTTTTGGCTACAAAACAAGACTCAATTTTTCATGTAGAATTTCTCTTCTTCATTTTTTTAATAGATTTTTTTCCTCCAATGGGATGCCTTATTTGCAATTCTTTGGGCCTTCTATTTATAACCAAAGATGAGGCTTTAGACATTAGATTTGAGTCCTCTATTATTTTTATATGATCCAATCAATATGTCTTATAATATGTTTAGTTTTTTCTTTGATTTTTCTAGATCATTCCGAAAATCTCATAGTAAAATTCTGTAATGAAATTTTTTTTTCTTTTGGGTCTGTGCTATTTCTTTATTAATATTCATAAATATTTTATTTTATTATATTAAGGTTTTGGTAGTTGTTTGAATCTACTATTGCTCAATCAAATAAAACAAATGGAGGATTGTTTCAAGGTAGTAATCGAGATCATTTAAGTGAGTAAATCTAATTTTAAAGAATATATTACTATTATAGCAAAAAATAAAAACAGTGTACAAACCAATGTCATCATTATCTTTGCATGTTTTATTCTTTAATTGAAAGATGTTATTCACCTTATAGCTTTAAGGTCCTAATTGTGTTTATCCTTTTTTAGGAGCACATATATGGTATGAAGAGAGGTTTGATATTTCAAAAAATACATCTCATCTCATATTATCTTTTTATTGTAAATAAGGTATGGTTAAGTTGCCTTTTTTTAAACATATTCTAACATTTTTACATAAGCTGTTTGATTATAAGAAAGGTGCTAAAGCTGCGCGTTTTAAAGAAAAAATGAGAGTTTATAATTTTATGTTCCAATTTACTTTTATAGGGGGTAAAATTGATAATTCTATTAATAATTTGCAAGGACCTTATGTTTTTAAAATTAGTAGACAAAATCATCATCTAATCAGTTCATTGTTGCTTGTCATGGGTTAGCGGCCAAGGTTTGCTTAACTTTATATATATGATACAAAAAATAAGATGTTAAATAGGATGTTAGCTTTGAGACGGAATGATCAAAATCTTAATGTTGATGTTGCAATTGCTGATGGTTTAGTTAAGATGATTTATGAAAATAATGGAATAATAAAGGCTTTTAGGATGACACGAGATAGGTTTGCAAGTTCCAATTATGTTCCAATTCTTTTGAAATTAATGGGTAGTAAAAGTGAACATTATCAAAATTATAATGATCTTATTGCATCTAAAATTACTAGTTTAATTGTTGATAACATAGAAGAGTTTGATAGGCAAAAAGATATTATGGTTGAGTATAAGTCAAAAGATTTAAAATGTATTTTTAATTTATATTCTTTATTTATGGCTATGCATTATCCATTATTATTTTCATACGGTGAATATGGTTTCAGTTTCCATATCTTTTATTCACAGCTTACTAACAAGAAGTAGAATTAAGAGGGAAATAGTTACTATGCGAGAATATTATATTTATGTTATTCAACAATGATTTGTACAAAGGAATACATTGTTAAAAAGAGGCAAGTTATTTTAACAATTTGTTGTAGATGCATATTACAATGTTGAGAAAATGAGGCTTCAATAATTAGACAGAATCAAAAACAATTGAGGTTTAAACTATACAGAAGAATAAAGGATGCATTGGAAATAATAGATGAACAAGCAAATGCTATGGGAAAACATATTGTTCTACCAATAATTTTCACAGAAAATTCTTGGTATTTATTTCAAAATTACCAAGATGCTATGGTGATTTGTAGATACTTAGGCTATATAGATTTGTTTATAAATTTCACATGTAATGCTAGATGGGTGAAGATTCAATAAGTATTAAGTTTGATCCCTAGACAAAAAGCAGAGGACAGATTGAATATTGTATGCAAAGTTTTTAAGATTAAAGTTTCACATTTAATTGATGATTTAATGAAGCATAATCATTTTGACAAAGATGTTAGTGGTATATTTTGTATTTATTTATGTCTTTTTTTTTATTCAATTTTTTAGTTTGTTATTAAAAAAATCAGTGAATTAGCATGATATTAATTTATAATTTTTTTTACAATGACACATAATTGAATTTCAGAAACTAGGCCTTCCAAGTGTGCACATTCTTTTATGGCTTCATCCAAATGATAAGTGCTCTACTTCTAAAGCTATAAACAAGATTATTTCAGCTAAAATCTTTTATGGTATTTCTGATCTAATGGTGTATCAAGCTATTAGTAATTTTATAATTCATGACCCATGTGGTCGAGCAAATAATCAGATTTCATGTATGGTAAATGAAAAATGTTCTAAATTTTTCTTAAAACAATTTCAAGGTGAAATAGTTATAAAAAAAGATGAATTTTCAGTTTATTGAAGGATAGATCAAGGGTATGTTGCTATAAAAAGTGGTGTTGAACTAGATAATCGCTTTGTAGTGCCTCATAATTCCACTTCATTGTCAAGTACGAAGCTCATACCAATGTAGAGAACTATAGTCAAACAAAAGTTGTTAGGTACTGATTCAAGTATATCAACAAAAGTACAAATACGACAAGAGCAATTTTTTAAGCAAGTAATAATAATGCACAAGCTAATCAAGAACAAAGATTGTTGAATATTGATGAGGTAAAAACATATTTAGATTATCAATATCTTTATACTTATGAGGCATGTTAGAGGTTGTTTAATTTTTTTATTCATCATAGAGAACCATCAGTTCAATAGTTAATCATTCACTTGCTTAGCAAACACAATATTTATTTTTTTAACAAAGAAATGTAGTCTAGGGTAAGTCAAAGACTTAATGTGCATAAAATTATGTTCACTAAAAGGATGACTACTAACAACGAGCATGAACATGCTAAAACATTAATATATGCAATTTTTTCAACTCAGTGGGTACAAAATTAAAATGAAGTGAAAAATAAGACAGTGAGAGGTTTGTAGATAGAATAATATATGTTCATCCAACAATAAGTGAGTTATTTTATATACATATATTGTTGAATGTAACTAAGGGACCTAAAAGTTATGAATAATTTAAGACTGTTAATGAATTTTTATATCTATCTTTTTAACATACATGTCAGATACTTGGAGTTTTGGGAGATGATAGAGAATGGGATGAGGATTTGGTTCAAGCATCGCAATGGGCCACAAGTCATGAACTTAAAAAATTATTTGTGACAATTATATTCTTTTGTCAAGTAGCTAATTTAAATGCATTTTGGGAAAAAAATTGAAACTTGTTGACAGAAGACATTGAACATAAATTGAAGCAAGTTTTCGGTCTAACTCAATATGTCATTCCAAACTCTAAATTAAAGAATTATGTTCTTATGGCATTAAACAACTTTTCAACAAGTATTCAACTTCTCTTTTAAAACATAAACTACCTATGCCTATTGCTAGAAACATGCATTTAATGTTTGACAAAGTTTTACATGAAAAATTAGACTATAATTTGGTAAAACTTCGTGAACAATATATGCAATTATTGTCCAATCTAAATCAAGAATAAATTTAAGTTTATGAAGTTGTTAAACTATCTATTGACAATAATGAAAAATAGATATTTTTTGTTTATGACCACAGAGGAACTAGAAAATGTATTTATGGAATACCATAATATCTGGTGTAAGGTCAACAGGAAAGATAGTTTTTGTCACGGCTTCAATTGGCATAGTATCTTTATTTTTATCTTGAGGCAGAACAAGTCACTCAAAATTCAAAATCCCTCTTGATGTCATTAACTACTCAACATGTGAAATCAAGAAAGGGACACAACTAGTAAGATTAGTTCAAAATATGAGCCTTATTATTTAGGATGATACTTCTATGATGCACAAAAATTACTTTGAAGCTTTAGATAAATCTTTAAGAAATGTTCTAACTATTAAATCACCATGTGAAAATAAAAAACCTTTTGGAGGATTAACTGTGGTGTTAGGAGAAGATTTTAGGCAAATATTAGATTTGATCAAATATGAAAAAAAAATTAACATTTCAATAGTACAATAAATAGATATGTTTTGTAGCAACATTGCAAAGATTTTAGGCTTGAAAGGAATATGATGAGGTTGCTCAAAATTATCTTAATGAAGAATCTAGAGCTACCCTTCAAACTTTTGCAAATTGGTTGTTAGACATTGGTGATGGTAAAATTGAGACTATTTCATATGAAAATGAAAATGAAGCATTATAGATTAAAATACCTGATAGCTTATTGATTCCTGCTTTAGGTGATCCTATAAATGTTATATCCTTAGTGGTTTATACTGATTTCCAATCTAATGTTGCTAACTCATTTTATTTAAGCCAAAAAGCAATTGTTACACCATACAATGATATTGTTGATTCTATCAATGCTCATATGCTTGACTTAGTTCTAAGATTAAACAAGTGCTATTATAGTTCTGATACAATTTAAAAAGTACCAAACTATTTATTATATATAAATTTGTTATACCTTCCAGAATTTTTCAACTCTCTTAAATTTTCAAGCATCCTAAATCATGAACTTAACTTAAAAATTGGTTGTGTTATAATGCTTCTTATAAACTTAAATCAAACTTCAAGTTTATGTAATAAAACAAGACTCTTGGTCACCCAATTAGCTTACAATATCATAGAAATTAAAATCATAAGGTACTCTTATTGGTGAAAAGGTTTTTATCCCTTGAATTGTCATGACAATTAAAGATAAAAAATTAACTTTAGATTTTAATAGAAAACAGTTTCCTATCAAATTATGTTATGCTATAACAATAAATAAAAGTAAAAAATAAACATTAGATATTATTGGTTTATATTTACCCAAACATATATTTACACATGGATAAATTATATGTTACTCTCTCAAGAGTGACATCTTGCTGTAGTTTGAAAGTTTTGATCCAAAACGAACTTGAAATAATCAATTTTGAAACAAAAAACATTACATATAGGAAAATATTTGACAACTTGGATCTAGGTTGTTACACATTAAATTTTGCTATTGTTACATGTCTTGCACATAGTTTATTTTTTTTTATTCCTTTTTAGAAAAGTTGTCATAGTTGTAAATCATGATTATTGTAGTGATAATAATTAAATTGTTTTCTTTCAAAATTTTGCTATGTTTAATTTGTGTGTGATGTATCTATAGTCCAAATTTGGTAAACATGTAAACCATTTGAAACTCTTAAGTATATATTTTGTTTTTGTTAGGTTATCACATGAAACTAATTCTAAGTCATGCAAGTAATATGCATTTTAAACCATATTGTCTTTCTAAATATATTAGCTTTTGTGAGCTTGCTATTATGATGATTCTTCTTTATTCTTTCATGTGTTTGAAACTAATTTCTCAGTCCTACAAGTAATATTATGTATGTTAAAACTTACCATCCTTCTAAATCTATTAGTTTAATATGTTTTCAATTATGACTATTTTCTTTCTTATTTTTTCTTTCATGTGTTTAAAGTGGTTATAATCTATAGTTACCTTTATATGTTTATAAAGCTATTTTTTTTATTTTTTTCTTTGATTCTTTGTATCATATATTGGACCATGCATTACTTTTTTTAAAAAACTATTTTTTTTTGTTATAGTTGACTAGTCATGATTTACTGCCTTTTATAACAATTGTCATGAATTTAAGATTCAATTATAACTCAACCATAAAAGTTAGAGCAATACATATTTGGAATTCGATAAATCATAAAACAAATCAACTTATGACTTTAGACTTTATTGTTGTAAATGTTTAGGTAAAAAAAAAAAACTTAAATAACAAATTGAATTTACATAGATTGTTTTGTGTAATATGATAATACCTCTTATGAACATTCTACATTTTTTCAGAATAAAATCATGCATGTTGTGATCAAAAATTTCGAAGCAAAAAATTTTAAATCAATGCTCAAAGAATGTGCTATATATGAAATCTCATGATTCTTGATAAACAGACTAAAATCATTTTTTTAATTCTGTACCTGGATAAAATACAATCATACTTATTAAAAATACACAAATTAAGAAAATAGATGATAACTCAACTATGTAATCCTCAATATTTTCTCACCTTCTAGCATATCATGCACTTGATGAAAGAATAAACAAAGACAAATACATGACAAGTTATTTAATCTCTAACTTTCTTTCAATACTTGCCTATTGCATCCATTATATCCTTGTTTATTTTTCATCTTTCAATCGGTCCTATTCAAAATGTTGAAATGCAATAATACAAACAAGCTATTGACAAGCGAGATCTTATCATCCAAAAACCTAAGTTAGCAAAGTCTTTAAATTAACAAATGTGTACCATTTTTTTCTCCTCTTTGATTTTATGTAATTTAAATTTATTTTACTTTTATTATACAATAAAAAAACTTTGAGAGTAACTATTTAGAAAGACAAACTATCGTAGATCAATGAAAAACAACTATTTAAAGACATTAAAAATACAATTGTCATAGCTACAGAAGCAACTGATAGAAGCTTTAAATATAGGTTGTAAAAAAATCTCTTTTTTTCAAAATTTTAGATCTGTTTTTACTTCAATAATTCTATTCCACTCACTTTTTTTATGACAAGCAACAAAATTATCATTACAAATAAAGCATACATGTCCTCTCTGTAACTAAACTTTATATAGATTTGGAAATTTTAGAAACAAAAAAAACTCAAGAAAAAGTATGTTGCTTACTCATTTGTCCAATTTTTATATAAATATAAGAGAATTTAATCATATGTTTCTTCTAACATTTAGAATTTCAATAAATGAAGGTTTGAAAATCAAAGAGTAAATATTGAGATCTTTCCGCAACAAAATCCTAATGAACGCACAATCATCACTAAAGCATGATTCAAACAAGTTTTTGTTGCGAATCTCCTCAATTTCAACCTAGCTAAAATCAAGGTACTCTTATATGAATATAGTCCACAACAATGTTATCTTCAAAAACTTGCTCTTAGGCAGATGATTTTTTAGTCTCTAAACTTGGGTTTTTTTTTTTTTTTGTTATTACTTATGTAAACACTTAATTTTATCCGTATTAGTAACTTTGTGTTCTAAATTAACTCAGTTTTCTTACTTGTTTTCCAAATTTCTATTAAGTCGATTTAACATTGAATTGTTGATAAAGACCCTAATATTAAATTCAAAATGCAATCCATTCAGAAAGGTCCAAAATTAAAATATAAAACTTTGAGCCAAGGCCTAGTTTATTTCAAAATCCACAAGCCCAAGATCCAAGTCCAATTAAAACCCATATTTGTTTTAGTACATTTTAAATAATTAAAATTTTTTATATGAAAATCTAAACAAAAAGACAAAAACCAAAGCATGGTACCATGCACAGCAACATCTTCCATCCCCTTAGGCCTAGCCACCTTACCGTTCAAAGTTACCCCCTATAGCCACTTTACAACCACTTTTTTAACTAAATGTCAACTACTATCAGCCCTACTTCTACTTAGGCTTTCCTATTTTTCCTCGATTCCTTACATGTCTTATTGGTCCTTCCAAGAATCACAAAGCCCTTCATAAGACTAGAAAATAATCAACGTAAAGGAGGCCAATTTTTGAATGACGAAACTTTGCCCAACACCTAAACCCATCACAGCTAACTTACACCAAGAACTATCAGAACCTAAATCTTAAACCCATTATCAAACCCTGATTCAACCCGAACCTTTCTCCATCTAAACAAAAAAAAAATACAATAAAAAAACCCTCATCCCATTTCCAAGGAACCATAACCAAAATAAAAAATTTTCAAATATCAAACTGGGATTCTTGGTTCTGGGGGTTCCAAGAAGTTTTAGACTTTGATTTTTAGGTGAAAAGGGAGAACTCGGCTTAGAGAAGAACATACTAAAAGGAAACAGTGTTTGGCGTGATGGAGAAAGGTGGTTTTAACTTCAAAATTGAAGGCTTGAAGGCTAGATCTAGGAATTTGGGGTTAGTGAACCACTCCTAGATCATTGACCTCTTTTGACTGGTCTTGTTGGGTAAATTTTTAATTTTTTTTTAGTTATTTATTTACTTATTCATTCATATTTAATTTTTTAAAATTTTAAAAAATAAATATACGTTTTTAAAAAATGTTGATTTTGTTTCCGATGATGAAATTTTAAAAAAATTCGTGTTGTCATTTCTATTCAATCCTATGTGAGAAAATTTTTTTAAATACTGCCAGTATATTTGAGTATTTATAAAAAAAATTTCAACAAATACAAAAAAAAAATTAATAAATGAAACTTTAAATAAACAAAAGGAGATAAATGATAAAAAATAATAATAATAAAAGATAAATAAAATGCACATATTTTTGTATGAATATCATGTTATATTATTATTTGCATCACGTGTGCAACTTGATTATGGGAAAGTAAATGCAAGCCTTCAAGAATGGGATTTTAATTTTTAAGAAAATTCGAGTCAAATTTTTTTTAAAATTCCTAAGTGAAAAATTTTATTTTAATGTTATCAATATATTAAAATATTTTGAGAATTCTTTAATATCAAGATTCCAATTTTTTTTCCAAAAAAAAATAAAATATAATTTTCTAAAAAAAGGAAATTTTGTGAAAAATGAAATAAAAAATAAAATAAAGTAAGTAAAGTGAGTTAATTTTAAATACCAAAATTAAAACCACATTTGTCAAGATTAAAAGATAACACATAATTAATTGATATTATTTTTAAAATGGGCGTTATAGGAGTTTTAATCATTCCCCGCGTATAACCATACTTCTGAATGCGACTACATTTTTTTCAACCTAAAAAATTATCTTTTTAATAAAGTTTTAACTAATTTTAAAATTTTATTAAAAAAATAAATTTTATTATGTGATCAATCACATCTAATCAAAAAATATTTGTAACAACTCTTGGTGTTATTAAATTCATCTAGCAGCCCTAAAATCGTTATGATAACTTAACAACTCCGCTAGAAATATTTTTTATCAAAATTAATTATGTGTTGTCCTTAATTTTAATTTAATAATCTTAATTAGAATTTAACTTTAATTTTGACTTTACTTTTTTAAATAATAATAATAATTTTATTATTATTATTAGTATTAAGGAATATCACTTGCATTTCATTTTGATTATATCATTTATTTGTTTATTATTTTATATTTGTATATATTATTCTTGATAAATTGTAAGGTATTTAGGATAGAGTTTATGATGTTATGTCCATTCACACACAGTACATTCATCTCGTGCATAAATTTTATACTGATGCTCTACTCTTTAGAAGGAAATAAAATATCTACTCTTATGAGGTGATAAACTCTATAATAACAAATTAAAATACTTTCACATAAATTGAATCATTTTTATTTATAGCTTATGATAAGTAAATATCATAGTACATTACTAATTTTAAATCATTTCGAGCTCTTTAAAGATTTTAGTTGAGTTGAATCCATGAATATTTCGATTAAATTTTAATAAGAGATAGTTATCCACAATTATTTTCTTTTTTTTTTATGTAACTTGACCCAGCCAGTTGGGAATTTTATATCCTTACCTTTTAATTATATTGACCCAAATGAGTTAGATTGAGAATTAAGAAGGTCCATAAATATTGATAACAAATTACCAACTATTTATTGGATTAATTGATGTCTCATTAAATTGATATTTGAAAGTTAGGAATTCGAAAAAATTTAATCGCTTAACATCTTTTTTAACTAGATATGTAATAGGATCAAAAGAGTTTAAAAGTAAACTAAAAACTTCAAAAAAATACTGATAAAAAATTATTTTTAAATTTTTTATTCTGTATACTATTCTCTTTAATTTAAAAAATAATATATTAAATACAATTTTTTATTTAAATAAAAACTTAATCAATGCCAATAGCTAACACCAAATAAAATTTTCTTATGAAGAATTAATTTCCTTTATAATTTTCATCCATTATAATAAAAATTTTTAAATTTTATTATCATAATTAACAAAATAACATTTACTTTTTAAAATACATTTAAAATTTTTAAAAATAAAATATGTATTGATTTAAACTTAAGAAATTGCAAATTTCACTAAAACTTTATCAAATACTGACTAACAAATTTTCTATGAAATTGAATAAAACCTAAATTAGTGTGAATAGATAAGATTTAGATATTAGTAATAGAAAGAAATTTCCGCGAAACACTTAGCCCAGATATGGCAATCGTTTTAACTAAATAAAATTACATTAAATTCGATAATTTATTTCCAAATTAATGCTATTGATAAAGGTTGCCCTACCACTAGAGTAGGTGCGATGTAACAATCTCAAGTCCAATGACCTGCCTAACACTAACCCAAAACTTAACCTAGTTTCTACACTCTGATTTTTCTTGCTTTGGCTGCCGACCTCCAACAAATTGTCAAACATATGAATTCTGAATTTTATTACCATTATTTTCCTGTTATTATTTTGCATATGGATACAGCTTCATAAAGCTAAATTCGATTCGTTCATATCCTAAAAATATTTTTAAATTATTTATATTTTTTTATACAAAAATTATATATCATAATTTATATAAACACAATAATATAAAATATTTTTTTTAATCTCATTAAAAACATATATAATTATTATTAAAATTTTTAACTATATATCTTTCAATATTTTATATATTTTTTCTATCAAATTCATATCATATCTTCCTTTATTACAATCTCTGAAACAAAGCTCAGCAGGTATTCCTCCAGAAATACAGAAGTAACAGAATAAATAGAAAAAGATGAGCGCAGCACAATCAATAGCCAAAACCTCTCTCTCTCTCTTTCTCTGAATGTGTGGTTTGAATTTTGAAACCTCTGCAGCAGAATCTAACCACAAGATTTTCTGACATCTTGTTTTGGCTTGGAATGGCTTCATACTGCAAGATCCAAACATCTGCAGCGTCATCAACCGGCTCAAGTATTAAAAGACCCACAACTTCGGCAAAGGTATTGACTTCTTACGGCAACCCTACCTGTTCAAGGAAACCAAAAGAACCAGACATGCAAAAATCCAGTAGTACATGACGATATGCAATATTATTCACAATAAAACCTTGATGGGTAAGTGTTAATTCATAGTCACTAAATCAAAGATCAATGAATCAAATAGCAGCAGACAACATAAAAAGTTCACAAGTAGTGAAATTAACATCTTTGCCTCGATGTGTGGAGGGAGAAAGGAGAGAGATGTGTAGAGCTCCCTTCAATCCAAACAAGGATCTGACTTGGGGTAATGCAGCTCCTGAGATATGCAAGCCGCAAGCCTATCCCCTGAAGATGGGATAGGACTGTGGGATCCATAGCTCAGCAGCTCAATATACCCTGCAAGAACCTACTTTGGACTTCAAGGAGCTCTACTCCAAACCTCCCCTTCTTACCTATGAAAACATCTAAAAACTTGGGTCAACCCTTGTTCTTATTATTCTACTTTTTTATATCCATATCTATTCACTAAAACTTGAGAACTTTGCTCAAACCCTTTCCCTAACCCTAGAAAATTTACCAAAAAAGGGAAAGAAGATTGAACCTCTCAACCCTACGATAGAGAAGAGGCCAAAAACAAAAATAGAAAAGCTCGTCACAAAAGCACATCCATGAAACCAAAAATCAAGCTCGACAGATCCAAAACCTTTTAAAGCCAAAGCCTGACCATCCTCCTCAGCCTACTAGCAACTACACACCCTCTAACCCTACGTCACCTACAACAAGTGCTCAGTAGATCTTAAAATCCAAAACTTGTAGCCTTGGACCAAAACTCCCATGGAAGCAAGGAAACCCACGATTTACGACCCTTTACCTACCAAGGCCTTAGGCTCTCCTAGTTATAAAAAAAAGAAAGAGACGATGGCACGGGTTAAATAGTACTTTAGGGTTTTGACCAAATAAAAAATGATGATGGTGGGCCGGCAGTGAGCTGTATTGCTGTTTTTCTTGCCCTCCGCACAGAAATAAAATAAAATAAAAAAGACTCTGTTGCTTTGCCTTGCCTTGCCTCTGTCATGTAACAGTCTCGGGAACCGGCTCATTGGATTCCCTGTTTTGATATTCACATCTTCACATGCCTGCACCACTGAACCCACGATATTTAGTGTTAGAGAGATAAGTCACGTTTGACTTTAAAAGTTTAAACTATCTTCCATATATAAAAGAATTTCATTCGTATTTTTTAGTAAGATTTTTTTATTTATACGTGAATTTTATTTTAATAATTCTTTTTAATTTATTTATGAATTTAAATCAAACCTCATTTTGATTTTCATGTGAGTAAATTTTAGTAACACTTCTTTTTAAATAAGATAATTTCACATTTTAGACCATCTTAATGTATTTTAAGCTCGATTTAATATTCAACTTTTACCTTTTTATGTGTTAAGATTATTTCAATAACCCTCGAGCTTAAATTCAATCATATCATATAACTTTGTTCCTTAAGTTGTCTCATTATCTCTTACGTTGTAATCAATCATAACTTAGACTCAATCTTATATTTTATCACGGGTTAACTTAATATATTATCTATTCGAGTATTCAATTTTTATATATCATTATATTTATCAATCAAAGTTGAACATTCGATTTTAATATCAATTTAACGAAGAGATAAATTATATTTAAAATTCATAAAATCACACTAAAAAATTTATATATATATTAAATATTATTTAAATCTCTAAACTTAAGTTATTAAATTTTTTAGTCCTCCGTATGTATAAAAATCTCGTTTACATTATCCCAACATTTACTAGCCCCTATGTTTTATCTTATTTATTGACTAGACAGTTTAACAATGTTTCTCGTACACCAAAATTTTGAAAATATAGTCCTAATACTCAATATGGAATTTTGTGATCCTGCATTGTAGAAAGAGGAATATCATTTGTTTTTTTTTTTGTATGATAAGACAAAGAGTGTTTGCTAGGATTGTATGACCATTAATTCACCAATTACCATTCTCCCCACTACGAAGCTTTATCGTCCTCTTGTCAGTTTAATAAGAAAGTGATATGTACTCAAATTTATTATTATATTTTTTATTTTTATAGCATAATTATAAAAATATTTTTATAATTAATTATTAATTAATTTTTAAAAAATTATCAAAATATTTTTTAATTATTTAATAAAAAATAACATATGATCAAATTAATTATTATGTCATTATATTATAATTATAAAAAATCTTTTATAATTATTTATTATAATATATTCTCTAAAAAATTATCAAAATACTCTTTTCATTATTTGAAAAGAAATCAACAAATGATGCAATTGATTATTATATCTTTGTACCATAATTATAAAAATAATTCTTTTTTTAAAGTATTTATTAT
This sequence comes from Durio zibethinus, assembly GCF_047325235.1. NCBI lineage: Eukaryota > Viridiplantae > Streptophyta > Magnoliopsida > Malvales > Malvaceae > Durio > Durio zibethinus. The sequence continues at coordinate 10,190,927 of NC_143170.1, read as the reverse complement.
ATATAATAACTTTATACCATAATTATAAAAATATTCATTCTCTTATAATTGATACTTTCATCTTGTAATTAATCAAAATTATTATAATATTTTTCTTACCATAATTATATAAATACTCTTATGAATGTTTAATAAAAAGTCGACATGTGAGATTTTGTTTCAAAATCAATAACATATATTAAAACAATCCCTTTAATAGTTATTATAATAGGCCTTTATTTATTTCATATGATATCGACACATGTCTAAATTTATTACAATATCTTTTTATCATAATTATAAAAATATTTTTTATAATTAATTAAAATTATTATAATATCCTCTTACAATAATTACAAAAATACCTCTCCCACTATAATTAATTAAAATTATTGCAATAACCTTTTTACTAAAATTATGAAAATACCTCTAGTATAATTAACCAAATTTTATTATAATCCTTTTCATATCATAATTACATAAATATTTTAATGAGTACTTTACGGGAAGTTGATATGTAAATTTTTCTAAAATTACTATAATACTTGTATAAAATTATATATTAAATTTTAACATAATATAAAATTAACCACATTCAATTATTAATATATACTTGCGATTGCTTTATAAAAATTGTACATGTAAAATTTTATTTAAAAATTACTATAATACCCCATTAAATTATATATGAAATTTTAATATAATATAAAATTAACTACGTATTAAATTACGAAAATATTGTCATTACTTCATAAATATTTGACATGTGAAATTTTGTTTCAAATTTACTATAATACCTTTATTAAATTACTTATTAAATGTTAAATAGCATATATTAAAATAATTTTCATGAAAATTACTATAACGCCCATTTGTTTATTTAATATGATGTTGATATGTATTCAAATTTACTATGCTACTTTTAAACTAAAATTACAACAATATTTCTCTTTTCATAATTAGTCAAAATTATTATATTGCTATCCTATTATAATTATAGAAATGTCCCTTCTATTGAATTAGCCAAAATTACTATAATGTAATATTATTATAATTACAAAAATACTTCTTCTATTATAATTGGTTAAAATCACTATAATATCTCTCGTACCATATTTATAAAAGTGCGCTTCAATTCATAATTGACTAAAATTATTATAATGTCCCTTATACATAATTATGTAATTGCCTTTATGCGTGCTTCATAAGAAATTAACATGTAACATTTGGTTTCTAAGTTATTATAATATTTCTACTAAATTACATTTAAATTTTAATATAATATAAAATTAACTACATATTAAATTATTAAAATATCCTTGTCATTGTTTTATAAACTTAAACATATAACAGTTTATTAAAAATAATCAAAACTAAATGATCAAGTAAGCTAGATAATTATAATTTATTTTAAAATAAAAATTAAATAATTTTTATTAAAATTTAAAAATTAATTCTAAAATTGAAACTTGGCATTAAACCTCCAGTTATCCTAATATAAGGTCTTATTTTATATTAAGCATATAGATTTGTGCGTTGATGATATTTTCGAGTTTGGTGTTCTATTCCAATAGTTCTACTGGCGAATTCAATCTGGCCAAAAAAAAAAAAACAGTGAATTCAAAATTACATGATTTGATAGTTCAATTCAATTCAAATCGAAAAGTCTTCCAAAATGTTAATTCTTTTAGGTATTTTTTATCAGTTAATAAATTATATCTTCAAAACTTTTTTATTGTATCGTCAGTTGATTGTGAGGTCTTTTGTTTTTGAGATGTCTTATCGTTCACGATGATATCTTGACATCAAAATGGAGAACTGAACGAAACTAATTTTTTGGCATCAAATTGAAGCCACTTATTTATTTATTTGCTCTCACTAATTCTTAGAGTTAGAATGTAATATAGGTTATTTAAATAATTTATAATATAATAAAATTTTATTTAAATTCACTTTATATTAATGAGATTCTTGACTAAATTTTTTTTAGTAAACCAAATCTACGAGACTTGTCTTTTATTTTAAAAGTGCTTCATCATATTTTCGATAACCTTTAAATGTAGTCTTTCATCTCTATTTATAAAGAATGAAATGGTAGATTATACGATTATGTCTCTTAATTAGTGTTATTTCAATCAACTAATATATCCGAATGTCCTAATATATTTTGAAACAGGCAAATAAGTGATTTTTTAGCAGAAATTTTCTTTCTTCCCTACAAAATATTTCTTAGTTGAGGTAACTCATGACATTTTTTAAATTACTATAAATGACTCCATTAATGGCATGGGATGTATGGGAACTTGATGCGTAGAAATGCATGCCAAAGAAAAACAAAAGGAAAAAAAATTTTACATGCATGACAATGCAGTGACTTTAAAGTCAATTACGTTATTATTTATAGTAGTATTTTTTTTTGTTTAAATGCAATAATTAATAGTTAATTTGATGAATTGTAATATATTAGAAAAAGATATTATCAATACTAGCCTTATACACACTTGTTATACGGGTAAATTTTTATAATTATTAAAAATAAAAAAAATATAATTATTTTTAAATAGTCGAGTGACAAATGTGAAATGCCTACTTTTTTAAAATCAAGAAAAATAGGTTTTAATAAATGAATTTTTCACTCTAGTTTTAAAAAATTATTATTATAATCTTATTAATATTTATACATATTTATATTTTTTTTATCAATTCAATTAAATTATAATATCACCATACAAATTCAATCAAAGATTTTATAGCTAATATAGATAGTACCTTAAATAGTGTTCTTAAAGAATTTGTTAATAAATCAATAATCTAATATATATATATATATATATATATATTGTATTACAACATTTAAAGTTATATGATAAAAATTACTTATGTGAATGTCTAGGTGAATAGTATTTTTTAATAACATATAGGATAATGCTTATATTATTGTATTTATTAAATAAATTTCTTTAATAAATTATTTAAATTCAATATTGTGGTTAATTATTTAAATTCAATTCAAAATCTATCTAAGATTGAAAATTTTACATAAAATTTGAATTCAAATATATTAAATCATAATTTATTTTTTCTTTTTAAATTTAGTCACAATTCCAAATATATATATACTTAATAAAATTTTATTTTTTTGCCAAACAATTCTATTTAATAAACTATTTAAATTTAATATTTTTTAATAATTATTTAAATTCAAATCAAAATCTATCAAAAATTAAAAATTTAGCATAAATTTTAAACTTAAATATATTAAATCTTAATTTATCATATTTTCAATTTAATCATGATTCTATATAGATATATATATGTGTGTGTGTGTGCTTAATAAATTATTATCTATTGAAAATAGAATTTGAAAGCGAAAATAAAAAGTACAAGGGAAACCATCCCATTCAAGTCAAGATTATTTTATTTGTTATTATTAGAATTAAAAATTGAATAAAATAAAATTTTTTATTTGACAATTATGGTTTATTGCTTTTGACAGGAATTGACAAAAGTTAGAAATAAGTAAAAGACAAGTTACACTTATAAACAAGTAACTCTATCTTCTACCTTTATTACTCCTTATATTATTGTTTATATTGAAATTAATAATTAAGCAAAAGAAAAATAAATTGGAATTTGAATTGTCCAGATATTAGGATTTATTTAGAACTTATATGGTGGTTGACTTTAAGTTAATGACTTATTGACTAAAAAGCATGTATTATTAAAGTAATAAGACTTGTATCTTTATATGAAAAAAATGACACATTGGAATGTTGCTAAAAAAGTTAGATAGAAGTATATTTTTATTTTTTAGAACAAATATAATGTTTTATTTATGTTCTAATTCAAATATTTTTATATTGTATATTTGGTTAATTTATTTGTTTCTCTTTAGTCTATTATTTTTTTTATTTTGTTTAAATTGATTATAATTAACTTCTTATTTTTTTGTTTTATTCATTTCTTTAATATTTTTATTCTCTGTTAATTCATTAATATATTTGCTCTTATTATTGCATGTTTTTTATATCGACAAATTAATATATAAACTTATATTTTTCATTTTTTTCATCACTTTTTTATTATTGATTTTCTTTGTCTACAATGGATGATTCCCACCAAAAATACTTTATCAATTATGTTAAACATATATTAAAAATAAATAATATTTCAAAAAAATGTGTTTTTAAGTATAACATAAAAAATCATTGTTTCCCTTTTATCTAAAAAAATATTTTTATTTTGTTTACATAGAAATAATTGTTAGGCCAATATATTTATGAAATAATTACTTGAAGTATGTCAAAAATAAGAACTAATAAAAAGCAAATGGTTATAACCAAATTAATAGTTTTGATTTATTGTTCAATCAAATATATATATATATATAAGAAATTATAAAATATTATTATTCAATAGTTTAGGAATATTTTACTAATATAAAATATTTTTTGACAATTTAATCAAATGATATATATATATATCTATATCAACTTTATCATAAAAACAAATATTAATTTTAACTATTTAAAGATTTTATTCTTGATTTTTTTTCTAATAAGAAAGAAGGGATTGCAAATTTTTTAGTGATTAGCAAATGAAATGAAAAAAAAATATATGAAAAAAAAGATTTTTATAATTCTTGAAAATTTACAAAAGCTTAGACTTATTTTAGATGAAGAGTATCATTTAATTGTAGCTTAGCATTTTATGAATACATGATTATATATTATATCAATAAGAATTTGTATTTTTTATTAAGATAATATAAAAATTAAAGTTAATTAAAAAATAAATTTAAATTTATGAAAAATTTAATTAAAAATCTCACGCATTGTACGTGTTAAAAAAGCTAGTTATATATTAAAACAATTTTCATTGAAATTACTATAATGTCCATCTATTTATTTGATAAGAATTGATAAGTATCCAAATTTATTACAACTAGTTTTAAAGCTGTACTATGCATTGGGCAAGCATTTTTGTTATTTTTTTTGTTATATATATTATTATTAATAAAAAAATTAACATATTTTATTAAAAAAACTATACTTTCATAATATTTTTGTTGTTTGAAATCTAATTTTAATAATATGAGTAGTAAATATATACATAATGATATTCTAAAAAAACTTAAACCTATGATATGTAGATTAAGATTATTATTTTGGTTCATGAATTAATTGGTTATCACTCATCAAACTAATATAAAGATTATTAATTATCCAGTAAATTATGAGAAAATATTTGTTAACCCTTGTAACATATTTTTTGAAACTTCTATTTTAGGTCATATGTATAAAATTGTTCTTAACCATTTAACCAGAAGCCTTTTCTTAAAGAACAAATTAGTAACTCCTATGTTGGGGAGATAGTTTAATCAATAGTAATATGCTTTCCCAAAAAAGGTCACAAACTTGAATTCAAGCTAACCATAAAAAATAGTAATCAAAATAATATAAAAACTAATATAAAGTGATAAAAACTTTAATAGTAATTGACTTTTTTAATTTTTGTGTATCTAGGCCATCTATATATAACATTACCATGAAAAAAAAAAAAGCTATCTTTAATTCATGATGTTAGCTCAAAGACTTGAAATAAACCGAGAGGGGGGTGAATTAGTTGATAATAAAATTTTTAAAAATCAATACTTAATAAGCACAAATTCTGCAAAACAATTTATCTAAGCAAATAAACACAATAAATGAGAATAAACTAACAATATTAAAAATAAGAGATAGAGAATTAGACACCAAGATTTGTAGAGGTTCGGTCATTTCTTTAGGCACCTACGTCCTCTCCCTTAGCCTCATTTGTTAAGGAGTTCAATCCATTATGTGTTGAAAGTTACAACCTAACTTCTCAAAACTTTACATAATCAACATTATAAACTCTTAAGGATTATCCTCCCCCTTAAGCTCACAATCTCACAATGCAAAATTTTTGAAGTATTTTACAAACTTAAAGAACCTCTCTAAGGTTAAATATTTGTTAACTTAAAGTACAAAGCAATATTGACAAGAGGATTAAGAGAAAAAGCTGATACATAAGGGATTTTTTATATTTTTCTCTCTTTGAATTGGTTTGAATGTTTGAAGAAAATGGTTGGTAGAGGCAATAAGTTCTCTTAGCTTTTCATACTCTTGTTGTGTGGTGGAAGCTTTTATTTATATGTAGAAAGGAGTAGATAGCCATTGCTTTATATTTAATACTTCAAACCTGTAAAATATCAGACAAGAAAATAGCCATTGGGGCTTTCTAGGCATCAGGGGATTGATTCCCTATATGGAGGGATCGATCCCTTTTGTTAATTTTTGATCCATCTTTGCATTCTGTGTAAAAAACAAATCGATTTCTTTAAGAGGGGATCAATCGGTTATGTCCCAAACCCCAACCAAACGATTTTTATAGGGAGGAGATCGATTGGTTCTTAATAAATTTGCACAAGTTTAACTACTGAAAAAAAAAATGGATCGATCTCTTTGGTAAGGGGATTGATTGGGTAAAAGAGGGGATCGATCTCTTCTATCCAAAACATGCCATAAACTCATTTTGTTTCTAGAATTTGTTTGTTTTAGTTTCTAAATGAGTTTTAGCAAGATAAAAGGCTGAAAAATGTTTAATTTAAGATTAAAAAAATTTTATTCAAGTTAGGCAAATTTTTTGTTTTGTCAATTCAAAACTTTTAATCAATTCAAGGCTAACATACGGCAAAACGAGTATCATGAATTTGAAATTTTTTTTTGTAATGATGCAATCTATTTCTTAAACATACTAAAAAACTTTCACTTATATAGGTCAATCATAAAGTAATTATAGAATGATTTATAACTTTTGAATGATTAATTGATTAAAATAAAATTAAGAATCAAATTAAAAATAATTTATACTTGACAATCAAAATAGTTAAACCTAATGTGTATTTAATGTACGTAAGAGAAATGAAAAGAGAAAGATTTTGAAATTAGTGTAATAATGATAAATAAAAATTATGATATGACATATCAAATTTAATTTTAATTGATATGATCATTAATTAATCATTTTAAAATCATGATATTAAAAGTATATACATAGCTTAAAAAATAGAGCCTAACAACTTATATTTTTAAAAAGTTGTATTTTTTTTCAATAAACATAATTCCAAAATTGAGCAATATAAAAGAAACTTTGAGCAACAAATATTAAAGAATGATTCAAAGTGAACATTGAAGAGGAAATTGGACAATGATAAAAAGATATAAAAATAGTGAACAGTGACTAAAATTATATTACGTATCAAAAAAAAATTAGAATTATATCTACAAAAGGTTTGTTATAGGTTAATTAATAAGCAACTTAAAAATGATGAAACTGAATATTGAAATAATAAATATTGTAATTGAATGTTGATCAAATAATAGCCAATTGAAAATTGCGAGTGAAATAATTTATTTCATTAACTTAATAATGAGAAATTAATTAAATATTTTTGTTTTCTACATTTATACTTGGGTTACATCAATTATTCAGTTGGATATCATATTTAATCAAACATGATTATATCAAATAATTGGTTAGGAAGTAAACTCTTATATCACATACATATGTAAAAGGTAAGTTCAATGAAATTTTGAAACGAAATAAATATAATCAATGTATTGAAATATTTTAAAATTTATATGAAATCAAATAAAATTAATTAAATGCAATATACGTGATGATTATTTAATATTGTCCACATGTTAAAATAACAGACTATCCAAATTGGATTTTTTCTTTTTTTTGCCAAAGGTTTTGGCTTTTACATATTCATGTCTTTCTATTATAATTACAAAAAATACCTATCTTTTAATGATTAGTTAAAAATACTATAATACATTTCTATCATAATTACAAAAATATTCATTTTATTATAATTAGTTAAAATTATTATAATACTATTTTGTTATAATTACAAAAATATATTTTCAGTGCTTTTATAAAAAAATTATTTTATTTCGAAATTATTATAATATCTTTATTAAATTACGTATTAAATTTTAATATAATGTAAAATTAATTACATATTAAATTACTCAAATGTCATTACCATTGCTTTATAAAAATTAGACATGTGATATTTTATTTTAAAATTACTGTAAAATCCTTATTAAATTACATATGAAATTATAACTTAATATAAAATTAATTACATATTAGATTACTAAAATACACTTGCCATTATTTCATAAAAATTTGATTTGTGACATTTTGTTTGAAATTTACTGTAATATCTTTATTAAATTACATATTAAATTTTAACATAACATAAAATTAATTGCATATTAAATTACTAAAATACTCTTATTAAATTACATGTTAAATTAATTATATAAAACTTAACTATATATTAAATTATTATAATAAACTAAAAATTAAAAAATATATAAAGACATAACAAAATATTAAATTATTTTTATTTTGTTTTAATTATTTTTATAAACAAATTTATGAACTGCAATAAATTTAAAATTATATATTTAATCAAATGACCAATAAAAATAAAATGTTCAAAATATAATATAAAAATTAACAAAAAATTTATAATTGTAATATATGAAATACCATATATTTATTTAAATATTTTTATAATATTTTTATTTATTATTTATATATTAAAATAATTATAAATATATTAAAGATAATAAAATATTAATAAATAATAATAACAATAATAATAAATTTCGATAAAAAATAATTCATTCTAAAATTGCGGCTATTTCTAATCAAGTATTAAAAACACGGTAAAAGGATAAAAAAAATCCTCAAATAAAAAGTTAATAATTATTTAAAATTTTAATATTTATTATAATCAATCAAATATTAAATTTTTTTATTTTGAATCAGTTAAATCTTTAAATATTTAACTCAATTAAAATTTTGATTAGATAAAAATAATTAGAGATATTTTTTTAAAAAAATTTAAGTATTAAAAATAAATATTTAAAAATTTAATTAATTATAACAAATAAAATTTAAATAATTATTAAGTTTTAGTGCAAAGATTTTTTTTATCCTTTTATCTAAAAACGCTTTACTTTGAGACTTAAAAAAGACGAACAAAATGGGTAAAAAAGTAATTCACCCTTTCATTTTGTATGCGCACATAATTCGCGAGAAATAAGATGTGCCAGAAGGGTTATTGGCGAGAAATAGAAGCAGGATAAAAATAGGAGAAGAAAAGGGCATAGTGACTGACACGTGTTGGTACAACGAAGTTTAAGGAAAAAGTCTAAAGATGAATGAATGGCAGTAATTGAATAAAGTTCTTCTTGATTAGACAAAAAGGACGTTGATGTGACCACTCAGGATACTCCACTCAAGGTGCACGATATTATTTACATCTTTTAATTTGTTTAGTATACGCCCCCTCTTTACTTTTCACTTACCCTGCCCACACCGTCCTTTTCCCGCTCTTTGCCTTTTGGCTTTACTTAGGATTCGATGCTTAGGTTTAGGGTTTTGATGAAAATAACAAATCCCCTAATGAGGTCTTTGATGGACAACTGTCCATTTTGTACAATTATCGCTTTATTCTTTTAATATTATAAAATTATTATTTTATCTTTTGATTAAAATCAATGCTTTAATATTATATAATTTAAATTTAATTATTATTTTATCTTTTGATTAAAATTAATACTTCAATACTGTATAATTAAAATTATTTTCGAATAAATTATTATAATATCCTTTTTTTATATTTATAAGAATTTGACACGAATTAAAATTTACTATTATACTTTGATACATAATTATGAAAATATTTTTTTATAATTATTTATTGTAATATTTTTATATTATAATTACAAAATATCTTTTCTTTCCTTTTATAATTGGATCCTTAAATAAATTATTATAATATCATTTGTCATATTTGATAACAATTTAACACATGTCTAAATTTATTGACATACTCTTATATCATAATTAAAAAATATACTACTTTTATAATTATTTATTATAATAGCTTATATTATAATTACGAAAATACAATTCATTTGAATGAAAAATATTTTTGAAAAATAGTTTTTATTTTGAAAATATAAACATTATTTTGAAACAATTTAAGGTAACAAAATTAAAATTTGATTCAAAATAGATGTAGTAATTAGATGAACAAATGTATGCTTTACCTCCTTCGTATTGTCAATTTATCTTTTTGCAAAAAAAAAAAAAATGATTTTCTAATAAATTAAAATCTCGTACTTATTATAATTTTTAATATTCAATATTTAACTTTGAATCCATTTAATTACTTATATTGTAAATTATTTACATAGAATATTCTCAAAGAAGAAGTCAATGAAAAACATATTATTTAATTAACATTATAGATCCTAAGTTTATGAAATTACTCAAAGATCAAATTAAAAAATAAAATATCTATTTAAAAATATTTAAATCATATATAATATTATATTACAACAAACATAAAAATTTAATAAGATTTACTTTCGTAAACGTTTAGATGAATAACTTATATTATTAACACGTAAAATAGTTTTAATTAATTTTATTCAATTAATTATTTAATTTTTAAAAATTTTAAAGTTTTAAAATTTATATTTATCTAAAATTTTCAAAATATATAAGTTTTGTTCTAATTTAAACTTGAAAAACATATCTCATATTTTACTCTTAGTCATGTATATGAAATATGAAATCTTATATCTTATATAAATATATAAAAGCTAAAACTTTTGGCAAAAAGAAAAAATACAATGTAGATGGTTTATTATATTGATATGTGGATGATCTGAACAATCGACGTATGTATTCTATTTAATTAATTTTATTTGATTTCATATAAAGTTTAAAATATTTTAATGCATTGATTATATTTGAATTATTTTTAAAAAATTAAATTAATTACATTTATTTTCTATTATTATTTATCTTAAATCACTTTTAATTAAATTCATATTAATGGTAATAAAACTTTAATTGCCATCATTATTGGATAATTTTATGTTCTCTTTTTTCAATTATAATATTCAACTCTTAAATTATATTTGTGTAAAAAAATTTCACTTTTCAAATTTGAAATCTATGACCTATGTATTTACTTCATTTTTTAAGCTATGTATATAATTTTAATATGTAAATATATTAATTTTAAAATGATTAATAGATGATCAAATCAATCAAAATTAATTTTAGAATATATCAAATAAAATGAATTTCATTACCATTATTACACTAATTTCAAAATCTTTATTTTTCTATTTTCCCAAACAAGTTAAATACATAATAGGTTTAATTATTTTAATTGTCAAACATAAATTACTCTTAATTTACTACTATTACTGATATTGATTTGGTTCTTAAATTCATTTTAATCAATTATAAAAAATTCACTTTCCAATTTTGAAATCTATAACATATTTATTTACTTCACTTTTTAAGCTATATATACACGTTTGATTTGTAAATATATTAATTTTAAATGATTAACAGATGATTAAATTAGTTAAAATTAATTTTGGAATATATCAAATAAAATGAATTTCATTACTATTGTTACATTAATTTCAAAATCTTTATTTTGCCATTTCTCCCAAACAATACATAATATGTTTAATTATTCTAATTATCAAGTATAAATTACTTTTAACTTAAAATACTATTATTGATATTGATTTGGCTCTTAAATTCATTTTAATCAATTAGATATTCAAAAGTTATAAATTATCCCACAATTATTTTCAAGACCTATCCTATAAATAAGGGTGTTTTGGGATGCTTATGAAATTAATTACATCCTACAATTATTTTCAAGACCTATCCTATAAATAAGGTTCTCTTTCTTTTTGTTTGTGATGTTATATATAGCTGGATTATATGCACAAATTGCTTCATGTTTGATTTTGTATTATTTTTTGGCACTTTTTATTTTTTTTTCTTTTGTGTTAAAATTTTTAAGATTAATTCTTCATCATAGTTGTATGATAATTATTTTCAAGACCTATCCTATAAATAAGGTTCTCTTTCTTTTTGTTTGTGATGTTATATATAGCTGGATTGTATGCACAAATTGCTTCATGTTTGATTTTGTATTATTTTTTGGCACTTTTTATTTTTTTTTCTTTTGTGTTAAAATTTTTAAGATTAATTCTTCATCATAGTTGTATGATAATTTACTTTTTAAAAAATCATTTTGAAAAGAAATTTTAAAATGAAACAAAATTTCTTGAAAAATTAATGTTTTGAATTTCTTTTTAAGTTTTAACTATTACTATTAGTTCTATTATAGTTTAAACTAAACATACATTGTATATATTTCTATACATTTTTTTTTTTAGTTTTTGTTATAATATCGATTTATATACCAAATTTCTATTATACTTTATCATGAAATAAAAAAGCAAGTTCGATGATAAATTAGAGAAAAGTGATCACTTATCATTTATTCTATCATATGTGTCAAGTACGCATTTTATTTTTTATTTTTGTATGAAGTGAATTGATTTATTTTTTTTCTTAGTGATATAATTTTTTTTTGTCATTTTGATATTATATTTGTTGCCTTGATATTATCACTTTCATGATTTAACTTGAATTTGAGCTAATTATCATCCAAGCAAACAAAAACTAATAGAAATAGCTTTTTAGTTTCAATTTTTTGATACATATAGCAAGTATTATAAGGGTTACAGTAAATAACAGTTATTTTCACCAAATAATTCAAAAAGATAATTTTTTATTCAACATTTTACTATATTTTTTTTCTCAACATTTTTAAGGGTGTGAATTTTTTTTTAACATTTAAAATAAGTTGAATTTCTTATAATTAAAAAAAAAACATATAGTATCATTTGGGTTTAAAAAGAATTAAATCCAAATATGAACTTTTATTACTTTTAATATATTGAAATATACAATCGATAAAAAAGAGTTAAGTGTACATTATAAATTATTAGTATTATATATATTGAGGCTAATAGGTTTAATTTTTTATGAAAATACTAACAACATATTTTATCATTAAAAAATAAATTTTTATCAAAATTATAAATATAACGTTTCTTAAAATAAAACATGCTGATATTTTTCTAATAAATAATATTATAATTTTTAAATAGTAGTATATATAATAAAAAATATATCTAATTTTGTGGATGATCTATTTTTTTTACATATGATAGTCTAATTAAATATTACATGTCTTTTGATTATCACATGTCTAAATTAATTTACTTAATAATATTTGACTTTCAATGATATTAGAAATTTTGGTTTGAATTTGGTAAAAATTTTAATTATTAACAAAATTCAATTATAAATTCAAATAAAAATGAAATTTACTACTCATATATTTAATTATTTATATGCATAATGATCTCCCAATTAAAATTTTAATTGATTTTGATTTTATTGTCTTTTATTTTAAGATGTTTATAGATTACATAAATATTATTACTAATTCAAATATTTTTGGTGTAATTACTTTTAATTTATTGTTATTGTTAGTAAACTATTAGTATTTAAAATTTTCATTTTACTTTATTTAAAAATTATTATAAAATAAAATTATTACCTATGTATTGCACATGTTTAAATCTAGTTCAAATAATTTTTAAAGGTTAAATCTCTAAATCTTAGGAATAATAAAAAATTATACACCATCTAAATCAAAATTCATATAAATTTAAATAACAAAATTTTATGGTTAAATCAACCACATTATTTTAGTATGAAAATTAAGATTTACACATATGATATATCATGAAAAACTTTCCATATTTGATTTTGAAACTTTAGCATGTTAAACTTTTATGATGAAAATCTAATTGCTTTATTTTTTATAAAGAAAAAAAAATATCGATTGTGAGAAAAAATCATAAATATAGATTTGATAATTATTTAATTTTAAAAAATTCTAAAATTTTAAAAATGTAGTTTATCCAATTTACTTTTAAATTAAAATAAAAGAGGTTAGTATAATTTAAATTTAGATATGTATGTAATTTTAAATTGAGGTAAAATATTTTTCTTTTTTATCTTAAATCATAGGAAAATAAAAGGCAAAAAATTGGTAAATAACAGTAATTCAACCACAAACTTTATTTATTTAAATTTATGTGAATATTGATTTATACAATATATGATTTTTTAAAGTTCCTAAGATTCAAGGATTTAACCTTTAAAAACTATTTGAATTTTGTATTTCATATACATGAGTAAAAGTGAGGTGTAAGATATGTTTTTTCAGGTTTAAATTATAATAAAACTTATATACTTTGAAAGATTTAGATAAATGTAAATTTTGAAACTTTAAACTTTTTAAAAATTGAATAATTGATTGAATAAAATTATTTAGAACTACCCTATATGTCATTAATATAGGTTGTCTACCTAAGCGTTTACAAAAGCAAATATTATCATGTTTTTATGTATGTTGTAATATAATATTATATATGATATATTTATAAAAAATTATATAAAAATGCAAGATAAAAATTAAATAAAAGCTAAAAAAATAAAATTTTATTTGTATTTGTTTAGAAAAAGTTACGATACGAGAATTATCTATACCTATTAAATATTCATGTGAATGGAGATGGAGATAGATTTTCATATCCATTGGATATGGATATGAAAATGGATATAATATAAATTCAGAAATGAAGAATACTCTGCCCATTCCCCAATTTATCCATTAACATCTCTATTTGTTTGAGTTTATTTTACTTTTAACTAAGAAAACTAGTAGAAAACCCATATCATTTTTTGGGTTAGAAAAAAATTGAACATTATTCCTTGAGCATAAATTATGCATCAATCATTCGATTTTTAATTCTTTTTTACATAAGGTTTGAATAATGCAAAAAATTTTACCTTATTATGAAATGTTGAATAATATAAATTGATATGCAAACACTTTTATTTTATTGAAGGCAATTCTAAAAATGATAAATAAAAATTTTACATGTTAGCCCAAATTTTTTCTCATCCTTTCATTGAATTTTTTTTGCCATCAATTCCAACCTTTTTAATCAGCTCAAAAAATTCAAAATACCATTAATGAATAAAATTTTTATCCTTTCAAAGGTATGCATTTTAAAAAATATTTAAAATATCTTTTACAAATAAAAGAATTTCTTTCATGTCCTAAAAGGACACATCTTGATACACTATTTATGCATCTGTAGTTTCTTTCATTTAATGTATAGATAGAATTTTTTTTAAAATTTTTTATTAGCATAAACTTTTAGGAAAAAAAAAGTAAAATAATAACAGAAAAAAGAGAAAGGTCTTTTTATTTGGGGATGAGTTTTATGGATAAAAGTGACAAGGTTTTTTTTTTTTAATAATTAACAAGGATTTTATACTTTAAAAAGTTTGATTTTACTATTTAAGGCATCTTTTTTACCAATTTTTAAGGTGAAACTAAAGCATTTTTAATGATAGAATTAAATGTATAGTGTTGGAGTGCGGAACATATTTGATACCTTAAGCACATTTTGATAAATATTTTTATCCACTAGGATAAATAATTATGAAGTTTGAACTCTTATCTTACATACCTTCTTATACATTTTCACCATCAAATAAAAAATTAAAAGACACATTTTGATAAGAATTTATAGGTTGAAAAGTTTTTTCAAAACTATGATTAAATGAGAGGAGTTTTAAGTTTTCGTTAATCACAGGGGTTCACCGAGAGTTTTATAGTAGAGTTTTCAGACGTAGTGTTTTAGGAGGGAAGAGTAGATACTGTTATGAGTTATGCCAGAGGAGTTAGAAGAACTGTGGCAGTTCATCAATTTAATTGAGGAAGAAAAGGAGAGTATATGACTAGATGGAGAAATAATGCAAGGAAATGAAGATGAAAAGAATAGGTGGATAGTAAAGAAACTACTAACGAACCATCCTTTTAACAAATAAGCGATGATTGGAACTTTAGGGTTATATGGAAGCTATCGAGGGAAATACAAGTATTTCATTTAGACGATGATCTCTTTCTGTTCATGTTTACAACAAGACAGGATAAAGAAAAGGTTATGGATGGCTCTTTTTGGTTTTTCGATAAACATATTATTGTATGGAAAACTACAATGGTTGCTAAAAATAAAAGAGTACTCACTCTAAACCGCCATTTTTCAGGCAAGAATTTGTAGCATTCCACTTGGGATGATGACAACAAAATGGCAAAAAAACTAGGAAAATAAGATTGAAGCCTTTACAAAAGTGAATGAAATAAAAAACAAAAGTGGGTGAGGGAGGTCCCTAAGGGTTAAGGTAGAAATTATTATTCACAAACCATTAAGAAGGTTCATAGAAGTGAGCAAAAAGAAGAAAACATGAAGATATTTAGGCTAGGTTGGCATATGAACATTTGCCAACTTTTTACTATAGCTATGGGCTATTAGGACATAGAGAATGAGAGTGTGGCACAGAAGAGACAGAAAACAAACAATGCAATCAACCCAAATAGTAGAGGGATTAGATGCGAGCCTTACTAGTAAAAAAAATATTCATGAGAGTTGAAAAAGGAAAGGCATGATCCAAATTGAGGGAAACTATTTGGATAGACAGAAGAAATGATCAAAACACAACAACACATGGTTTCTGTTTATATGATATCTCGAGGGATCGATAGAATGATACAATTCGACTGATTAAAAAATAATGGCAACATCACATAAAGGAGATTATGCATAGAGCAAGGCGAGAAATCAAAAAGTTCATCACAAGACGTAATCCAACATGCATTATTTAGGGAGAATAATTTGGTTATTTCAAATGAAAATGTAATCCCACATATTTTGGAGATTTCAACTATATAGAAGAAACATGGAGGCATAATCTAATGTAGAATTGACAAGAGGATAGAGGATGATTTTCTAAAGTGCTAGATAAAAGTAGGAAAGGTAACCATGAGGGTAAGAAGTGATTCTTGGTGTAACAAATATGGGACCTACCTATAACATGAAAACTAAAATAAAAACCTAGAAGAACTTGAAAAAAAAAAGCTAAGAATATGAGACTAGCTTCAGAAACAGATAAGTAAAAAAGCAAAAGGAAATGATAGAGAACAGATAGTGGATACACATTTATGGACCTAGATAAAGAAGAGAAAAAATAGAAGGATGATTGAATGGTAGAACGATTATAGGAAAAAAAAGAGAATAGATCCCAATTCCACCAAATGTAATGAGACTCATAACTTAGAACTATTGTGGGCTTAGAAACCCATAAACAATTCATGCTTTTTAGGAGTTAATAAGGAAAGAAAATCCATATACAGTGTTCATCTATGAAACAAAACTGCATGAAAATAAATTGGACAAAATTAGAAAAAATGTGGAATAAGGGGCCTGTATTGGTGTGAGTTCAAAAAAGAGGAGTGAGGGCCTTATCATGTTATGGAAAGAAAATGTAACACTAAGACTTCTTAGCTTTTCAAAACATCACATAGACATATAATATATTGGGGATAGAGAAATAGATCAAGCACGTGTTACTAGGATATATGGAGAGGCAGATTCAAGTAGAATGAAGGTAACATGGAATAAACTACATATGTTATCACAATAGTCAAATAAGCCTTGGTTATGTTTTGGTGATTTTAATGAACTAATGTAAGGTAATGAGAAGAGCAGAGATAGGCTTTGGCCGGAGCACCAGATGAAAGCTTTTAGAAGAGTGGTTGATGAAAATGGCTTAATGAACTTAGGATACATAAAAAAGTTGTATACATGGGAAAGAGGTAGAATCGTAGCAACTATTATATGTGAAACGCTTGATAGAGCCTTTGCGAATGAGCAATGGTGCATGGACTTTTCTTTAACGTTAGTAAAACACTTAACAATATTTGTGTCTGACCATTATCCTTTAATGGTAGATACTAAAGAGTACAACATGTCCAAAATAAAAAAAAATATAAAAAAAGGCCTTTTTTGAGGTTATGTAGACAAAAGATGAATAATGTGAGAGAATAATCAATGATAATTTGGGTCAGGCACATACACAACTAGTAATTACAAAGTTTAGTGAGGTGATAAGGCAATTTGCTGGATGGCACAAAAACAAATATGAGAGGTGCAAAATTGAAATTGAAGAAATCTAAAATGAGTTGGGAAAATGACAAGAGAGCCCTACAACAAATGATGATATTGAGTAAGAAAAGGTAGCAAAGGTGAAGCTGCATCT
Source organism: Durio zibethinus (assembly GCF_047325235.1). Classification (NCBI taxonomy): domain Eukaryota; kingdom Viridiplantae; phylum Streptophyta; class Magnoliopsida; order Malvales; family Malvaceae; genus Durio; species Durio zibethinus. The sequence continues at coordinate 10,172,765 of NC_143170.1, read as the reverse complement.
CTTATTAGAACAAGGAGAAATATTTTAGATGTAAAGGCCCAGAATAAATTAGTTGAAAGAAGGTGATAAAAATATAGTGTTTTTTCACGTTCAAGCATTAATTAGAAGACGTAAGAATATAGTCAAAGAAATAAAAAACTCGAACGATGTTTCAAATGAAAAAGAAGAGGAAATTCAAGAGATTGCAAGTGAATATTTTCATATTCTTTTCAAAAGCCAAGAAAATCATCACTTAGTGGATATATTTGAAGCTGTTGAACCTTGTATAACTAAGGAAATGAATAATTGACCTCTTAGCATAATTCAAGGCTAAAGAGCTTTATATAGCCATAAAAAAATGCACCCAACTAAAGCATCTAGAACAAATGATATGCCCATTTTATTTTCCATAAATATTGGCACATTATAGGTCCTAATTTTACCAAATTTTATTTATCCATTTTAAATGGTAAAGAACCCATTGATTGCATGAACAAAACAAACATAGTATTGATTCCTAAAGAGAAAAATCTAAAACATAAGACCTAATTTAGACCAATTAGTTAGAGTAATATTGTGTACAAAATTATCTCTAAGCTATTGTCAATAGATTAAAATTATTGCTTTCAAAGTGTATTAACTAACCACAAAACACTTTTGTACCTGAAAGGCTAATTACAGATAATGTATTGTTGGCTTTTTAGTTACTATATACGTAAAAAAAAAACAAAAAACAAGGCAAAGAAAGTTTTTTTTGCCCTAAAACTCAATGTGAGCAAAGCTTATAACTGAGTGGAAAGGCATTTCTTGGAAGCCATGATGATAAAAATGGGTTTTTATATGATTAGTGTCTTTGATTATGAAATGTGTTAAAATCAATCTCCTATTCTCTTATTATTAATGTTTCTGTAATTGACCAATTTGTGCTAAAAGGAAAACTACAACAGAGAGACCCTTTGTCACCTTACCTTTTTTTGATTTGTTAAGAAGGTTTATCAGCCATGATCACCAGAAAAAAATAGAATGGACAACTAACGGGAGTAAGAGCAAGCTATAATGGTCCATGAGTCACTTATCTTTTTTTCATCGATGACAGCCTTTTGTTCATGAAAGCTAACAAGGATGAAAATGATAGGATGAAGAACATGCTAAGAAAATATCAGAAAAACTTAAGGTAATTGATCAATTTTGAAAAATCCATCATTTTTCTTAGTAGCAACATAAGACTATAATAGATAAATGAAGTGAAAGACATATTTGGAATATGGGTTATATCTAATCCAGAAAAGTATTTAGAGCTTCCAATAATGGCAGAAAAATGGAAATGAAAAGCTTTTGGGGACTTAAAGGATTGACTCAAGAAAAACATAAAAGGGTGAAGTAAATGAATCTAGTCAAAGAGAGGACATAAAGTATTTATAAAAGCTATTTTACAAGTAGTGCCCTCATATGCAATGAACATTTTTGCTTTGCCAAAGTCCTTATGCAAAAAAATTAATAGCATATTGAGCTCATACTGGTAGAATAGTGGAAAGAAGGAGAAATAAGTACATTGGTTGAAATAGAGCAAGATGTATATGACAAAGAGTACAGGTGGAATGAGGTTTCATGATATGAAAGCTTTCAACAAGGTACTTATCATAACGTCTAGATCCGGGGATCTATCGTTAAACATTGACTTTTAAGAGTCACCACCAATCTTTTTTATCTAGGTGTGATTGCCATCTAAAGAATCTGTCCTTTTAAGGAACACCGAAGTTTAAGAGTCCCTAAAAGAATAGGTTCAGATCTACTAACCAGAACAAGATTCGAAAGTTCGGTTACGTGTAAGGAAGGTTATAGCACCCTCACAACGCTCATCAAAAGATGGTACCAGCTTGAATTTATGTTATCCAATGAGCCTTAAAATTTTATCAAATAATTAATTATTAAAAATTATTTTGACTCTAATACTTTTAGCAAAAAATTGAAAAAATTTCCTCACCTTAAGAGTATGCAAGAAAAACTATTGTTTCACTTGCAGAAGCTCCATCGTCGAATTATTTAACATAAACAAAAACAAAAAAATAAAAATAAAAAAAAAGAAAAGAATGATTGTTCTTGTGCAGGAAAAATTGATACTTTCAACTTTTTTCCAAAAATATTCTTTTGAAACTTTAATTTCGAAAAAAATTGATACTTTCAACTTTTCCTCAAAAACTTTTTTTTGAAATTTTTTTTAAGGAAACTTGATACTTTCAACTTTTTCTCAAAAACCTTTTTTGAAATTTATTTTTAAGAAAAATTGATACTTTCAACTTTTTCTCAAAAATATTTTTTGGAAACTTTGATTTTCAAGGAAAATTGATACTTTCAACTTTTCCTCAAAAACCTTTTTTTGAAAATTTATTTTTAAGGAAAATTGATACTTTCAACTTTTCCTCAAAAGCCTTTTTTTGAAAATCTATTTTTAAGAAAAATTGATACTTTCAACTTTTCTCCAAAAATATTTTTTGAAAACTTTGATTTTCAAGAAAAATTGATACTTTCAACTTTTCCTCAAAAACTTTTTTTGAAATTTTATTTTTAAGGAAAATTGATACTTTCAACTTTTCCTCAAAAACTTTTTTTGAAATTTTATTTTTAAGGAAAATTGATACTTTCAATTTTTTCCCAAAAATATTTTTTTTGGATTTTATTTAAAGAAAATAAAATAATAAAATAGAATAAAAGTGAGAAATAAAAAAAATAAAGAAAAGTAAAACAAAAATAAAAATAAAATAAAAATAAAAGAACATTAAATAAACCTAATCTAATAAATAAAAAAAATAAATAAAATTTTTTTTTAAAAAAATCTGGAGCGGCTTGAAAAACGGCTTGGCTCGGCTCGGCTCAAGGAAGAAAAATGGCTCGAAGAAACGGCTCGGGATGTCGGCTCGGCTCGACTAACGACTCGAGAAAATGGAACACGCACGGGTAAACGCTCGGGTCGGGTTGGATCTCGACAAAATACGCGAATCTTCTGGGTTGTTTAATGCAAAAACGACATCGTTTTGAGAGGATATATAAGGCTGTTTTCTTTATTTTTCGATAGAAACCTTCTCATCTCTCTCTCTTTTCTTTTTTTTTCTCTCGTTTCTCTCTAAAACGACCGAAGAACTCCGATTGAATATTCACCAGATTCTAGAATTTTTCACCGAAATCTGGGTCTTTCATCGAAAGTTCACCGAAAAGTTGATCGGTTTCTAAGATTCTTCATCGAAAACTGGGCAGCTGGTCGAAAACTTCAAACTTGACTGAAATTATCGTCGAAAAATCAACTTTTGCTGAAAAAATCACCGAAATCTAAAAATTTTTCAAAAATTTTCAGAAAAAATTTTCGCCAAAAATTTCCAAAATTTTTTTTCGATTCCCACAGCTATTCTAACACTTCTCAACCTTCTTTTAGCCTTCAAAAATCTTATTTTAGCCTTTTCTCTCAATCAGTAGTTTGCTCACTGTTTTTCTATGTGTTCTTCCTTATGTTCCAGTACTTATTTATAGGGATTGATCAGAAGAGTTTCTGATCAATCCCTATTCCTTTTTGGATGGAGATTCAATCTTTGAATTCAATCTGAATTCTAATTGAATCCTCATTCACGGTAGGATTCTTCAAATTCAATCTCAGCCCAAAAAAAATCAGATAAACGAAATAAAAAAAATTAGATAAACGAATAAAATTATAAAAAAATTAACAGATAATTAAAAAATATAATGATAAATAAATTATAATATAATAATAAATATATAACTAGATAAATAAAATACATATATAAATATTAACAAAAAAAAATAAAGATATACATATATTAATACATAGTAATAATAAATAAATAAATAATAAATACATAAAATACAAAGGAAAAAAATATAAAATAAAAATAAAAATAAAAATAATATAAAATACAAAATAAAAGCCAAATTGGGCTTACCCATTTGGACCAGGCCCAATTGATCCAGACCTAGACCAAATTGGGTGTCTACAGCTGCCCCTCTTTACACATTTTTTGTGAAACAAAAATTGCGCAAAGACGTAGACACCCAATCAAGACTCAACTCGACATTTTTATTTTTTTATTTTTTATTTTTACCAAAGCTCCTCTAAGCAGAGGCTCAACGACTTTGAGAAACATAAATGGCTCCTCTAAGCAGAGGCTCAACGACTTTGAGAAACATAAATAGCTCCTCTAAACAGAGGCTCCATGACTTTGGAAAGTAAATTGCTCCTCTAAACAGAGGCATCACGACTTTGAAAAGTAAATTGCTCCTTGACAATCATGTGCAAAGGAGTTGAAAGTTGTGTTTGAAGAAATTTCAGGAGATTATGCCCAAAGGTCTTATAAATCAACCCTGATACCAAAAGACATCCTATTTCAAGGATTAGGAACTTACTTGACCACCTTTTTTTTTCAATTTTGAAAATGTCTTCACATCTATCTTCTCTATGTGGGATCTTGGCACCACGACTTTTGGAAGTAAATTGCTCCTCTAAACAGAGGCACCACGACTTTGAAAAGTAAATTGCTCCTTGACAATCATGTGCAAAGGAGTTGAAAGTTGTGTTTGAAGAAATTTCAGGAGATTATGCCCAAAGGTCTTATAAATCAACCCTGATACCAAAAGACATCCTATTTCAAGGATTAGGAACTTACTTGACCACCTTTTTTTTTTCAATTTTGAAAATGTCTTCACATCTATCTTCTCTATGTGGGATCTTGGAACACCCCTGCTTCTTGAATTTATACACTATACTTTTCTGAAAGTAGTGTATACTATGCAATACATATGAATTTCAATGCATGCTATGCAAATGTTGGCTAATTAATTCCTATTCAATGTATGGTACTCAAGTTTTTCAAGCTTTTTTCTTGCGCATCAAGCCTTTTGATTATTCAAAGATCCAATTACACTGCTCTTCTAAGATCGAGCCAGTGTAGCTTTTAATTGTCTCTTCCACTCACATTCTTTCTGTAAAAATCTCTTCCCAAATTCAATGTCCTAATCAAGAATTGAACATCTCGATTCTACCTTTATCACTCTTGACTTATTCAATGTAATGTAAAAATCTTTTCATGTTATTATTCATTCATCAATCATTATTTCAAACTCAAAAAGTAAGAATGCATTTGCACATTTCTTTCATGGTGGGGTACTAAAAAGAAAGGAATATGAATGGTTGAGAAACAGTCATCAGAAAAAGACATAAAGAATGAAATAAAATGTCTCTTATTAGCAAAATGTTGGCTAATTTTAGCCAAGGGAGAATTACAAGGATGAGTATGAGGACAAAGTCTAAAATGAACAATCAGATAATCATGATAACACATCTCAAAGTTTTTTTTTTTGAAAACCTAACCCTCTGATGTACTTAAGAACTTGGAACTCTTCTGAATTTGCTAGCCTCCATATCAGTGAACTTTTAAATTCGATGCTGTATTCTCCTTATCTAAGCTGCCTTTTCAGGTTTTTAACTTAGACAAACCCTTTATGACTCAAACCGCCCTTTTAGGGTTTTCGCCTTGAGTCTCCTTTTTCATTAACTTTTTATTTATTTTTTTTATTTTTTCATTTTTTCATTTTTTTCATTTTTTTTTCAAGCATAGTATTTCTTCACAGTATCAAAATTTATAGGATGGGATAAATCATTTCCATCCATCTTAGTCAGTATTAGCATTTCACCCGAAAAAGCCCGTTTCACCATATACGGTCCTTCTCAATTCGGAGTCCATTTTTCTCTACTATCATGCTGGATTGAAAGAATTTTTTTCAAGACCAACTCTCCTTCTCCAAAGCAACGGAGTCGAATTTTCTTATTATGAGCCCTCATCATTCTTTTTTAATATAGCTGACCATGGCACAGTGCAATCAATCTTTTTTCTTTTATGAAATTTAACTGCTCATAATGTTCTCGAATCCATTCAGCTTCTTCCAACTCAACTTCTTTTAAAACTCTCAAAAAGAGGATCTCTACTTCACTGGTAGTACAGCTTCCATCCCATAAACCAAAAAAAATGAGATTGCCCCAGTAGAGGTGCGAACTGACGTTCGATATGCATGCAATGCAAATGGTAACTTTTCATGTCAATCTTTATAAGTCTCGATCATTTTCTCCAAAATCTTTTTTATGTTCTTATTGGCTGCCTCAATTACCCCATTCATTTTTGGACGGTATGGTACTGAGTTATGATGCCTGATCTTGTATTGAGCACATATTTCTTGCATCATCTTACTATTTAGATTCTTGGTATTGTCTGAAATAATTTTTTTCAAAAGTCTATATCTACAGATAATCTCTTTCTTTATGAACTTGTAAACCACAGAGCGTGTCACATTTACATATGATGCTACCTTTACCCATTTCGTGAAATAATCTATCATCACAAAAATGAATCTGTGCCCATTAGAAGCTTTTGGGGTGATTGAACTAATGACATCCATGCCTCACATTAAAAATGGCCATGGTGGTGCCATAACATGTAAAGTAGATAGCGAAACATAGATCTTATCAGTATATATTTGGCATTTATGGCATTTATGAGCATAATTAATGTAATCATTCTCTATTGTCAATCAGTAATATCTTACTCTCATGATCTGTCTCGCCATCATATGTCCACTAGTATGTGCCTCACATATTTTATCATGCACCTCTTCAATGATTTTTCTTACTTCAGTCTTATTTATGCACCTCAATAATACTTGATTCCTGTTTCTTTTGTACAGGACATCCTCATCTAGGAAAAAGCTCATAGCCAATCTTCGGATGAACCTTTTATCATTTTTTGTTGCTTGAACTGGGTATTACTGATCCTTAATATACTGTAGGATGTCATAATACCAGGGCTTTTCATCATTTTCTCCCTTTACATTAGAGCAATAAGCTGGTATATCCTTAACATTTAACTTGATGGGCTGAATGTCGATACTATCATTAATTCGAATCATTACAGTCAGAGTAGCCAATGCATCAGCAATCAAATTTTCTTCTCGAGGTAAGTGATCAAATTAGATATCTTCAAATTATTTCGTCAACTCTAGAATATACTTATGATACGGAACGAGTTTTGAATCTTTCGTCTCCCATTCTCTTTTCAACTGATATATAACTAGAGCTGAGTCTCTAAACACTTTTAGTACTTTCACTCTTCTATCTATAGCAGCTTGTAAGTCCATGACACATGCCTCATATTCAACGATGTTATTTGTGTAATTAAAATTTAATCTCGCTATTACAGGATAGTATTGTTTTTTTGAAGAGATCAAAATTACCTTAATTCCATGTCTTAAGGCATTAACAGCTCTATCAAAGTACATTTTCTAACATTTTTCTCCATGCTTTCCTTCCTCCAATTGAAAAATAGTCATTAAGTCTTCATCAGAGAATTCTAGCTTCATCGGCTTATACTTTTCAGTAGCACGATCTACAAGAAATTTTGTTATAGCGCCTCTTTTTATTGCTTTTTGGCTCACATATATAATATCATATTTCGAGAGCATTACTTGCCATCTAACGATTCTCTCAGACAAAGAAAGCTTTTCGAAAATATACTTAATGGGATCTAATTTTACTATGAGCCACGTAGTATGATAGGGCATATACTGTCTGAGTCTTTTGGTAGTCCACGCTAATGCACAACACATTTTCTCTAATGAAAAATACTTGAATTCATATGTCGTGAACTTTTTACTCAGATAGTAAATAACTCTCTCCTTTCGGTTAGTTTCATCTTGCTGCCTCAGCACACATCTCATTGAATTTTCACATACAGTTAAGTATAAGATTAAAGGTTTTCTTGAAACAGGTGGTACCAATACTGGAGGATTCGATAAGTATTGCTTAATTTTATCAAACGTCTCTTGACATTTTTCATTTCATTTCTCAAGATTATTTTTACGGAGAAGCTTAAATATGGGATCACATTTGTAAGTAAGCTGAGAGATAAACCGAGAAATGTAGTTCAATCTCTCCAGAAAACTTCGAACTTCTTTTGGTGTGCTGGGATGTGACAAATTCTGAATGGCCCGTATCTTATCTGGATCAACTTCACCTCTTTCACTGACCATAAAGCCTAGCAATTTTCTTGACTTTACCCTAAAGGTGTACTTGGCTAGGTTTAATTTGAGCTAAAATTTTTTCAACCTCTCAAATAACTTTTTAAGGTTGGTGACATGATCTTCATCCTCACAAGACTTTGCAATCATATCGTCTACATACACCTCGATCTCTTTGTGCATCATGTCATGGAAGAGTGTTACCATGGCCCTTTAATATGTTGCCTCAACATTTTTTAACCTAAAAGGTATGACTTTGTAACAAAAGATTCTCCACATGGTAAAAAAAATAGTCTTTTCCATATTATCTATAGCCATTTTTATTTGATTATACCCCAAGAAACCATCCATAAAAGAGAAAATCGAATGCTTAGCTGTGTTATCTACTAGTATGTCGATATGAGGTAAAAAAAGTTATCCTTTGGGCTAGCCCTATTCAAGTCCCGATAGTCTACACATATTTGTACTTTTCTATCTTTCTTAGGAACTGAGACTATATTGACTACCCATTCTGGATACTTAGCCACTTGTAAAAAACCTGCATCAAATTATTTTTTCACCTCTTATTTAATCTTTAGTAGCATTTCGAGCTTCATCCATCTTAGTTTCTGTTGAATTGGCGTACATTCTGGCTTTAAGGGTAATATGTGCTTCACTATCCCTGTGCTCAGCCCTGACATATCCTGGTAAGACCAAGCAAATATATCTACAAATCTCGAAGTAGTGTCAATCGTTGCCTATCTCCAGATGGAAGTGAAGTGCCCATTCTGACCTATTTCTTATTCTCTTCATCTTTCAGATTCACTAAGTCCACTACTTCCTGATAAGGCTCAATTGGCTTATTTTCTTATTCAATCATCCTCATTAGGTCCGGAGGCATAACATATTCTTTAGAATTCTCTTCATTGTCAAGTTTATCAGTGTTAATTGAATTCTAAAAGCTAACTTCTTGATTATTATCATGATTATCTTCATGTTCATTTAAAAACCTGAAATTGAATAAAATGGGATATGTTGGCAAGATATGCTTGGAAAGATGGAAATAATGAAGACACAAGAAGAAATGAATGAAAATGCATCCTTTCTATTTTTTATTAGAAATAATAAAAGATAAATGGCCCAAACAAAAAAAGATCACCCCAATACCTTGGGCAATAGCTATTGAGATGTTACAATTATATTGTATCAAAATCAAAAGTCAAAGGCATCTTGATGGCACTCTAATTATTCAGCTCATAATTTGATGGACAAAGGTGAACCCACTCCTCTTGATTGAGCTTCACTTCATCTTCAACAGCATTAATGGTTAACTGAGTAAAAACATCTTTCACATTTTTTCTTGTATCTGGGTACATGAATCTTTCAGGTCTGAAAGTTTCATACAAGTATGAAAAAAATATCAATCTTGTTGTCTTTCTTGATGGCCTTCTTTTAACTTTTCACTCTGCCATATCATAGCTTAGGCCTACCCTGTCGCTATTGTCTATTATTGTCGGAGGTTCTTTTATTTTTTGCAAGTTTTTGCCTAGCCCAAGTCCTGGATACCAGCCATTGTTGATGACTTGGCTCACCACTATCTTTGAAAAAAGTTGATTTTAAAATTTTTTACTTACATAATTGACCAATTCAAAAGATCGATAGGAGCATTCCAATGCTTCTTTGACAGCTTTTACATATGGAGTGTTTAATGGTTGAGTCACTAGCATATCTTCTTCTCCAACTACCACTACTAATTGACCTTTTACATTAAACTTGATCTTCTGGTGCAAAGTAGAGAGTACAACTCCTGCCATGTGAATCTATGATCTTCCTAACAGATAGCTATAGGATGGAAAGATATCCATCACTTAAAATTTTACATTGAAGGTGCATGGCCCAATTTGTAAGGACATTTCAATATCCCTCAAGACTTCTCTTTTGGTCTCATTAAAGGCTCTCACAATCATCTAACTGTCCCTCATATGAGAGTAATCAATGAATTGTCTTACCAATATTGACATAGGTATGACATTGATAGTAGAGCCATTATCGATAAGGACCTTGGCTATGATATGGTTCTTGCACTTGACTGTGATATACAGAGCCTTGGCATTTCTTTTTTCTTCTAAAAAAATCTCATCATCGCTGAATGAAATGTGATTTGGCATGACTAGATTTTCAGTCAGGTGGTTCACATATTCAACAGATACATTATGTGCCACGTATGCCTGATTCAACACTTTCAGTAAGGCATTTCAGTGTGGCTCTGAGTTCAGCAGTAGTGATAATAATGAGATTTGAGCTGGCATTTTATTCAACTGTTCCATAACTGAATACTCACTATGTTTTACCAGCTTTAGGAATTCATAAATATCTCTTTCTGATACTGGCTTCGAATGATCTTCTTCAGGTTCAATCTCAAGATTATTCTGTCTTTCTCTTTCTTTAGCTTTCTCCCTTCTAACCTTCTCTAACATTTTTGGAGTGTAACATTTTTCACTTCGAGTAATGTTTCCTACACTAGTTATATTGAAAGCGTCAGCTTTGAAGATATTTTCTTTTTGCCCCTGAACTACAGTGTCACAACCATATCTCTAAGGTATGATTTTATCATCTTTATATGAAAAAAGAGTCAAAACTTTAAAAGTTATTGGCTTGGAAAGGAGTTTATCTATGATTGATTTCGGTTTGTTCCCACACTGAATTGTCACTAGTTTTGGAAACAGCTTTACAGGCCTATCAGTCATGTACACTTCAACATTCTTCAAATCTTTTCTTTCTTCATAGACCTTCATCTGATGTGAATCCAAGAGTTTTTGTACCTCTTGGTAAAACTGCTCACAGGTATCAATGAATGACCTATTGCCCTATTATGATACTTACAACTAGTACCAGCTATATATGCTCTATGATAGCTGTGTGGACTTACTAGTTGTATCATGTCTACTCTCTGTAAAACATCAAACAGTTGGTTGAGAGGTGTCTTAATATCTATCACTTTTTTCTTCACATGACGCTCCTGTTCTTCACCTATAGCATTCACATTATGATTCGATAAAGGGTTACCACTAACATTCGATGCAATCATCCCTCTTGCATCTCATCCTTGATTAACCGTTGCGCTTTGTGTTTCAAGGTGGTGTAATTTTTGGTGAAGTGACCAGCAATCCTATAATGGTAGTCACAGTAGGCTGTGGGATCGTACCACTTGAAGTAAGGTGGCTTGAAGGATTCTAATTTACTTGGAGCAATCAAATGACTATTGTAGAGCTCCTTATATAATTTCGTATAAGTCATTAGAATTAGATCAAAAACAAGTTTCTCACGAGTGGTTCGTTGCTCTCGTGAACCACCAATGGGGTTAGTTGGGCGATTTTAGGGTCTTGGGATAGGCTGAGTGTTAGGATTGTACATGGTATTTTGAGGCCTATAAGGGGTTTGATATGTTTAGAGGTATGGTGATTGTGAAAATGGTTGGTATGGATGAAAAGAAGTGTTATTTACAGTAGTGTAATATAACATATATTCTGGTGGTGAGTAGGATGGATAACCTTCAAATTGTTGTCTATCAAAGCTCGCAACCTGAGCTTCAATTTTTTTCTTCTTCGGGACTCTCTTACTAGATGCTTCATTTTCTTCTAGCTTGCCATTCTTGATGATACTTTTAATAATTTCTCTCAAAATTACCATATTAGTAAAATTTTTTATTACATTTTCTATCATCTTTTCATAATAGAGAGGTTTCAAAGTGCTAACAAACAGCACTGTAGTCTCATTTTTAGTCAGAAGAGGTTGTACTTGAAAAATAATATCCCTTCACCTTTGAGCATACTCCTTAAAAGACTCGTTTATCTTCTTCTCCAGATTTTGTAAAGACAAACGATCAGAGCCAAATCGATAATATGTCGATATTAACCGATGAAGTCATGTGCCATATCGCTCCAAGAGCGAATGCGAGTTCTATCCAACTGAACATACCATCTGATAGCAGAGCCAGTAGACTATCCTGAAAGACATGCATTAATAGTTTTTCATCATGAGCATGAGCTGCTATCTTTCGATAGTACATTGTGATGTGAGTTTTGAGGTACTTTGTATCATCATATTTTTTAAATTTTGGTACTTTAAACTTATGAAAAATAACCACATCAGGGACCAAGCAGAGCCCAGTAGCATCAACTGACCCATAAAAGCTAAATCTTTTCACAGTCCGTAGTCTTTGCTCTAACATATTGATCTTGGAGCTTTCCTGAACTTTCACTCTTATCTTTTCTTTCTCCTTCTCTTTTAAATCATCTAGATCAAGAATTGGTTCTGCTACTTTTTCAGTGAAGACATGATTTACATAGCTATTATACTATCCTGGGTTAGAAGCTGATGGCATTCCATGATATGTTAGATATGCGAAGTGTTGTAGCGAGATCTCTTGAGCAGACTGGGCTTGAGGTGGGCCAAAACCTGAAGGGTATAAAGGGTCAACCACTTCTTACAATGGGAGAACTTGTTGGCTTGTATTTTCTTTAACTCTTTTTCCTTTATTCAGGCTATTAAGAGCATTCAGAATCTTGTTCAACTCACTTTCAATCTTTTCTTGTGCCTTTTCTATCTTTTCAAATCTATGAGAATTTTTTTGCTCCATTTGTCTTGCTTTGGATCTTATGTTGTATCGATGGACAGGATTTTCGTTAGATGGAGCTATCCTTAAACCTTGAGTACCATATCTTAGAATTAGTAAATTTGTATCACTATCACATGGTTACTTTGTTAAGTGTAATGAATGAGAATACAATGAATAAAAAATGCATGTATGCAAAAAATATTTGCCTTAAAAATGGTATTAAACTAAAAGATTTCATTTATTCTAAAAAATTTTTATCTACATTGAGTTTATCATCCTAGAATTATAGCCATAAAATTGTTTGATCTATTCATACTGGGCCTTGGCTTCTTTGATGAAGTACTTCGTTAGGTGTCCCACAAGGTGCTAATAGGGATGAAGAACAAATTAGTCATTCAGTGAAGTCTATGAAAAAATTTGTTGAAGACCATTTTTCAAGCAAATGTTCTTTATGCAACTTTATGATATGCGTATGAAACAATGCAAAAGAATAAGAAAAAGGTTAGTATACCCAGAAAAAGAATAAATAACTAAGTAAATTTAAACATCACACAGAGTAAAAGGGATGAATCCTATACTTTTGGTCAATTTTAAAAGGGAAAAGTGATGGCTCTATCTATAGGTTAGGCGCTTTTAAAGTTCATTATATGCGGTTTTAAGGTCAAAGTCTAAAGGTCCTCAAATCGCTTTTTACATCTTTGTCCATCACAGACTAGTAAGGCACCTTAATCTTCACCCATTACAGGCTACAAGCGAAAAAGGTTCAATTTGAGTGAGAGTATTTTGCTAGCCACTGCGGAGGCATTAGACCTCACGAAAGCAATAGGTACTTTACTCCCTCCTAGAGGGACGGAGTTCGGGTGTAGAGCTCATGTTATGCACATGCATATGAATGACATAATTAACAAGGTAAATAAACATGAATGAATAATAACACATATATACAAAAAGTTTCAATTTTATTAGGCTTTTGGATAACACAAATTATTTGCTGGCCTAACTCTCAAAGTCTCCAGTGGAGTTGTCAAGCTGTCATAATGTCTAGATCCAGGGATCTATCGCTAGACATTTATTTTTAGGAGTCGCCACCAATCTTTTTTATCTAGGTGTGATTGGCCACCTAAAAAATCTGTCTTTTCAGGGAACACCGAAGTTTAAGGGTCCCTAAAAGAATAGGTTCAGGTCTACTAACCAGAACAGGATTCGAGAGTTCGGTTACGTGTGAGAAAGGTTATAGCACTCTTACAATGCCCATTAAAAATGGTACCAGCTTGAATTTGTGTTATCCAATGAGCCTTAAAATTTTACCAAGTAATTAATTATTGAAAATTATTCTCAATTGACTCTAATACTTTTAGCAAAAAATTGAAAAAATTCCCTCACCTCAAGAGTATGCAAGAAAAACTACTATTTCACTTGCAAAAGCTCCATCGTCGGATTATTTAACATAAACAAAAACAAAAAAAAATAAAAAAAATAAAAAAAAAGAAAAGAATGATTGTTCTTGTGCAGGAAAAATTGATACTTTCAACTTTTCCTAAAAAACCTTTTTTTGAAATTTTTTTTTAAGAAAAATTGATACTTTCAACTTTTCCTCAAAATCCTTTTTTGAAATTTATTTTTAAGAAAAATTGATACTTTCAACTTTTTCTCAAAAATAATTTTTGGAAACTTTGATTTTCAAGAAAAATTGATACTTTCAACTTTTCCTCAAAAACCTTTTTTTAAAAATTTATTTTTAAGAAAAATTGATACTTTTAACTTTTTCCCAAAAATATTTTTTGGAAACTTTGATTTTCAAGGAAAATTGATACTTTAAACTTTTCCTCAAAAACCTTTTTTTGAAAATCTATTTTTAAGGAAAATTGATACTTTCAACTTTTCCCTAAAAATATTTTTTGGAAACTTTGATTTTCAAGGAAAATTGATACTTTCAACTTTTCCTCAAAAACTTTTTTTGAAATTTTATTTTTAAGGAAAATTGATACTTTCAATTTTTTCCCAAAAATATTTTTTTTGGATTTTATTTAAAGAAAATAAAATAATAAAACAAAATAAAAGTGAGAAATAAAAAAAATAAAGAAAAGTAAAACAAAAATAAAAATAAAATAAAAATAAAAGAACATTAAATAAACATAATCTAATAAATAAATAAATAAATAAATTTTTTTTTAAAAAAACTTGGAGCGGTTCGAAAAACGGCTCGACTCGATTCAAGGAAGAAAAACGGCTTGGAGAAGTAGCTCGGGATGTCGGTTCGGCTCGGCTAATGACTCGGGGAAGTGAAACACGCGTCGGTCGTAAAACGGGTCGACGCTCGGGTCGGATCGGATCTCGATAAAATACGCGGATCCTTTGGGTTGTTTAACGCAAAAACTATGTCGTTTTGAGAGGGTATATAAGGCTGTTTCCTTTATTTTTCGACAGAAACCTTCTCCCTCTCTCTCTCTCTTTTTCTTTTTTCTCTCATTTCTCTCTAAAACGGTCGAAAAACTCCGGTTAAATATTCATCGAATTCTGGAATTTTTCGTCAAAATCTGAGTCTTTCGTCGGAAGTTCTTCGAAAAGTTGGTCGGTTTCTGAGATTCTTCATCGAAAACTGGGCAACTGGCCGAAAACTGGGCAGCTGGCCAGAATTGTCGCTAAAAAATTCAACTTTCACCGAAAAAATCACCGAAATCTAAAAATTTTTCAGAAATTTCCAGAAAAAATTTTCGCCAAAAATCTCCAAAATTTTTTTTTTTATTCCCACAACTATTCTAACACTTCTCAACCTTCTTTTAGCCTTAAAAAATCTTCTATACGCCCATTTTCTCATAATCAGTAGCTTTTTGCTCACTGTTTTTCTATGTGTTCTTCCTTCTGTTCTAGTATCTATTTATAGGGATTGATCAGAAGAGTTTTTAATTCCTTTTTGGATGGAGATTCAATCTTTGAATCCAATTTGAATTCTAATTGAATCCCCATTCACGGTAGAATTCTTCAAATTCAATCTCAGCCCAAAAAAAAAAGAAATTAGAAAAACGAAATAAAAAAAATCAGATAATTGAATAAAATTAAAAAAAATTAACAGATAATTAAAAAATAATAATAAGATAAATAAAAAATATAATAATAATAAATAAATTATAATATAATAATAAATATATAACTAGATAAATAAAATACATATATAAATATTAACAAAAAAATAAAGATATACATATATTAATACATAGTAATAATAAATAAATAAATAATAAATACATAAAATACAAAGAAAAAATATAAAATAAAAATAAAAATAATATAAAATACAAAATAAAAGCCAAATTGGGCTTACCCATTTGGATCAGGCCCAATTGATTCGAGCCTGGACCAAATTGGGTGTCTACAGTACTTCTATGCAAATAAGGATAGAAATTGTTGAAAATAACATCATCACTGGTATACAAAGTTTTGAAAAGGAAATATTTCCCAAATGCGGACCTTTTAGAAGCAAAGTTGAGAAACAACCTACCTCTCACGTGACGTAACATTTGGGGTACTTTAGGCTTGCACAAACATTGTATTCGGTAGAGAATGGGCATAAGTGAAGGAATGAAAACATGGAAGGACAAATGGGTGGAAGTCAAGAGTGAGTTAAAACCCTTATAAATTAAAGAGAGCTTGGATGAGAACATGCTTGTGAGTGCTTTGATTGATACTAAAACCAAAAAATGGAACAAGGACTTGGTGTATAGCTTGTTCATAGTGAAAGAGGCCGATGCCATTTGTGTTACCCTAATAAGATCGCTAAATCAGCTTGATACACTGATATGGCACTATAATAATAATGAAGTATACACGGTTAAAAGTGGAAACAAACTCCTAATGAAAGATATGAAGGCCATGGTGGATGATCAGTTCATAAATGGATGGGATATGGCCCAATGAAAGAGATTATGAAGAATAAATATACCAAATAAATTGAAGGTATTTGAATAGAAAATGATCTATGAGATTTTGCCAATGACATCAAAGCTAATGACGAGAAAGATAATTGGAGAAAAAAATTTTCCAAGATGTGATGAATCGAGAGAGTAAGTTATTTATGCTCTATGTGCCTGTCTTTAGCAAAGGAGGTTTTGCAACTTATAGGGTTTGCATGGGAAAAGAGAGGATGATAGTATTAACAATGTTGCAAATTGGACAAAAATAATGGATGAAAAATTGGATGCAAAAATGTTTGGCTATTTCATTACAACAATCTGGGCTATATGGAACAATAGAAATGAAATAATGTATAAAGAAACCAAACGAGGCCCATAACAAACCTCTAGATTTGCAATGTCACTTTTAGAAGAATGGAAAGTAACCCCAATGAAAAAAAGAAAACCCATGCAATAATAGATTTTAGGGTTGGAAAACACCACTAAGTATAGAGATAAAAGTGAATTTTGATGGGGTTTTCAACAAAAACATGTGAGTAAGAGGAGTGGGGGTCAAAATAAAAGATCACAAAGGAAAAGTGCTAGGGGCTCTTGTTGTAAGAGTACATGATGTACAAAATGCATGGATGGTAGAAAGCTGGGTAGCATTCAAAACTTTAAAGCTAGCTAACGATATGGGGTTTTTAAAAATCATACTGAAGGGTGATGCATTAGGAATCATTAAGAAGTTGGAAACAACATGCATGGATCTTTCTTCCAACGACATAATCCTTGATGAAGTCCGAAAGCTCAAAGGAACAATGCATAGTTGCATGTTCAGGCATACAAGACATGAGGGGAACATTGTAGTGCACCAATTGGCAAAACAGGGGGAACAAGTTGAGAGCAATTTAATTTGGGTAGAGGAGTGTTTCGATTTCTTGATTGATATTGTTGGAAAGAATTGTAATGGTTCTTAAATTTAATACTCCCTCTGGCCTTTTTTTTTGTCTAATTTTTCTTTTTAGGATGATATAAAATTATGTCTTATTTTCTTTTTTAAACATTTAAAACTCTTACTTTTTATATTTTAAAGTTATTTTTCATTATTATTTTTTTACTTTTTAACAATTAAAATCATGAAATTTTAATTTTATAAAATTTTTTATTTTAATTTTAAATATATTAAAATAAAAAATTATTTTTTTTAAATTTCGTGAAAGTCAATACAAGACAAACAAATAGCGACGAAAAAAGTATAATGAATGCTCTTCTCTTAAAAAAAAAAAAAAAAGACACATTTGGTGGAAGGAGTATTCATTTTGATAATTTTTAATATATTGACTTTTTACCTTCCTACTTAGAGATGTAATCTATACAAGCTTGATTGGTAAATCTAAATTTTAAATCAATTCATTTAAACCTTTGTTTAAAAAACATTAAAACATGTTAATTGATATGTGATTTGTTGATAGAATGTTAGATTTTTAATTTTATTGATTAAGTTTAGATAACTTTAAATATAATAAAAAATATTAAAATATTAATTTTTATATCAATATTTTAATATTTAAAATATATTTTATAATTATAATTAAATAAAAAATTATTTTTTTATCAATCAAATATATAATATTATACATCGAATTTGTGCTTGGAAATTCCCTACCAAGACACAATATGCGGGTTCAACTACTCGTCAAGCCCACAAACATGCTTTCTGTCCAATACAACCGGGGTTAGTAATATATACAGGAGCCTATTAATACATTCGTGAAAGTTAATTTTTTTGTTTATTTAAATTTTCATACATACATAAGACATCCTTTCCTTTATTTGTTTCCATAAAGATCGTTTTCTCTTATTTTATACTTTTTATTTAAGAAATGAGAAATGATATTTCTCCTACTTATAACCTTAAAACATTGCAAATCTCAAACAAATTTTTCGATGATTTTTTTAAGATAGTTGCTCTTATAAAATAATTTGTATTAGGGTTAATTTGGATAGGTGATAAGATTAATTTTAGTAAAATTAAAAATAATAGTGAAGGAAAAATTAATTATTATAACGGTGAAATTAAAATTACTGATAAAAATATGTATTTAGATGTAAAATAATTGTGAGAGTGAAATGAAATGTAATTAGAATAAAAATAACCATTAAAGATATTAAATTAAAATTTGTGTATAATAAAAAATTTAAATTATTTAACATTTATAAAATTTAAAAAGAATTAAAAATTATTAAGTTATTTTTATGATAAATAATAATTTTGTTTATTAAATAATAGTTAAAAATTAATAAAAAATAATAGTTTATATATTGTAAAAAATTTTATTTATTAATTTATTAAATAATAATATTTGTTTATTATATTTCATAATTTTTAAATAAAAAATCAAAATAAAAAAATTAAATAAAAAAGATATCTTTGCATTTGTAACATAAAATGAAGTACACAAAAGGAAAAAAAATCAAAAGTTGAATTTCAATCCACCATTGGACCAAAATCTATCGGTGGGTAAACGGAGGTTGAAAATCTCACTGTGTTGCTGTGATGACAATTAAATGAATATCTATTGCTGATTGGCACAAAATCTTTTAGTAACTGCATATGTGAAGGAGCTGCTAATACCGAATGCAACCTTAATTTCTTCGGGCTATACAAAAGCGTAAAATTTTCTTGATAAAAAACCTCCACGTTTAGTCAATTTTGGCACAAACTAGTAAATGCTTTCGATTTAATTTTTTAAAAAAGATTTTAAAAACATATTTTTTCATTGATTCGATATATTTAAAATTTTATTTTTGAAAAATTCTCAAGAATTAAAATCTAATTAAAAAAAACTCATCTTTTCTTGAATTCCATTGAATTTTGTGTTAATAATATTGACAAAAAAAGTAATATTTTCCATAATAATTTCATAAAAAATAAATGAATAAACCGGTTTAATGAACCGGAAGACATAAGAGCGGGTAGTCCATTCCCTTGCGGGCCTGGACGCCACGAAAAGTAGCATCGCATATATTAAACCAAACGCTAAAACGAATAAAGAAAAGGCAGATTCCAGAAACGCCTACCTCTCTCTTTTCTCGAAAACCCTAGCGTCCTTAACACAATCTGGTTTGCTCTCGGCATCCATGGGTATTCCTCTGCATGTTTCTCTTTTCGAATTTTTATTTCTTGAATCTCTCTTTATTTTACCATCAGTACCGATTGTGTTTGTTTTCCTTAATTCTGGATCTTCTTGATTTACTCACTGATTTTTTGAGTTTTGATCTCGTTTCATCGAAAATTTCACTCAATTTTATCTGCTCTTTATTCTTTGTAATTACAATTTTTTTATAAATGAAAATTGTAGTTTTCACATTATTGAGATTAGGCCTTCAGAATATGAACTGAACTGAAGTTTATTAATTAAAATTCCTATTAGTTGAGTAGGGCTATAAATTGTATGAAATTTGTTTGTAATAATATTATCATTATTTCTTAACTCGCTTTAGCCTCTATGCGTGCAGCAGTGGTGAAGATTGATAATTATTGGAATTAACGTGTCCAAATTTCTTCTGTTTTTTCTTTTTTATTTGGTAGATATTGAGGCCGAGATCCGTGCATTGCAGCTTAACTCTGCAGGTAGTATTACTTTTATTGTATTTATATATGAATAAGATATAGATTTTGGTTTGCCTTTTTTTTTTTTTTTTTTTGAATCTCTTTTTTTGAGTTATATTCTTGACTCTTAACAGAAGATAATAATGGTGTGGTCAATCCTGAAGTTACAAAACCAGAAGAAGTTGAAATCTCAGATAAGTTGGAGGAGGAAGGTTGGTAGTATCGTTGAACTTTGTATTTATATGGTCCTTACCTTCTTATGTTAATGAATGTGTCGGGGAAGATGAGAATTGGACAGAATTAGAGGAGAGATTGTCTTTGCAGAAATTCATTTAATACTTTATAAATTGTGACTTACATTTTTTGCTATCTCCAAGATGGCATTTGAGAGTTTTTATGCTAACTAATTTCCATTGATGTTTTGTAGTTACAGTGAGATTGCATAAAAATAGAAAATATACTGTTTTCTAAGGTTTTTTGGAAGCTTTTAGATATAATTCATGGTTGACTTTCCTTTTTTTTTGGTGCAAAAATGATATCTAATGAGATATTTTGATCCCTAGGCAAGTAAATCATGTTGTTTTCTCACATATTGCGTTGTGTGATAGCATTTGATACTAAAATTATAATTCATGACAGATCTCTAGGTGCTATGTTTTCTTGTGTCTTAGATGTGTTATGAATTTATATTGCTGCCTGCAAACTGTGGCAGCATGTGAATTGCAATGCTGATTTCAATTCAGTATGTGAATTGCATTGCCTTAGGATTTGGTCTCTGACATGGTACATGTTCGACATAGTGTGTCAGTTTTTTACATTTAAGACCGTACATCATTCTCCTCTAAATTAAAGCATTAAAGAGTTGCGGGACAAAGGTATAGTAGGATAAAGTAAAGAGTCTATGTAACATAGTCAATCAGATGCATTATATACTTGTTTTCTTTCTTGATGGACTTAAATCTTTTGTTGACTGTCTCTATTTCTACATTATTATTTTATAAAGGGCAGGCAGGTAAATGTATTGTTGGTGTTTACCTCTTTTTCCAATTTAGACACCAAATCAGGTGCACCTTAGATGTTAATTTTTTTGGCATTTTCTCTAAATTTTCTTCTTACTCTTTCTTTTGCTAAAATGCTGAATTTTTTTGCTATTTATTTAGAACTTTTGTTTGTCAGTTTAGTTTCATTTTGAAAATGTTTGAAATCTTTGCTATTGGTGGTTTCAGGTGTGAAGGATGAGGTTGATACAAAATCTCAGGCGGTCCAGGCTGAGCCAAAAGGTTCCTTCATTCTGTTTTCTCTTCTTTCCTATGCTTATCTGTATTATGTATGTCACATTAATATTCCATTTGTCATTTTCTTGTTCTCATTTTTAATTTGGTTGTGCTGTGAAAGACAAGGAAGTAGCTGCACAAGAGGATGCAGAAGCATCGGATGAAATGGAAACAGAAAAGAAGCGCCACTTGAATGTTGTCTTTATTGGTCATGTTGGTAGGTATTCCTACTTCATGGTTTTGCGTATGTGAAAGTTGGTATGCATTACATATTTATGTTCATTATGAAAAGAATATGCTAAGCTAGGGAAACAGTTCAAAACTGTACTTTTAACCTCCCAAGTCCCTTATTTATTATGTGCTTTTGTGAGTTCAATCAATTGTGTGTATCAGCCATGTGCATGAATGCTGAGAAAAGCAGTTATAATTTTAATTATTACTGGACCTACTGTTTAGGAATAGGATTTTGAACTTGGGTAAGTGGAATGCTACCTTTCCTTTTTGGATAATTCAATGTTACCTTAAAAAGAGTTCAGTCTCAAGTTAAAACTGCTTTTGGTGGACTAAAAGACCAAATGATTAACATATTTCTAAGCCCTAAATGAGAAAATTAAAACAACTGTTCACAAAGGATGTGGAACCAATGCCCGGTTATGACTGATTAGTTGCCTCATGTCTTCTCAAAATTCTTCATAAATAATTTAAAAAAAACTTATTTTAGCTATTTTTTAAATTAAACATTATCAAAGACTGCTGGTAATCAATTTCTTTTTACTAAAAAATGTCGTTTCTATATAGTATTTAAATAAATTATCTACATTGTATGTTTTAACTTTGGTTTATTTGATTCATAGATTCTGGTAAGTCAACAATTGGAGGCCAGATACTCTTCCTCAGTGGTCAGGTTGATGACCGTACTATCCAGAAATATGAGAAGGAAGCAAAGGATAAAAGTAGAGAAAGCTGGTGAGCCTTTGGTTTGGTTTACTTTGATAGTGAAAATCAATGCTGTTCCTTTTATATTTGTTTTTTCTAAAGAGCATTCAAATGCTGGGATTTGGGCTTTATATGCGCTTTTTTTGAAGGTTTTATTCTACCTGTAACAATAGAAATCAGTAACTTTCTACTTGTTTCTCATCACTGTATCATTTTCTTATTAGTTGGCTATAGCTAGTCTGCATAAAAAAGTGAATGGTGAGACATGATTTACATTAGCAGGCTTGAAATTGTAGAGTGTTTGTGACCAAGAATGCAAGAATTATGAGCCAAGATTCAATCTAGTTCAAACATAGTAGTACTAAGATTTAACCCATGACTTGAATGAGTCTCTAATTAGATGCACTGGCATAAAGTAGTTTAAGATTTAATATTCCGTTGACAGGAGGCACTCTATTAGCTGTCCTTCAGTAAATAATCATGTATAGGGAGAGAGTGATGGGTTATGTCCTGCCTTTCACATAAATAGAATGTGGGATTTGGGTGGAGAAGGAAATGAATAATGATTATGCTCATTTCCTCAATCCAAGCAACAGGAAGGTTACATCAGGATTAAATTTACTAAAGATGTACTCATTAAAGGAGTTTATAGAACTTGGATCAGTTATTGGCTTGTTTTTAATTCGTTCTGATCAAATTGGAAACCATTTCCTTTTTCGCTTTTTATTGGATACTATAAGTGCTGAAATGTTCTTTTGTCTATTATATTATTTATTTTTTTTCTTGCTTTTGAAGATTCATGTATATTTTAGAATGTTATATCTTTCTGCAATAGACCCATTGTGCAATTTGTATCTTTTGACAGCTTCCATCAGTTCATCCTTTTAAAATTATTTCCAATTAACTTTTAGCTTTTTGAATAGGAAATTTGATTCTATTGATGTCAACATTGTTCTCTCTCTCTCTCTCTCACACACACACACACGTACCCACACCCACCACTCTTAAGATCTGCTTAATTCGCACCTGATCAATTACCTTAGTTAGAATGTCTTACAGAAAGTGTATCTTCAGCTATTGCATTATCTGACTTAGTTATTTTCTATGTGTTAGGTATATGGCATATATTATGGACACTAATGAGGAGGAGAGGGTTAAGGTACTGTACAATGGGGAGATGTTACAAACTTTGAGAAATTATAGTTAATTCATGATATATTTCTTGTAACGCTATCAACATTTATTCTTGATTGGCCAAAGTACTGTTGTTACTCTAGGAGTTTATTAAATTTGAACTATTTATTGCAGGGTATAACTGTTGAAGTTGGAAGAGCACGCTTTGAGACAGAGACAACTAGATTTACTATTTTGGATGCACCAGTAAGGGGATTGCCTCTGAAATACTCTGTTACTCTTTAATTTATCTTTTCTTCTAATTAAATATTTAATTTAATTATCTGTAGGATAAGATGATAGATCTTATTTATTTATTTTACTATTTTATTTTGTAAATTGACATTTTTTTTTCTTGGTCCTGATTTGTGGTTTAGTTGAATTGCTTTCCTTTAGTAGCTGTGTTGCTCCTTCTCACATTCCTCCTTTGATATTATAACTTATATTACATGATGATTAAAATTATAATGAGTGCAGGATCATTTTAATAGTGCTTAAAAAATGTCTTATACAACTTAAGGTTACAGACAGCATGTCATTTTACGGTATTGTGGCACTACTCAAAAACGAGAGAAAGCAATGGCAAATATAAAACTTAAGTGTTTTCCTAGCATATTACTATTAATTAGATATTCCTTTGGGTATGTTCTCTTATTTGATCTAGAATGGAACTGAACAAAGTCATTTTGTTTTTTGACTATGGAGATTCATATTATTTTGAATTCAGATTTTGATGCATTTTGTTTGTTAAAACTAAATATAGTTTTGCAATGACTACATAGGGTCACAAGAGTTATGTTCCAAATATGATCAGTGGGGCAGCCCAAGCTGATATTGGTGTGCTTGTAAGTTACATCTAGTGTCTTTCAATTAAAATGCATGGATTGCAGATTTTGGATTTTTATATGTCCCTGTTGTCTCTTAATTAGGTGATTTCTGCCCGTAAAGGGGAATTTGAAACTGGATATGAGAGGGGTGGGCAGACCCGTGAACATGTCCTGCTGGCAAAGACCTTGGGTGTGGCGAAGCTACTTGTAGTGGTTAATAAGATGGATGACAACACTGTCAACTGGTCTAAAGAAAGGTGTTTTGCCTGGCTTTCATAACAAAGTCTGAGCTTGTGTGTTGTTTTCTTTTTGTTGTAGGTTTGTATGGTAATAGTATTGATGGAGGTCTTCTTGCACAGGTACGATGAAATTGAGTCAAAGATGACACCTTTTCTGAGGTCTTCAGGCTACAATGTGAAGAAAGGTATTGGAAGTGTTGTTAAATGACTTGCAAGTTGCAATTTTTTTGTGGCGATGTTTTCAAGCTTGTAGAACCGTCAACGTATGTTATTACCATGACAGTGAGATTTTAAAACACTTACTGTGCAAAGGAAATAGAGAAGCTAACAAATCCCCTTGCATTTTTTTTAACATTTTTATGGTTGCTTATGTGATTGGACTTGTTTTCTACTTTCTAGAGGCATATGTTGAGGTTTTCTAGTCTGATATGATACCATAGAACTCTGCTGTTATATTCCAAAGAAATTTTACCTATTGTAATTTTAACACAGATGTTTAGCCATGCAGCAAGATATTGTTTTATCAAATTATTTTGGAGTTGAAATTATGGATTAGAAGCAAATAATTGCTGTCAGTTTGTCCAGGAAAGTTAGGTGCTATTTGACAAACTAAAAAAATTCGATGCAGAATGCAGGCATGTGTTGAGGTTCTTAGTCTTATATGGTACTATAGAACTCTGTATTATCATCCAAAGGAATTTTATATTTTGTAGTTTTAATATGGATGTTTGGCTATTCTGCAAGGTGTTTTAACAAATTGCTGTTAGTTTGTTTAGGAAACTTGTTGGCTGCTGAAAACTTGTGCAATATTCAATTACTTTTCTTTGCATTATGCTTTATTCTCCCAAATTGTTATGTAAAATTGTGTCTGATCAGGCTTCTGCTCCTTAAATGCTTGATATTTGAAATGTTGATGTTTCTTGCTCTTTTCGTTGTATAACTCTTAATAGGATCAGATGATGATAGCATGCTTTTTATGTTAGTGAAGTTATATTCCCATGTTAGAATCTTGGTTAATTTGCTGAGCATATAATTTATGCTTTAAAACCAGTTATATTTCATTGGTTAGTCTTGTTTGAACTTACAGATGTACAGTTCCTACCAATATCTGGTCTTATTGGTTATAACATGAAAACAAGAGTGGATAAGAGTATATGTTCTTGGTGGAATGGTCCCTGCCTATTTGAAGCCCTCGATTCTATTGAAGTTCCTTTCAGAGATCCAAAAGGTCCATTTAGGTAGTGATCTATAGCCTATCTTCCATAGCAGGATTCACTGCCCAAACAACTTTTATGTTTGGTTCTAGTTCCTGCCATCTACTAGTAGCGTGTATAACTGAATTCTTGGTCATCTTATTTTATGATGCATCTGATGATTTGTAATTGACTCCATAGGATGCCTATAATTGACAAATTCAAAGACATGGGAACTGTTGTTATGGGAAAGGTAGAATCTGGAAGTGTGTGTGAGGGTGATTCCTTATTAGTTATGCCAAACAAGGTGCTTTATCTTTGCAACTTTTTAATTATATTTATGTATATATATATATATATATATATTAATTTATGGGGTATGAGGATTTTATGCTTGGATTGCAGGCTCAAGTGAAAGTTCTAGCTGTATATTGCGATGAAAATAAGGTTAGGCGTGCAGGACCTGGTGAAAATCTACGGGTTAGATTATCTGGGGTTGAAGAAGATGACATGTTGTCAGGTTTTGTCTTGACAAGTGTTGGTAAGATTTGCTTTAATGCAGTTTTGTGATAACTTTTACAGTCCCTTTCTCTCGTTTTAATTGTTTGTTTTTATATTAAAATTGAATTGTTTTATTTTTGCATAAGTTTTGGGGTATAATGTTTGTTTTTCCTTCATGCAGTAAAATCGATACCAGCTGTCACTGAATTTACAGCCCAATTGCAGATTCTTGAGTTGCTTGAGAATGTATGCATGAATGTCATTTTCTGTTGTACTTATTCGATAAACTAGTTAATTTCAAGTATGATGATTGTTAATGTAATATCTGTCTTGTAAATGTTGGTACTGTTTAGGCTATTTTTACTGCTGGCTATAAGGCTGTCTTGCACATTCATTCTGTTGTTGAGGAATGCGAGATAGTTGAGCTATTACAGCAAATTGATCCAAAGACAAAGAAACCCATGAAAAAAAAGGTTCTTTATGTGAAGAATGGTGCTGTTGTCATGTGTCGTATTCAGGTTCAGACTCTTACTTTATTTAATATATCAAATTGGGTATTTTGTTTTTTTGAATATTAGCTGCATTTGTTCTTTTTTTTTTTTTGAAATGGAACTGAATGAATTGCCAGATTGAGCAAGTGAGAAACTGTTAGAAAGAACTTGTTGCCGAGTTGGTTTCTTTTCTTTTTTCCATAGGGGTAGAAGTAGAAATAGTAGGATAGCATTATTGACTAATGATAAACCACTGTCAACTCTCTTTTTGGCATTCCAGATATAAGAAAAATGCTCTGATAAATTATAAACAGGCAGCTAGTGCCAATGTTTCCGAACAGATTGAACTTAAAAACATATTAACATAATAACATGATTCTCTACTCTCTCCAAAGTGAGTATGTGTGATGCACATTCTTTCTTTGTATGTTCTTTACACTCTCCAAAAACAGAAGATATTTTGACTGAATTGATCTCCATTTGTTTTGGGCTTGATAAATACTATTTTCATGTGCTTCTTAGGTTAACAACTTGATTTGCATTGAGAAGTTCTCAGATTTTCCACAACTTGGGAGGTTCACTCTTCGTACTGAAGGTAACAGAGAGAAGTTTTTTTTTTTCATTGTTGATAAATTATTATTCTTAGTGGTTGAGTCACATGAATTGTCATATCTACAGGAAAAACTGTTGCAGTGGGAAAAGTCACTGATCTTCCTTCAAGCAGTAGTACTTAAAAAAAAAAATTGTTCTTAGAGGTGAGAATTCAAACATTGGTTATTTCTGCTATGTGAAGGTTTTATTATATCACTGTTATTCTCCTGCAGTATTATTATCCAATGTAAAGACATAAGAAACGACTGAGAAAGAATGAAAAACAGAAAAAAAAAAGATTTTTAAGTTGATAAATCAATTTGTAATACTGAAATTTAGTCTTCTAACAGAAAATTGGAGTTACTAAGGTTTTTCATTGGCTGATGGGGGTTGGGATTCTTTTTTCATGAAGTATTACCCTATTGTTGCATCACCTCCTTTATTGGAGATTCATACTGTTCAAATAGCGGGTCTACAGTATTGCTGTTGGTGTGGCTTGATCACAAGCCTCCTCACTTGTATCTTGTAGGCTAGTTGGTGGAACATTCTAAGATGTGGGGAATACGTATCAATGTTGTTCAAGCATTTATGGAGTTGAAAATGGGTTTTCTTGTGAGTTGCTATCATGCACCTTTTAAGGGTGGGGATCACGTTGTGGAAGCATTATTCCGTTTAAACTAGGTTATTCATAGTATTCCATGCCATTCGATTAATACAGTTGATTAGTGCAAGGAGTAGGCCTTTTATTTGCTATTTTTTACCTTTTTTCATGAAGTATTATTGTTAGCATCTTGGTAACATATTACTGATTTACCTTTGACAGGCAGTTTGACAGGACACAAACAACTTGTGTACCAAATCCTGTTGAGTTGAAATAGGATCACCGAGAACTCATTAAGAATTGTCGCATTACACTGCTCTTGCTGTAATCGTGTTATGGTTATTTTTGCCGCTCCTATTGTGCTTTTACTGGCATTTTTTGCTTTTGATATGAGATGGGTGTATATTTTGAACTGATTCGCAACCCATTGTTCATTTTAAAAATACCAAATTATAGTTAATGGTGTTCATTAAGTTTTGATTGTTCAATTCCTTTTTTTTTTTTTTTTGGGTAGCCAGGCTTTGGTTAACGTCAGAATGGTTGTCGTTGAAAAAACATATTTTTCTTAGAACTTACTGGGTGATAAAAATATTTGGTTGCTTCACCTTGCATCTTCCTAATAGGATTATTGTGATATTGTAAATTCATATTACATTCAATTTTGATATGATGAAACTAGTGTTAGTGAAGTTATGGTCAGATTGAGATTCAACTATCTTGGTGATGTATTTTTTAAAACCAAACAACAGATGTTAAATATCATTCTTCTCCTTGATTCAATTTATAACTAATTTCCTCTACTTCAAAAATGAAAAACCTGCCTTTGCTAACATTAATCCAAGCAAACTGAACTTGGTTGTGAAAATCCTTGTATTAGTGAAGCCCAGCAGGTACAGGAATCCGAGTGAGAACTAAAAAAGAATATTATTTTTATTATTTATTTTGCGGCATTAAGTTAAAAGTCTTTTAATTCCAGTGATAAGAAAATTCGATAATCTCAAGTACCAAAAAGTTGACAAAATGGATTATTTCAATTATATAAATTTACACTCAATAGGCCATAGCAAATTGAAGTTTATTTAAAGAAGAATCTTCAAGGTCCTAACAAAAATTTGAACAAAACCATGCATACGATAAAAGATGCCAATCTACACCATAGTTGGCAAAAGTACAACAGCTTATGCCTTAGCTTTGTGTTGTTACACGGCTTTGCTTCTCCTCTATACCCGACTGTGAAAATCTTTGCCGAAGAACTTCAACAACATTTTCTATCTTTACATCTTTCAGCCTTAACAAAACCATGGCATGGTAAATCACATCTGCCATTTCTGAGGCAGTGCGTGAACTGTCCTCTTTCTCCTCCAGTGTTCGGCACAACTCATCTGCCTCTTCCCTGCATTAGTAAACTGATCTCTATGTAATTTGCTCATGGATAACATTAATACGCTAAAGATTTGACAAGCACATTATATGCTAAATCTTCTAAGCATGGATATGATCTAACATGCTGTTCATTACTGGTTTAGCACTACTTTTGTTTTTTTTTTCTTTTTTTTTCTATAACTAGATCTACTTTCTACTTTTCTCTATGGGACATATAATACTATCATAGAATATGTTAAACAGATTATATTACCGGATTTTTGAGCACAACAAATTTTCATCAAGTAGCAGTCGTTTAGTCCACGAGGGCTTTCCATGTTGCCCTGCTAACTCTGATTCTCGTTGGTAAATTGTAGACTCCAATGAGTATAAAGTTGTCAGTGCCAAGTTATTTTGTTCAACCTGCCAACACAGACCAAGTTAATTCATGAACTTGCAAAATAGTATCATATAAGGTAATGCAGATCTAAAAGATTGTAACAACAAACTGGTTAAAGACTAAGTGCTGCTTACTTGTTGCTCCTTCAAAAGATCACTTATTGATGTGAAATAGCAAGTCTCTGACCCAGTGTGGCAGGTAGGGCCATCAGGCTTTCCAAGGTAAATTATCTAAAGGAGAATTTTCAGTTAAGTCAAACTTAATAATTTAAGCAATGACTAAAGACGTCATACAGAAAGTTATTTAGAACGTACAGAATCACAATCACAGTCCACAAATATGTCATGAACGTTGATGAAATTTTTGGAGGTTTCTCCCTTTGTCCACAATGCTGCCCGTGATCGACTGAAAAATGTTGCCTTCCTAGAAGTGATAGTTGTAGCTAGTGCATCCCTGTTGATGAAGCCTTGCATTAATATGGCTCCAGTGTCAACATTTTGAGCTATAGCCACTGCTAAACCTTTGTCATCCCATTTTATACCGTCCAACAATGAATCGACCTAAAAATTAAAACTTTTAGATATTTAGTCCTTCCACTTAGAAGTGTGGTTTTTCAAAATATACAGAAGTTTGAAAAGAAGACATAGACAAATACAATGAGTATCACAATACTTAACTATAACCATGCTTCTACATAGTGAAAAGTACTACAAACATACAATATTTTCACACATCATGAAACAAAATTCCAAAATCAAGATAAGTTGAAATAAATGCCGATTTGATTTTTAAGAATAAAATAACGAAAATCAAGAAAAGATAGAGACAGTGGACAAGGGATTAGAAAATAAAGGGCTTTCACCAGTCATCACTCAATAGCCTAGTTACGTTACATCCAACTTGCAGAGAAAACATAGGTTATGGGTGCTAATCAAACAATCATGTGAAAGGAAGCTAACATTCCTAAAGCAATTTTTGTCCTCTAATAACAGTAGATACAGAGCAGCGTAAGTATAAATCTGAATATGCTTTATAATAAGAAAGTAAATATAATAGCTTTTGTAAATCTAGAATTGGTAGAATACAGAATATGATAGATTTTGTAAATCTATAATTCGTAGAATACAGAGGAATCCCAAATAGAATCTTTTATATAGGTTTTTATTGGTGTCAAACCTAATCAAGTTTAAACTTCTAATCTAAAACTTCACAACTTGTCACAAATCTAGATGTACTTCTAAAAATTAAATTTTAATTTCATATTATAGAAACTTTGAAGATGACTTTAAAGAGCTTTAATAGACAAGCTCTTGAAATATGGAGTCCAGATGTAGCTCATGTAAGCGTTGAGTGCTGATTACTGAGCAACGATGAACACCTTCCACAGAAATCAAACAAAATGGAAACCCATCCTCATAGTTTGCCTTCCTTTTCTTTTCTTTGCCAGACATGTAACAGTTCCTATGATCATATCAAAGGTAGACACCTGACCATGTCTGTTTAGACTCATGGGACACAAACAAGTAAAATATTATAATAATAGTTCTAAAGAAAAACACCTAAAAATTGTCTCTATACTCAAAATAAGGTATAAAAGCATAGAAAGTATTCCCAAATGCATATTTTAAGTGTTATAATCATTTGCTTCACTATCTCTTTAAAAATAAGAACAGATTCACAGCAGTGGTCCACTATATCCAAAACAATAATGGCCTCTG
Organism: Durio zibethinus; assembly: GCF_047325235.1. Classification (NCBI taxonomy): domain Eukaryota; kingdom Viridiplantae; phylum Streptophyta; class Magnoliopsida; order Malvales; family Malvaceae; genus Durio; species Durio zibethinus. The sequence continues at coordinate 10,141,307 of NC_143170.1, read as the reverse complement.
ACTTGAATGTATAGATTGACTACTGAAGTAGAGAGGTGTTGAGAGATGTAGTGTCCAGATGTAGCTCAAGTAATAACTAAACACATAGTACTGGGCAACGATAGACTCCTTCAAGGGATGGCTAATGGATAGATTGGAAAACCAAGCCATCAATTCCTTCCCTTTCTTTTATTTTCCAGACATATAGCAGTCCCTACCATCATATCAAAGGTAGACACCTGACTACATCTGGTTAGACTCATGGGTTGCAAACAAGTAAATAATAAAATAATAGCTCACAGACAAACACCTAAAAATGTACCTATATTCAAAATAAGGTATATAAGGATAAAAAGTATTTCCAGATGCATATATTAAGTGTTATTATCATTTGCTTACCTATCTCTTTAAAAAAAAGAACAGATTCACAGCAGTGGTCCACTGTATACAAAATAAGAGTGGCCTCATGCTTGAATGTATATATTGACTACTGAAGTAGAGAGGTGTTGAGAGATGTAGTGTCCAGATGTAGCTCAAGTAATAACAAAATACATAGTACTAGGCAACGATGGACTCTTTCAACGGATAGCTAATAGATAGATTGGAAACCCATACAATCAATTCCTTCTCTATCTTTTATTTCCCAGACATGTAACAATCCCTACCATAATGGATAAGATAGGCACCTGACACATGTCTGGATAATTTTTAGGAGCTAGTCGAAATATAATAGATGTAAAAAATGGTTAGAGCAGGAACAGTAATAACATTATTAACTGTTTTTAGGCATATTTAGCTTGGCCTGCAAGTGCCTGATCAACTTACCGGTAGGAATTTGGCCATCAAATATTGGCATGAATTTTAGCAAAGAAGACTGGATTCATGGCTAATGCAAAGTCAGTTACTCATACAAGACTTCAAACCAAATCAAACTTTGATAAATCCTTTTTCCTATCCAATGTCTCCATTCATTAATAGCTAACCAATCTAGTTTGTCTTTAGCTTTCATTTGACATGCCTTATCAATTCATAAAGCATGCATGATTAGATAATATTTCACACTTTGGCCAAAAAAAGATAATATTTTAACACTTCTCCATATAGGATCGGGCTTAAACTTATATTAAATCTGTGCTTTTGCAGAACTATTTAATCAACCAATACTCATAGACATAGCCCTCAGTTCATTCACATATTACCATAAATTAAAAAAACAAACAGATAATTCTACTAAAAACAGTTGGACGTTTCATCAAGCAAATGCACATCATTACATGTATAACTTATAAAACCACACTAAAGAAAAAGTACCTTTGATTGAAGGTAGACTTCTTTCTCTAATTTCCTCCAGGAAGCAAAAACAATAGCATTTATCTTTTTCTTCTTGCTGAATCCGCCACAAACACCAGCAGATAAGAAACTAGAGACTTTGAAAGGAGCTCTTAAAGATTGAATACAAGGGAGAGATGAAACCGCCATCAAAAGTTTGGCGTAAATCAACTATATTGTAAGCATGTTTATATCAAACTGATCCTGTAAATAAAAATGATAAAACAACATTACTAAATAAACAACTGAAGAATGCTATTAATCAATTTAGAAAAAAACAATTGTAAGCTTCTTTGAAATGCTAAATGAGGGAAAAGTTGACAAACTTAATTTTCATATATAGTTGCTTCAGTGTTGTACCACAGCAAGAGCGGAAAACAAGCTGAGATTGAGATTTAATAAAAAGCAACACACATTATATTGCTTCAAGGGAACGAGTCACAGGGAATTAATCAAAATCCACACTGACCAGATAGTGAAGCATTTCAAAGCATGCATGGAAAAGAATGGGGAAAAAATGCTAGCAAGTAACAAAAATCAAGAGCAACCGCACTTGGATAAGGATGGCAATGGAGCGAGGGGACGAGGTTGCTTATCCACCCCATCACTGCCTCCACAGATGTGGGTCCCTTTTAATTCTTTCAATGATAGAACATTATTATAATTTAATGGATGGTCACAATTTTCTTAAATGAATTATGAACAAAAATTATTTAACCTCCTTTTATCTTAATCTCAATTACTACAATATATATATACATATATATATATATATTATAGCTTATCACCTTCATCGTCCTTGCTGTAAATAACAGAAAGACCTAAAAGGTCGCATGCTAATGGATTTGAATAAAAAAAAAACTGCAAATATAAAGTAATTATTAGCTCCAGATTGAGTATGAGGTTCGAATATACTATTATAATTCCAACATGAGCTTAAGAACTGCTATACAATCATACTATAGGAATAGGAGCTTTTAGGGTCAGATTTCATAAATGAGAGTACAGCTTCCAACTGATAACATGGTATAAATTATACAAGACGTGGAAGAATAAATTAGACACAACATAATTTTAAGGGAAAATGCCTCATCCAGAGTAAGAGAAATCAACAATCAGTGGGGATTTCTTCTTGGCTGCAGAAGAAGAAAAATAGAATGGCATTGAATAAGCTTCCAATTCATACTTACTTAATTTTGAAGGGCTGCAGAAGCAGAGCCACCATATGCAGGGTCTAAAGCAATAACAGTGCTCAAAAGACAAGACTCAGGATATGAATCTTGTGAAGTTGCTCAACCTGGATACATAAAAAAAATCTTAACTTGACAATAACAAATTGGTATTTTCAAATATGAAGAGTAATAAAAATAAAAAAAAAAAGATTAGAAGGAAATTACCTAACAGTGAAAGACCTATAAAAGATGATGAACTCCAAGTAGATGGATTCAAACAAAATGCACGCAAATGATGACCCCCAACAAGTCGACGGATGCAAACAATCTATAGTAGAGAGGAAGAGTGCTGACGGCTCAGTTTAAAGAAACCCTAAACTTCGAATATATAGACAAGGCCTAGGGACATGATATTATAATTAATAATAATAATAATAATAATAATAATAATAATAATAATAATAAAAGTTAAATGCTCAATTCGATACTTTTAACTCAGTTCTTGAATTGACATTTTAATTTAACATTTCTAATCATCATCTATTCAAAATATAACAATTAAAGATTTTTAGAATGGAATTTAACCAGCAAATTACACGTATCATTAATCAACAAAGCTGTAGAATTTTTTATGACGTGAAACATTTGGGTGACGTGGAAAATCAACATACTCTTTGTTTTTTTTCTTTCTCTCTTTTAACAACTCTCTTTCTTTTTCAAACTCAATGTTCAAATCACATCCCAAAAATCCAAACTCTCTTTGTTTCTTATAACTTTTATCAATTATATGGTTTTCTTGCTATCAAATTTGGCTGACAAGTTGCATCTCCTGAAATTTTTGTAAACCATCTGTCAAAATTATCTATACCAACCACCATCTTAGACTCGTCAACCCAGCCGTTCGATCTTCTTCTCAGCAGCCACATCCCAGGACGGTAGCGCAGCTAGATCCTCCACCGACACACCGATCTTGGCGGAGGGCGTGGCAGAATCAGGAGCGCGATCTATGAGTCATTATAGTGAATTTTTACTTGTATAATTTTTAAAACATATCACTTATACTAGCTCTTCATGTTTACATTTTGACCACTAAAATTAATATTCAATATTCTATTAATATAAAAAAATATATATTTATTGACGAAAATAAATATTTTATAAAATATGTTATTAATACATTTTAAATGAACTTTTAAATACAATTATTTAATATTTAAATAATATTCTACTCATTTCATACTTATTTCGTTAATATCTTAATGAATTTGGGGATAAGTTCAAGCCTAATCTAAGATATTATTATACTAATTAATAATATATTTTTATTTAATTATAATTAAAAAATATATTTAACATATTAAAATATTAATTTAAAATATTTTAATATTTGAATAGTAAACAAATAAATGGACTCAAGCTTCGATCTAACCATAAGCAATTGATAAGCTACTCCTCTCTTAAAGATGTAAATGAAAATTGATAAGCTGGTCATACATGTAAAACTTCAAACAATTTATAATTTGTTTGGTTGATGCTTTTGTTAAAATTTTTTTTTATTTGAAAAAAAAGATAAATGTCAAAAAGCAAATATAGTAAAAATGTTAACTAAATCAAGCCTTAGGTTTAATGCCCAATGATTGATTTGTGCATTCAACGAGCTTTATATAAGTGTTTTTTTTTATACAACTTTCTAAACTTGATTAACTAAGGCATAGTTTAACATTATTATAAAAAATAATTTTTGTGTTTAAAAACAACTTTTGATTCAGTCTCAATATTAAATAAGAATAAAATTTATAAAAAATAATAAAAAATGTAAATTTTCAATCTAAAAGCTTGTTTTTTAAATTCAAACAAAAAATTTCCTCAGAGAATGTTTTTGCAGTGAAAAACTTTAGTTTATATAAGAAATTATTTTATTGTTTTTGATATTTTATTATTTTATACATATTTTTAGACATTTTAATTACTTACATCACCTTTCATAATAATATCAAATATTTAAAATTTTTAATCACTACATTTTTTGAACTCACTTTTTTAATTGAAAGATTGTTTGTCGATCAAATGTCATAATTTGAAACTAATTACATTAGAGATACATATCATATTAGTTAATAAATTTATAATTTAAATATTATATTAATAATTTTTAAAATTAAGATATTACATTAAATATTTTACTATAATTTAAGGATCATTCATAATATTAACTCATCAAATTAGTGTAGACATGACTTTGAATCTCAAGAAATTTAATCTTGAGACAAATATCGAACAAAATCATAATTTTATAAAGGGTAAAGTGTATTTCTAATCACAAACCTTTTATACAAGTTTTATTTTGATTTCTAATTTTTAAATTGTTCGATAATAGTCCCAAATCTTTTTATAAAGGTGTTAATACGATCATTTCATTAAATTTTGCATAAAAATAAAAAGGAATTTCAAATTAAAGTAATAGATTTAGAAATATTATTCTTTATTATCATATCAAAATATTTAACTAAAACGAAATAAAATTTATAAAATTTTTAGAAGGAAACGAAAGTATATTTTTATCCTTAATTTTAAAAATTCAACTTAAGATAAATGGAAGTATATTGGATCATGGCGAATTTAAATTCAGTGGATATACGTGTTTCGCCATTCTTATATCCATTAATTTTTTTTATAAAATTTATTTAATAAATAAAATTAAAAAAAAAACAAAAAACAAAAGAGCCAAATGAGATGGTAAGTGAATTGATTAAATTAAGATATTAAATAATATTTTTAATAATACATATATATGTAAAATTATATAAATAATAAAAAATAATTTTTTATATAAACCAAGGTTGAGGTGTAATACCTAAAACTTTATTGTGACCCCAGCTCGATTAAAAAAAAAAAAACTCAACCCAATTATCTAGAATTAAAGGAAAACACACCGATTAGATTGAAGTGAATGAAACCCATTGGATATGAGCTATTTTGTAATCTTTATCTCAATTCACTTTTTTAAAACAAAATTTATCTAATAAAAAGCAAAAGTAAAAAAGTTAAAAAAAGGAAAAAAAACCAAAAGCTAGAAAAAAAAAGAAAATGAAAAAAAAAGATGTGCCACATGGACACCTGCAACAAGGTAGAAGACTTTAAATTCATCTTCAATCTGATCACATTTGAAAAAAACTTGATCTTATCTTTTTTTTTTTTAAAAAGGACTTATGTTAAATTATTGTGAATCAAACCAACTGAATACAAATTATTTTATCAACTCTACCTTAATTGACTTGTTTTACAAAATTTATCTAATAAAAAATCAAATAAATAAATAAAAAGGCTAAAAACAAAATAAAAAATAAAAAATAGATTTAATAAAAATAAAATAAAATAATAAAAGTAGAGAATGGAGAAAGCCAGGGATGCCTAGTGGACACATTTTCCTTCTCATTATTTACAAAATTAAGTATTAGATATAATATATTTTGTATATACATATTGTAGACACTTAAATTAACCTGAGTTTAATTGTATCCTAGGATTAGATTTTTTGAAAATTATTTTATTTAGTTTAAGGTTATTATTATTATTATTATTTTTATTATTATTATTATTATTTATTTTATTCATTTGGGTTAATTAAAAAAAAAGTTTGGTTGATTTAGGAAAAAGAGTCAAATTGGAAATTGAAACTTGTAACTGCGTTAAAGTTGAAACTTTTGATATTTCAGCTGTACGTTAGGTTAGGATTAAAACATTAATTAAAAGTAAAAGTGTATTTGGATGAATTTTGGGTAAGGATGGAAGAGGAAGTTGATTTAAAGTATAAGATTTAATTTAAGTGAAGTTTGAGGTTTAGAATTCTTGTTCTAATGGATTTAGGATTAAAGGTCTATTTAAAGAACTTCAAACAACCATTAACAAGGAAGCAATTGGTAGCAAAAGAAAGTAAAAAAGAGAAAGATTCTGATAGTGTTCCTTTTTGGACTTTTCTAAGATAAAATTCTTAGTTTAATTATGGGCTTAGACGTGATTTAAAAGTTAAGATTTTGGGAAAAATGTGTTTAAGGGATTTAGATTTAAGAAGTTAAAAAAATTTGGAAATTCTCAAAAATTTTGGAAATTTTTTAAAATTTTGAGTTTTACATTAAGTTTTTCAGCCTAGCTTGAAGTTTATGATTAAGTTTCAGGCATTAGTTAAATTTTTGGTGAGATTTTGCAGTTTTCAATATTGATTTTTTAGATTTATATATCATCGATTTTTGAGATTTTTCATCGAAACCCAAGCTCTTTTGAAGATTTTGGACGGTGTTTAACCTAGTCTAGAGAGAAGATAAAGAAATTGGAAAAAGAGAGAATGAGAAAGGGAAATGTGAGAGGGAAATTTTTTTTTTTTTGTTTATATACCTAAGCCAAATGACACCATTTAGGCTTAAAAAAATTTTAAAATCCACAACCCTGCCCAACTTAACGAGATTTGCTCGTTTATTTCCTTATTTTATTTATTATTTTATTTATGTAATTTAATTAATTTGATTTGATTTAATTATTTATTTGTCTAATATGTTTTTCTTCCTTACATTTATATTATTATTTTTTCTATACATATGTTTATTTATGGTCTATTTATATTTATATTGATTTATATATTGATATGTTTACTTATTTGTTTGGTTTTGTTAAAAAAATTAAGAATGGGTTAATTAAATTAAATTCTTAAGTTAAATAAAAATAATGAGCTGAATTTCATTTTATTCTCTTGTATTTTCTAGAAAGTTTTGTGTAAAATTTTGAGAATAAATATTAATTATCCTTATGATAAAATTCTAAAAATGCAAGAATGAGTATTTTTAGAAATTTTTAGGTGAGAAATTCATTTTCAAAATTGTTTATGCTGAGCTTCAAGTTGAAGGGTAAAATCTTAAAATCACAAGAAGGAGAAAGAGAATGGTTAAAAGCAAAGGTTGAGAGTTTTCTCAATGTTTGCACTATAACACTCAAATTAGAGATCGGTATAGGAAAAAATAAGAAGGAGAAAGCATGAAAGTGTAAGAGTGTGAAATATCTAAATAATACTTGAAACGCCCTATCTATAGTTGAAGGTGAGGAGTTTTGGGGTAGCTTAGGCTGCCTACGATCAATCTTATAATCAGGATGACCTGGCAGGCTAAGTTGACTTGGATGTTGATAATCTATTCAGAGAGTAATAAGTCAGCATAAAAAGGGGTCTTTTAGGTAAGTTGATGAGATGGCCGAACTAACATGACACTATACATTTTAGGTTAACCCAAAAGTCATAAATACCCTTGGCTATTTGCTGACAATCTCTAATAAGAAAAAAAATCATTTTACCTTTGAACTTAAAAATGGCCATAAAATTTTGTTCTCCCACCAAGTAGTTTGAGTATCAGACTATTGAGTGTAGTATTGGCCAATTTGGTATAAATCGACCTGATACGTACTCGATGGTGTCGAGCTTAATCTTAAGTGTAGGCTTTGAAATTTATGTTTAATTAGTTCGACTTGAAGTCATCGAGGTAAATGATTGAATTTTATAATTGATTACTAATGTGACTTATACATTTGATGCTATATTTAACCATGACTTGGTGGCTTGTTATTGTTTAGGCCAACATGGGACTTATGTTTTTTCTTTGGTTTGAAATTTGATTTTTGCTTTTGTGTTGATTTGTTTTTATTGACCTTCAAACTTTCTAGCTCTTTTTCAATCAATTTTCCCATCTTTATCTAGTTTGATATGTTTCTTTTCTTTTAATTATATCTTTTTATTCAAGTTTTTAAAGTTTTAGGGTAGAGTCAAAAGAAAGTCTGCTTGGTTATCAAGGTTTGGATGATGAAGGCCCTTTTTATGATTGTAAGAATGGATTATACTCGAGGTGCTTTTTGGTTGAATCCAATGTCCACTACTAATTAACAATTAATTAAAGATAGTGTTCATGTTAGAGAAAAGTGGGTCCTTCATAAAGTGGATGAGTTTCATGCTATAATAGATCATGATCTTCAAAATCCATTAGCCACAATGTCTAAGGTTAGCTTGGCTTTTTCGACTGACTTTTTTTTTATTTCTCATTTTTCTCGCCTTTACTCTTCTTCTCTTATTCTATCTTCTCATTATCAAGTTTTTGTTTCTACTTTTTCTTGATGTCTATCTAGGCTGGCCTTAGATTCTAATCCTAGTTTGGCTTTTGAGTCTGAAAAGTCTTCTATTCTTTGTTTATTTTTTTTTTCATTTCAAAATGAAAGGAGATTCCTACTCTTATTCTTGTTCGAACATTGTCATCTGTTACCTTTTCAGAAGATAAGTCATCCGATAATAAAATTTTTGAGAGTGAATAAGCTACAGACAAGCAAATAGAGGGGACTAATCAAGTTTAAAAAGGAAGGGCAAGTGAAGACGAGAAGGATATCACCTCACATGGTGATGTATATGACCTCGCTTTATTCTATACCTTTTGTGACTTAGGTATAACCTCAAAAGATATGATGCAGAGCCTAAAAGATAGAGCTAATCTTGAAAACTGCCCTAACATGTGTTTGGTGCATCACTCTCGTGGTTTAAAGGTCAAAATTGATCTTACTAAAGTGGGGTATAATATAGTACTATCAACCATTGAGTACCAAGTTGTTACTTCTTTGGATGCTGACAAGATTTGGTTGTACTATGAGTCTATAGTCATTGGTTTGTGGTTTTTTTTTTATATTTTTTCATTGTTAACTTTTTTATTTTACAATTTAACTATCATTCAACTCGTTCTAAAATTTTTTTGATACATTATAGGTTTTATAATTCTTTGTAGAAGGTTGAAGTTAAACCTTAACTTTCTTTTGTTTAAAGAATTTTTTATAGTTAAGAAATATCCCTACATAAGAGTTGGTTTTATGTAACAACTCAACCCATGAAAAAAATCTTTGTTGATTGTCCAAGCTTAATAAAAGGTTAAAAGTAGTTTTTTTTATGTATAAAGAAAAAAAATGACTAGAAAAAGCCCAATGCATGAGAAATAAACAATTGACCTAGGATTTTTTAAAACATCTAAATTAGTCCTTTGGTGATCGTGAAATTAAAAGCTTGGGATGTAATAATAAGCCTTTTTTAGAAGAGGCTGTTGTTTTTAGATTCGAAAGAGCTAACCTCTTTTTCTATTATAAAAAAAGTCAAGTATTAGGGTAAGTTCGAGGCAACTTTACATGATATTTGTTTTAAAATTTTTTTTTAACACTTAGTTTAATTTTTTATGTAGAAGTCTCGTCCTAAATTGGAGATTTTGAGTTCACACACTTCTTTTATGCCTTAAAGTCCAAGAAAAGAAGTAAAGCTCTAATTTGACTTTGGGCCCCTTTAAGTGGGGTCAAAATAATCAACCCTACTTTTCCTCAGCCTCCCTTTAGCCTAATCATACCCTAAAAAAGGAAAAAACAAATAGCTCAGAAAGAGAAACCCTCTAAAAGTAAAAGATTGAGGCCATTTTCCTAGTCTAAGCACCATATTACACCCACATCAAAGTAAATGGCAATAAATATGAAGTTTGACTTCATTGAGAACTTTTTTGAGGATCCCGAGATGGAAAAAAAGATCACCAGGGTAACTTTCACCAAAAAAGGTTAGTAGTATCTTTAAGTTAGGTTAAAACTTTTATTTTTTATATTTTTGTTTTTTTTAAAGGTTGAGCTTGATTATTGTTTTATGCAGCTTTTGAACAGCTCTCGTCTACTATTTCTCACATGATGGGGTAAGACATACTCAATTTTTATCGGCCTTTAATGCACTATTATAAATCCAAGTAGGATCTAAAGGATTATGCTTGAGATTTACACCAATTTGTGGAGTCCCACAAGAAGACCAATGCCTCTTTAATCAAAGTTAAGATGGATAAGGAAAAGCTTAGTAAAAAAATAGAGAACTTGGCTACTAAGCTTAAAAATATATCTCTGTAAAAGGCTACAATTGAATCATTCTAACAATAGGTTAACTTTAAACTTAATGATGTTCTAGCTTAGGTAACAAGGTTGAAGTTAGAGTTGGGAGTTGAAAATAAGACTAGGCAGCAGGTGGTGGATTAATTCCTAACCTTTTCAAAATTTTATGATATGCAAATAGGGTTTGCTTAGGGCCAGGTGTCAGTGTTTTCGAACTGGCGAATAAGGAGGTTCATTTTCGTTTTGTTAACCTGAACCTCGACCTTTCTAATGTTAAGCTCGACAACATTAAGTCTTGGCAAGCCTTTGCTACTTGAAAACCTAATTTGTTGGTTGAACAAGCTCTTTTACTTCAATTTTAAATCTGTTCCTCAAGATTAATTTTAAGACCCTAAAGCCTTTATGTAATATTTCTTATAAGTGTTAAGTCGGACAACTCTCTTTGCTGATTTAAGCTTGATCTGAGCCAAAGGCTTTGGATTTCATATTTTGTTATTAGGTCAGATGTAATTATACCTAATTATTTTGGATTTGGTTTTTAATTTTGCAAGTGTGAACTTAGTTAGTGTCTGAGTTGAACATTAAGTATGATACGAGCAAGGTTAAAACTTTTATTCAATTTTGAAATTGCATAATACAAGTCTAAGTTCAACTCTACAGAGCTCGATACACCCTTTTACTGGTAGTAGATTTTGAGATTGTTCACATTTCATTTCCTTGATATAGGATTACCATTCATATCTTGTAACTTGTAGGTCGTATCATGGATGGACTATTTAACTGCTTAAGGGCCCTACTAGTTCAGGGCCAACTTTCTACTTCAGTCGTCAACTTTAGAGGCTTTTAATTTTTTGAGTACCAAGTCACTTTTTATGATATTTTTACGTTAGACCCTATTATTATAAAAACTAGATATTCTTAGTTTATAAGCCATTATTCTGTTTAGGGTTGTGTCCTTTTGTTATTCAGCTAAGTCCAAATTGGCCCTAAAGGCTTTTTCGTTCTCCTTTTCAGATTCAAGCTCAACTTGGAGGCTTAGAAAGCCAATATTCACAGGCACCACAGCTTCTGTTCTCAAAGCAAAATTGAAATTAGTCTCTCTTGTAGAGACCTTAGAGGTCTTCCTAAAAGCCTATAGTACATTGAGTAACTTGTCAACTCACTTGCTTTTAGCTTTATCTAATCTTTTTTTAAGGGTTTCCAGTATGGTCTTGTTGGCCATCTCGACTTGACCTTTAGATTGAGGGTGCGCAATTGAGATGAACCTTAGGTTGATGTGAAGGTTGAAACACCACTTTTTGAATTTTGGAGTATCAAACTAGTTCCTATTGTTCGTTATTATAAACCAAGGTAGACCAAATCTACAGACTATGTTTTTTCAGATAAATTTTATAGTTTTAGATTCAATTGTGGTAGCTAGGACTTCAACTTTGAGCCACTTTGTGAAATAGTTTATTGTTACTAACACGAATCTTCTCTGCCGTGTGGTTGGGGTGAAAGGGTTGAAGACATCCATTCTCCATTACATGAAAGGCTAATGACTGATAATATGTGTCAACTTGGTTAATGAAAAATATTGTATATGTGTAAACCCTAGCATTTATTGTATTTTTTTATTAGGTCGATTGTGTCTTTTCTGATGGTGGACCAATAATAACCTTTTTCGAGCACTTTATAAGCTAATGTCTAAGGTCTGAGGTAACTGCCATAAATTTTTGTGTAGATTTCTTTGAGCACATAATTTACTTTCTCTTCATTTACACATATTAGGTAAGGTAAACTAAAATATCTTATGTACAATTTCTCATTGATCAAGGTGTATTGAGAGGCTTTTCCTATTAAAGCCTTAGTTTGGACTTTGTTTTCGAGTAAATCACTAGTCATCAAATAAGTGTAGGTTAGAGTAATCCATGACTCTATTTTTTTTTTTCAATTTGGTCGACCAATTTCTCATCAATGCTTTTTTCTATTAGCTCTTTTGCTATGACATGAGCTGAGCTATCAGTTGCTATTTTAAATTTCAATTTGTATAATGAATCAACCAAAGTATTTTCTGACCTTGATATTTTTCTGACCTCTACCTTAGTGAATGTGGTCAAATATGCCAATGCCTTGTATAGGTACTTTTTTATTCCTTTATTTTGAGCTTTGAACTCTCCATATATTTGTCCGACGATAAGTTAGGAATCATTGTACACAATAATGCTTTTTACATTCAACTCGACAATTAATTTTAGTTCGACAATTAATGCCTCATATTCGACTTTGTTATTCAAAGCTCTGAATCTGAACTTTAAAGAGTACTGAAATTATAAGTTTTTTGGTTTGATCAGGATTACATCAGCCTTACTTTTTTAATTTATAATTGACCAATCAACAAAAAGCTTTTACATCTCTTCTTCTTTGGCCACATCAGTCTCCTTAGGCTGTTCATCGGTCTGAGCTAAGTTGCTTGTAAATGATAAAATCTACTAGCACCTGCTATTTCAAAATGACCTGAGGAGTATATGCAGGTTGTATTCATTGACTCCATTGTCCATTTGATCAATCTTCTAGTAATTTTGGCTTTTACAAGATTTTCTTAAGTGGTTGGTCGATTAGAACATTGATTGTGCAAGCTTGAAAATATAGCCTAAACTTTCTAGCCGACGTGACATTTTGTGTCAGATAGTTTCTATAGTTTGGTGTAATTCATTTTGAATCTTGTCAAAAGTTTGCTCATAAAATATACCAACCTCTGCCTTTCTTTTTCTTCCTTGATTAATATCAAACATATTGCTTGGTTAGTTGTAATTAGGTGTGTAATCGAACCAAGTTAGTATATTACAATACTCGAGCTCGAGCTTGACTAAAAAATTGAAGCTTGAAACTTGGTTTGAGCTCGACTGAGTTCTATTTGTCTAGCTCAAGCTCAATTTAAGGTAGAGCTCGAGTTGAGCTTGAACTCGCTCGATAAAATTACCTAATAAAAATTTACAAATTTGATTAATATGCTTGATAATAAAACTTAATTAGTTGATTTGATATTTGAACTAAAACTTAAATTAAGATTTTTTTTATAAATAATGATATATTCAAAATAATATTATAGCAATATAAAAAACACACCATCAAATTAAAAAAATTTTCTAAACATAAAAAAATTAGAAATCTTGTAATATTTAGCTAATTAAATCCAAACAACCAAATTACAAAATTTCTTAACGTAAAAAATTGAAAGTCTCAATCTAACTAATTAAGACAAAAATACTTTTCATTAAGGCAGTACTAATATTGTAGACAAAATAAAACAAGCACTATTACCAGTTTATATTATTCAAACATTTTTTTTTAAATAGTTAAAGTAGAAATAAATAACATTTAATAGCAAGCTTTTAGCCAAAAGGTGTAGCTAAAGGTTTAGTAAAATTACTTGCTCAACTTTCAAATGTGCAGTAACAGTTCATACTTAGAGTTGATGCCTTTGACTTTTTTATGTAAATTGATGTTGATCGAAGTTAAATGTAGGCATGTGGATACAACCTGTTCAATTTACAGACAACTATATTGAAATGAGGCATAAAGGAAGAGGGCTAGAAAAGAAAAAGGTGGCTGCTAGGATAAGATGAGAAAAAAGAGAACAGAGGCATCGCTAAAGGAAAGAGTGAGAAAAGGAGAAGCAAATGAGATTGAAAAAGAGTTAAAGTGTTTAGGGTTTTATATTTATATAAGGGTAAAATTATAAATTTTAATTAAAATAATAAAAATACATATTTAAATAAAAAAACTTGATTAGGCTCGTAAGCCACTCGAGTCAAATATTAGGATTCTCAAATTCAGCTTAATTGATAAATTGAGCTACTCGAGCTCGAGCTCGATTCGATAATAATGAAACAAAATTTGAGTTTTATTTGAGTCAAACCCGAATAGCTTGTGAGTACTAATATATCATTTACACCTCTAGTTGTAGCAATATACAGATAAAAACCTCATTAGGCCTTAACTTAGAGAGGATAGGAAAAGAGGAAAGTAACTTTTTTAGCTCTTCAAATGCTTTTACACACTAAGGTGTCTATCTAAATTATGAGATGTTCTTGAAGATTTTGAAGAATGGCAAACATCGATTTGGACATAAATATGTTCAAGGCGACTATTCTTTCAGTTAGCCTTTATACCTTATTTACTAAGGTCGGTGTTTTTATGTCAATGATGGCCTAAACTTTTTTGATGTTTGCCTTTATGCCCCTTTTATTGATAATGTAATCGAGAAATTTTTTTGATGTGACCTCAAATGCACATTTATTAAGATTAAGCCTTATGTTGTACTTTTTAAGAGTATCAAAAGTCTTTTTTAGATTTTTTTGATGTTCATCCGAGCTTTTACTTTTCATAATCATGCCGTCTATATATACTTGCATATTTCAATCGATTTGATCCTTGAAGACTTTGTTGACCAGTCTTTGGTAGGTCACTCTTATATTTATTAGACTGAAAGATGTGATCTTATAGCAATATAAGCCTTTCTCAATGATAAAAACTATTTTTCCCTCATATTCTTTTAGCATTTTTATCTGATTATAGTCGAAGTAACCGTCTATAAAGCTAAACAGGCTGTGCTTGGCTTTATCATTAACTAGTCGATCTATGCTTGATAGAGAAAAATTATCTTTTAGACAAACTCTATTGAGATCAGTAAAGTTTACATACATTTTTTATTTTTTACTACTCTTCTTTACCATTGCTACATTGGCAATCCAATCAAAGTAGTAGGTCTTTCTGATAAAGCTTGCTTTCAGTAGTTTTTTTTTTGTCGAACTGGTTTCATGTTCGCAAATAGATTGGTGTTGTCTTTTAAAAGTTAAACTAGCTATTTTTTGTGGTGGAGCTTTGCTTCGATTAGCATGTTTTTTTTAGAATTATTTTTCAAAAATGGTATGGAGACAAGGTCTTTTGCCAATTTTGGTTGATTTTCATCGATTTTTGACCTTTGATCAATTATTTTTTTTGCTCTGTTAAGTTCGAATTGTTTCTTACAAGAGTATAAATCTTGACAAAGTAGTTAGTTTATTGTTAACAAGATGGCATGTAGAAAAGTAGAGCCGAACAAAATGTAGAATTGTATTTAATTTTTTTTTAACTATCTTAAGAGCTCGATTCTACTGACATATATTTATGAATGCCGAATTAAGAGCTTGACCTTTGTGGAATCATTCAAAAAAAGTAAAAATTTTATAGTATGTAAAGTTATGGAGTTTAAGAGCTCAGAATCGCTTAAGAGAGCATTTTTTTTCTTTTTAGTTTCATGTTGCTTCTTACCAGTGTCGTCTTGCTTTGTTTTTTCAATATTTGACCTTCATCCTAATCACATTTATCTTCTTTAGTTTCCTGGCTTTGGTCGAATTGTCAATCTACTTCGTAATCTTTCTTTTTGTCTTTGTCACATAACACTGTCGCATTATGGAATAATCTTTTTTAACCTCTCCAACTCATTTGTGGTTTAAAATTTGATCTTCAGATGAGAAACTAAGCTGATCAATCTCATAATAGACTGATTAGGTTGGCTTAAGATCATGTTAAATGTAGAAGGAACATCAACTACTATAAATTTTATGATCGAGGTAATGTTCATTGGTTCGATACCTAATGTGATTAACAGCTTAATGGTTTTTTTTACTGGCATTTATTCATTTTTAAAACTGATCAAAGCGGTAATGAATAGTTTTAACATTTCTTCCCTCATACCTATTTTCAACATAATGGCATAATATAGTACCTCAGTTAAGCTCCCACTATCAAATAGGATCCACAATCGCATTATCATATGGAAACTAGATCCTTTCCAAATCTTTAGAGCAAAAAAAGGTTAATTCATCATTTTAGTTTGTTTTTTTCTTGGCTGAAAACCAAATAGCCAAAAGCATCCCTTAATCAAACTTCATCTTGGTTAAGGTAGAGGTCCCACAGTTATCATATTGATAATGTCCGCAATGGGCCTGTTATCTATAGTTCAGTCTTCATCTTCTTTGTTTCTTTGGTTTCCCTCTTCTTGATTTCCTTCCTGTTTGTTCTCTTATTTTTTCCTACCTCTTCTCTTTAGTTGCCCCTTTTATAATGCACCTTGCCTTGACTTTATCTTGCTTGGTCCATAAATCTGTCTAACTGCCCTCTTTTAATCAGACTTTGTATTTCATTCTTTAGGTCGACACAATTTTTTGTGTTGTTGCTAATGTCTCAATAAAAAATACATCTTTTTGTTAAATCTCTTCTTGTATTTTGCCTTAGTGGCATTGGCCATTCGAGCTCAAGATCCCTTTTATTTGCATTAGAATCCTTTTTTAAAAAGGTATTTAATTATATAATTCCTCTATTTGCTCAGACTCTTAGCATTAAGGTGCGTCGGTTGTTTCCCTCTTGGGGGAGGATCAAAGATTTCTTTTCCTTTTTTTGGGGCCAAAGAGAGGGATGGGTCTTTTTCACCTTGGTTTTTCATTGTAACATCAGTGTTTATGTATTTTTCTATGACAAGCAACACATTAGCTAATATTTTTGGTAGTTCTAGGGAAAGTGTGAGTTTTAGGTGGTACTTTCTGTCACTGAGTCTAGTGATTAGGGTAGTAACTGTAGTGATCTACTCTAAATTTGAGGGCTCTTGTATTAAAACGCATTACTTAGTCTTGTAAAAACCTGTTTTTACCTTGGTAGATTAATGTCAAGCTTAAGGTAGTTTTTTTCGTTTTTCTATTGCTTATAAATCAAGATAGGAAAGCATGATTGAGCTTTTTAAAAGTTGTGATAGACCTCAATTTTAAACTACAGTACTAGGATCGAGCTATCCCTTTAAGTGTGGTAGTTAATCTTTTGCACATAAGAACTTCATTTGCCTCCAACATCATCATGTTAGTTCAATAAAGCTCTAAATGACCAAAATGGTCAGTAGTACCATTGTAAATCTTCAAGGTTGGCATTTTGAATCTTTTTTGGACCATAGTTCTGTCAATCCTTTTGATGAAGGGTGAGATTTCCAAAAATTTGAGCTCATTTTCAAAGACAACAACCTTTCTGTTCAGCTAATTCTCCATGGCTTATATTCTAGCTTTCAGGTTTCTGTTCAGCTGGGAGTCTAGGTTGACTTGTTTAAATTTTTGGGTGGTGGCTTGTGTTGAGGCGTGAGTATGGTAGTGGCTGGTTGGAATGGTGGGTTCTTCTTCACGTAAGGCTAACTTACATGAAATTTAAAAATAATAAAAAAAAAGCAATTGAGAAGGAAAATAAAAGTTAACTGGGATGATAAAGATACTTTTAGAATCCTAAAAACAAAGCTTACATGAAATTTTTTAAATGAAATTTACAATGTTTATTCTTTAAAATGACTTAATAAAAATTTTAATAAAAAAATCTAAATGATAAATTAATAGAGATAAATGTGAAATCAATAACATGTAAAAATATTATTAAAAATATTATTTATAATTTAAATTTGATAAATATTTATTCAACGGTAAAAATTTTATCAAATTTTTACTAAAAATATTTATCTAAAAAATATATCAAAATTTATTAAAATTTTTTAAAAATTTATATACTTGATTTATGCAACAAAACCTTTTAATATATCAATTTTGATTTTAATTTAATAATTTTTAATAAAAAACTTCATAAATTTAACTTAAAAAATGTTATTTAAATCTTTTCATAATCCTTAAAAGTCAACAAATTTATTGAATGGATAATGGAATATGCAACCGAACACTATGGTTGATGCAAATATCTCTTACGCAAAATTTTGAATTCAAATTCTTTTTCCATTTTCGATTTTTTTTAAAAATCTAGACAGAAGGGCATGCCATAAAAAATTATTGCACTACTAACTCTTTGTATTTTAGTTGTGTCAAAATTGCACGTGTAAAAATGAGGAAGGCAGAAAGTCCCTAAAAGGTCCTTGTGCTCCAAGGATTAATGAATTTTCGACATCTGTCATATTTGTGTCAAAAGAAACCGATTGTTTGTTTGTTTGTTTTGTTCTTGTACGGCGAATTTGCTTGCTTGGGCTCCAAACAACTTTTGAATTAATATGTTTGAAAGTCATGGCAATTTGTCCGCAGCCATAAATTATTGAACGAAAGTGAAATCCTTGACCCATTTCAGTGTTTTATATATATATATATATATACACGGTCCTTTTGCCAAATATATGGACTACTTATAGGCTGCATCTAAGAAGACGCATCAGTTCTTCAAGCGAAGAGCCGGCTCCTGTTATATGCTAGTCTATATATTTATATATATATATATATAGTTATATATATTTTCTCCATAATAATGGAGGAGGAAATTGTTATATCATCATCAAACAGTTCTTTGCATAGTTGAAGATCGGAAAAAAGTTCATTTATGCCAGTGCACTCTGATGATGGTTGAATGTGCAGGCTGGGCAATGGTTCAGCAGATTGAAGTTGTTCGGTTCATGATGGTACGATCCTTTCTATTTTTGTTGATATCTTTGTTTTCATTTCTATTTGAATTGATCAAATCTCGTTTGTCTTTAACTTTTGGGCTATCACATTTACCCTCTGTTTCATAGGCAAATTATTTTCTAATTGTCAGCGTCAAGTGTCACATTTTTTTAAGGTAAAGTTAAAAAGTATTCCATCATTTGTTTCATTTTTTTTAATCAATTTCTTTTCAATCAATTTTTTTTTTTCAAATTGATGGTCATTAAGATAATTTGTTTTACTAAATTAACATAATTTTATATATTCATTTCAAATTTAACATATAATTAAATTAAGGATATTTCATTTAATATATTTAAATTATTTAATATGTAAATATAACTTAATTAAAAATTAACTTTTTGGCCAGGATTAATGAAAGGTC
Source organism: Durio zibethinus (assembly GCF_047325235.1). Lineage (NCBI taxonomy): Eukaryota > Viridiplantae > Streptophyta > Magnoliopsida > Malvales > Malvaceae > Durio > Durio zibethinus. The sequence continues at coordinate 10,122,048 of NC_143170.1, read as the reverse complement.
AACTTAATAATTAAAACAATTTTAAACTAATTAATAAATCTTACAACCTAAATTATAGTAATAAGCATTATTTATTTTTTGTTGACTTCCCGATGACGAAAGTATGAGTCTTTATGGAAGAACCGACATCGTCGGAGACAAATTATGTTTCAATGTCTATGATGTGGACTCCAATATACAACCGAGGGGATCAAACGTTAGCAAAATAATAATAACAATAATAATAATAATAAAGTATTATTATTATTATAAAAATAATAATTTGTTTGTTATATTTGTTTTTTTACTTGATTCTTTTATTTTATCATTTTATTTTTTTATTAAGTTATATTCTCATGGTTTTATAATTAACTATATGGATTCATCCTAAAAAAAAGTAGCAATATGGTTATTTTTGTTGCATTATTTTGATTTACCGGCAGCTTTAATTGGAGGTAGCCATTATTATATTAAATCTTTATTGTAACTGAATTTTAAAAATTAAAGAAGTAAGGTTTAAAATTTAAATACGAAATTTGTCACCATATTAATTCTATTATTATATTTTAATTAATTTATGAACCATTTTAATGCATGGATTAATAATTATAGATATAATTATACACATAAATAGTATTTTTAATAAAAAAAATATAAATTTTACATATGCATATATAATCTCATTTGTAAAATTAAAAAGACTTCACTAATAATGTATCAAATAAATTTCTTTTATTATTTCACTGACATTTTAAATTAGTTTATATTTGATAAATTATCAGTATATAACATCAATGTATAATGTTATACATTTTCGATGAACTGCAAAATAACACATAATTAAAGAAAATAATTTTAAATATATTTTAAAAATTAAATATATTTGTTTGTAGGATTTTAAAATTTTAAAATTAAATTTTTAGTAATGAGGCATCATTGTATGATTCGGTGATATTATATAACATCTAAATTCTGATAGTATATCAAATATAAACTTTTTTAAATTGTGTCCACAAATCACAAAGATAACGTATAAATTATATTAGTCAATGAGGCATTGGCTTAATGGTAAGGAGGAAGCCTTAAAACTTTAAGGTTTTTAATTTAGATCTTACTATGTGTGGGTTTGGTTGTTTAGTTAAGTTATAATTTATTAGTTGATTATTTAGTTATTTAATATAATTGATTATATGAATGCAATATTTGATTATGAAAATAACTTTAAAAAATATATAAATCGTATTAAATAATTGAAAAATTAATATACAAAAAAAAAACATTATATACATATACTTATTTAATACACACATTTCACACATTCATCTAACTGACTCATTTCAAAAATTCTTGATTTCATTGAGGAAATATGGAAGGACAAACCCTTGTTCCCTTAAGATCCATATGACAAAGTTAAGGCTTAGTTTTGGGCCAAAATTTACAGATGAAAAGTACTTCATCCAAACCATTTTCATTCAATCTCTAACACTCTGCCATTTAATTTCATTCTAGTTTTAAGGTGGTTGAAGTTTTTTCTTTGTTTCGATTTCTTAAATGCAATGTTTGTCTGGTGCATTTGACACTGGCCGTGCTCTAGGAGATGAAAAAGAAAAAACGATAGGAATTGCACTAGACTCCATTGCATTTCTTGAGAAGCAGCTGGATCTAACCCTTGGTTGGACCCCTCATTGACTTTATGGTATCAAAGAAGTCGGTTGACTCCCAGAGCTTCCCACTGCTTCATTAATGGGAGGATTTTATCGAAAATCTAGTGATCAAAGAATGCCTTCCACCTAGAGATAAGCTGGTTGAGGGCTTTCACTGCTAGCATCAATTACCTGCATTCCTTTTGTATATATAAAGATTCAAAGTATAAAATAAACTTTAGAATGAAATTAACAAGAACTTTACCGAATGCTTTTTGGTAGCAGCATACTACCCATTTTGCACATTGGGTCTGAAATTTTGCCTAAGGCATTGAACTACCCAGCTTAAAAAGAAATAATTGAAGATAATAGCATTGTCGACCCAAAAAGCTGATAAAACCTAGAAGAAATGCAGAGAAAGTTTCAACTATAATTGTTGGGCTAAAAGCCTCCAATCCAATCACACCAACGGAAGCGAAATCAAATAATAAATCAAACACATAAGAGACAATAATTTAACGTGATTTGGTCCAACTGACCTACATCCATGGATGAGAAACAAGATCCACTAGTTGTAGAGAATTACAAACTTACATCAAATCATCAACCTCACTCAATAATCAATACTCATAAGACACTCTAAATCTCCTCTAGTCCTATAGAGTATTCTCAACCCAAACAAACATAAATCCAAACCCTTGTGCACCATTTCAACATAACCAAACACATACCCATATGTTCTCATACATCATACCTATGTGGATCCTTTCAGTCTTCTCTAGTCCACTCACAAACAAACATACACCCATAACACGTAGAGCCCCAATACTCCTATGGGGTATCTATCCCACAAAATTCTACAACTCTCTTACATCTTTTTCTCATATCTAATCCTGTAGAGACTTCACATATTTATAACTATACAAACTTGCCCATTAAGAATCCCTTTTTTCTTAGAATTCTTCTTTTGTAAGTTAAACTTGCCTATTAAGAATCTCTTTCCTTTTAGAATTCTTCTTTTGCAAGTCAAACTTACCTATTAAGAATCTCCTTTCTCTTAGAATTCTTCTTTTGCAAGTCTTCTTGTCCATCAAGCAATATCTGACAAATCTCGAATAAATCTCTAACAAATCTCAAACAAATCTCTTATGGGATTTGAGTCAATATTTCCAACAACAATCTCCAACCTTCTCTAGAGTATGACGGAGGATGGCGTTTGGTTGCTATTAGAATGCCATTTTGAAGATCAACTAAGCTGAGACTATGACTTTGTAGATTGATTACATTTGGAACAAATCTAGGCTTGTAATGTACAGTTCATGAACATAATGGAATATTTTCATTCATGCTGGGAATACATTTGGTGTATATTTTAGAGATTTCAAAGAAATATCAAGTAGTGACATGGTGACACCGGTACCAAAATGCTATTCCTTCAATTCTGCCTCGGGCAACTGCTATTTCCTTATCAACATAAAACCAGATAAAGAAAGGATCCTTGATGTTTGGTTCTCTATCTTCCTTCTGGCCAACACTGATCTCTAAAGGGTTAAAAGGTCCAATTTTAACTCGAATTAATTCAAAAATGAAGGACAATATTCTGTTCTTCCATGAAAAGCTTCCTTCATAAGTTAAGAACCCAATTGGTCCAAGAAATGTTAGAACAAAAATTGTATATCTGGAATTACTGCTTATGATAAATCTGGAATTTTAAGAAAATGCTCTAAAACGTATAATGGTGTCATTTTTTTTTAAGGTGTTATTCACTCTTACCAAATTATTTACTTAGTAGATATACAAAAAAGTTACAAGTGATAAATCTTGAGTATACAATGAAATCTAATGACTGATTGCATTTTACACTGACAAAATCAATCAATTAAGTATTCACCGATGTATTGCAAGATCGCTAAACTTTTATAAAGCTTTCTGTAACAAAACTTTATAAAAGGAAATCTGAAGTTTATTGAAAAAAGAGGAGGAGTTCTGAAAACTGTTCTTGTATTTTCTCATAAAACCAAAAAAGCTTATATAACCCATTAAGTATTTATTTATTTTACAGATATACTATTTATTTTGAATAGATAAAAATTATCCATTTTTAACAATTAAAAATTGTCTATTTTGAACATACTTATTTGTCTATTTTGTAAACTATCTGTTTATCTTGAACAATTAAAATTATTTATCTACTTTAAATAGACTTAACTAATCAAACACTTAATTAATTAAAAAATTAAAAAAATAAATAAAATAATATTTTATTTATTGCCAAGTGCCTTAAATATTAATATTAATTATTTAATTAATGCAAAATCTATCAAACCTAAAATCCAAGTTCATAGTCCATTATTTACTTAAATCCAACTACAATGAACTTACTGCTCCTTTTAATTTAAATGGATATCTTATTTGCTCTTTTCCAATGTGATATTATTTTTTATATTTTATTTTAAAAATTTCTAATAAAAAATTCTTCATTTTCAATTCTTGTTCCCTAGTTCAAGTCATGATCCATGAGTTTCTAAAATTGACAAAAAAATAAAGCAAAGAAATAGCTAGTCTTATTTTCTCCTTTTATTGGCATGAAATAGGCAGTAGAAAAGTTTTTCCACTGGTTTTGCAACAGTTAAATAAAAGCCAAATTTATCCTCAAAGAGATTTTTCACCATACAAAGCTATCATATCTGATGTATCAATTCAAATTGCATCAACTATGAGCACTAATGACCATCTTAAACAATAAAGTTTGACAAAATTTACATGCTTAGATTAAATGCCTCTTTATAGCCTGCAAAATTTCCCCCGACCTTAAAATTATTCCAAGACAAGCACTTGGTTCAAAGAAACTTTAGACATGTTCAATTCAAGGCAGTGGCAGATACATGTGAAAAAGTAAGATGTTTTTGGACATCCAAAAATTGGAAAACAAAAAAATTTGGAACGAAAAATTTTTACAGCCCAAAATTTTTCCTTGAATACCCTTTCCGTCTATAAAATTAGCAAATATGTCGACAGTCTTTTACATGTGGATATCTCAAAAAATATCCTACATCTACCAAGTCAAGTCAACTAATTCGATGAACCGGCCATAATTCTACATTAAAAACTCTATTATAGTAAACTAAACTTTTTAAGGAAGAATTTAACAAGACATCAAAAACAGCACTTTCAATCATTTTGTGCTAATGCATTCCTGGAAGCATTATGCACGTGAAAGCAGATGTAAAAAGTAGCCAAAACTTTTAATCACATTAAAAAATGAGAGGAGATTACGGAGCTTACAGCAGCATCGAACCTCTGAAGAGTTGTTAGAGGGAAGTAGCGGCCGCCCTTCAATTGTTTCTAGCTTCAACCCAATTCAAAGAAACTTAATAGCATTGAGATGATAATTAAGCAGAAAATTAAGAAAACATCTAAACAAAGATGGGAATCAAACGAAACCTGAGCAGTAAAAATGAGCATCCAGGTTCTGCCAGGGGAATCCGATCCACCAAGAGTTTCAACAAACTCTGAGGGGTTCATTCTGGCCTTTTCACTAACCGAAAAAGCTGACAGAACTTCCTCAGCTGGGACTTTTCTCGTTTTTGTTGCATTTTTGACGCCTTCATCAACTTCTTATTATATAACTACAATGGAAAAGATAACAGATTATGAAAATGAATGCATTCTATCGGCCAAGCAGTTAAATTAAAGGAAAACCGTACTTTGTTTGGCAGCTGCTCTTGAGCAAGGAATGGATCTTTCTCATTCTCGTCAAGGGTAGCGCGGGTTCTTACCGTGAAGAATCTGGCAGAATTGAGAGAAGAAATGTGTGGATTAAAAGAATTGACATGCTTGAGAGGGAGTAGGAACTAGGAAGGGATCAGGGATGATAATTGAGAGGAAGATGAACTGAGATATATACAGCAGCTTAAGGGAAAGAGAAAAGAGGATGATGGTGCTACATGGGAGCCCATTTTGCCAGATGACTGCTTGTTGTGGGTCTTGCTTTTGGGAAGTAGACGTCCCCATTTTTTCTGCTTTTGCCAGGCTTCCCAGCATCCATGAACTGTAAGCTCACCCCCTCGACCCTCAAAAATGAAACAATTTTCATAATTGATCTGATCATGGTCGCGCCAGATGTAACATTTGAGATGGCACATGCAGCGTCTTTCTTGATATCAAATTCATCTGTTTGAAGCAGACGAACCAGTGGCACAATAATAATAGCTTCAATCACAGCCAACAATAAGTCCATCACTTAAATGGAGTTTTAGGGAGGATGAGCTGCTTGCGGCTTAGATTTAGGCCAATCTAACTATTTGTAAGAATACAAACCAAAGAACTTTTCTGGAATGTCTCAAAACTCTGTTATTCATTGACATTCCAAAGAACTTTTCGGGAAGATGCTGCCAAATGAAGGCTCGGACTCCGATCATCGGAAAGTTTTTTTTTTTTTGAGTACAGGGGTGGAAACTGAGCCCTTATGTCCCAGTTTAGCTCTACCGATCAGTGGAAAGTTAAGCACATGCCAATTGTTAATATCCATTTTACCATTTCGTCCCTAGAAACTTGTAAAACGTCTGCAATTTTATGAACGGAAAGGTATGTAGCACTTTTTCATAAACATTAGTACAACATTTACTCTCTGATTTTAAATTCTAGTTAAGGCCATTTGTTTTAGGTTCTTAGAGTTTAGTTTTAGGTAACTACATTGATAGCAATCGATCATTTTTGTTTATGATTTGTGATTTTTGTGGGATACTCTTGTATTTGAATTGCTTTGTTTAATTTTAACTTGTAGGCTCCAATGTTCAATCGTCCATTGCTTGATGGATTAAGGAGTTGTAGCTGCCTCAACACAAGGAATTACATGCTCCGAAAAGAATCAACTAGATTAATTAAGTTGTCTTTTCATTCCTCACTATGGCTGTTCTTGAGGAATTTCACAGCCTTGATAGATGGAATATTGTGTGGGTGATGACACGTTAATTATGATATTATTTTTACTTTATACAAATTTTTTCCTGAAAATGTAAATAACAAAAACCACAACTATAGAAAGCTTGATATTTACCCTCAAATTTCAAACTCACAGCAGACTAGTTTATCCAATTTTACCCACAATATCAAAATTGTCAAAAAACTACTAGTAATTACTAATTAAAACACAATGAATGAATTTCTACATAGGAACAGGGTCGTTGTTCTGCCTGCCTCTGCGTCCAAGCACAAACAAAAAGTTAATTGCTTTACCAAACTCAAGTACAGAGGATTATTCAAGTTTCATTCTGTATGAGTCAAAGAGCTCACCTAAGATCTCATATCCAAATTGATCCTTATCAGTTCTTCCATGGCAGCTTTGATGTGTGTGTGTTTAATACTTTTTACTAGCTACTAAATAGTAACCAATTAGATAGCACCGAAGTCTCCAACTCTGGATCAAGAAGAAGACTGGATAAAGAAACCATTAGCTCAAATGTCCAAGCTTTTAAGCTGCTCAAATGCATTGGAACTAATGATTAAAACCCCAAAATATTGGCTGTGGCTGGTTATTCATGTTGAGATTTACTTTGAATCTCATAATCTCGTATCGAAAATTAAGTAAAGTTATAAAAGTTTAAGTTTGTCTTATATCCCACATCATGTATTTAGTAAATGTATAAAGGGTTTCACTCTTATAAATAAAATATTTTGATTTTAGTTTGGTAATCCCAGATAATTAGACACCAAAAGAATAGTTAAGTGAGTAAGTTATTAAAAATGTGTAATTTTGTTTTGGGTTAAGTTTTGAGTAAGGAGTTTTTGGTAGCTTTTTTTATTTTAAAAGTCTCATAGTTATAAAAAATTATTTATTAGTGGATTGGGTTTAAAGTAGATCATTTTGAGTTGGGCCAAAATAAATATATTTATGTATTCTTATTCTTGATTTGATCTTGTTATTTGGTGCGTGGATGTTGCGTGTGCGTGTTGATTTTTCAACAAGTGGTATCAGAGCTTTGGTGATCCCTAACAAGTGGTATCAGAGCGAGGTTCATGGGAAGAAGAAATAGGCCTATCCCAATAAGTGGTATCAAACATATGGTGATCCGTAATAAGAGGTAACAAAATGAGGTTCATGGAAAGAAGAGGCAGGCTTAATAGATTGTGAAGTTAGTGTTTCAAGATGTCAAAATAAGGTATGTCTAGTATAATTATGCCCAAGTTTAAGATTCCGTTATTTGATGAAAAGAGTAATTTTATATTATGGCATAGTACGATTCAAGATTTATTAGTACAACAAGGGTTGGATCAGGCCTTAGAAAGTAATAAGCCTAAATGAATGTTTGATAGTAATTAGAATAAAATTTAGAAGAAAGTTGTTGTACTATTAGATTAGCATTAGTCCCATAAGTAAAATATAGTGTGTTAACTAAGAGTACTCTAAAGAGCTTGTGGGTTAAGCTTGAGGGTATTTATGTATCAAAATCATTGGCTAACAGATTATGTTTAAAGATAGATCTATATTCTCTGAAGATGAAAAAAAGATATGGGTCTTTATAATCACCTAAACAAGTTTAATAGATTGATTTCTCAATTGCTGACGATTTTTATTGATGAGTTAGAAGATCAAGAGAAGACTTTAATTTTGTTGTCATCTGGGCCCAAGTTTTATAGGCCTTTAGTTTAGACTTTGTTGGTGGATAGGTGTATTTTGAAGTTGGTTGATATGACTACCCTTTTGCATAAGAACAAAAGGTTTATGAGAATACAAAACTCACCACCTAGGAAAAGTACACTAGCTGTAGAGGGTTTTGATTGAGGAAAGACTCCAAAATAGATTGATAGATCAAGAAGGAGATCCAAGTCAAGAGACAGAGATTATAGTGATATAGAATATTATTATTATGGTGAAAAAAGATATATCCAAGTATGTTGTAAGAAGTTGAAAATGGATATGGTTGCTTTTAAAAGGTGAATGATGAGAACAAATCGGATGAAGGAAAGAGTGATACTGCTACTATTATATTTGATGATGATGATATCATTTTAAAGACTTGTATGAATGAGACTTAGACTTTAAAAGGTGATAAAAGTTGGATTTTAGATTCAACTACTACAGTTCATGTTTGCAATGATAGAAGTTGTTTTGTGGAGTTGAAAGAGAATATGAAGTATGGAGATATTATGGTTCCTAATAATGAAAAGGTGCAGATTTAATGCATTGAGAGTGTTCGTCTTAAATCTCACAATTATGTTGTTAGGATGCTTCATCATGTAAGGTATGTATTGAGTTATGATTGCTTTGGGTGAGCTAGTTTCTCAGGGGTACACATAGTATAAGAGTAATGATTCGTTGAAAGTGTACAAGAATAATAGTGTGATTCTACAAGGGAATAGGATCAAAAATTACTTGCACATGCTTGATAAAAGCTCAGTTGCTAGGATTCTTATGATGAAAGAAAAGAAAAAAGGCAAGTGTGTTAGTTTTACATATACTATTGAGGTTTTTGGAGATTCAAGTCAAAAGAGAATTTGTTGAGATTTACCTTGAATCTTATAATCTCACATCGAAAGTTAAGTGAAGTTATAATAATTTGAGTTTGTTTTGTATCCTATATCAGGAGTTTAGTAAAAATATAAAGAGTTTCACCATTATAAATAAGATATTTTGGTTTTAGTTTAGTAATCTCATATAGGTAGACATAAAAAGAATAGCTAAGTGAGTAAGCTATTATAATGGTGTAATTGAATTTTGGATTAAGTTTTGAGTAAGAAGTTTTTGATAACTTTTTTCATTCTAAAAGTCTAACAATTGTAAAGATTTATTTGTTAGTGAATTGGGTTTAAACTATACTATTTTGAGTTGGACCGTAATATGTATATTTATATATTCTTATTTTTTATTTGAGTTTGCTATTTTGTACATAGGTGCTACATGTGCGTGTTAATTTCTCGACAATTCAGAATCCAAATTTTTTCTTCCTTTGAATGATTGAAAATTATGTATCTTGTCATAAAAGCTGAAGGGATAGAGACTTTTATGAAACTAAAGATGTTGACATAACCTTTTTTGAAAAGCCACTCCAAGTTTTTGCATAGGAATAAGAGAAATTGACATAAAGTGCCAAAACCATGAGATTTATCTAGTAGGATATTGAATTTGTCAAGGCAGCTTCATTGCTTTTAAGCCCTGATTTAAACACTAGGATCTAACAAATGAAAGCATGAAGCAAAGTAACAATTCTAGAGGTAAGCACCATAGGGATTACATTGTTTTGAGTCTGAAAAAAAATAACAAGACATTGTAGTAGACCAAATGCAAAAATGCTGAAGATCATGAAATATGCAAACTCTTCAGCTTTTTTCGATATGGTAGGATCTTTGTGCATGAAAATTTAGAATAAGTTTTACATTAGCTTAGATGACTGCAACGAATAAGCTAACGATTGAAAGAACAAGCATTGCTCTGTGTGTGTATACCAAGCATGTGATACTACTTTGCTCCAAATGATTGTCCCCATAAGGCTTCTAATGCAGTTGCCATCCCCCTTTGATTATATAATTTACAAATCCAAATTACATCATAAACAAATGACTCTTAACAAATATGACATTATTATTGAATTAGGTAATATAAGAATAAAAGAAGTGATTATGATTTTAACCTACTGGATGTCACTTTTTCTAATTGATTGTATAAATTAATTGAATTATATTAATATGGTATATATACTTTAAAAATATTGAAATATATGATACTTATATTATCAATTCGTATCAAAAAATAATTTTAAAAATATTTTATATAATAATAGTTTTATTTTCAAAGCACTTATGGTATAGGTAGTGTATACATTAATTGTGTGGCTATATTGAATGATCATTTTTAGGATAATTAGATCTAGCCCAATCTAAAGAGGTGTCATGTAAACAATGAGAGGCCTATTGGGTTTTAAATTCTGATATTAATTAATTTTTACCCAAAAAAAAATGTTAAATTTTGGAGTTTCCCCAAACAATTTATACAAGAAAAAACTTTTCTTTAAAATGTATTCTATGAAAATAAAATTTTATTAAGCTAATTTTACTACATACTTTTGTTTTCACAAGTTAAAAGCAAATAAATAAGTTTAGAAACAAAAGTAACAAAGTTAAAACCCAAAATAAAAACTTTTAATTTTCAAGTGAAAATAAAAATGTACACCATTTTACACCTATATGGAACAAGAACAACTAATATTAGAGTTAGTCTCTTATATATTTAAGTGTTTACTAATTTCTCTCATTAAAAAAATATTTACTCCTCTCTCTCTTTCTCTCTCTTACTTTGAATATTAATTTTTAATAGACTTTGCATATTATTAGAACAATGTACTTAAATACACATAAAACCATAACTTCTATGAAAATAAAATGTTAACACATTTAATTATTTGAAATATGTTAAAAATGTATAAATTGATGATAATAATAGATCAATCTTTTAATTAAAATTAAAGTATTGCCCCCCAAATATAATGTCCTAATTGATGGTGAGATTGAATTGTAAAATTAAACTACATATATATTTATATATATATATATATTCCTAATTAGGTTAATCAAATGGAAATTACACTAATCCCATGCACTTGGCATAATATATATATATATATATATGAAGCTTATATTAAGTAATTAAAATGGAGCTCACTAGTAAGTTGAAACCAATAATTGATACAAAGGAAGAGATGATGAAAGCACATGAGAGAGTTAACTCACCAAGATGACCTACAAATATTACTGAAAATTAATTGTAAACTATATTGCAATAGGAAACCAACAAAAAGGATTCCTGCAAGCCAAAGTTGTTTCTTTACTTATTTCCCAATATCCTTTCTCTTAAACCCTTTTATCTTTCTTCTTATTCTTATTTTTATCAACTTGTTAATTAGGAGTTTAATCCCCTCATGATTTTCTTTTATATATATATCATTATTAAAAACTTAATTCTATGGTCCAACCTCAAAGTTGGAATCATTATTGTAAAAGCTTAAGTTCAGGTTTTAACATTATTCAAAGGCATTGATGACATATAATTTTTCTACAAATATTAATCTTAATTGTAAATAAGGTTTTGTATCTTAAAGGTAATTAAGCAGAGCTTTGTACCTAATCACACAAGAAAATTGTAAACATATGGCTAATTAAATCTTTGTTAAGTTCCACATCTAACATGAACACTCAATTAAAAGATTAAATTACTTGATCCACCTAGCACTTGAGACTAGCTTTAGTTTTTATTAGGTTATAAATGATTCAAGCTATTCGTCAACTATACAAGCACAAATTTGTTAATGGTTGAATCTAATTCGTAATATTCTCCAATCAAGCTCAAATTTAACAAGGGCTTACATAATAAATTGAGTTATATTACTTTTTAATAAGCATAACACAATCCCTAGTTATTAAAGGAGAAGCTTGGTAAATTTGACCTGTTTCATTGGCAACTTTAATTAATTTTAAGAATTTAACAATAATAAATAGAATAACATGAAATTAGGAATATAATCCTTTTATTCATAAAATGATCGAATGGATAGCTGTTGGACCAGTCTATGATAATTAACGTATACAGTTAAAGATTTGGACTTAATTGATATAAGGTGTGCATGATTTTGTTTGTAAGGAACAATCTCATATTATTAAGTTTAAGATACTCCGGACATTTGAAAATGTATAAAGATTTTGTTGATTTACTATCAATAGATTTTAGTTAAGACCTATCTTGAGGGTGTTGGGTCTATTTGATAAAAGAACTTATTTACAATAAAAACAAAAGTAAGGTGGTATTTGGCTTTCAAAATTTTGAGAATTTTAGTTTATACATGAAGTAGATTTAAGATTTTAGGCGAAACTAATGAAATTTTTTACATTCTTCTTTTGCTCTTTTATAGTTTACAAAATTATAAGTAAGATTATATTATTTCACATTAAGTTTTTTATTTTGATTATTTTTCAATTGACTTTTTATAGGCATTTATTGTATTTCTTTACTAGGTTGATTGTGTCTTTTCTGGTGGTGGACTAATGATATCCTTTTTCAAGCACCTTGTAAGCCAATGTCTACGGTCTGAGGTAACTACCACAAATTTCTTTATGAATTTCTTTGAGCACATAATTTGCTTCATCTTTATCTACACATCTTAGGTAAGGTAAATTAAAATATTGTTTGTACGGTTTCTCATTGATCAAGGTGTACCAAGAGGCTTTTCTTACTAAAGCCTTAGTTTGGACTTTGTTATATGGCAAATCACTAGTCATAAATTAAGTTTAGGTTAGAGTCATCCATGACTCTTTCTTTTTCAATTTGGTAGACCAATTTCTCATCAATGCTTTTCTCTATTAGCTCTTCTGCTAGGATATAAGTTGAGCTTTCAATTGCTATTCCAGATGCCAATTTGTATAATGAATTAGCCAAAGTATTTTTTGACCTTGATATTTTTCTAACCTTTACCTTAGTGAATGTGGTTAAATATGCCAATGCCTTGTACATGTATTTTTTTTATTCACTCTTTTATATATTTGGCCGATGATAAGTTAGGAATCGTTGTACACAATAATGTTTTTTACATTCAACTTGACAACTAATTTTAGTTCGACAATTAATGCCTCATATTCGACTTCGTTATTCAAAGCTCTGAATCTAATCTTTAAAGTGTATTGAAATTATAGGTTTTTTGGGTTGATTAAGATTATGTTGGCCTTACCCTTTTAATTAGTAACTGACCAATCAACAAAAAGCTTTCACATCTTTTCTTCTTTGACCACATCAGTCTCCTTGGGCTATTCATCGATATGGGCTGAGTTGCTTTTAAATGATAAAATCTACTAGCACCTGTTATTTTAAAGTTGACCTAGGAAGTATATGCAGGTTGTATTCATTGACTTTATTGTCCATTTGATCAATCTTATTGGTAATTCTGGCTTTTACAAAATTTGCTTAAGTGGTTGGTCGACCAGAACATTGATTGTGCAAGCTTGAAAATATAGCTTAAACTTTCTAGTTGACGTGACAATTATGTAAGATAGTTTCTCTAGTTTGGTGTAATTCATTTTGGAGCTTGTTAGAAGTTTGCTAACAAAATATACCAGCCTCTGCCTTTCTTTTTCTTCCTTGATTAGTATCGAACATATTGCTTGGTCGGTTGTAACTAGGGGTGTAATTGAGTTGAATTGAGTCAGTACGTTGCAATACTCAAGCTCGAGCTCAACTTAAAAATTGAAGCTCAAAACTTGATTCAAACTCGAATGAGTTCTATTTATCTAGCTCAAGCTCAACACGAGGTAGAGCTCGAGCTCGCTCGATAAAATTACCTAATAAAAATTTACAAATTTGATTAATATGCTTGATAGTAAAACTTAATTAGTTGATTTAAATTTGAACTAAAACTTAAATTGAGATTTTTTTTTATAAATAATGATATATTCAAAATAATATTATAGCAATATAAAAAACACACCATCAAATTAAAAACAATTTCTAAACATAAAAAAATTAGAAATCTCGTAATATTTAGCTAATTAAATCCAAACAACCAAATTACAAAATTTCTCAACATAAAAAATCAAAAGTCCTAATCTAACTAATCAAGACAAAAATAGCTTTCATTAAGGCAATACTAATATTGTAAACAAAAAAAAAAAACATTAAAACAAGCACTATTGCCAGCATATATTATTTAAACATTTTTTTTCTTTAAATAGTTAAAGTAGAAATAATCAATATTTAGTAGCAAGCTTTTAGCCAAGGGGCGTAGCTAAAGGTTTGGCAAAATTACTTGCTCAATTTTCAAATGTGCAGTAGCAGTTCATACTCGAAGTTGATGCTTTTGGTTTTTCTATGTAAACTAATATTGATCGAAGGTAAAGGTAGGCATGTGGATACAACTTGTTCAATTTACAGATAGTTACATTGAAATGAGGCATAAAAGAAGAGGGCTAGAAAGGAAAGATGTGGCTGCTAGGATGAGATGGGAAAATAGATAACAGAGGTGTCACTAAAGGAAAGAGTGAGAAAAAAAGAAACAAATGAGATTGAAAAAGAGTTAAAGTGTTTAGAGTTTTATATTTATATAAAGGTAAAATTATAAATTTTAATTAAAATAATAAAAATACATATTTAAATAAGAAAGTTTGATTAGGCTTGCGAATCGCTTGAGTCAAATATTAGGATACTCGAATTCAACTCGATTAATAAATTGAGTTACTCGAGCTCGAGCCTGACTTGATAATAATGGAACAAAATTTGAGTTTTATTTGAGTTGAACCCGAATTGCTTGTGAGTACTAATGTATCATTTACACCCTTAGTTGTAGCGATATACATATAAAAACCTCTTAGGCCTTAGCTTAGAGAGGATAGGGAAAGAGGAAAAGAACTTTTTAGCTCTTCAAATGCTTTTACACATTAAGGTGTCTATCTAAATTATGAGATGCTCCTGAAGATTTTGAAGAATGGTAGGCATCGATTTGGACATAAATATGTTCAAAGAGACTATTCTTTCAGTTAGCCTCTATACCTTATTTATTGAGGTCGATATTTTTATGTCAATGATGGCTTGAACTTTTTTTAGGTTTTCTTTTATGCCCATTTTATTGATCATGTAATTGAAAAATTTTTTTGATGTGACCTTAAAGGTACATTTACTAAGATTGAGCCTTATGTTGTACCTTTTAAGAGTATCAAAAATTTTTTTTAGATCTTTCAAATGTTCATCCGAGCTTTTACTTTTCATAATCATGTCGTCTACATATGCTTGCATATTTTGATCAATTTGATCCTTGAAGACTTTGTTGACCAGTATTTGGTAGGTCACTCTTGTATTTATTAGATCGAAAGGTGTGATCTTATAGCAATATAAGCCTTTCTTGATTATAAAAACTATTTCCCCTCATATTCGTTTAGCATTTTGATTTGATTATAGTCGGAGTAAGCATCCATAAAGCTAAACAGGCTGTGCTTGGCTTCATCATTAACCAATCGATCTATACTGGATAGAGAAAAACTATCTTTTGGATAAACTCTATTGAGATTGGTAAAGTCTACATATATTTTTTAATTTTTATTATTTTTCTTTACCATTGCTACATTGGCAATCCAATCAGGGTAGTAGGTCTTCCTAATAAAGGTTGCTTTTAGTAGTTTTCTTTTTTTGTCGAATTGGTTTTATGTTTGCAAATAAGTTGGTGTTGTCTTTTAAAAGTTAAACTAGCTACTTTTTATGGTGAAGCTTTGCTTTAATTTGTATGTATTTTACAAAATTATTTTCATAAAACGGTATAGAGACAAGGTCTTTTATCGATTTTGGTCGATTTTCATTGATCTTTGACCTTTGATCAATTATATATATTTTTTTTGCTTTGTTAGCTTCGGATTGCTTCCTACGAGAAGGATAAATCCTGACGAAGTAGTTAGTTTATTATTAGTAGGATGGCAAGTAGAAAAGTAAAGCCAAACAAAATGTATAACTGTATTTAAATTTTTTTTAACCAGCCTAAGAGCTCAATTCTGCTGACATATATTTATGTATGTCGAATTAAGAGCTCAACCTTTGTGGAATCATCCAAAATTTGAAAAAATTTATAGTATGTAAAATTATGGAGTTTAAGAGCTTAAAATCACTTAAGAGAGAGTTTTTTTTTTTGTTTCATGTTGCTTTTTACTAGGGCTGTCTTGCTTTGTTCTTTCAATTTCCTTGACCTTCATCCCAATCACATTTATCTTCTTTAGTTTCCAAACTTTGGTTGAATTGTCAATCTGCTTCCTAATTTTTTTTTTGTCATTGTCATATAACACTATCGTATTGTGGAATAATCTCTTTTAACCTCTTTAACTTTATTTGCGATCGAAAACTTGATCTTCAGATGAGAAACTAAACTGAACAATCTGATAATCGACTGGTTAGGTCGCTTAAGATCATGTTAAATGCAGAGGGAACATCAACTACTATAAATTTTATGATCGAAGTAATGTTCATTGGCTTGGCATCCAATGTGATTAATAGCTTAATAGTTCTTTTTACTAGTTCATTTTCAAAATTGATCAAAGTGGTAGTGAATAGCTTTAACATTTTTTCCCTCATACCTATCATCAGCATAGTGGCATAATACAGTACATTAATTGAGCTCTCACTATCAAATATGATCAGTTTCACCATATGGTTGTACGTTACAATAGTAACCATAATCGTATTATTATATGGGAACTGGATCCCTTCTAAATCTTTAAAGCTAAAAAGAGGTTAGCTCATCATTCCAGTTTTTTTCTTTCTTGGCTAAAAACCAAATGGCCAAAAGCATCCCTTAATCAAACTTCATATTGGTTGAGGTAAAGTTCCCACTAGTTATCCTATTGATAAGGCATGCAATAGGCCTGTTATATATAGCTCAGCCTTAATCTTTTTTGTTTCTTTGGTTTCTCTCTTCTTGATTTCCTTCTTGTCTGTTCTTTTGTTTCTTCCTACCTCTTCTTTCTAGTTACCCTTTTTATAATGCACCCTACCTTGACTTTATCTTGCTTGGTCCAAAAATTTGTACAACCATTTTTTTTTAATCAGACTTTGTATTTCATTCTTTAGGTCGACATAATTTTTTGTGTTGTTGCTGATGTTTTAATAAAAAGCCCATATTTTTGTCAAATTTTTTCTTGTATTTTGTCTCAGTAGCATTGGCCATCTAAGCTCGAGATCCCTTCTATTTGCGTTAAAATTCTTTTTTTGAAGGTATTCAATGTTGTGTAATTCCTCTATCTACTCAGACTCTTAGCCCTATGGTGCTTATCTTGTTCCCTCTTAGGGAAGGATCAGAGATTTTTTTTTTTTTTTAGGCCAAGGAAAGGGATGAATCTCTTTCACCTTGGTTTTTCATTGTAACATCATCGTTTATGTATTTTTCTATGAAAAGCAACATGTTAGATAATATTTTTGGTAGTTCCAGGGAAAGTGTGAGTTTCAAGTGGCACTTTTTGTCATTGAGTCCAGTGGTCAAGGCGACAATTGTAGTGATCTGCTATAAATTTGAGGGCTCCTGCATTAAAACACATTACTTAGTCTTTTAAAAACTTGTTTCTGCCATGGTAGATTAACGTCAAGCTTAAGGTAGTCTTTTTCATTTTTTTGTTGCTTATAAATTAGGATAGGAAAGTATGATTGAGCTCTTTAAAAGTTGTGATGGACCTCGATTTTAAACTACAGTACTAGGATCGAGCTGCCCTTTTAAGTATGGTAGCTAATCCTTTGCACATAAGAGCTTCATTTGCCCCTACATCATCATGTTGGTTCAGTAAAGCTCTAAATGATCAAAAGGATCAGTAGCACCATTATAAATTTTTGAGGCATTTTGAATCCTTTTTGGGGCATAGTTTTGTCAATCCCCTCAGTGAAGGGTGAGGTCTCTAAAAATTTGAGCTCATCTTCAAAGGCAACGACCTTTCCATTCAGCTCATTCTCTATGGCCTACATTCTAGCTTTCAGGTTTTTGTTAGGCTGGGAATCTAGGTTGACTTGTTTAAATTTTTGGGTGGTGGCTTGTGTTGAGGTGTGAGTATGGTAGTGACTAGCTGGAATGGTGGGTTCTTCTTCACATGAGGTTGACTTGCATGAAATTTTAAAATAAAAAAGAAAAAAAAATCAAGAAGGAAAATAAAAGTTAACTGGGATGATATAGACACTTTGAAAATCCTAAAAACAAAGCTTACGTGAAATTTTTTAAATGAAATTTACAATGTTTATTCTTTAAAATGACTTAATAAAAATTTTAATAAAAAAATCTAAATGATAAATTAATAGAGATAAATATGAATATCAATAATATGTAAAAATATTATTAAAAATGTTGTTTATAATTTAAATTTGATAAATATTTATTCAACGGTATACTTGATCTATGCATCAAAACCTTTTAATATATCAATTTTGATTTTCAATTTTAATTTGTATTGAATAATTTTTAATAAAAAACTTTATAAATTTAATTTAAAAAATTTTATTTAAATCTTTTCGAAATCCTAAAAGTCAACAAATTTATTGAATGGATAATGGAATATGCAACCAAACACTATGGTTGATGCATATATCTCTTGCGCAAAATTTTGAATCCAAATTCTTTTTCCATTTTCGATTTTTTTAAAAAATCTAGACAAAAGGACATGCAATAAAAAATGATTGCACTACAAACTCTTTGTATTTTAGTTGTGTCAAAATTGCACGTGCAAAAATGAGAAAGGGAGAAAGTCCCTAAAAGGTCCTTGTGCTCCAAGGATTAATGAAGGTCAATATGTCAAAAGAAACCGAATGTTTAGTTTTTTAGTTTTTGTATGGCGGATTTAGTTCCTTGGGCTCCAAACAGCTTTTGAACTGATACTTATAAGTCATGGCAATTTGTCTGCAGCCATAAAATATTGACTGAAAATGAAATCCTTGACTCATTTCATTTTTTTATATATTTTTCTTTGATATATATATATATATATATATATATATGGTTATATATATTTTCTCCATAATAATGGAAGAGGAAATTGTTATATCATCATCAAACAGTTCTTTGCATAGTTGAAGATCGGAAAAAAGTTCATTTATGCCAGTGCACTCTGACGATGGTTGAATGTGCAGGCTGGGCACTGGTTCAGCACATTGAAGTTGGTCGGTTCATGATGGTACGATCCTTTCTATTTTTGTTGATATCTTTGCTTTCATTTCTAATTGAATTGATCACATCTCGTTTGTCTTTAACTTTTGGCCTATCACATTTACCCTTTGTTTCATAGGCAAATTAACTTGTTTTAAAATGGAAGGAGTTATGAATAAGGTTTTGGTTACGTGGCTAAAATGTATGTAAAAGAAATTTGATTTTTCTGAGTTTTTTAATATCAGATAAATTGTCACGTCATATAAAAATATTTATTTTGTAATTGTCAGCATCAAGTGTCACATTTTTTTAAGGTAAAGTAAAAACGTATTCCCTTATCTCTGTCACCTTTTTCCTTTTCTTTTGTTATTTAAAAATTCTTTTATTTATCCGAATTTTCACATCGTATTACTTTATTTTTCTCCAATTTTCCATTTCTGACGTTACAACCAATTTTCAAACCCGAACGAAGAAAGGTGAGAAATTTTATTGAGCTCTCAGCTCTGGATGAAAACAGAAAAGATTGGAAATAATGGGAAATCAGGAAAAGTAAGAGAGATTGGTAAACAAAATAGCCAGAAAACTTTAACTTATAAAATTTCAAGAAAAGATCAAATTTGATTAATAATAATAATAAAAATTTTAATTTAAAAAGGACAAAAAAAAAAACAAAAAAAAAAATTCTGGGTGAAGGTACTGTGATGGTTAAGAAAAGATACGGCCGGACTGAGATGAGAGGCAGAAGAAGAGTGGTAATGGGGAATTGTTCCGAGTTGTAGACGGTTGAGGCCTGGGCTGAGTGTGGGAGAGAAAGGTAAAAGTAACCTTCTGGCCTTCCTGCCCTTAAGTTTGTTGGGCCTTTCGTCCTTATTCTTCCTAAATCTAACAGTGATGTTTTCTGCAGATTGGTACTCATAGGTTGTTGGGCTTTATGGGTCCTTTTTCTTTGTTTTAGGAAAATAAATAATTAGATTCTTTTTTTATTAAGTGAAGTTATCAAATACACTAATAATGTAGTTTTTAATTTCACAAGAGATGTTAATAAAATGACACATACTTTTAATGTATATTTAAAAATAAAAATAATTTAAATAAAAGTTATATATGTCTCATTCTATTAATCTCATTTGTAAGATTAAAAATACTTTACCGACAATATATCAAATAATTTTTCTTTTATTATTTTACTGATTTATAAATTAGTTTATATTTAATAAATTATCAGTGTATAACATTAATGTATAATGCTATACATTTTCAATGAACTGCACAATAGCACATCATTAAAGAAAATAATTTTAAATATATTTTTAAGATTAAGTATGTATGTTTTTAGGATTTTAAAATTTTAAAATTAAATTTTTAATAATGAGGTACCAGTGTATGATTTAGTGACATTATATAACATCTATACTTTGATAATATATCAAATATAAACTTTTTTTAAATTGCTTTCACTAATCAGGAAGATAATGTATAAGTTATATTAGCCAACGAGGCCTTGACTTAATGGTAAAGAGGAGGTTATAAAATCTTAAGGTTTTTTATTTAGATCTCACTGTGTGTGGGTTTAGTTGTTTAGTTAAGTCATAGTTTATTAATTGATTATTTAGTAATTTAATATAATTGATAATATAAATGTAATATTTGATTATGAAAGTAACTTTAAAAAAATGTATAAGTCGTACTAAATAATTGAAAAATTAATATATAAAAAAACATTATACATATATATATATATACATATATATATATATATATATACTTATTTAATTCACACATTCATCTAACAGACTCATTTCAAAAATTCTTGAATACATTGAAGAAATATGGAAGGACAAACCCTTGCTCCCTTAAGTTCCATATGAGAAAGTCAAGGCTCAGTTTTGGGCCAAAATTTACCGATGAAAAGTACTTCATCCAAACCACTTTGTGCCATTTAATTTCATTCTAGTTTTAAGGTGGTTAAAGTTTTTTCTTTGTTTCGATTTCTTAAATGCAATGTTTGTCTGGTGCGTTTGACACTGGCCATGCTCTAAGAGATGAAAAGAGAAAAAGCGATAGGAATCGCACTAGACTCCATTGCATTTCTTGAGAAGCAGCTGGATCTAACCTTTGGTTGGACCCCTCATTGGCTCAATGGCATCGAAGTAGTTGGTTGACTCCCAGAGATTCCCACTGCTTCATTAATGGGCTGAGGACTTCATCGAAAATCCAGTGATCAAAGCATGCCTTCCACCTAGAGATAAGCTGGTTGAGTGCTTTCACTGCTAGCGTCAATTACCTACATTCCTTTTGTATATATATTACCAAAATATGTTTTCTAAATTGTTTTATAGTATCTTTTATTTAAAAAAAAAAACAAGGCTTAAAATTATTTAGTTTGCATTTGTGTTGAATAAGTAAAGATTCAAAGTATAAAATAAACTTTAGAATGAAATTAACAAGAACTTTACCGAACGCTTTTTGGTAGCAGTATACTACCCCTTTTGCACATTGGGTCTGAAATTTTGCCTAGGGCATTCAACTGCCCAGCTTAAAAAGAAATAATTGAAGATAACAGCACTGTCAACCTAAAAAGCCGATAAAACCTAGAAGAAATGCAGAGAAAGTTCCAACTACAATCTCCAACCTTCTCTAGAGTATGACGGAGGATGGCGCTCGGTTGCTATTAGAATGCCATTTTGAAGATTAGCTAAGCTGAGATGATGACTTTAGAGATTGATTACATTTGGAACAAATCTAGGCTTGCATTACACAGTTCATGAACATAATGGAATATTTTTCATTCATGCTAGGAATACATTTGGTGTATATTTTAGAGATTTCAAAGAAATATCAAGTAGTGACATGGCGACACCGGCACCAAAATGCTGTTCCCTCAATTCTGCCTCGAGCAACTGCTATTTCCTCATCAACATAAAACCAGATAAGAAGGGATCCTTGGTGTTTCGTTCTCTATTTTCCTTCTGGCCAACACTAATCTCTAAAGGGTTAAAAGGTCCAATTTTAAGTTGAATTCATTAAAAAATGAAGTATTCTGTTCTTCCATGAAAAGTTTCATTCAAAAGTTAAAAACCCAATTGGTCCAAGAAATGTTAGAACAAAAATTGTATATATGGAATTACTACTTATGATAAATTTGAAATTTTGAGAAAATGCTCCAAAGTATATAACGGTGTCATTTTTTAAAGGTGTTATTCGCTCTCACCGAATTATTTACTTAGTAGGTGTATAAAGATGTTGCAGGCAATATATTTTGAGTATACAATGAAATTCAATGACTGCTTCTATTTTGCACTAACAAAATCAATCAATAAAGCATTCATCGATGTATTACAAGATTGCTAAACTTTTATAAAGCTTTCTGTAACAAAACTTTATAAAAAGAAATCTGAAGTTTATTGAAGAAAGAGGGAGAGTTCTGAAAATTGTTTCTGTATTTTCTCAGAAAAACAAAGAAGCTTATATAACCAATTTAGTGTTTATTTATTTTATAGATATAACTATCTATGTTGAACAGATAGAAACTGTCCATTTTTAACAGTTAAAAATTATCTATTTTGAACAGATTTATCTGTCTATTTTGGACAAACAAAACGATTTATCTACTTTAAAATGACTTAACTAATCAAACACTTAATTAATTAAAAAATTAAAAAAATAAATAAAGTAATATTTTATTTTATTTTTTTTACTGCCAAGTGCTTTAAATATTAATATTAATTATTTAATTAATGCAAGATCTATCAAACCTCAAATCTGAGCCCATAATCCATTATTCACTTAAATCCAACTACAATGGCTCCTTTTAATTTAAATGATTATCTTATTTGCTCTTATCCAATGTGATATTATTTCCTATATTTTATTTTGAAAATTTCTAACAAGAAATTCTTCATTATTAATTCTCCCTCCCTAAGAGTTCAAGCCATGATCCATGAGTTTTTAAAATTGACAAAAAAATAAAGCAAAAAAATAGCTTGTCTTGTTTTCTCCTTTTATTGGCATGAAATAGGCAGTAGAAAACTTTTTCCACTAGTTTTGCAACAGTTAAATAAAAGCCAAATTTATCCTTAAAGAGATTTTTCACCATACAAAACTATCATATCTGATGTATCAATTGAAATTCTATCAACTATGAGCACTAATGACCATTTTAAACAATAAAGTTCGACAAAATTTACATGCTTAGATTAAATGCCTCTTATAGCCTGTAAAATTTCCCTTCTGACAAACACTTGGTTCAAAGAAACTTTAGACATGTTCAAGTCAAGGCAATGGCAGATACATGTGAAAAAGTAAGATGTTTATGGACATCTAAAATTTGGAAAACAAAAAAATTTGAAAGGAAAAATTTTTACTCCCCAAAATTTTTCCTTGAATACCTTTTTCGTCTACAAAATTAGCAAATATGTCGACAGTCTTTTACATGTGGATATCTCAAAAAATATCCTACATCTACCAAGTGAAGTTAACTAATTCGATGAATCAGCCATAATTCTACATTAAAAACCCTATAATAGTAAACTAAACTTTAAGGAAGAATTTAACAAGACATCCAAAACAACACTTTCAATCATTTTATGCTAATGCATTCCTGGAAGCATCATGCATGTTGTCGTAACGATTTTGAAATCATCAGATGTAAAAAATTTTCTAATTGAGAAAAAAATAGGGGAGTCGCTACTAATCTTTTTTAGGGTGTGATTGGTCACCCAAAAGTTTATCTTTTAAATAAACTATAAAAGCAGGTTTAAAGTTTATCAAAAAGACTAATTTTGATCTACAAAAATCACGTTGGGTCCGAGAGTCGGTTACGCGTGGAGAAGTATTAGCACCCCTATAGCGCCCGTAAATTGGTACTATTTAATCATGCATTATTTTCAAGGTTGGATGAAATGGTTTCGATTTGAAATTTAATACTAATTCTCTTCATTTAAAAAAAGATTTTTTGCTAAAATTCTTTATTTAGAAATATTGAAAAAATCTTTAAGTTAAAGAGTTATCTTAAAATTCTTCAACATCTAGGCAGAATTTAAGATAACTCTTTTCACTTGAGTTTTAATACAATATCCATCAAAATAAAAATAACACTCTTTGTAGAAGATAATTATTGGTAAATTTCCAACATCTAGGTAAAGTACCAAGAATTATTTCCTTCGGAATGCTATTTTTATTTTATTTTATAATATCACAACTTTGAAAGATATATTTTTGTTTTGTAAAATACTTTATATGAGAAAGTAATTAATGGTATTATCAGGTAGCAAATAAAAATTAAAGACGAAGAAATGCAAAATGAGTGCCAACAATTATATAATGATGCAAGCATGCTAATGTATATTATGCAAGATGATGAAATGCAATTTAAAAAAAAATGGATTTTTAAATATAATGAAACCATATTGACTCTCCAATATCTAGGTAGAGCTTAGGTGTGACTATTTATATTTAAGATCCCATGTTATTAGTACTTTTATTATTAATCCCATTATTAATGCTAATTAAGAATTCGTATGAAAAACCTAATGAAATAAAGTTTCCTAAATACCTCATCGTCTAGGTGGCATTCGAAAGCAAATCATTTCATATGATATTTTTACACGTATCTTTAGAGTTTCGAAATAATTTTAGGCATAGGTGGGGTTTTAAGGTTTGGAAACTTTTTGATGATGATTTAGGGTTATGTGCTAAATTTAGGGCTTTTAGAATTTTGGATTTTAAGGTTTTAGATTTTTAGGGTTTGGGATTTTAGATTTTAAGATTTTTGGATTTCAAGGTTTTGAGGATCTATGGTTTTAAGGGTTTGGTTTTAGGGTTTGGGGTTTTAATGTTTAAGGTTCGGAGGGGTTTAAGGCTTAGATTTTTGAATTTTAGGGTTTGAGATTTTAGGGCTTCAATTTAAGGGTTATAGCTCCAATGGTTTGCTTTTAGGTTTATGGCTTAGGGTTTTGATTTTATGGTTTAAGGTTTAAGGTTTTCGATTTTAGGGTTTGAGGATTTAGGGTTTCGATTTTAGGGTTTGAGATTTTAAGGTTTTGTTTTAGGGTTTGGAAGATTTAGGATTTTGTTTTAGGGTTTAGAGGATTTGGGGTTTGTTTTAGGGTTTAAAGGGTTTAGAGTTTTTTTTTGAATTAAAAAAAAAGGATCATCTTTAAAAATCTCCAACATCTAGGTAGACTTTTGGAGCAAGTTTAATTTTTATGACTTTTAAAAATTAATTAAAATTTTTCATATATTTTTTTATGAAAATTTATTATTAATAAAATTATTAATTAATTTATTGATTTTTTTTTAATAATTCCCCAATATCCAGGCAAAATTATTATTATAAAAATACTATTATATTCCCTCCAACATCTAGGCAGGAAAAATTTTATTATTACTAATTTATTTTATAATTTTCTATTTAACACCTAGGTTATTATCATTAAAGAAAAATATACCAAAAATTTGAAATAATTTTTTTTATTATTGTTGTTATTATCAATTATTATTATAAAATAAAAAAATTTTTTCCTAACAAACTCAAAGGTATTAAACATGCATAAATAACAATAATGAAACCAAAATAATATAAAAAACTATATATAAAAATAAAAAATGAATAAAAAAAAATTTACTTGAACTAGACCGATCAACGGTTTGGTCAACGTCGATTTGGGTGGTTCAGGGGTTCAGTCAATGGTTCGAGTTGATTAATGGTTTGGTCAATGGTTTAAGTGATCCAAACGGTTCACTCAATGGTTCGGTTGAACTGGTTCAAGGTTGGCTGAAGGATGAGTCGTCTGGTCGGATGTGGGGACCTCGAGTTAGGTCACGAGCATGCGCAGATCCTTCTCTGGTCCAAAACAGTGTCATTTTAGGCTTTGACTTTCTATATAAAACCAATTTTTGTCAGTTCATTCTATCCTTCCTATCAAAAAAAGAAATTCAGAGCTTTAATGAGAGCTTTAAGGCCTCTGCTGGTATCCGACTTTCGGCCACCTATGCCGCCACGCCTGTCACTGTGCCAGCTATAGCTAGTGGTTGTCGTCGGTGGTCAGAAAACACTAAAAACCTCCCAATGTTCTCTTCAGTGTGACCTTTTCAATTCTAGTCTTCTTTTTAATCGGAAACAGCCCCGCTCGTCGTATATCGAGGTTTAAAGTTTCGATGTTTTCCTTTTTTCTTTTTTTTTTGAACTAAAATTGATGTGTTTTCTTTGTTTTTACAGGTAGCTCAACGCTGGGTTCCTCTCTGCGAGGATGATTATTGTTTTTTTATGGATTTTTGTTTGGTTTTTTGTGCTTTCTGATGGGTTGAGATTTTGTAAAATATTTGGAGTGTGTGTATATGTATGTGTTCTAGCCCTCTAGGATCTAGGTGAAGATGAAGGGCTTAGGCTTTAAGGAAGCTAGCTTCTGGTTTTGGGTGCATGCGTGGAGGCTGGGAACTAGGGTAAGGTCAAGCAAGGGGTTAGTTTGGGTGTTGGGACCTTAGGTGCAAGCGTAGAGACTAGGGTTGTGGTTTTTTGGGGTATGGGGGATTTTGGGTTTCTGGGTAACCAAAACTTGGGGTTTTTGATCGTGGGAGTCTCTGGGTTTTTGGGCGTTTGAGGGCAGTATGTCTGGTGAGTGAGTGATTAGTGCTTCAGTCCTCTTTTCTTAGAGAAGAATGTAGGGTTTTTAGAAGCTTCAAAAAAGGAACAGGTGGTGTCTGGAGAGGTGGTTGTAGGAAGTGGCTGGTGAAGGTTGTAGGGGGTGGCTGGTTGGGCTAGGGTAGGCTATAGGTGTGGCTGGACAGGGGGCGATAGTAGGGCACATACACCGGCCCCTAGCTTTCTGTTTTCTTTTTTTCTTTCTTCTTTTAAATTTTTTTTCTTATTAATATATTTAATTATTAATTAATTTTAATATTAATAAACATAACTTGAAAATTTAGTCCAGTAGACCCGGATAAAATTCGGTGTCTATAGCTATCTCTATTTGCGCATTGCTGAGAATAAAAAATAGAGTAAAGATAAAGACAACAATTTTGTTCGAAAGTAAATCGTAAATTTTTCAAAAGTTTTTCTTTTTCTTTTGTTTTTGTTTTGTTTTTTTTTTTGAACCACAAGTCAAGTGATAAAGAAAATGACTGGGATGATACCACGAATCGAAAAATAAAGAATCAGCTAGAACAACATCACAGGTCGAAAAGTAAAAAATTGATTGGGATAATACTGCAAGTCAAAAAATAAAGAATCAACTGAGACAACACCGCAAGTCAGAAGATAAAGAATTGATCGGGATGAAATTGCAAGTTAAAAAGTAAAGAATCAACCAAGACAATACCGTAAATCAAAATTAAAGAATTGACTGGGAAAATATTGTAAGTCAAGATTAAGAATCAACTGAGACAGCATTGCAAGTTGAGAAATATAGAATTGATTGGCATAACACCGCAAGTCGAAATTAAAGAATCGACTGGGATAACATCCTAAGTTGAGAAATAAAGAATCGATTAGGACAATACCGTAAATCAAGAAATAAGTAATTGATTGGGACAATACCATGAGTCAAAATTAATGAATCGACTAAGACAACACCGTAAGTCGAAAAATAAAGAATCGACTAAGGTAACACTACGAGTCAAAATTAAAGAATCGACTGGGACAACACTGTAAGTCAAGAAATAAAGAATCGACTGGGACAACACCGTGAGTCAAAATTAAAGAATCAATCGAGGACCACACCGTGAATCAAAATTATGCTCGGAGGTCTTAAAGATTATGTCCGGAAGTCTTATGAATCATGTCCGAAAGTCTTATAGAATTAACTTGGACAACACCGCAAGTCAAAAAATAAAGAATTGATCGAGATAATGCCATGAATTGAAATTATGCCTGAAGGTTTTAACTGAAGGTCTTAGAAATTATGCTCGGAGGTTTTACAGAATTGACTAAGACAACGCCGCAAGTCAAAAAATAAAGAATCAATCGGTACAATACCGTGAATCAAACTTATGCCCAAAGCTTTTAAAGATTATACTCGAAGGTCTTAGAAAGCATACTCGGAGGTCTTATAGAATTGACAGAGATAATTTAATTCTTTTCACTGGTGGACATATCTCATGGAAAGCTCGATGAGGGTTGCAAGGATTTCTCTTAGGCTCATGAAAGAGATAATTTTTTAAAACACTTTTTTTTATTTGAAAATACGATACTTCAATGTGTGTCAAAACTAGTCATTACTTTCCAAATAAGATTTAAGAAAAGGACAAGGTTAGTTTTTTTTTTTTTTATGTTTTTGAAATGTAAGGTCTTTATGGGTATTCATCTTTCAAAAGGTTTTGCGTTGAGAATTTTTTTTTATTTTGGATGGAACCTCAGAACTCTGAAATTCAATTTGAGGCTTAAAGAATGATTTTAGCTTTAAACTGCCTTTTTAGGGTTTTCACCTTAGAGCTATATTTTTTTTTATCAATGAAGAATTCAACAAATATATACAAATTCAAGGACATTGCTCTTCAATCCAAGTATCCACATTTGATCAAAATGAACTTTTCAAGATATGTAATGTAGGACAATGTTAGGGGTTTTGAAAAAATGGATAAATGGCTCAAAATATATTATTCAGGGTAATTAGGCCAAGGATCCTGAGGAGTATTCTTTGACTTTCTTGCTTTGCTTTTTTTTTTTTGAGACATCTAACTTTAATTTCAATAACTTTATCCACTTTTTTTTTTCACTTTTTTACCGTGAATTCTCATTTTTAAAGCACATATTTTCTCTTTTTTTGTTTTTTTTTTTAAATTCTAACTGAAGCTTCAGATTCTTATCTTAGAGGTTTCTTTGCTTTTCCTTGGAAGTACTTAACTTCATCTTTAGCTATCTATTCTCTTGAATTTTTGAGATTTCAATTGAAGCCTTGTTCACTTTTTGCCACGAACTTTCATCTTCGAGGGACATGTTAGATGCTTTCAATATCAAACACTTTCATTGAAGTTGGTCTCTTAAAGTTATTTTTATTTTACCCAAAATACAGAAAATGATCCTTAATCGGGGTTCATTTTGGAACAAAAAATTTAATAGGCTCAAATGGGTAACAAATGGATAATTTTTATATATGAGAAGGATAGAGAAATAAGGCAATTTGTTATTTCAAACATGATCACTTAGTTCAAAGAGCAAATCATTAAAGATATCTTTTTTTATTTTTTTATCTTTTTATTTTTTTTGCTTTTTTTATGCCCTATCTTGTTTTTCACTCAAGGTTCTAATGACAATCAAGTTGTATAAGATTGATCGCACAGTTCAAAAAGGCTCTTTGGGCTATAAAATTTTTGTATTTTTTTGGTGATAGGAAGAAAAAAGGTATAAAGGTATGAAACAAATTGTCTTAGGCAGAAAGGGATTTTGTCTTTTTTTTTTTTAATTAATGTACTTTAAGACATGAAACAAAGGTTGCTTAAAAGAAAAAGTTATGGCATTTTTGTATCTATGGTCATAACAAAATTTTGACACACATTGAATTACCAATTGAAAATTTAAAAGAGCATTTTACTTAATTTTTTCTTTTGAAAAAAATCAAAATAAATTTTCAAAATTGACCTTTTTTGCTCATTACCCAAGAGAAGATTATTACCCCTTTAAAGTATGAATTCAAACTCATATTCCCTGAAGGATTATGGTTGATAAGTCAAGTCACTTAAGTGATTAAGGACATGAAAGTATTCAAAAAGGTGTGAGGGTATTTGATGAGCTTTTTTCTAATAGTAATCACCATTTCCTTTAAGAATCCTTTCATCTTTATTACAAAAGAAAATCGTTTTCTTTTTTTTTTCTTTTTTTTCTTTTTTTATCTTAAAAGTTACTTATATAGGACTTTTTATTCAAACAAATGCATAAAGAGAAAATTTCATAAAAAAAGATCCAAAGCATTCAACTATTCCAAAATAAGTTAAATAACTCCTAGGGACATCATGCACATGTCATACATAAACAGTGAAAAGATTAAAAAAAAAATCATCCTATCTTGATTTTTCAAAACTTGAGACCTCTTTTTTCATTTCAACTCCTCACATTTGGCAATTGGATGGAGTCAACTTTCATTTTTCTACCACTTTTGGGGTTAGTACACCACTCTTAATAAGATTCCAACCTTTTCTTTCAACTGTGTGCTTTTTTCAGTTGAGTGATCGATTACCCCCATATGATAATCACATTTGTCATTGGGATCATAATTCCTTGTTGATAGATTTGGTGTTGTTTTTAAAGGCATATGAGTGAGATATCAACTTTCTATTAGCAAAAGTAAAAGATGAAAAATAGGGATTGGTAGTTTTTCTTGATCATTCCTTAGTTTCTTTCGGTTCTTTATTGGTTAGGTGGTAGGTTCAAGTGTAGGACCAAGATCATGAATGATCATTGGGAATGAAAATTTGTCAGAAAGCTCAAATGCTAGTTTGGTTGGCAAAGATATAGGTTTTAAGAGATATGGCCTGTGACAGGCTGATAAGGTTAATGAAAAGGATAAAGATTGTGTGAAATAAAACTATTGGGTAGATGTCCTTCTATTATGACTGCTTGCACCTTTCTTTCATTTTCTTATGATGTGCTTTTCTCTTCAACATCTATTGTATCTTTTAACTTAATCCTACCACTCTTGATTGTATTTTTTATAATTTCACCAGAAATCACCATATCAGAAAAGTTTTTGGAGACATTCCCAATCATTCTTTTATAATAAGAAGTGTTCAATGAATTGATAAATAGAATAATGATTTTTTTCTCTGACAAGGGTGGTTGTACTTAGACTACTAGGTCTTTCCATCTATGTACATATTTTTTAAACGTTTAAGTTGACTTTTTCTTTATATTCTATAGAGATAACCTGTTTGGTGCCATATCTTCAATATACTTGTATTGTGCTATGAAGGCCCTAGCCAAATCATTCTAAGAGTAAATTTTATTTTGGTCTAATTAAGCATACCATCTTACTGTAGACCTAGTGAGACTATCTTGAAAGTAATGGATAAACAACTTATCATTATGTGTATGCCTATCATCTTTTGATAGTACATGGTGATATGTGTTAAAGGGTATTTCGTCCTATCATACTTTTCAAAATCTAGGGCTTGAAACTTTGTCGGAATAACAATATCAGGCACTAAAGTAAGCTCGTAAGCATCTACATTTCATACATATCATGGCTTTCAATTGCTTTTAATCTCCCTTACAATAAATCATATTTATCATTCATCATCGTATCTCTTTATGGATCTGGCACCATTTTTAATTTTTTTGATTCTTTAGGATCATCCATATTAGGCACAGCAGTAGAGTCATTAAAAGTGCACTCAGGATTGACATTTGTTTAAACTGAGGGCAACTTGACAAGAGTGTCAATAAAAGGTTGATGAGTTACTAGAGGTGCTTACGGCATATGGGGGTTTTGAACATATGTGCACCCAGATGGATACAATGGTATCTCAACATCTGTTTCCTCTCTTGCCCTATACGTTTCAATAATTCTTTTTTCCTTTATCAACTCTATTAACATCTGTTTTAATTTTGTCAACTGTCTGTCTACGTTCTATTGCATTCTTATAACTGTTTCCTTGATATTTTTTTGGGTCTTTTTTACTCTGTCCATCCGACTTGTATCTTTATTTTTCATAATTTTGGTACTAGCTTGAGTGCTATAAGTGCGCAGACTTAACTGATCTTATTTCCTAAGATAGCTATCCTTGAACTTTTTATTAATTATCAAAAGTTAGAAATGCATGACATGAATTTTATTATTAAAAGTCTTTTGGCTTTGAAGGTTTAACAAAAGCATATTCACAATCATCATTTTTTGTTCTTAGCTAGCATGAAAAACAATGAATTCAAATGGAAGATGCATGATGTGCAAGTCAGATTTTATCATTGTTAAGGAGGAAAAACTTGAATTCTATCCTATATTATGGCTGGGTTATCTAAAGACATTCTTTCCTCCTCAAAAGTTCGATGAAAGCATATTCACAACCATTGTTTTTTTCATAAGCTCTTTTAGACATATCATTATTAAAGTGGACAGAGGCATCAATTCATAAAAAATTTAGGTCAAAAAAGGTTTCCATTCATTCTCAAAAGTATCGAGTTTACACATCATGAACCATTCTAGGGCTAGTGCCAAAGTGCTAGACCTACTCTTACTCCCCATCGTCTTGCCTAAGAAATCCAAAAATAGTTGACTATGATTGTTAGAGAGAAAAACCCTTTTCTTTAAAAACTTTTACATTTTATTCATTATCATGGCCAACCTTACTGTTGCCTACAACACTGTTGCTATCTCAGCATGGATCAATGAAGGGTTTTTATGAATAACTGGCTTCATTTTAACATCAAAACTCAGATATCTAGCTTTTATTAGTCTTTACACCTTATGTTTCAAAGCTGTGCAGTCTTTCAGAGAATGGCCTGTGATGCCAAAATGGTATTCACATCTGGCATTAGGGTCATACCATTTGGAGAAATGTGGTTTGTGAGGTTCAATAGGGATAGAGGCAATGATATAGTTTTCTAGGAGTAATGGGTATAACTCTGTGTAAGACATAAGTATTGGATCAATAAGGGTATTTTCTTTAGTGTTGTTAGAGTTTTTCTATCTTATGGTTGGTTTGCTTTACTGAAAAAATGGTGGTATAATTGATTTTGAAGTATTTGAGAAACTTTGGGTCGAAGATTAGGTTGAGAAAGTGGTGATGGGATAGCATGCTTAACAAGTGATTATGAAATATGAGGTGGTAAATGTGTATTCAGGTGTAAAATTCTTAAAAGTTGCATGAAATTTGAGGACCCAATCGTAGGTACTTGGAAAGGAGGTTGGAAGTAGTCATAAGAAGAATTCAGGTGCAAGTTTGGACTCGGGATAGTTGGTGATAGTTGTTTGAAGCTAAGTGACTCCTTTCTTGGAAATCAAACTTTTAAGCTCAATCATTTGCGTAGCTAGTTCACCTATTCCTCTCTTGAGTTCACCCAAACCTTGGTCACTATTCAAATTGCTTAATATTTTAGTATGCTTTAGAAAAATAATGAAACTAACAAAAGTCGATTGATCTTGACTTGATAAAGGTGACAATGATCCTTAAGAAGCAATAAACTCAACCATACTGTTACTTTTAACCATTTTTATTAATTGAGCAATTTGTTGTTTCATCTTCTAAAGCTCGAGCTAAAATTTCTCTTGATTTAATTTCAAAGTACTAATCCTTTCTTCCAATTGATCTCCCATTTTTGCCACTTTAATTCCTAGCAAGACAAACATTTTATTCCATGACTTAGACAAAAAATTTTAGATTACTACCCTTATTGAATGAGTACCATAAAAATAATCTCTAACATACATGACGCACACAGTATATTATGAATACATGAATATGATGACTGAAGAATGTCATGAAATGCATATATGCCTAGGATAATGGATTTTTATATGTACAAAGACCCAAATGAAAATTTTCGTCAACCATGAATGTGTATGCAAGGAATGTAATGTTATGTTGCAGGGATGGTGAGATATGAAATGCAATGTATGTTCTATAAGACCTTACTATTCATGAATCCATATGCATGAAATGCAATGACATACTTACATGAATGATGAGATGTATACCTATGACTAACGCAACATACTTGTATGAAATGCATGAACCTATCAAATGCACGTTATATTTTTACATGGAATACAATGCTTGTGTTATGCCAACCTAGTGAAACTGACATTACCTTTAAATATGTAATGAAATGAAAAGTGCACACTACCTATTAAGATGCATATGGAAGGCATGTATCATTTATGAACATGTGTATGTCATGGGATACATGTACTATCCATTGATATGGATGGGATGGAAAGCTCATATTATCCTATTATGACGCGCATGGGACGGGATACATGAAAGATGAAACAATGTTAAAAAAAAAAATTAGACAGAAAAACACCCTTTTTTTTTATCACACAGAATGACTAGGACTTGAAAATTATTTTTTATTTGG
Source organism: Durio zibethinus (assembly GCF_047325235.1). Lineage (NCBI taxonomy): Eukaryota > Viridiplantae > Streptophyta > Magnoliopsida > Malvales > Malvaceae > Durio > Durio zibethinus. The sequence continues at coordinate 10,087,786 of NC_143170.1, read as the reverse complement.
TCAATAAATAAAAAATTTAAGAGAAACCTTTATTTTTTGTTATTCTTTTACTTTTTTTTTCTTATTGGATAATGCTAAAAAAAATTCATTTTACTCTAAAATATTTTATGAAAATGTAAATTTTGGACAATTACCAAATGAATGAACTACATGTTAAGAGAAAATTTATTTATATTTTAAAGAAAATGCTTTTCTTTTATTATCCATTTTTCAAAATTTAATACATTTTTAGGTTATTTCTATAAAAAGTTGGCAGGACTCTACCCTAGGCAAGTTTCTTATAGCTCACGATATGTTAGGTTAAGACTTATACATCTAAAAGTTCTCAAACTATTCCTCATATCATCGTCTGTTATAGACTAGTAAGGCTCTCTAATTATCACTCATTATAGGTTACTAATGGAAAATACTCAATTTGAGTGGAAGTATTTCGCTAGCAAATATGGAGGTTATTACCTCACAAGAGCATAACTACTTTGCTTCCACCTAAAAGGTAAATAGCTTGGGTTTAGAGCTCATGCATGCGAGTGAATATGCAAAGTGTGTGCAAAGTGATGTATTAATCAAAATAACATAAATAAATCATAAACACAGAATCAAAATAAAGTAATAACTAACATACAATTTATTTTATTTATTAACTTGTATGTATATATATTTTAAAAAATTAAAATAAAGATAATTAAATTAAATATCAAACAAAACCAATTAAATCCAACAACTATTAATAATGCATAATTAAAACTTTGGCTGACTCTCAAAGGTCCCCAGCGAAGTCGCCAAGCTGTCGTAACGATTTTAGGACCGCTAAAGGTAAAAAATTTTTAAATTGAGAAAAAAAACGAGGGAGTCATCACCAATCTTTTTTAGGATTTGATTGGATACCCAAAAGTTTATCTTTTAAATAAACTATAAAAGCAAGTTTAAAGTTTATCAAAAAGATAAATGTCGGTTTACGAAAATCAGGTTGGATCCGGAAGTCGGTTACGTGTGGGGAAGGATAGGCATCCCTATAATGCCCATAAATTGGTACCATTTAATCATGCACTATTTTCAATATTGGATGAAATGGTTTCGATTTGAAATTTAATACTAATTTCCTTTCATTTTAAAAAATATTTTTTGCTAAAATTCTTTATTTAGAAAAATTGAAAAAATCTTTAAGTTAAAGAATTATCTTAAAATTCTCCAACATCTAAGCAGAATTTAAGATAACTCTTTTCACTTGAGATTTAATACAATATCCATCAAAATAAAAATAACATTCTTTGTAGAAGATAATTGTTGGTGACTCTCTAATATTTAGGTAGAGTATCAAGAATTATTTCATTTAGAATGTTATTTTTGCTTTATTTTATAATAACACAACTTTAAAAGATATATTTTTGTTTTGTAAAATACTTTATATGAGAAAGTAATTAATGGTATTATCAGGTAGCAAATAAAAATTAAAGACAGAGAAAGGCAAAATGAGTGCCAACAATTATATAACGATGTAAGCATGCTAATGTATATTATGCAAGATGATGAAATGTAATTTAAAAAAAATGGATTCTTAAATATAATGAAATCACCTTGACTCTCCAACATCTAAGCAGAGCTTAGATGCGACTATTTATACTTAAAATCCCATGTTATTAGTACTTTTATTATTAATCCCATTATTAATGCTAATTAAGGATTCGTATGAAAAACTTAATGAAATAAAGTTTCCTAAATACCCCATCGTCTAGGAGGCATTTGGGAACAAATTATTTCATGTGAGATTTTCACACGTATCCCTAGAGTTTCAGAATAATTTTGGGCATAGGTGGGGTTTTAAGGTTTGGCAAATTTTTGATGATGATTCGGGGTTATGTGCTAAATTTAGGGTTTTTAGAATTTTAGATTTTAAAGTTTTGAATTTTAGGGTTTGGGATTTTAGATTTTAAGAGTTTTGGATTTCAAGGTTTTGAAGATCTATGGTTTTAAGGGTTTGGTTTTAGGGTTTGGAGTTTCGATGTTTAAGGTTCAGAGGGGTTTAGGGCTTAGATTTTTTAATTTTGGGGTTTGAGATTTTAGGGTTTCAATTTAAGAATTAGGCCTTTAATGGTTTGGTTTTAGGTTTAAGGTTTAAGGTTTTGATTTTAGGGTTTAGTGTTTAGGGTTTTGATTTTAGGGTTTGAGGTTTTAGGGTTTAGTTTTAGGGTTTAGAGGATTTAGGGTTTTGTTTTAGGGTTTGAAGGGTTTGGGGTATTTTTTTTTAATTTAAAAAAAATACAAACATCTCTAAAAATCTCTAATATCTAGGCAGACTTTCGAAGCAAGTTCGATATTTATGACTTTTGAAAATTAATTAAAATTTTTCATGTATTTTTTAATGAAAATTTATTGTTTTTATTATTAATAAATTTATTAATTTTTTAAATAATTCTCCAACATCTAAACAAATTATTATTATAAAAATACTATTATATTCCCTCCAACATCTAGACAAGGAAAATTTTCTTATTAGTAATTTATTTTATAATCATTTTATAATTTTCTATTTAACACCTAGGTTATTATCATTAAAGAAAAATATACCAAAAATTTGAAATCATTTTTTTATTATTATTGTTATTATCAATTATTATTATAAAATAAAAAATATTTATTCTAACAAACTCAGAGGTATTAAACATGCATAAATAACAATAATAAAACCAAAATAATATAAATAATATATATATAAAATAAAAAAAATTTATCTGAATCGGACCGATCAACGATCCAATCAACGTCGGTTCAAGCGACTCAGCGATTTAGTCAATGGTTCGAGTTGATTGAAGGTTCGATCAATGGTTCAAGCGGTCCGAACAGTTTGATCAACGGCTCGATTGAACCGGTTCAAGGTTGACTGAAGGATAGGTCGTCGAGTTGAATGCGCGGATCTTGGGTTAGGTCACGGACACCCTCAGATCCTCCTTTGGTCCAAAATGGTGTCGTTTTGGGCTTTAGCTTTTTATATAAAACCAATTTTTTTTTACAGTTCATTCTATCATTCCTACTAAAAATAAAAATTCAGAGCTCCAAGGAGAGCTCTAAGGCCTCTATCGGCGTTTGACTTCCAGCCACCTGCGCAGCCATGTCGGTCGTCTTGTCGGCTGCCGTCGGAGGTTACCGTCGATGGTCGAAAAACACCAAAAACCTTCCAATGTTCTCCTCAACTGAGTTTTTCAAATTTGATCTTCATTTCACCAGAAATAACCCCAATCATCGTGGATTAGGGTTTAAAGTTTTGGTGTTTTGGAACTAAAACTAATGTGTTTTTTTTGTTTTTTTAGATAACTCGATGCTAGGTTCCTTCCTGTGGGGAGGACCATTGTTTTTTTGTGGATTTTTGTTTGGTTTTTTTTGCCTTTTTGTGCTTTCTATTGGGTGGAAATTTTGTGGGATGTTTGGAGTGTGTGTGTGCGTGTGTTTGTTCTAGCCTTCGGGGATCTAGGTGAAGGTGAAGGGCTTAGGCTCTAGAAAGGCTAGCTTTTGGTTTTGGGTGCGTGTGTGGAGGCTGGGAACTAGGGTAAGGTTAAGCTGGGGGTTAGTTTGCGTGCTGGGACCTTAGGCGCAAGCGCAGAGACTAAGGTCGTGGTTTTTTAGGGTATGGGAGATTTTTAGTTTCTGTGTAACCGAAGCTTAGGGTTTTTTATCGTGGGAGTTTCTGGGTGTCTGAGGGTAGTGTGTTTGGTGAGTGAGGGATTGGTGGTTCAGTCCTCTTTTCTCAAAGAAGAATGTAGGGTTTTTAAAATCTTCAAAGAGGGAACAGGTGGTGTCCGAAAGGGTGGCTATAGGGAGTGCCTGGGGTAGGTTGTAGGGGGTGGCTGGTCGGGCTAGGGTAGGTTGTAGGTGTGGCTGGACAGGAGGCGACAGCGGTGTCGTACACCAGCCCCTTGCTTTTTGTTTTCTTTTTTTCTTGCATTTTTTATTTTTTTCTTATTAATATATTTAATTATTAATTAGTTTTAATATTAATAAACAGAACTTGAAATTTTAATCCAATAGATTTGAACAAAATTTAGTGTCTACACACGTGAAAGCAGTTGTAAAAGTAGCCAAAACTTTTAATCACATTAAAAAATGAGAAGAGATTAAGGAGCTCAGAGCAGCATCGAACCTCTGAGGAGCTGTAAGAGGGAAGTAGAGGCCGCCCTTCAATTGTTTCTAGCTACAACCCAATTCAAAGAAACTTAATAGAATTGAGATGATAATTAAACAGAAAATTAAGAAAACATCTGAACAAGGATGGGAATCAAACGAAACCTGAGCAGTAAAAATGAGCAACAAGGTTCTGCCAGAGGAATCCGATCCACCAAGAGTTTCAAGAAACTCTGAGGGGTTGATTCTGGCCTTTTCAATAACCGAAAAAGCTGACAGAACTTTATCAGCTGGGACTTTTCTCGTTTTTGTTGCATTTTTTAACACTTTGACGCCTTCATCAATTTCTTATTATATAACTACAATGGAAAAGATAACAGATTACGAAAACGAATGCATTCTATCGGCGAAGCAGTTAAATTAAAGGAAAACCGTACTTTGTTTGGCAGCTGCCCTTGAACAATGAATGAATCCTTTTCATTCTCATCAAGGGTAGGTCGGGTTCTTGCCGTGAAGAATCTGGCAGAATTGAGAGAAAAAATCTGTGGATTAAAAGAATTGAAATGCTTGAGAGGGAGTAGGAATTAGGAAGGGTCTCAGAGATGATAATTGAAAGGAAGATGAACTGAGATATGTACAGCAGCTTAAGGGAGAGAGAAAAGAGGATGATGGTGCTACATGGGAGCCCATTTTGCCAGATGACTGCTTGTTGTGGGTCTTGCTTTTGGGAAGTAGGCGTCCCCATTTTTTCTGCTTTTTGCCAGGCTTCCCAGCGTCCATGAACTGTAAGCTCACCCCCTCGACCTCAAAAATGAAACAATTTTCATAATTGATCTGATCATGGGTCGCGCCAGATGTAACATTTGAGATGGCACATGCAGCTTCTTTCTTAATATCAAATTCATCATTTTGAAGCAGACGAACCAGTGGCGCAATAATATTAGCTTCAATCACAGCCAACAAAAAGTCCATCACTTAAATGGAGTTTTAGGGAGGATGGGCTGCTTTCTTCTTAGATTTAGGCCAGTCTAACTATTTGTAAGAATACAAACCAAAGAACTTTTCCGGAATGTCTCAAAACTCTGTTATTCATTGACAGGCCAAAGAACTTTTCGGGAAGATGCTGCCAAATGAAGCTCGGACTCCGATCATCGGAAAGTTTTTTTTTTTTTTGAGTACAGGGGTGGAAACTGAGCCCTTATGTCCCCTTTTAGCTCTACGGATCAGTGGAAAGTTAAGCAAATGCCAATTGTTAATATCCATTTTACCATTTCGTCCCTTGAAACTTGTAAAACGTCTGCAATTTTATCAACGGAAAGTTATGTAGCACTTTTTCATAAACATTAGTACAACATTTACTCTCTGATTTTAAATTCTAGTTAAGGCCATTTGTTTTATGTTCTTAGAGTTTAGTTTTAGGTAACTACATTGATCGCAATCATTTTTGTTTATGATTTGTGATTTTTGTGGGATACTCTTGTATTTGAATTGCTTTGTTTTAACTTGTAGGCTCCAATGTACAATCGGCCATTGCTTGATGGATTAAGGAGTAGTAGCTGCCTCAACACAAGGAATTACATGCTCGGAAAAGAATCAACTAGATGAATTAAGTTGTCTTTTCATTCCTCACTATGGCTGTTCTTGAGGAATTTGGCAGACTTGATAGATGGAATATTGTGTGGGTGATGACACGTTAATTATGATATTATTTTTACTTTATACAAATTTTTTCTTGAAAATGTAAATAACAAAAACCACAACTATAGAAAGCTTGATATTTACCTTCAAAATTCAAACTCACAGCAGTCGAGTTTATCCAATTTTACCCACAATATCAAAATTGTCAAAATACTACTAGTAAGTACTAATTAAAATACAATGAATGAATTTCTACATAGGAACAGGGTTAGTTGTTCTGCCTGCTTCTGCGTCTAAGCACTAACAAAAAGTTAATTGCTTTACCAAACTCAAGTACAGAGGATTATTCAAGTTTCATTCTGTATGAGTCAAAGAGCTCACCTAAGATCTCACATCCAAATTGATCCTTATCAGTCCCTCCATGGCGGCTCTGATGTGTGTGTGTGTGTGTTTAATTATTTTTACTAGCTACTAAATCGTAACCAAATAGAAAGCACCGAAGTTTCCAACTCTGGATCAGGAAGAAGACCGGATAAAGAAACCATTAGCTCAAATGTCCAAGCCTTCAAGCTGCTTAAATGCATTGGAATTAATGATTAAAACCCCCAAAACATTGGTGTGGTTGGTTATTCAGAATCTAAATTTCTTATTCCCTTGAATGATTGGAAATTATGTACCTTGACATAAGAGCTGAAGGGATAGAAACTTTTACGAAACTGAAGATATTGACATAGCCTCTTTTGAAAAGCCACTCCAAGTTTTTGCAAAGGAAGAAGAGAAATCGACATAAAGTGGCAAAAGCATGAGATTTATCCAGTAGGATATTGAATTTGCCAAGGCAGCTCCGTTGCTTCCAAGCCCTGATTTAAACAGCAGGATCCAACAAATGAAAGCATGAAGCAAAGTAACAATTCCAGAGGTGAGCACCATGGGGATTACATTATTTTGGGTCCGAAGGAAAATAACAAGACATTGCTGAAGACGAAATGCAAAAGTGCTGGGGATCATGAAATGGGCAAACTCTCCAGCTTTTTCTGATATGGTAGGATCTTGGTGCATGAAAATTTAGAATAGGCTTTGCGCAGACTGCAAGGAATAAGCTGACGATCGAAAGAACAAGCATTGCTCTGTGTGTGTATACCAAGCATGTGATACTGCACTGCTCCAAATGACTGTCCCCATAAGGTTTCTAATACAGTTGCCATCCCCCTCTGATTACATAACTTACAAATCCAAATTACATCATAAACAAATGACTCTTAACAAATATGGCATTATTATTGAATTAGGTAGCATAAGAATAAAAGAAGTGATTACGATTTTAACTTATTGGATGTCACTTATTATATAAATTAATTGAATTATATTAATATGGTATATGTACTTTAAAAATATTAAAATATATGATACTTATATTATCAATTCGTATCAAAAAATAATTTTAAAAATATTTTATGTAATAATAGTTTTACTTTCAAAGCACCTATGATATAAGCAGTGTATAAATTAATTATGTGGCTAGATTGAATGATCATTTTCAAAATAGGTAGATCTGGCCAATCTAAAGAGGTGTCATGTAAACAATGAGAGGCCTATTGGGTTTTAAATTCTGATAGTAATTAATTTTTACCCAAAAAAGAATGTAAACTTTGGGAGTTTCCCCAAACAATTTATACAAGAAGAAATTTTTCTTTAAAATGTATTCCATGAAAATGAAATTTTATTAGGCTAATTTTACTATATACTTTTGTTTTCACGAGTTAAAAGCAAATAAATAAGCTTAGAAACAAAAGTAATAGAGTTAAAAACCAAAATAAAAATTTTTAATTTTCAAGTGAAAATAAAAAGGTCTTACCATTTTGCACCTTACACCTGTATGGAACAAGAACAACTAATGTTAGAGTTGGGTCTCTTATATATTTAAGTGTTTGCTAATTGTTCCCATTAAAAAAAAAAAAAACTATTTACTCCTCTTACTTTGAATATTATTTTTAATAGACTTTGCATATTATTAGAACAATGTACTTAAATACAGGTAAAACCATAACTTCTATGAAAATAAAATGTTAACACATTTAATTATTTGAAATATGTTAAAAATGTATGAGTTGATGATAATAGTAGATTAATCTTTTAATTAAAATTAAAGTATTCCCCCCCCCCCCCCCCAAATATAATGTCCTAATTGATGGTGAGATTGAATTGTAAAATTAAAGTACACATATATATATACATATTCCTAATTAGGTTAATAAAAATGAAAATTACACTAAACCCATGCATTTGGCATAAAAAATATATGAAGCTCAGATTAAGTAATTAAAATGGAGCTTACCAGCAAGTTGAAACCAATGACTGATACAAAGGAAGAGGCGATGGAAGCACTTGAGAGAGCTAACTCACCATGATGACCTACAAACATTATTGAAATTAATTGTAAACTATATTGCAATAGGAAACCAACAAAAAGAAATCCTGCAAGCCAAAGTTGTTTCTTCACTTATTTCCCAATATCCTTTCTCTTAAACCCTTCTATCTTTTTTCTTCTTCTTCTTCTTATTTTTATCTGCTTGTTAATTGGGAGTTTAATCCCCTCATGATTTTCTTTTATATATATATATATATATCATTATTAAAAACTTAATTCTATAGTCCAACCTCAAAGTTGGAATCATTAATGTAGAAGCCTAAGTTTAGGTTTTAACATTATTCAAAGGTCTTGACGACATATAAGTTTTCTACAAATATTAATCTTAATTGTAAACAAGGTTTTGCAGCTTAAAGTTAATTAAGCAGAGCTTTGTACCTAACCACACAAGAAAATTGTAAGCATATGGCTAATTAAATCTTTGTTAAGTTCCACATCTAACATGAACACTCAATTAAAGATTAAATTACTTGATCCACCTAGCACTTGAGACTAGCTTTAGTTTTTATTTGGATATAAATGATTCAAGCTATTCATCAACTATATATGCACAAATTGGTTAATAGTTGAATCTAACTCGTAATATTATCCAATCAAGCTCAAATTTAACAAGGGCTTACATAATAAATTGAGTTCAATTACCTTTTAATAAGCATAACACAATCCTTAGTTATTAAAAGAGAAGCTTGGTAAATTTGACCCGTTTCATTGACAACTTTAATTAATTGTAAGAATTCAACAATAATAAATAGAATAACATGAAATTAGGGATACAATTCTTTTATTCTTAAAATGATCAAATTGATGGCTGTTGGATCAGTCTATAATAGTTAACGTATGCAGTTAAAGATTTGGACTTAATTGATATAAGGTGTGCATGATTTTGTTATTAAGGAACAATCCCATATTATTATTAAGTTTAAGATACTCCAGACATTTGAAAATGTATAAAAATTTTGTTCATTTACTATCAATAGATTTTAGTTAAGACCTATCTTGAAGGTGTTCAATCTATTTTATAAAAGAACTTATTTACGGTAGAAACAAAAGTAAGGTGATATTTGGCTTTCAAAATTTTGAGAATTTTAATTTATACATGAAATAGATTTAAAATTCTAGATGAAACTAATGAAATTTTTTTACATTCTTATTTTAATCTTTATAGTTTACAAAATTATAAGGTTATATTATTTCATATTAATTTTTTTTTATTTTGACTATTTTCCAATTGATTTTATTTGTTTTTTTATTATAATTAACAAAAATATCACTTTATTTTATTTGTTTTTTCACCTAAAAACTTGTGATTTAATTTAATAAAAGTTTATTATTATTTTTTATTTATTAAAAATAGATAAAAATATTATCACATAATTTTTTCAACATTTTACGTCACTTCAGTAATAAATTTACCAAACATTATTTTAACTTGTATTTACAATATCTATTTCAGGAGTACTTCTTCTAAAAGTTTCAATAGGACTAAACAGGCATTAAAACCAACATATACCAAGAATAAGTTTTGGTCCTTTTGTTTGTAATAATGTACGGTTGAAATTCATGCAAATATAATAAAAATTTTAACTATTTAAAGTTGAATGTGTTAAAAAAAAGAAATGAGGAAGAGAGAAGCGGCTGCAGGTTTTGGAAAGAGCAATAATATATCGAATAGTGTAAGGAAGCAGCGCACACTTTAGCTTTAGGATGGATGCAGTCATAGTTGTAAAATGTAAAGGTTTTTGAGGTTTAGATCAGCTGCGAAAAAAGGTTTAATGGATCTCCCTCCCTCTTGGAGTTGAATATTAAAAAATACAAAGACCTGATTTTAAAATTAAAAACTATAAAAGGACGTTTAGTTTGAGAGAGTCTAAAAATTTTTTTCTGAAATTTTGATTATGTGTATTTGATCATCACGTTTGATTTAAAATTATTCGATTTTTGAAAAAAAAAATCAGATTTTTAATAGTATCAAAAAAATTTTAATCATAAATCTATCTCTTTTTATGATATTTTATCATTGAATAAAAAATTGCTTGAGTTTCACAAATAATCTAAATAAAATATTATTTTTTTATTTACTTTTTTGAATAACAATGTCTGACAATAAAATTAACTTTTTTTAAGTCAATTACAACGTTTGTAATAAATAAAATACATTAATTATTATTAGTGTGGTTTATATTTTATATTTCTGTTACTGTGTTTTTTCAAATATATAATAATCGACTGATTTGTCTTAAAAAATTATATGTGTGACAAGTCTTTTAGTCTAATAAAGCTTTCTAAATTTTATTTCTTTTACCGCTTATTTTCCGATTTAAAAGTTTTTATAAAATAATAGTAGATAAGAGAAGGTAATTTTAACGATAGGACATATACAAAAAACACTTATAAAATTAAAACTTACATTTAATAAAACCTAAACAAATTAAATAATTAAAACATCAAGAGTAAATGAAATCATTTTAATTATTTTCAATGATCTTTGAACTACACAATTAGAATATAACACACTCTCATAATTGTAGATATCTAATTTGGTACAAGTTCAAATCAATTGAATCTGATCCAAATGGATAAGTCCATTTGTATTTGTATTTGTATTTATTTATTTATAAATATATTTTTTTAATATTATTATTTATCAATTAATATATTTATTTATTTATTAATATATTTTTTCTATTATTATTATTATTATTATTATTATTATTATTTTGACTTCATCTTTTTCTTGATGGATTTTGGGTTGGGATTAGGATAAAAAAAATTAGAGTGTATTCTACCATGAATTTGGAGGCTGACAGAGGTGGAATTGGATTCAAAGATTGAATCTAAATCCTAGAGGAAATTAGAATTGATTAGAAACTCTTTTTATCAATCCCTATAAATAGGTGTTGAAACAGAACTCACAGAATATGAAAAAACACAACAGAGAGAGGAAACATAAGCAAGATTGTGTTTAGATTTTTTTTAAAAATTTTTTTCAAAATTTTTGGAGTTTTTTTCTGAAAAATTTTTGGAAATTTTTCAGAATTTGGTGAAATTTTTTGACGAACTTTAAATTTTTCGACGAATTTTTCGATCAACTTTGAAGTTTTTGGCATCTTTTTCCAGATTTCGATAGAACATTCAATCATAATTTAGGATTGTTTAAAGAGAAGGAGGAGAAAAGAAAGGGAAGGAGAGGAAAAGAGAAGGGAAATCCGAAGAAAAATCGAGTTTCAGCCTTATATACCCTCCCTAAAATGACGTCATTTTTGCGTTAGCAAACCCATAAGATCTGCGCATTTTGTCAAGATCCGACCCGACCCGTAGTGCACCCTATCCAGCGACTCGCTTCTCTGCTTGGGTTCGAGCCGAGCCTTTTTTCTGTCGAGCTGGACATCCGAGCCGTCGTTTCTTCTTGGAGTCGAGCCGAGCCGTTCCAAAGGTTTTTTTTTCTTATTTATTATTATTATAGTATTATTATTATTTATTGATTAGATTAGAATAATTTGGTATTCCTTATTTTATTTTATTTTTTAAATGATTTTCTTAAAATAAAATTCTAAAAAAAATATTTTTGAGGAAAAGTTGAAAGTATCAATTTTCCTTTAAAATAAGTTTTCTAAAAAATATTTTTGAGAAAAAGTTAAAAATATCAATTTTTTTTAAAAATAATTTTTTAAAAAATATTTTTGAGGAAAATGTAAAAGTATCAATTTTTTTCGAAATTAAAGTTCAAGAAAAACATTTTGGAGAAAAGTTGGAAGTACCAATTTTCCTTAAAATAAAAAAACTCTTAAATGCTTTTGAGAAAAAGTTGAAAGTATCAATTTTCCTTGTACAAAAGCAATGAGTTTTTGAAAAGAAAAGGATTTATATCTAAAGCTGAATCATTATTTTTTTTTTCCATTTTATTTCTTTTCCTTTTTGAATTTTCTTTAATGTTAAATAATCCGACGATAAAGCATTTGCAAGTGAAACAGTAGTTTCCTTGCATACTCTTGAGGTGAGAGAAATTTTTTAATTTTTTTGCTAAAAGTATTAGAGTCAATTGAGAATAATTTCTAATAATTAATTACTTGGTAAAATTTTAAAGTTTATTGGATAACATAAAATTAAGCTGGTACCATCTTTCGATGGGCGTTGTGAGGGTGCTATAACCTTTCTCACACGCAATCGTACTCTCGAACCCTGTTCTGGTTAGTAGACCTGAACCTATTCTTTTAGGGATCCTTAGGCTTAGGTGTTTCTTAAAAGGATAGATTCTTTAGGTGGCCAATCGCACCTAGATAAAAAAGATTGATGGTGACTCCTCAAATCAATGTCTAGTGATAGATCCCCGGATCTAGACGTTATGACAGTTTGGCGATTTCACTAGGGACAGCTGAGAGTCAGGCCAGCAAATAAATTTGTGTTATCCAAAAGCCTAATAAAATCGAACCTTTTGTATAGATTTTTTTTATTCATTCATATTTATTTATTTTGTTAATTATGTCATTCATATGTATGTGCATAACATGAGTTCTATATCTGAGCTTCGTCCCTCTATGAGGGAGTAAAGTATCTATTGCTTTCATGAGGTTTAATGCGTTCGTAATGGCTAGCAAAATACTCTCACTGAAATTAAATCTTTTTCATTTGTAGCCTGTAATGGGTGAGGATTGGGGTGCCTTACTAGTATGTAATAGACAATGATGTAAGGAGCAATTTGGGAACCTTTAGACTTTAACCTTAGACCACGTATAGTGAACCTTATAAATGCCTAACCTATAGATAGAGCCATTTCCTTCCTTTTAGAATTGTCTAAAAGCATAGGATTCATTTTTTTTATTAGGTGTGATGTTCTAATTTCTTTAGTTATTTATTTGCCTATTTCTCTTTATGTGATATACTAACCTATTCTCTTATTCATATTTGCATGATTCATATTCATATCATAAAGTTGCATAAAGAATATTTGCCTAAAAGATGATATTCAACAAAAATTTTTCATGAACTCCACAGAATGACTAGTTTGTTCTTCATCTGTATTAGCTTATTATGAGTCACCCAATGAAGTAAAGGTCTAGTAAAAAAGATTCAACTGAAGATAGAGGATTGTTCACCAATCGGATATGATTCTACCTTGTCCCAAAAAACATTTTCCTCTTCAAATAAAATAATATAGAGGATTTGATTGATATATGGAAAAAGATGAGTCCGTCAAGACAAGAGTAGTCTTGCCAGAGACATGGACATATAGCAACCTTTTTGCAGTAAATGTCGATAATTAACTAGTTAGAGCTGCAGTGCAATTTTGGGATCCTATATACAAGTGTTTTATTTTCAATGAAGTGGATATGACGCCAACCATTGAAGAATATTCGACCTTGTTGGGCCTGCAACTCAAAGCTCCTGACAAGATATACATTAGAAAACACAAGTTAGGATTTCGTAAAGATTTGGCCCATCTCATGGGGATAGACAAGGAGATTGTGGATTCTCACATAAAGAAGAAACAAGAATAGGTTTGCCTACCTTGAAAATTCTTTCATGATTTTTTAGTGCAACATGCCAACGAGGAACTGGGATTAGATGTATTTGCCTTAGCCATATACGGAATGGTGATATTTCTAAAGGTTTTGGGTCATATTGAAATAGTAGTGGTTGACATCTTCGAGAGTGTTATCAATGGTTGTAACCCTTCGACAGTAATATTAACAGAGACTATCAGATCTTTGAGTTACTATCGTCAGAATACAGGGTGTTTTATAGGCTATATATAGTTATTATACTTATTGATGAAAAGCCATTTCGAGTGGAGAAAAGGTGCTTTCTTGAAGCTTTATGTCTGCAATCGAGCTTCGATCAAAGAATTTTATGAAAGTGGGTGGTCAGAATAAAAGTAAAAAAAAGAGTGGATAGTTTTCTTACAAGAACTGACAAGTGCCAAAGTAAGGTTGTTGGTCACATGGATGAATCGTGAACCTATGCTATATCAGTGTGGAGATAATACTATGATCCCACTTTTAGGTTTATGAAGGGCAATAAGTTATACGTCACTTCTAGTAAAAAGATAGTTTAGGACAGAACAATTCATTCCTATGACCTAATGCTTTATCAATTAGATTTTTCTTACAGTGAGTCAAAAGCATTTCAGAGGATGAATGAGATAATTAAAGCATGGAAAAATCCTTGTAGAGTGAGTCTTGGATTGTTCACTGTTAAAGTCACTCAGGGGTACTTAGGTTGGAGAGCAAGACGAAGACAGAAAATGTTATTCACTTATGAAAGCTTTCAACTGCCAATAAAAGGAAAGCTTGAAGAGATACCATCGAAATTAAAGCTTACGATAAAAGAATTTGAGTTTAAAAAAGATAAGTTAAAGCAAAAAATTTAGAAGCTTCGAGAAAAAAAAATCAGTGGAAAGATAGAGTTGAAAGACATGAAGCTAGAGTTTACAAGATTGCTAGAGAATGTGATGCAACTATTAAAGACCTAGTAGAGCTACACCAAGAACATAAGAGGTTATATGTGAGAGAAAGGGCTAATAAGATAACAATTATTGAGCTCACTGAAGAGAATAAACGATTGAAGCAAGAATATGTTGAATTAAAGGAAGAAAGTACCCAAGTACAGACAAAAAATAACATGTTAAACGATTACTTAAGCAGGTTGAGACAGAGGTTGAATGAACAAGAAGACTACATTGCTACATTAGTTAGAGAGCATAAAAAGTTATCATACCAAGTTTGGTATGGTAAAAGAGAGAACCTAGGAAGATAAAAGTACATTGAGCACCTAACGACCCAAATTTACAAAGGGGTATGCAAGGTAAGAGAGATGGTAGAAAAGGTAGAGGATTGAAAGAAGTGGTAGCCCCAGTAGAAGAACATGGGTAGCGTCTCTTGAACTTCATCAAAGAAGCCAGAACCTAGTATGAGCAGATCAAACGATTTTATGGTTATAACTCTAGGATAATAGATTCTATGTAAATGAAAGTTTTTTGGAATAAATGAAATCTTTTGGTTAAACATTATCTTAAGGCAAATGTTCTCTTCATGCATGCATTTTCATTCATTACATTCTCATTCAATACATTTAACAAAGTAACCATGAGTTAGTCATATAAACTTGCTAATTCTAAGATATGGTATTGAAGGTTCAAAGATAGCTCCATCTAGCAAGAACCTTGTCCATTGATATAACAAAAGAGTTAGAGCCAGACAAATTGAGTAAAAAAACTCTCACCGATTTGAGAAATTGGAAAAAACATAAGAAAAGATTGAATTTGAGTTGAGTAGGATTTTAGAAGCTCTCAATAAGTTGAACAAAAAAAATGGAGAGAAAAAAATACAAGCCAACAGGGCCCTCCATCACAAGAAATGGCCGACCCTTTATATCCTCCAGGTTTTGGTCCACAACAAGCTTAGTCCACACAGGATATACTGTACAGTAGTTCGCATATCTTGTATACCCTTGAATGCCATTAGCTTCAAACTCTGGACATTACCATAGTTATGTAAACCCTGTCTTTACTGAAAAGGTAGTAGAACCAATCCAAGTTCCTGATCTAGATGACTCGAAAGAGAAAGAGAAAGAAAAGGCAAATGGGGTAGAGTCTCAGAAAGATTCAAAGATTAGTATGCTTGAACAAAGGTTACGGGCTGTAGAAGGAATTGGATTTTATGGTTCCGTCGACATTGCTGGGCTTTGCTTAGTCACGGATGTAGTCATTCCACCAAAGTTTAAATTAGTAGAATTTAAAAAGTATGATGGTACAAAATACCCAAAAACTCATATCACCATGTACTATTGGAAGATGGTAGCCCATGCCCATAATGAAAAACTATTAATGCATGTTTTTCAAGATAGTCTTACAGGCTCTGCTACCAGGTGGTTTATCTAACTGGATAGAATCCGTATCCGTTCTTTGAGTGATATAGCCCATGACTTTATCAGTTAATATCGACATATTATAGATCTGGCTCATGATCGTTTGTCTTTACAGAACTTGAAGAAAAAGGTAAATAAGTTTTTTAAAGAATACACTCAGAGATGAAAAGATGTAGCTTCTCAAGTGCAACCTCTTCTGACTGAGAAAGAGACTATAGGGCTATTTGTCAGCACTTTGAAATCTCCCTATTATGAAAAGATGATAGTGAATGCAACCAAAAACTTCACTGACATGGTAATGGCAAGTTGGAAGGAGGTGAAGTATCCAATAAAAGAGCCCCAAAGAAGAAAGAGATTGAAGCTCAGGCTATAAGCTTTGATAGACAGTAATTCGGGGGTTATCAACCCTACTCACTATAAGGATACCTTTCATATTTTTCTGCTATAAATAACACTTCCCGTTATCCATACCAAACATTCACACAGTCATCTTATCCCCAAACATATCAACCTCATCTTAGGCCTCAGAATACCACATATAGTCCTAGCACTCAACCTACCCTAAGACCCCAGACTCATCCAGCAAGCCTAATGAGAGGTTTTCGAGAGCAACAAACTACTCGTAAAAGCTTGTATTTGACCTAATTTTCATGACCTATACAAAGTTATATCATGAGTTTTGCAACGTCATCTAATTGCTCCAAGTAAGTTAGAGCCACTCAAGCCATCTTACCCTAAGTGGTATGATCCTATAGGCCAATGTGACTATCACTATGGGATTGCTGGTCACTCCACTGAAAATTACACTGTCTTGAAACAAAAAGTGCAATGGCTGATCAAGGATGAAATGATTAGTTTTTATACAAGAGGGGTAACTGTACCAAATATTAGTGGTAATCATTTGCCTAATCACAATATGAATGCTCTGAGTAATGAATAAGAGTATCATTTAAAAAAAAAGTTACAGATATTAAGACACCTCTCAATCAGCTATTTGATGCTTTAAAAAAAGTTGACATGATATAACCAGTAAGTTCAAACTGTTATCATGGAACATATATAACAGACACTAGTTGTAAATGTCATAGTAAGGTAATAGGTCACTCTATCGAAACTTGTAAGCAGTTTCACCAAGAGATACAAAAGCTCTTAGATTCATACTAGATGGAGGTTTATGAAAAAAAAAAGACTTAGAGAGTGTTAAAGTATCCATGACTGATAAGCCTGTAAAACTATTTCTAAAATCGGTGATGAATTCACTATGGGAACAAGCCAAAGTTAGTTCTAGACAAACTCATTCTCTGACTGGTAACTTTTAAAGTTTTGACTCTCTTCCCATATAAGGATGATAAAGCTGTACCCTAGAAATATGGTTATGATACGGTAGTTTAGGAGTAAGAAGAGAATGTCTCTAAAATTGAGACCTTCAATATAATTGGTGTAAGAGGTATTACTTGAAGTGAAAGATGCTACACTCCAAAAATGTTGAAAAAGGCTAGAAGAGAGAAAGCTAAGGTAGAAGAAGAATGGAATAACCCTGAAGTGAAACCTGAAAAGGATCGTACGAAGCCAGTGTCAGAAAAAAAGGCTTCTGAATTTCTAAAATTGGTAAAACATAGTGAATATTCAGTTATTGAATAGTTAAACAAAATGCTAGCATGAATCTCATTATTATCACTGCTATTAAATTTGAAATCACATCGAAATACCTTGTTCAAAGTATTGAACCAGGCATATATGGCACATAATGTATCTGTTGAATATGTGAACCACTTGGCTGGAAATTTAGTCATGCCAAATTATATTTCATTTAGTGATGATGAGATTCCCTCACAAGAAAGATGAAGTACCAAGGCTTTACATATCACAGTCAAATGCGAAAGCCATATCATGGCTAAAGTTTTTATTGATAATGATTTTGCTATCAATGTTATGCCTATGTCAACTTTGGCAAGGCTACCTATTGACTACTCTCATATGAAAGATAGTCAAATGATAGTGTGAGCTTTTAATGAAACTATAAAGGAAGTCCTGAGAGATATCAAGATGCCCTTACAAATTAGGTCATGTACTTTTAATGTGAAATTTTAAGTAATGGATATCTCTTCGTCTTATAGTTGTTTATTAGAAAGGCCATGAATTCACATGTTAGGGGCTGTTCCTTTTACTTTTCACTAAAAAATTAAGTTCATTATAGAAGGTCAGTTAGTGGTAGTGTTTGGAGAAGAAGACATGCTAGTAACCTAACCTTTGAATGCCCCATATGTCGAAGCTATCGAGAAAGTGGAGGAATGTTCCTATCGATCTTTTAAACTGGTCAACTCTATAGGTGAAGGATTTAAAAATTAACCTTTTTCAAAGATAATGATGAGCGAAGTCATCAATAAGGGCTGGTATCCAAGAATAAGGCTGGACAAGAACTTATAAGGAATAAGAGAACCCCTAATAGTGGTAGACAATAGTGAAAGGCTAGGCCTAGGTTATGAAGTAGTAGAATGAAAGATCAAGAGAAGGCCAACAGGTAAAACAACAAGACTAATGATTATCCCACACTTGTATAAGACTTTCAAACTTGGAGGATTCATATACCAGATGCAGAAAAAGGTATGGAAAAAGCTTTCGCCGAATTAACCATCCATACTATTGAAGATGAAATGAGGCTTAAGCAAAAATGGTGGGTCTATTTTTGTTCGTCAGATTATGAGCTGAACAATTGGAGTACCATTGAAATGCCTTTGACCTTTGAAACTAATTCAATGTAATTGTACATCCTAATAGTTATTGCCCAAAGCATTGGGGTAATCTTTCTTGTTTGGGCCATTTATCTTTTATTATTCTAATAAAGATTAGGAAGGATAAATTTTAATTCATTTCTTCTTGTTCTTCATTATTGCCATTTTTCTCAAATATATCTTGCCAACATATCCCATTTCATTCAATTTTAGGTCCTTAAATGAACATGAAGATAATTATGATAACAATCAAGAGGTTAGTTTTGAAAATTCAATTAACACTGATGAACTTGACAATGAAGAGAATTTTGAGGAATATGTTATACCTCTGGACCTAATGAGATTGATTGAACAAGAAAATAAGCCAATTGGGCCTCATCAAGAGATAATTGACTTAGTGAATCTAAGAGATGAAGAGAATAAAAAAGAGGTCAGAATCGACACTTCACTTTTGTTGAAGGATAGGTAACATTTGGAAGATCTACTTCAAGAATTCATAGATATGTTTGCTTGGTTTTACTAGGATATGCTAGGGCTAAGTACGAAGATAGTGGAGCACAAACTACCCCTAAAGCCAGAATATAAGCCAGTCCAGTAAAAATTAAGGCGAATGAAGCTTGAAATGCTACTAAAAATCAAAGAAAAGGTGAAAAAGTAGTTTGATGCAGGCTTCTTATAAGTGGCTAAGTATCCAGAGTGGGTGGCCAATATAGTACCAATTCTTAAGAAAGATGAAAAGGTATGAATGTGTGTAGACTATCGTGATTTGAATAGAGCTAGCCCAAAGGATAGCTTTTTTTTTATCTCATATCGATACACTGATAGATAACACGGCTAAACATTCAATTTTCTCTTTTATGGATGGGTTCTCAGGGTATAATCAGATAAAAATGGCTACAGATGATATGAAAAAGGCTACTTTTATGACTATGTGGGGAAATTTTTATTACAAAATCATGCCTTTTAAGTTAAAGAATGCTGGGGTAACATACCAAAGGGCCATGGTGACGCTCTTTCATGACATGATGCATAAAAAGATTCAGGTGTACGTGGATGATATGATTACAAAATCTCATGAAAATAAAGATCATATCACCAACCTCAAAAAGTTATTTAAGAGATTGAGAAGATTTCAGCTTAAGTTAAACCTAGCCAAATGCACATTTGGGGTAAAGTCAGAGAAGTTACTAGGCTTTGTGGTCAGTGAAAAAAAATTGAAGTTGATCCAAACAAAATACGGGCCATTCAAAGTTTGTCACCTTCGAGTACACCAAAAGAAGTTTGAAGTTTTTTAGGAAGGTGAAACTACATTTCACGATTTATATCTTAGCTTACTTATAAATGTGATCTTATTTTTAAGCTTCTCCGTAAGAATAATCCTGGAGAATGGAACAAGGAATGCCAAGTGGCTTTTGATAAAATTAAGCAATACTTGTCAAGTTCTCCAGTGTTGGTGCCACCTATTTCAGAAAAACCCTTAATTTTATACCTGATAGTGTGTGAGAATTCAATGGGATGTGTGCTGGAGCAGTAAGATGAGTATGGTCAAAAAGTGAGAGCTATTTATTATATGAGTAAAAAATTCACTGAATATGAGTCCAAGTATTCTCCTTTGGAAAAAATGTGTTGTGCATTAGCTTAGACTGCTAAAAGACTCAGACAATATATGCTCTATCACACTACTTAGCTTATAGCCAAACTGGATCTAATCAAATACATCTTCGAAAAACCTTCTTTGTCTGAGAGAATTGCTAGGTGGCAAGTAATGCTCTTAGAATATGATATCATATATGTAAGCTAAAAGGTAGTAAATGAAAGTGCTATAGCTAAGTTTCTTGCAAATCATGCTACTGAAGAATATGAACTAATGAGATTGGAATTCCCCGATGAAGATCTAATAACTATTTTCCAATTAGAGAAAGGGAAGCATGAAGAAAAGTGTTGGAGGATGTATTTTGATAGAGCTACCAATGCCTTGGGACATAGAATTGGGGTAATTCTAATCTCTCCAGAAGAACAATACTATCCTGTAACAGCGAGGTTAAATTTTAATTGCACAAATAATATCGTTGAAGATGAGACATGTGTCATGAGTTTACAAGCTGCTATAGATAGAAGAGTGAAAGCATTAAAAGTGTTTGGAGATTTAGCTCTAGTTATATATCAATTGAAAGGAAAATGGGAGACGAGAGATTCAAAACTCATTCCATATCATAAGTATATTTTAGAGTTGATAAAATAATTTGAAGATATCCAGTTTGACCATTTACCTTTAGAAAAGAATCTGATTGTTGATGCCTTAGCTATTCTAGCTGTAATGATTCGAATTAATGATAATACTGACATTCAACCTATTAGGCTAGATATTAAGGATATGCTAGCTCATTAATCCAATATAAAAGAACAGAAAGATGGGAAGCCCTAGTATTATGATATCTTATAGTATATTAAGGATCAACAATACCCAGTTCAAGCAACAAATAATGATAAAAGGGTTATCCGAAGATTAGTTATGAGCTTTTTTCTGGATGAGGATTGTAGACACCCTATTTTGTCCGAGATTCTTTGTCAATTGAGATCAATCCAAGCTCAGTTGTAGGGATTTTTATTCATTTTTATTTTAGATTTTGTTATTTCATATTTATCATTTTTATTTTTATTTTATGATTTATTTTCTTTATTTTTTTTCTTTTGATTATCTGATTAATTAAAAAAAAGAAAGAAAAAAGCTGAAAGATTGAGATTAAGCTTGGTGATTGTGATGATTCTTATCTAGATGCTAATCTTTAGCATTGGATGACTAATTGGAATTGAATTGAAACTCTATCAGCATGGGTCTATATATCAATAATGAACATACAAGCTGAAGGGGGGAAAAAAAGATAGAAGAAAAATCTGATTAAAAGAAGAAGAGGAATCCGAATAGAAGAAGAAAAAAGAGAGTGAACAAAAAAAAAAGAAAGAGTCATAAAAAGACTTCGAACTCTAGCAGCAACTTAACCCAACGTCACCCTTCTCCATCATTGCCATCACTAGCCTTAGTCCCGTGGGATGCCATTGCTAAATTGAAAACCAGACCTCATATTACACCATCATTTTCGTTCAAGCCAAACTCCCACCATTGCTGCCAGAGCCACTATCTCCATTCATAACCATTTCCAGCAGTATCCAAAACTACTTTTCACCTAACCATAATTCCAGATTCGATAATAGAACCCAAGCAGTCAATAGCTAGCACTCGACAGTGGTGCAACGCCCACAGCTCTTAGCAGGCCAAGGCCGTATCAGTTACGTAACAATAAAAAACAAAAAATATAAACAAAGGTAAAATTGCCCTCCTCCTCGCCCGTGGGTTTCATAGTAATAGTTTCCAAGTCTCAAGTCTTCAAAGGCTGAAGATGGAAGCACCCATAGGCAGAGCCACTTTGATTGGATCTTTTATGTCCGTACATCAGCCTTCAACCTCTGTTACCAGATCAATTTTTTGGGCTGCCAATGGCTTTCATTTTCTACGTTTCGCCGTCGAACCATGCCTCCCTTGCCTGATTAAGCATTATTCTTCAGTCTCTTACTCAAAATCACGAAATAGAAGAATGGCTTTGGGGAGTAGGAGAAGCATAGTTGTTAAGGCATCATCATCACCAGACTCAACTGAACCCACTGTTCCAATTGCACCGCTTCAGATAAAGTCTCCAATTGGGCAGTTTTTGTCTCAAATCTTGATAAGCCATCCATATCTTGTGCCTGCAGCAGTTGAGCAGCAGCTTGAACAGCTTTAAACTGATCGCGATGTTGAGTAAAAAAAAGAAGAGCTGCTTGCTTCTGGAATGGATTTAGTATTGTATAAGAGAATTGCTGAGGTTAAGGCTAATGAGCGAAAAAGAGCTTTAGAAGAGATCCTCTATGCATTGGTTGTACAAAAGTTTATGGATGCCAATGTCTCTTTGGTGCCTGTAATAACTCCCTCTTCTACAGATCCTTTAGGTCAAGTGGATACGTGGCTAAGCCAAGAAGATGAGCTTGAGCAGCTTCACTCACCTGAGGCCTATGAAATGATCCAAAACCACTTAGCTCTCATTCTGGGAAATCAAGTGGGTAATTAAACATCTGTAGTACAGATAAGTAAACTCAGGGATGGGTAAGTCTATGCTGCATCAGTGATGTATGGATACTTCTTGAAGTGGGTTGACCAGCGATTTCAGCTTGAGAAGTCCATGAAAATCCTTTCAAATTCTTTAGATGGTGAAGAAAATAGTATTGAGCAAGCTATGGGGGAGGACATGAGACCTGCTGCTCTAGGGGACTTCTATCAAGCTGTTTCATCAGACGCTGAAGTTTTATCTTGGTCTGGTGGCATCAATCCTGAAGGTTTTGGTCATGGGATAAACCCCTCTCAGTTATGGACTTATGTGATGTCTTTTGATAGGGAGACATTTCAGAGACATGGTACAATTAGATCAAAAGAAGCTGTTAGCATTATTAAGAAGCACACAGAGGCCCTATTTGGAAGACCTGAGATTGTTATAACTCCACGGGGCGCTATTGACTCTTCCAAGCATGAGCTTATTAAAATTAGCTTTGTTGGTTTTAAGAGACTTGTTTTAGAGGCTATGACTTTTGGTTCTTTTTTATGGGATGTTGAAAGCTTCGTGGACTCAAGGTACCATTTTGTTATAAATTAGCTATGTTACATTACATCCCTGCCAAAGCAAACTTTGTAGTGGGAACTCAACTGACTAAACTATGGTTTAATTGAGTGTAAATTTGGTGATTGTTACTTAGCAATTGGCATTGGTTATTCTGTATATATTTCAATTTTTCTAAAAAAAAATAAATTTTGAAGAAAAGTTGAAAATATCAATTTTTCTTAAAAATAAATTTTAAAAAAAAGATTTTTGAGGAAAAGTTGAAAGCATCAATTTTTCTCGAAATTAAAAGTTTCAAAAAATATTTTTGGGGAAAAGTTGAAAGTATCAATTTTTCTTAAAAATAAATTTTCAAAAAAAGGTTTTTGAGGAAAAGTTGAAAGTATCAATTTTCTTCTAAAATAAAAGTTTCCAAAAAATATTTTTGGAAAAAAGTTAAAAGTATCAATTTTCCTTAAAAATAAATTTTAAAAAAAAGATTTTTGAGGAAAAGTTTAAAATATCAATTTTCCTCGAAATTAAAAGTTTCAAAAAATATTTTTGGGAAAAAGTTGAAAGTATCAATTTTCTTTAAAAATAAATTTTAAAAAAATAAATTTTTGAGGAAAAGTTGAAAGTATCAATTTTTCTCGAAATTAAAGTTTCAAAAGAATATTTTTGGGGAAAAGTTGAAAGTATCAATTTTCCCTACACAAAAACAATCATTCTTTTCTTTCTTTTTATTTTTTTAAATGTTAAATAATCCGACGATGGAGCCTCTGTAAGTGAAACAATAGTTTTTCTTATATACTCTTGAGGTGAGGGAATTTTCTCAATTTTTTGCTAAAAGTATTAGAGTCAATTGAGAATAATTTTTAATAATTAATTACTTAATAAATTTTTAAGGCTCATTGATAACACAAATTTAAGTTGGTACCATCTTTTGATGGGCGTTATGAGGGTGCTATAAACTTTCTCACACGTAACCAAACTCTCGAACCCTGTTCTGGTTAGTAGACTTGAACCTATTCTTTTAAGGACCCTTAAACTTAGGTGTTCCCTGAAAGGACAGATTCTTTAGGTGGCCAATCGTACCTAGGTAAAAAAGATTGGTGGCGACTCCCTAAAAGTCAATGTCTAGCGATAGATCTCCGGATCTAGACGTTATGACAGCTTGGTGACTCCACTGGGAACTTTGAGAGTCAGGCTAACAAATAATTTATGTTATCCAAAAGCTTAATAAAATTGAACCTTTTTGTATATATGTGTTACTATTCATTCATGTTTATTTACTTTGTTAATTATGTCATTCATGTGCATGTGCATAACATGAGCTCTATACCCGAGCTCCGTCCCTCTAGGAGGGAGTAAAATACCTATTGCTTTTGTGAGGTCTAATACCTCCGCAGTGGCTAGCGAAATACTCCCACTCAAATTGAACCTTTTTCGCTTGTAGCTTGTAATGGGTGAGGATTAGGGTGCCTTACTAGTCTGTGATGGACAAAGATGTAAGGAGCAATTTGGGAACCTTTAGACTTTGACCTTAAACCACATATAGTGAACCTTAAGAATGCCTAAACCTAGGATAGAGCCCTTTCTACCCAATGATAGATATATCCTGAAATTAAGACACAAAAAAGGTGTTTATCTAATCATTTTGATTGTGTAACTTTGTGCATCATTTTCATTATCATATGTAACATTATGCATCAGCATCACTTTCATTTCATCCATGAAACTAATATGTTGTTTGTCTGATTGTATACATCTGCATTACTTTCATGATCATGTTTTAACATAATCATTTGCATCCATTTCATATTAGATTTCATTCAGGAAAATATACATTTCATTCGTGCATCAAAGCATCATACATAAAGCATAGCCTAGCATTTTTAATCATAATTGTAGTACTAAAGGTTCAAGGATAGCTTCACCAAGCAACTCCACTCACCAATACAACACAAGAGCTCAAGCCAGGTAAATGGAACAAGAAAATTCCAATCATTTCGAGATATTAGAGAAAGCTCAATAAAAGTTAGAAGAAGAGTTGAATAAGATATTAGAGGCTTTGAACAAGCTAACTAAGGGGAAGGCAATAGAGGAGAATGCTAGCCTATAGGAGAAGGATGACCCATTGTGCCCTCTTGGTTTCGAGCCACATCAAGCCTAATTTGTACAAGGTCTACCACCACAGCGGTTCACCTATCCTGTAAGGTACACATATCTCAGAATACTATCAGCTTCAAATCAAGGACAATTTTTGTCTTTATTGAAAAAGTGATAGAACCAATATCAGTCCCTAATTTGGATGATTTAAAGAAAAGTTGAGGCCTAAGGGGAAGGAGACTTTAAAAGCCTTAAAAGTTGAATAGAAGATGAACATGTTAGAGAAAACACTGCAAGCAGTGGATAGAGTTAGTTTTTATAGCTCAGTTGATGCTGCTGGACCCTGTTTAGTTTCTGATGTGGCTATTCTTCCAAAATTCAAGGTGCTAAAGTTCAAGAAATACGATGGTACAAAGTGTCCAAAAATTCACATTACTATGTATTGTCGAAAAATGACTGCCCATGCCAATAATGAAAAGCTCTTGATGCATGCATTCTAAGACAACCTCACTGGCTCTACTGCTAGGTGGTATGTCTAGTTAGACAGGAATCGTATTGGTTCTTGGAGCAATATGGCTTATACTTTTATTAGTCGATACCGACATATAATAGACTTGGCCTCTAATCATCTTTCTTTATAGAATATGAATAAGAAAGTAATTGAATCATTCAAAGAATATGCCTAATGATGGAGGAATATTGCTTCTCAAGTGCAACCTCTTTTGATTGAAAAAGAGACCACCGTATTGTTTGTCAGTACTTTGACATCTCTCTATTATGAAGAGATGATAGGGAATGCCACAAAGAATTTCGCTGACATGGTGATCTCAGGCGAAATCATTGAGAATAGCAAGCTGAAAGGAAAAGAGACCAAGAAAACACCCAAGAAAAAAGAGACTAAAGCTCAAGTTGTAGGTTTTGACAGATAGTTTAAGGGATATCAACCTTATTTACCCTCAGATTACTCTCCATACTATCCTACTGTGAACAATGCTTCATCTTATCCATACCAACTAGCCCCCACAGCCACCTAATTCATCCATATACCAGCCCATTTTTATCCCCCAAGCTCTCATATACAACCTTAACAGTCAAACTCCTGCAAGACCCTAAATTCATCCTATTAGCCTGAAAAATGTTCACGAGAACAATGGACTATTCGAGAAAAACTTGTATTTGATCCAATCCTTATGACTTACATAGAGTTATACTGAGAGCTCTATAATAGCCACCTGATTGCCCTCAAGCCATGTGAACCCACTTAAACCACCTCATCCTAAGTGGTATGATCCTACAGCTCATTATGACTACCACTATAGAATTGGTGGCCATTGCACTGAAAATTACACTACTCTAAAGTATGAGGTGCAACAGTTAATCAAGGATAGAATGAGCTTTAGCTTCTGGCACTGTTCGTGCCAAGTATTTACGGATCATTGTTTCCAAGATAACAGAGAGAAAATTTGAATTAGCAAAGCTTGAGCAATTGATTTAAAAAAACTACTTGATGAAGTAACTTGGGACATTGATGATGTTGCTGGATGTTTTGAGTACTATACATACCTTGCTGAAGGTTTAGATGCAAAGTAAAAGATTGTGCTGCAATACTAAAGCCTTCCGGGTTAGTACCTATCACCTGTTTGAAGTTGGCTAACGTATGTAGGAAGGTTGGTTTTCCTTCAGATGTCTTGAATATTCTGACTGGATTAGGCTTGAAAGTTGTGATTCCTTTGGCATATCATCTCAATGTTGACAAGATTACTGTTACCAGAAGCAATACAACAGGGAGCATGATAATGAAAGCAGTCACTCAAATGGTCAAGCCTATATCTTTAGAACTCAGCAGGAAAAGCCCAATCATTTTGTTTGATGATCAAGAATATGAAGAGTCACAATGAATCAATGGGGCAAGATAAAAATCCTTCACCTGGTTTCCCAGGGGCATAATTTTAAAGAGGATGTTAAAACTGGTTGAATGCCACTTGTCATTCTAAAAGTTCTTTTAAAGTAATGTTAGGATTTCTTTTCTGCAATATGATTTCACTTGTTATCATCTTAATAAGGGTAAGTTAATGCATTTCATTACATTTTCTCTTTCACTCAACCATTATTCCATGTCCTGTTACTTTTCATAACTTTACATTCCTATTCTCAAATTTCGAATGATGAATATTTAGATAATGGTAACAATAATTCTGAGATTTAATTTTAAGAACTCATCCACATTAATATGAGGAGATGATTTGAGCAAAAAAAAAAAAAAGGTAAGCCATTACCAGAGGTGAAAGATATATGTTTTGAAGATATGTAATCTTTTATACAAGACCATGAGCTTTGTTTAATAGATGATGTTCAAGAAAAGTATTTACAATTGAGATGAAAAATGGTCATCTTTCTTTTACCATTCGAAAAACCATTTATTGCTACCCCTTTGAGCCTATCATGATTTTTTTTCCTGAAGAACCCCAACCAAGGATCACCCTTTACACTAGAGGGCAGTTTTTAAAAAAAAAAGAAAAAAAAAACCACAAAAGGTCTCAAAGATGAAAATAGAAAGAAAAGCAAAAGAAAAATAAATGCCACACATGATTTGGGGTAAAATAATGAGAATCCTTTGTGTGAGGAAAGAAAAAAATAGTGAAATGATGTGGGGGCAAAATGCCAAGTTGTATCAAATGATCCTTTGGTTTTGAACCTTTTTAATACATGTTTTAAGCCTATTATATCCATTTTTTTATGACCCTTCACCTTGGCCTACATTACAACCTTGAAAAGTCCATTTGGATCAAGTGTGAATACTCAACTTGAATGATCATATGTTAAGCGAAGGTATGCTCATGATGAAGCAATGGAATCGTGTTACATTGCTCTAAAGTTTGATCTATGAAAGATATCAACAATGGATGAAAAATGAGAAAAAAAAAGATGATTAAAAAAAGAAAAAAAAAGAAAAAAAGAAAGAAAGAAGAAAAAAAAGGAGAAAATGAACAAAAAATATTCAAATTGAAAACCTTAAAGGGTGATTTTGGTAGAAAAATATCCAAGTCAAATGGTTCACATGGATGAAAGATCAAAGACATCTGAAGACCCCTCAAAGACTGGGGCAAAGTTCGCCAAGTTCAAAACGACTCCAACAATAAATGGAATGAGTTTTTGAAAAAGAATCTTAGATTAATATTGAGAATTGTCTGAATCTTCATCGTTTGGACATACCATTCATCCCTATGACATGTATCCAATTTATTTCTTTTCCCATTTATTTTGTACCAAAATAGTTCTTCATTGATTATCTTTACCATAATTCACTTTGTGTTCTCTTATTGTTCACCCCTAGAATGAATTGAGAAAATGCTTGATTGCATTGTATTTATTTAAAATGATAATGAATGAATGAATATGTGTTTAAAAGAGTCTTGCATTCATTTGAAAAGAAATCTAAGATGATGGTGGTAACAAAATAAAGAAATGGTAAAAACCTAAAAGAGATGATTTAGAAGGATATATGATGTGACCAAATGGAAAATATGATGGGGCAAATCTTGAAAAATGGTATAACCAAGTGATGAGTACAAGGATGAATTGGTCGATATGATTTGCAAGTTATGATTGAATGATGAGAACAATCAGTGGACAAAGTTTGTTTTGGAATGGTTAATGCTGAGACACCTATGAGTAATGACCCAGTGATGGTGGATGAAACTTGTTTTGAAATTTGTTAGTGTTGAAAAGTTCATTAAATGATGGTCAAGCGATGATCGATTGATGAAGCTTATTCCAAAGTATTGAGAAACTGAACAAGGGAGAATGTGAGATGGTAGGGTCTTAAGGATCATATTCCATAATTATTTAAGATTTCATGACATTATTGACATTCGCATGCATCATGGTAGCATTGTCGCTTGAATAGTACATGCACATAATTTGATGAATTAAACTTTGTTTGGACATGTATGGCACTATGAGGATATAGGTTACCGCGTTTGTATCATTAAGAAGGCATTTGCAACTTTGGTCATAACATTCATTCATGCAAATTGTTGAGTCACTTGAAAAAGAAATTATGAATATTTTGATGAGAATTTTTGAGAACTCAAATGAGAATCTTTGAGTTTCAAAATAAAAATCTTTGAGGAGTGAAACCCTAAAGTTCGTCAAATGTGAATCTTCGAACAAATGAAAGGTTTTGAACTTTTGGATGTGAATCTTCGAAATACAAAGCTTCAACCTTTTGGATATGAATTTCTAATGTTTTAAATGAGAACCTTTGAACTTAGATGTGGAACTCTAAGTTTATTGCATGTGAGCATTTGAACTCAAATGAGAAGCTTTGAATTTTTGGATGTGAATCTCCAAAATTCAAATGAAAAGCTTTAGATTTTTGGATATGAATTCCAAGTTTGCCAAATGAAAATCTTTGAAAAAAAAAACCTTGGACTTTTGGATGTGAATCTCCAAAATTCAAATGAGGAACTTTCATGCGAGTCTTGCAAATTGCAAATGCAAATCTTGAGATCTTGCAAATTTGAATGAAACTAAAATTTTGAGAATCAAATTTCAGTAAATTATTATGAAGTTGGAAGGTTCTTACGAATCTAAACCTATGAATGTGAACTCAAATTGTGAATCCTTCAGTTCCCATTGCAAAAATTCTTCAATCACGATCTATAACTCCTTTGGACATGATTGTCAAGGAGCCATTTATTTTCCAAAGTTCCGTTACCTCTATTTAGAGGAGCAATTTATTTTTCAAAGTCGTGGTGCCTCTGTTTAGAGGAGCAATTTACTTTTCAAAATCGTGGTGCTTCTGTTTAGAAGAGTAATTTATTTTTCAAAGTCGTGGTGCCTCTATTTAAAGGAGCAATTTACTTTTCAAAAGTCGTGGTGCCTCTGTTTAGAGGAGCAATTTACTTTCCAAAGTCGTGGTGCCTCTGTTTAGAGGAGCAATTTAATTTCCAAAGTCGTGGTGCCTCTGTTTAGAGGAGCAATTTACTTTTCAAAGTCGTGGTGCCTCTGTTTAAAGGAGCAATTTAATTTTCAAAGTCACGGTGCCTCTGTTTAGAGGAGCAATTTACTTTCCAAAGTCGTTGAGCCTCTGTTTAGAGGAGCTTTAAAAAAAAACAAAAAAAAAAAACAAGAAAAAAAATAAAAAAATTACCTCTATTTAAGAGAGCTTTGTTTATGTTTCTCAAAATCGTTAAGCCTCTGTTTAGAGGAGCTTTGATCAATTTTTTTTTAAAAAAAAAAAGAGCAAGAAAAAAAAAAGTTGAGCCTCTGTTTAGAGGAGCTTTCTTTCTCAAAGTCATTGAGCCTCTACTTAGAGGAGCTTTGATCAAAATTAAAAAAAAAAAAAAAAACAAAACAAAACAAAATAGGCAAAAAAAAAATCTGGTTGAGTCTTGAATGGGTGTCTACGTCTTTGCACAATTTCTGTTTCATAGAAAATGTGCAAAGAGGGGCAGCTGTAGACACCCCATTTTGTCCGGGATTCTTTGTCAATTGAGATCAATCCAAGCTCAGTTGCAGGGATTTTTATTCATTTTTATTTTAGATTTTGTTATTTCATATTTATCATTTTTATTTTTATTTTATGATTTATTTTCTTTATTTATTTTCTTTTGATTATCTGATTAATTAAAAAAAAAAGAAAAAAAGCTGAAAAATTAAGATTAAGCTTAGTGATTGTGATGATTGTTATCTAGATGCTAATATTTAGCATTGGATGACTAATTGAAATTGAATTGAAACTCTATCAACATGGGTCTATATATCAACAATGAATATACAAGCTGAAGGGGAGAGAAAAAGATAGAAGAAGAATCTGATTAGAAGAGGGAGAGGAATCCGAATAGGAGAAGAAAAAAGAGAGTGAACAAAAAAAAAAAGAAAGAGTCATAAAAAGACTCCAGACTCTAGCAGCAACTTAACCCAACGTCACCTTTCTCCATCATTGCCATCACTGGCCTTAGTCCCGTGGGATGCCATTGCTAAATTGAAAACCAAACCTCATATTACACCACTATTTTTGTTTAAGCCAAACTCCCACCACTGCTGCCAGAGCCACTATCTCCATTCATAACCATTTCCAGCAGTATCCAAAACTACTTTTCACCTAACCACAATTTCATATTTGGTAATAGAACCCAAGCAGTCAATAGCTAGCACTCGGCAGCGGTGCAACGCCCACAGCTCTCGGCAGGCTAAGGCCGTATCAGTTGCATAACAATAAGAAACAAAAAATATAAACAAAGGCAAAATTACCCCTCTCTTCGCCTGTGGGTCTCATAGAATAGTTCCCAAGTCTCAAGTCTTCAAAGGCTGAAGATGGAAGCACCCACAGGCAGAACCACTTTGATTGGATCTTCTATGTCTGTACATCGGCCTTCAACCTCTATTACCATATTGGTTTTTTGGGCTACCAATGGCTTTCATTTTCTACGTTTCGCTATCGAACCACGCCTCCCTTTCTCGATTAAGCATTATTTTTCAGTCTCTTACTCAAAATCACAGAAAAGGAGAATGGCTTTGGGGAGTAGGAGAAGCATAGTTGTTAAGGCATCATCATCACCAGACTCAGCTGAACCCACTACTCTAATTGCACCACTTCAGATGGAGTCTCTAATTGGGTAGTTTTTGTCTCAAATCTTGATAAGCCATCCATATCTTATGCCTGCAGCAGTTGAACAGTAGCTTGAACAGCTTCAAACTGATTGTGATGCTGAGCAGAAAAGAGAAGAGCTGCTTGCTTCTGGAATGGATTTAGTATGTTATAGGAGAATTGCTGAGGTTAAGGCTAATGAGCAAAAAAAGGCTTTAAAAGAGATCCTTTATGCATTGGTTGTACAAAAGTTTATGGATGCCAATGTCTCTTTGGTGCTTGCAATAACTCCCTCTTTTACAGATCTTTCAGGTCAAGTGGATACATGGCCAAGC
This sequence comes from Durio zibethinus, assembly GCF_047325235.1. NCBI lineage: Eukaryota > Viridiplantae > Streptophyta > Magnoliopsida > Malvales > Malvaceae > Durio > Durio zibethinus. Next base: position 10,055,348 of record NC_143170.1, on the reverse strand, counting down.
CAAAAAGATGAGCTTGGGCAGCTTCCCTCACCTGAAGCCTATGAAATGATCCAAAACCACTTAGCTCTCATTCTAGGAAATCGAGTGGGTGATTCAACATCTATAGTACAGATAAAGTCTATGCTACATCAGTGATGTATGGATACTTCCTGAAGCAGGTTGACCAGCGATTTCAGCTTGAGAAGTCTATGAAAATCCTTCCAAATTCTTTAGATAGTGAAGGAAGTAGTATTGAGCAAGCTATGGGGAAAGACATGAGACCTGCTGTTCTAAGGGACTCCTATCAAGCTGTTTCATCAGACCTTGAAGTCTCATCTTGGTTTGGTGGCATTAATCTTGAAGGTTTTGGTCATGGGATAAACCTCTCTCGGTTACGGACTTATGTGATGTCTTTTGATGGGAAGACATTTCAGAGACATGCTACAATTAGATCAAAAGAAGCTGTTAGCATTATTAAGAAGCACACAGAGGCCCTATTTGGAAGACCTGAGATTGTTATAACTCCACGGGACACTGTTGATTTTTCTAAGCATGAGCTTATTAAAATTAGCTTTGTTGGTTTGAAGAGACTTGCTTTGGAGGTTGTGACTTTTGGTTCTTTTCTATGGGATGTTGAAAGCTTCGTGGACTCAAGGTACCATTTTGTTATAAATTAGCTATGTTAAATTACATCCCTGCCAAAGCAAACTTAGTAATGGGAACTCAACTGACTAAACTATGGTTTAATTGAGTGTAAATTTGGTGATTGTTACTTAGCAATTGACATTTGTTATTCTGTATATATTTCAGTTTTTCTAAAAAAAAAAAAAAAATTTCAAAAAAAAAAATTTTTGAGGAAAAGTTGAAAATATCAATTTTTCTTAAAAATAAATTTTTTAAAAAAAGATTTTTGAGGAAAAGTTGAAAGTATTAATTTTTCTCGAAATTAAAAGTTTCAAAAAATATTTTTGGAGAAAAGTTGAAAGTATCAATTTTCCTCGAAAATAAAAGTTTCCAAAAAATATTTTTGGAGAAAAGTTGAAAGTATCAATTTTCTTTAAAAATAAATTTTAAAAAAAAGATTTTTGAGGAAAAGTTAAAAATATCAATTTTCCTCGAAATTAAAAGTTTCAAAAAATATTTTTGGGGAAAAGTTGAAAGTATCAATTTTCCTTAAAAATAAATTTTAAAAAAATAAATTTTTGAGGAAAAGTTGAAAGTATCAATTTTCCTCGAAATTAAAGTTTCAAAAGAATATTTTTGGGGAAAAGTTAAAAGTATCAATTTTTCCTGCACAAAAACAATCATTCTTTTCTTTCTTTTTATTTTTTTTAAATGTTAATTAATCCGACGATGGAACCTCTGCAAGTGAAACAATAGTTTTTCTTGCATACTCCTGAGGTGAGGGAATTTTTTCAATTTTCTGCTAAAAGTATTAGAGTCAATTGAGAATAATTTTCAATAATTAATTACTTGGTAAATTTTTAAGGCTCATTGGATAACACCAATTTAAGCTGGTACCATTTTTTTATGGGCATTGTGAGGGTACTATAACCTTTCTCACACGTAATCGAACTTTCGAAGCTTGTTTTGGTTAGTAAACCTAAACCTATTCTTTTAGGGACCCTTAAACTTAGGTGTTCCCTAAAAAGACAGATTCTTTAGGTGACCAATCACACCTAGATAAAAAAATTGGTGGTGACTCCCTAAAAGTCAATATCTAGCGATAGATCTCCGGATCTAGACATTATGACAAGGATGTTCTGTACAAAAAAAGCCATGATCAAGTATTGTTGAGATGTGTAAGTAAGGCTGAAGCAAGGAAAATCATTGAAGAGGTACATGATGGAATATGTGAAGCACATGCCAGTGGACATATGATGACGAGACAGATCATGAGAGTAATATACTATTGGTTAACAATGGAGAGTGATTGCATTGACTATGCTCATAAATGCCATAAATGCCAGATATATGCTGATAAAATCCATGCTCTGCTATCTGTTTTACATGTTTTGGCACCACCTTGGCCATTCTCAATGTGGGGCATGGATATCATTGGTCCTATCACCCCAAAGGCTTCTAATGGGCATATGTTTATTTTTGTGATGATAGACTACTTCACAAAATGGGTGAAAGTAGCATCATTTAGGAGTGTGACACGGTCTGTGGTCTGTAAGTTCATAAAAAGAGAAATCATTTACAAATATAAACTTTCATAGAGAATCATTTTAGATAATGCCAAGAGTCTGAATAGCAAAATAATGTAGAAAATATGTGCCCAATATAGGATCAAGCATTACAATTCAGCACCATACCATCCAAAAATGAATGAGGTAGTTAAGGCGACAAACAAGAATATAAAAAGAATTCTTAAGAAGATGATCGAGACCTATAAAGATTGGTATGAGAAGTTGCCATTCGCACTACATGCATATCGAACGTCAGTGCACATGTCTATTGGGACAACTCTATTTTCTTTGATTTATGAGATGAAAGCTGTACTACCAGTAAAGATAAAAATCCCATCTTTGAGGGTTTTGAAGGAAGTTGAACTAAAAGGGGCTAAATGGATTCGAAAGCGTTATGAGTAGTTGAATCTCATTGAGGAAAAGAGATTGACAGCGTTATGCCATAGTCAGCTATATCAAAGAAGAATGATGAAGGCCCATGATAAAAAAGTTTAACTTCGTTACTTTCGAGAAGACGAGTTGGTTTTAAAAAAAATTCTTTCAAATCAACACAATAATAGAAAAAAATGGACTCTAAATTAAGAAGGACCATATATGGTGAAACTAGCTTTCTCAGGTGAAGCGTTGATACTGGCTGAGATGGATGGAAATGATTTATCCTATCCTATAAATTCTGATGCTGTGAAGAAGTATTATGCTTACAAAAAAAGAAATAAATGAAATAAAAAAATGAAAAGAAAAAAAAAAGAAAAAAGGAATGAAAAAGAAAAACTCAAGGCAAAAATCCTATAAGGACGGTTTGAGTCATAGGGGGTTTATCTAAGTTGAAAACCTGAAAAGGCAACTTAGATAAAGAGAATACAACATCAAATTTAAAAATTCATTGGCATGGAGGCTAGCAAATTCGGAGGAGCTCTAAGTTGTTAAGTGCATCAGATGATTGGGTTTTCAGAAGAACCTTGAGATGTGTTATCATGATTATCCGATTGTTCATTTTTGGGCATTGTCTCCCTATGCCTATTTTTGTAATTCTTTTTTGGCTAAAGTTTACTAACATTTTTGCTAATAAAAGACATTCTATTTCACTCTTTGTGTGCCTCTTTTGTTGACTATTTCCTAACCATTCTTATTCTTTTCTTCTTAATACCTTACAATGGAAGAAATGTGTAAATGCATTTTTACTTTTTGAGTTTGAAATAATGATTGATAAATGAATAATGGCATGAAAGATTTTTACATTATATTGAAGAAGTCAAGAGTGATAAAGGCAAATTTAAGATGTTCAGTTCTTGATAAGGACATTGAATTTGGAAAGAGATTGTCTGTAAAAAGGATACGAGAATTAAATGAAAGAGATGATTAAGAGTTACGCTGACTTGGTCTTTAAAGAACAAAGGGTTTAAGGCATAAAAAAAGAGCTCGAAAAATTTGAGTACCATAATAGAATAAGAATTAATTAGCCAGTATTTGCATAGCATGTATTGAATTTTGCATCGCATGTATTGAATTTTGCATAGCATATACTACATTCAAGAAAGTATAGTGCATAAATTCAAGAAGCATGGGTATTCTAAGATCCCACATAAAGAAGACAGATGTAAAGACTTTTTGATTTTTTAATTCTCATTCGATAAAAAAGCTTGTGAGATAAGTCTCTAATCCTTGGAAAAAGATATCTCTTGGCATCAGATCGATTTGTAAGACCTTTGGGCATAATCTCCTGAAATTCCTTCAAACATGATCTTTAACTCTTTTGGACATGATTGTAAAGGAGCAATTTATTTTTTGAAAGTTGTTGAGCCTCTGTTTAGAAGAGCTTTCTTTGTTTATTTTACTAAAAGTCGTTGAGCCTCTATTTAAAGGAGCTTTATTTATTTTCAAAATCGTTGAGCCTCTGTTCAGAGGAGCTTTGTTTATTTTACTAAAAGTCGTTGCGCCTCTAATTAGAGGAGCTTTATTTATTTTTCAAAATCGTTGAGCCTCTGTTTAGATGAGCTTTGTTTATTTTACTAAAAGTCGTTGAGCCTTTAATTAGAGGAGCTTTAGTTATTTTCCAAAGTTGTTAGCCTCTTATTAGAGGAGCTTTGTTTATTTTTTCAAAGTCGTTGAGCCTTTGTTTAGAGGAACTTAATCAAAATTTCAACAAAAAAAATAAGAAAATAAAAAAAGAGTTGAGTGGAGCCTTGAATGGGTGTTTACGTCTTTGTACAATTCCTGTTTCATAGAAAATGTACAAATAGGGGCAGCTATAGACACCCAATTTGATCCAGGCCCAGATCAATTAAGCCGGATCCAAATGGGTAAGCATATTTGCATTTTTATTTTTATTTATTTATTTATTTATAAATGTATTTTTTAATATATATTTTTTATTATTATTTATCAATTAATATATTTATTTATTAGTATATATATATTTCTATTATTATTATTATTATTATTTTTTACTTCATCTTTTTCTTGATGGATTTTCGGCTGAGATTATCATAAAAAAAATTGGAGTGTATTTTACTGTGAATTTGGGGACTGGCAGAGGTGAGATTGGATTCAAAGATTAAATCCAAATCTCAGAGAAAATTAAGATTGATCAAAAACTCTTCTGATCAATTTTTATAAATAAGTGTTGAAACAGAACCCACAAGACACGAAAAAACACAACAGAGAGAGGAAATAGAAGCAAGATTGTGTTTAGATTTTTTTTAAAAAAAAATTTAAAATTTTTTAGAGTTTTTTTTGGAAAATTTTTGGAAAATTTTCAGAATCTGATGAAATTTTTTTACGACCTTTGAATTTTTTGATGAGTTTTTCAGTCAATTTTGAAGTTTTTGGCATCTTTTTTCATATTTCGATAAAACATTCAACTAAAATCTGGGATTGTTTAGAGATAAGGAGGAGAAAATAAGGTAAAAAAGAGGAAAGAGAAGGGAAATCTAAAGAAAAATTGAGTTTCAACCTTATATACCATCCTCAAAATGACGTCGTCTTTACATTAGTAAATCCATAGGATTCGTGCATTTTGTCAAGATCCGACCCGACCCGTAGTGCACCTTATCTAGCGACCCGTTTCTTCGCTTGGGTTCAAGTCGAGCCGAGCCGAGCCGAGCCATTTTTCTATCGAGCCATGCATCCGAGCTGTCGTTTCTTCCTGGAGCCATTCCAAAAGTTTTTTTTCTCATTTTTTATTATTATTATTATTATTATTTCTTTTTATTATTATTATTATTATTATTATTATTATTTATTGATTAGATTAGAATAATTTGGTATTTTTTATTTTATTTTTATTTTTATTTTATTTTATTTTTTAAAATGATTTTCTTAAAATAAAATTCTAAAAAAATATATTTTTGAGGAAAAGTTGAAAATATTAATTTTCCTTGAAAATAAGTTTTCTAAAAAATATTTTCGAGAAAAAGTTGAAAGTATCAATTTTTCTTGAAAATAATTTTCTAAAAAATATTTTTGAGGAAAAGGTAAAAGTATCAATTTTCCTTGAAAATAAAATCTAAAAAAAAATATTTTTGAGGAAAAGTTGAAAGTATCAATTTTTCTCGAAATTAAAGTTTCAGAAAAACATTTTGGGAAAAAGTTGGAAGTACAAATTTTCCTTAAAAAAATGTTTTAAGAAAAAGTTAAAAATATCAATTTTTCTTGTACATAAGCAATTAGTTTTTGAAGAGAAAATGATTTATATCTAAAGCTGAATCATTATTCTTTTTTTTTTTCATTTTATTTCTTTTCCTTTTTGAGTTTTCTTTAATGTTAAATAATCCGACGATAGAGCCTCTGCAAGTGAAACAGTAGTTTCCTTGGATACTCTTGAGGTGAGGGAATTTTTTCAATTTTTTTGCTAAAAGTATTAGAGTCAATTAAGAATAATTTTCAATAATTAATTACTTGGTAAATTTTTAAGTCTTATTAGATAACACAAAATTAAGCTGGTACCATCCTTCGATGGGCATTGTGAGGGTGCTATAACCTTTCTCACACGTAACCGTACTCTCAAACTCTATTTTGGTTATTAGATTTGAACTTATTCTTTTAGGGACCCTTAGACTTAGGTGTTTTTTAAAAGGATAGATTTTTTAGGTAGCTAATCGCATCTAGATAAAAAAGATTGGTGACGACTCTTCAAATCAATATCTAGCAATGGATGCCTGTATCTAAACGTTATGACAATAATTATGTAAATTTCATTGACATCAACTTTCACTTCTTAAAAACCACAAGTTGCAATCTCAAAGTTGTAATCACTTGCTAGTTCTTTCAGGGACTTAAACATATTTGTTTCCCACATGAATAAAATAAGACACAAAAATCATGTTTTGAGTGTATAATTACCTCATCAAATTGTATAGTTGTTTAATTAGGAAAGCAAAATTTAAGAAGTAAAAGTTGAAACCCAACAAAGTCTGTTGATGATTGATGATATTTTCGGAGTATCCTACTAATTAGTGGTTCTTGTTTACTGGAAATTTAATCTTGTTATCGACACACAAACATGAAGCAATGGGACATTTATTTTCTGAAACACATCAATCTCCATTAATATTTTTTTCATGGATTGGAATTCCATATATATGAAACTCCAGTAATTGCTTAGTTGGTTATGTACTAAAATGGCATTAATTAATTTGCTTAGTGTCATAATAGTTTCGAGACCGTCAAACATAAAAAATTAAAAAAAAAAAAAAGTCACCACCAATTTTTTTTAGGGTGTGACTGGCCATTCGAAAGTTTATTTTTTTTTAATAAAATTATAAAAGCGGGTTCAAAGTTTATCAAAAATATAATTTTGGTTTACGAAAATTAAGTTGGGTTCAGGAGTCAGTTATGTGTGGGGAAAGATTAGCACTCCCACAGCGTCTATAAATTAGTACCAATTAATCATTCACTATTTTTTGTATTGGATGAAATGATTTTGTTTTGAAATCTAATGCTAATTTCCTTTATTTTTTTAAAAAAATAAATTTAAGGTTTGGTGACTTTTTGATGATTCGGGATTGTGTACCAAATTTGAGGTTTTAAGTTTTGAATTTTAAAATTTAGGGTTTTAGGTTTTGGATTTTAAGGTTTAAGGTTTTTAGGGTTTGGAGGGTTTAAAAATTTTGATTCTAAGGGTTTAGGGTTTTAATTTTAGAGTTTGAGGTTTAAGGTTTTGATTTTGGGGTTTTAAAGGTTTGGGGTTTTAATTTTGGGGTTTAAGGTTTGAGGTTTTGATTTTAGGGTTTGAAGGCTTTAGGGTTTTGATTTTGGGGTTTTAAGGATTTGGGGTTTAGAAAAAATGTGAACATCTCTAAAAATCCTAAATATCTAGATAAATTTTCGAAACAAGTTCAGCTTTTATAATTTTTGAAAATTAATTAAAAAATTTTCATATATTTTCTTTTTATAACAACTTATTATTAATAAAATTACTAATTTATTTAGTGTTTTTTTATAATAATTTATCAACATCTAGGCGAAATTATTAATATTTAAAACACTATTATATTCTTTCCAACATCTAGGCAGGAAAATTTTTCTTATTGCTAGTTTGTTTTATAATTATTTTTATTATTAATATTATTATTTATTTTTATTTAACACTTGGGTTATTATTAAAAAAATTTTAATAGGAATCAAAAGTTTTGAAATCATTTTTATTATTATTGTTATTATCAATTATTATTATAAATAACAAATATTTATTCTAACAAATTTAGAGATATTAAACATGTATTAATAAAACTAAAATAATATAAAAAATTTTAAAATATAAAAATATAAAAAATTACCTTAACCAGACCAATCAACGGTTTAGTCAATGCCAGTTCGATTCGATCTAATCCAATTTAACTGGGCCGATCAAAGGCTATAAAGGAACGAGTCAACAGGTCAGTTTGCACGGATCCTAGGTCGGGTCACGAGCACGTGCGGATCCTCCTTGCCTAAACAATGTCATTTTGCTACTTTGGTTTTTATATAAAAGTCAATTTTTTTTATTCATTTCATCATTTCCTTAAAAAAAAAAAAGTCCTAGCCTCCAAAAATTCTTTCTAGCTTAGCCGGAGTCTGGTGCCAGATCATCACGTCGCCCATAGGTTGAGGTCATCGTCGGTGGTCGTCAGTGACCAAAAAATGCCAAACATCACCGAAAAATTCCTTTCAACCTTTTAAGCTCAGATCAGTCTTTTTTTTTTTTTGTGAAAAACAACCCCAATCAATGTAGATCAGGGTTTAAAGTTTCAGTTTCCTTTCTCTCTTTTTTTTAACCAAAATTGATGTGTTTCCTTTGTTTTTGCAGAGAGCTTGGCACTGGGTTCCTCCCTATAGGGAGGACTATTTTTTTATGGATTTTTTTGTTTTTTTTTTTTTTGTTGTGGCTGGGTGTTTGTATAGGTGGAGGCTAAGCACAAGGTTGGTGGTGCATGGGTGTGGGCTATGACTTTGATAGTGTTGGTGAGGGTGAATGTTTGGGGTATGAGAACTGGTGCCTTGGTTTTTTAGAGTTAGGGTGTTTGTGTGGGTGGAGGTTAAGCACTAGGCTGGTGGTGCATGGGTGTGGGCTGCGACTTTGACAGTGCTGGTGAGGGTGAATGCTCAGGGTATGGAGACTGGTGCATAGGTCTTTTAAAGTTGAGGTGTTTGTGTGGGCGGAGGCTAAACACAAGGTTGGTGGTGTGTAGGTATAGGCTATGACTTTGACAATGTTGATGAGGGTGAATGCTTGGGGTATGGGGACTGGTGCCTGGGTCTTTTAGAGTTGGGGTGTTTAAGTGCTTTAGGTTTGGGCATGAGAAGGAGCTGGGGTGTTGGTGTCTACGTGGGAGAGGGTATGGGGCTTAGGCGAGGTAACTAGTGGTAGAGGTATGCATAGGGAAGGAAGGTTAATATTTGGGTATAAAGATGTAGGGTGTTAAGGGAGAGGGATCGGTGCTTAAGGCTTTTTAGAGTTGGGTGTCTGGGATAATGGATAGAGTAGGTGGTGGCTATAGGGGGTGGCTGCAGGTATGGTTAGGGTAGGCTATAGGGGGTGGTTACAGGGTGGCTAGTGCTAATGCACGGCAACTAGGCATCAACCCTCATGCTTTTTGCTTTTTTTGTATTTTTTTGTTTGTTGTTTTGTATTTTTTAATGTTTAATTAATAAATGATATTTGACAAAAAAAAAAAGTAAAAATGGAACAATAACAATGGGCTCGGGCTCGAAAATGAAATTGGGCTTTGACTTATGAACTCGACAAAACCTAAAAACTTAAATCGAGATCTGAACAAATTTGGTATCTACAACTGTCTCTCTTTGCGCGTTGCTGAAAACATGAATAGGATAAAAATAAAGATGTCAATTTTATCCAAAAGAAAATCAAGGATTTTTCAAAAGTTTACTTTTAAGAATTGAACCATAAGTCAAGTGATTAAAAAAAATGATCAGGATAACACCTTGAGTTAAAAAATAAAGAACGATAGGGACAACACCGTGAGTCGAGAAATAAAGAATCAATTGGGATAACACTGCAACTTGAATGATAAAGAAAATGCTTGGGATAATACTGTAAGTCAAAAATAAAAACTCGATTGGGACAACACCGTAAGTCGAATAAAGAAGAATGATCGAGACAACATCGTAAATCAAAAGATAAAAAATCGATCGAGATAACACCGTAAGTTGAAATAAAGAAAAACGACTAGGACAACACCGCAAGTCGAAATTATGTCCGGAGGTCTTGAAAATTATGTTCGAAGGTCTTGAAAATTATGTCCGGAGGTCTTAGAAATTATACTTGAAAGTCTTAGAGATTATACCCGAAAGTCTTAAATCTAAAAAATCTTTGAATGCTCCTCATAATAGAAGTGTTAAGACTTTAAAATTTAAAATGCTTTACCCAAAGGTCTTAAAAATTATACTTGGAGGTCTTAGAGATTATGCCCAAAGGTCTTACAAATATCAAAATCTTTGAATGCTCTTTCTAATCAAAGGCAATGAAACTTTTAAAATTTAAAAATCTTTTGCCATGAGGTCTAAAAGATTGTGCCTAGAGGTCTTAAAAATTTCGAAGTCTTCGAATGCTCCTCCCAATCAAAGGCAATAAACTTTAAAATGTTTAAAAGAAATCTTTTTGAAAATGGCTTTCGCCTGATCAAAGATTTTTTAGACTTTAAAGGTCTTGTTTGAAAAGGTTCATGTTAGCTTTTTAGGTGAGATGGTGATCCAAGAGGGGGGTGAATTGGATTTCTTCAAATTATTCTCAAACAATGATTTCAATATAGTTGAATGGAAATTAAAACAATAAGCACTTTTGATGAAAATATAATGCAAACAATAACAATTAATGAACCTAAAATCAAATATAAACAACAATAAATTGTAAAGAGATAGGGATAGAGAAATCAAACACAATGATTTATAGATGGTTCGGTCATTCTCCACAAGGCACATACATATTTTCTTCTTGGTTGTCCATACCAAAGCTTCAATCCATTATTCTTGAATTGAAAATACAACCTATATTTTTCTTTCTAAGGCTTAAGATAGAAATCTCTACCTCTTTTGTAGTATTTTACCCAATCTCACTACAAAGCTCTCAAGAGGATACCTCACCTCTTGTTCTCTTTCACTCTTGTATATTTAAGGTAATTTTGCAAGCAATAGAACAACCTTTCTAAGGCTAAGTGTTTGTTAAGTTTAAGTACAAGAAAATGATAAATGAATAACAAATAAAAATTAGATACAATAAATACAAAGGAATGAACTTTAAAACTCTAAAAACTCTTAATTTTTTTAGAGAATGAAAATATAGCTTGTTGGCTCTTACTCTCTTGATTCATCAATCCTCTTGGTGTGTTGGAGTGCCCAATTTATAGAGAAATTGAAGAAGTAGCCATTGAAGAAGCTTGGCAAGTGAAAGTAGCCATTGAATGCATGAAAAAAAATAACCGTTAGTGTGATTTTGCCCAGACTCGATCGATCTTTTCCTTGAGGGGATCGATTGGTTCAAGTTTTATGCCATTTCATGCTTAAAAAACATGACCCGATCGATCCCTTCTATGAGGGGATCGATCTTGTCAATGGTTGGGTGGTTGTCTCTTGTTTTGCACTCTACTTACTAATTTGATCATATCTTGAGTTATATAAATCCAAATCACAAACCGTTGATTTAGAAACTAGACTTAAAGAGCTTTCTATCCATATAAAATTCATCACCTAATTCATTAAGTACGAATTATAGTGAATTTTCAAAGTTACCCTTTGTGCAGTTTTTTTGACAACTGCAGAGTGTCTAGTAAAAATTCAAAATCTTTTCTTAGAAAATTTGGATTTTGATTTTGTTTATCAATTAGAAAGTAGACTTAAAGAGATTTCCAACCATATAAAATTTAAATATTAAAACTTTGTGAATTAATACAAAAAAATAAAATAAGTTCAATATTGGAAAACTTTGTTCTTGTAAAACAGCTTTTTTAAGTTAATCTGTTTCTCAAAACTAATATTATCAAAATTGTATTAAGTCCAAAATAAATAAATTTACTTTAAAAATAACAATTGGACTTTCATTTAAGTTCCAATAAATAATCTTTAAAGATAGATTTGGTTTGAGAAATATGAAACCAAGAAAGGTTTGTTTAAACTTTAAAAATCATATTATTTATTTACTACCAAAATATAAAACTTAAGAACATGTATTAAATAAATCTTTTCCAAAATTTTGATCATGTTTATTTATATTTAATGTTTTGTCATTTCAAAATAAGGATCAATTCAAGACTAACAGTTTCTCCTAAACAGAAGCTTTGAAATCTTGATTGAAAATGGTTTTCCTTAAACAAAGGCTTTGAAATTTTAAAATCTTGCTTTTTTCTCTCTTTTTTTTTATATTTCTTTTCCTTTTTCTTTAATAATTGCAAAGTTGATAAATGCAATCATGATACAAATGTCTATTCTCATCAAATGATGCTAATGGAAATGTCGATGTGAATGCAAATGTCGATGTGAATGCAAATGTCAATGCAAATGCAAGAATGCGAATGCTTGATGCAAATACAATTGACTTTTTCACAACACAAATGACAATGTTCTTTTCATGTAAATGCCCATACAAATACCTTTTCTTAGGATGAAGATGTTATAATACAAATGTAAATTTTTCTTATGGGTGAATGCAAATGTCTTATACAAGTGCAAATACAAATTATGCACATGTGAATGTCTTTCTTGTGATGCAGATGCAAATGTCCCTTTCATGATGCACATGCAGGTGATGTAACTACGAATGTCAATTTTTTGTTTTTTCATTTCCAAATCAAATGTTTTGCTCATGATGTAAGTGATACAAATGCAAAGACTCTTTTTTATCCCCTCGTTTTTTTTTGAAATATCTGTATTCAAACTTTCAATGTCTAATTTTTACCAAAAAAATGATCTTAATATTATATATAAAGTGCTCAAATAATTTTTAAAATTTTTAAAAGGGATCACAAAATTGCCCTACATAAAGTATCTTTGCAATCAATGAAAAAATTTAAAATTCAAGACTTTTGAATCTCTTGGAAATTGATTATTACTATTTGGAATACTTGTGGATGGGGTAATTAACAATTCAGTTCTTTTCACTGGTGGGCATATCGCATGGAAAGCTTGATGAGGGTTGCAAGGATTTCTCTTGGGCTCACGAAAGAGATAATATTTTAAAAAAAAATTTATTGAAAACGTGATACTATAATGTGTGTTAAACCTAGCCATTACTTTTCGAACAAGATTTAGAAAGAGAAAATTGCTTTTTTTATTTTTTTTGATGAAATGTAAATTCTTTAATAGGTATTAACCTTTCAAATAGTTTTGCATCGAGGTTTTTTATTCTAGATAGAACCATAAAACTCTAAAATTCTTTTAGGGTGTTAAGAATGATTTTAGCTCTAAACTACCTTTTGGGGTTTTTACCTTAGAGCTATATTTTCTGACACTAAAGAACTTGGCAAAATCTTGCCAAAATAATAAGTATAAACAAATTTTCAAGGATGTAGCTCTTTAACTCTAGTGTCCACATTTGATCAGAATGGACTTTTCAGGGTATGTAATGTAGGTCAAGATTTAGGCTTATGAAATAATAGATAAATAGGCTAAAAAAAATTATTTATGGTAATTAGGCCAATTATCTTACAGAGCATTCTTTAAGCAAAAACCCAAGTGTTTTTCTTTCTTTACTCCTTTTATTTTTTTTTTGAAAACGTTTGATTTCAATTTTAGCAATTACCTTTCTTGAATTTTGTTTCTTTTCCTTTGGGATTCTAACTATTACTTGCTTCTTCTTTTTTTTTTTCAAGCTCTCATCTTTGAGGAGCATGTCTTTCTTTCTTTACTTCTCTTTTTTTTTTTTGTTTTATGAAGCCATCTGACTTCAACTTCATCATAATTGAAACCTCATTCATCTTTTGCCATGGGCTTTCATCCTCGAGGTTCGTGTCAGATGTTCTAGATATCAAACATTTTCCTCGAAGTTGATCTCTTGAAAATATACTTATTTTGCCCATAATGTAAAAAACAATCATTGGCCAAGGTTTATTTTGAAATAAAAATTTAATAGGTTCAAATGAGTAACAAGCAGATAATTTTTCTGTATAAGAAAGATAGAGAAATATGGCCATTCGTTATTTCAAACATGATCAATTAGTTAGAAAAGCAAATTATTGAAGATGTCCTTTTGTTTTTTTTTGTTTTTTTATCTTTCTATGTTTTTTTCCTTTTTGCTTTTTTTTTTGTTTTTGTTTTTTTTATGCCCCATCTTGTTTTTCACTCAAGGTTCTAATGATGATCAAGTTGTATAAGATCAATCGCACAGTTCAAAAAGGCTTTTTGGGCTCTAATATTTTTTTTTTATATTTTTTTTGTGAAAGAAAAGAAAAGGTATAAAGGTATAAAACAAATTGTCTTAAGGCAAAAATGGATTCTGTTTTTTTTAATCAATGTGCCTTAAGGCATGAAAAAAAGGTTACATAAGAGAAAAGGTTTAGGAATTTTTGTGTCTATGGTCATAGTAAGATTTTGATACACATTGAATTATCAATTGAAAATTTGAAAAAACATCTTACTTGGTTTTTTTTTTTTAAATTCAAAATAAAATTTCAAAACTAACCTCTTTTGCTTATTGCCCAAAAAAATATTATCACATTTTTAAAGTATGAATTCAAACTCACATTTTCTGAAGTTTATAGTTGATGAGTCAAATCGTTTGAGTGATTAGGGGCATGAAAGTCTTCAAAAATATGTGGAGGTATTTGATGAACTTTTTTCCAATAGTAATCACCATTTCCTTCAAGAATCATTTCATCTTTATTATAGAATAAAACTTTTTTTTCCTTTTTTTTAATTTTTTTTAAAGTTACTTATGTAGGATTTTTAAGTCAAACAAATGCATAAAGAAAATTTCCAAAAAAAGAGATCCAAAGCTTTCAATTTTTTCAAAATAAGTTATATAACTCTTAAGGACACCATGCACATGTTATACATAAAAAGTGGAAAAATTCAAAAGAAAATCATCATATCTTGATTTTTCAAAACTCGAGATCTCTTTCTTCATCTCAACTCCTCACATTTGGCAATTAGATGGAGTTAACTTCCATTATTCTATCACTTTTGGAGTCAAAATACTACTACTGATAAGATCTTTAACATTTTCTTTCAGTTGTCTGAATTTTTCAGTTGAGTAATTAATTGCCCCTATATGATAATCACACTTGCAATTGGGATCATAACTCCTTGCTAATGGATTTAGTGTTATTTTTGGAGGCACAAGAGTAAGATATTAACCTTCTAATAGTAAAGGGACAAAGTGAGAAATAAGGATTGGCAATTTCTAAATTTTATTTCTTTTAGTCTAATAAAGCTTTCTAAATTTTATTTCTTTTACCGTTTATTTTCCTGCCGAAAAGTTTTTATAAAATAATAGTAGATAAGAGAAGGTAATTTTAATTTTTACCGCTTACTTTCCTGTTGAAAAGTTTTTATAAAATAATACTAGATAAGAGAAGGTAATTTTAACGATAGGACATACACAAAACACACTTATAAAAATAAAACTTACATTTAATAAGAACTGAACAAATTAAATAATTAAAACATCAAGAGTAAATGAAATCATTTTAATTATTTTCAATGATCTTTGAACTACACAATTAGAATATAACCCACTCTCATAATTATGTAAATTTCAATGATATAAACTTTCACTTCCAACTTAAAAACCACAAGTTGCAATCTCAAAGTTGTAATCACTTGCTAGTTCCTTCAGGAACTCAAACATATTTGTTTCCCACATGAAAAAAATAAGAAACGAAAATTATGTTTTGAGTGTATAATTACCTCATCAAAATGTACGGTTGTTTAATTGGGAAAGCAAAATTTAAGAAGTTGAAACCCAACAAAGTCTATTGATGATTGATGATCTTTTCGGAGTATCCTACCAATTAGTGGTTCTTGTTTACTGGAAATTTAATCTTGTTATCGACACACAAACATGAAGCAATAGAACATTTATTTTCTGAAACACATTAATCTCCATTAATATTTTTTTCATGGATTGTAATTCCATATCTATGAAACTCCAGTAATTGCTTAGTAGATTATGTACTAAAATGGCATTAATTAATTTGCTTAGTGGTAGAATTGTAAAAAGAAAAAAGAAAAAGAAAAATATGAATTCCTTTTTTTTTTCTTTTGTGTGTGTACATATTTAAATTTAATTGATAATATTGTGCTACATAAAATGAGAAGTAATAATCTTTTATCTGCTAAAATCCGACACTCATCTTTCATATATATATATATATATATATATATACACATTTTCATGTAACTAAAGCAAACTGCAATTGTGAGGGAAGATACCTCAAAATCTAGAATCAAACATCATGAGGCCCAAAAGATAAGTCAAAAAAATCGGAAGGAGCAACAGTGCTGTAAGAAAATCTCATTCAAAATTGTCAACACTACAGAGAGACGGCTAGATCATTTCTATTATTGTGCTTCAACTATACCAATTCCTCATTCATGGCTGAAATGTTACTTGAAAATGACTCATTCAGACAAACAATCAAGAAGGAAGCTAACAAAAGTGGCTCTATCTCCAGGCCCCTAGAGCATGTTGGGAATATTGACTCAAATCCCATAAGAGATTTGTTTGAGATTTGTTTGGGATTTGTCAGATATTGCTTGATGGACAAGAAGACTTGCAAAAGAAGAATTTCAAGAGAAAGAGGATTCTTAATAGGTAAGTTTGACTTGCAAGAGAAGAATTCTAAAAGGAAAGGGATTCTTAATAGGCAAGTTTGACTTACAGGAGAAGAATTCTAAGAGGAGAGGGATTCTTAATGGGCAAGTTTGTATGGTTATAAATAGGTGAAGTCTCTACAGGGTTAGGTATGAGAAAAAGATGTAAGAGAGTTGTAGGGTTTTGTGAGATAGACACCCCATAGAAGTATTGGGGCTTTACCTCTTATGGGTGTGTATGTTTGTTTGTGAGTAGACTAGAGGAGATTGAGAGGGTCCATATAGGTATGATGTATGGGAACATATAGGTATGTGTTTGGTTGTGTTGAAAAGGTGCACAAGAGTTTGGGTTTGTGTTTGTTTGGATAGAGAATACTTCATAGGATTAGAAGAGATTGAGAGTGTCTTATGAGTATTGATTATTGAGTAGGGGTTGATGATATGATGTATATTTGTAATTCTCTACAACTAGTGGATCTTGTTTCTCATCTGTGGATGTAGGTCAGTTGGACCGAACCACGTTAAATTGTTATCTCTTGTGTGTTTGATTTATTGTTTGATTTTACTTCCGTTAATGTGATTGGATTGAAGGCTTTTAGCCTAACAGAGCAGTCTCAACTAAATAATATTAAAGTGCTGAACGAAACATGGTGTGTAATAGAGCTGGGAACAATTTTCAATCCTCTTCCCCAACTGAAAAATGGTTACTGAAAGTAACACGAATCAATGATTGGTTTCTAAAACTAATCGACTACCCAGTGCCCACAATTTTGTGCGGGGTTTTGAATGTAACTCTCAATCTTCTCTATGAGACTGACTTGAGTCAATTTTTTTTAAACAGTAAATTAATAGGTGAATAACAAACTAATTATGCCGATTTTTTAAGCTGTTTACAATGGCAGAGTGAAATAAATAAAGTAAGCCAACAACTACCTTATGGAATGGTAAGTCTTGAGAAGCAACTACCTTAGAGAATTCCATCTTATATATGCAAATACATGTCGTCAACTTCTAATAATTGCTTTAGATACTTGGTTCAGTGCCTGCATTACTCTTCAAAGTAAGAAATGTACAAATTTGCCTTTTACTTAAACATGATGATCATCGAGGAATTGCCAAAAACTCCACTTTTGCATGTCAAGAAACATTACAAAAAAAAAAAAAAAAAAAAGAATGAGGAAACAGTGAAGTCAGCACACAACACAACTATGAACAGACAACATTATTAAGGCTTCGTTTGGTTTCTACTTTTGTTTTTTGTTATTTGTTTCCTATAATTCTAAAAGGAAAAAAAGCAAAAAGAAAATAGTAACAATTAAACGGAATTTAAATATCACATATGCATAACAAGTTCTAGCTCCTAACAGAAAATGAACGAAAAGAGAAGATAAAAAAGAAAGCCACTTGTGAAATTTGAGGAAACTAAGATGAAAACATTATGGCAAAGAATAGTTAGAAATAAACCTTTGCATGTCAAGAAACATAAAAAAAAAAAAAAAGAAAGAAGGAAGGATGAGAAAACAGTGAACTCAACACAACACAATTACTATCAGACAACATTATTAAAGCTTCCTTCGGTTTCTCCTTTTGCTTTTGCTATTTGTTTCCTTATCTTTCTACAGGGAAAAAGAAAATAGCAAATAGCCAAAGCATCAATCAAACATAATTTAAATTTCACTTATGGGGAACAAGACCTAGCCCCTAATAGAATATGAAGGAAAAAAAAGAAAATAAAAAAGTGAAATTTGAGGAAAGTAAGATTAAAACATTATGGCAAAGAATTAATATATAGAAATAAAGCATCAGGGAGAAGCTAATGTCCTAAAGCAAAGCGACACTAATTAATTATATTATATTATATAAATCCAACAATGAACAAATAATTGATAAATCCAAAAGAAAATTCAGAAAAAATCACATTACTAAACATATCCGATGTTTCTCTCCTATACCCTATATCAAAAGCGTCTTTATAACGCTCTCTCTATTGTCAGAATTGGTATCAGTTTATCTAGAACTACTTTAAATTGTATCTAAAGATACAAAAATAAAATATGACAGTTGAAACATTGAATGTTTACCATACTGTTTAAATCTTGTACCAATACGAAATTTTTAAACGAGAAACTGCTATTCTGTAACATGGAAAGAAGTCTCATAATTTTATAAATGACATTTTAAAGAAACAAAAACAAATTTTTTTTTTTTTTTGTTGAGTTCAAAAAGTAAAAGATTTATCGCTTACATTATTGATTTGTGAAGACCAGTGCGTATCTCCTCTCAACCTTGACACAAAAAAAAAAAAAACCAATTGCTTAACGCGATCATATAAGACTCAAAAACTGACCCACAATTTAATTGAACAAAGCGAGGGAAAAAAATCTGTACAATCACACAATAATAGTCAAACAATTATTAAAATATGGAAGGTGGAAAAACAGATCTCAGCATTGCTCGGATAAACTAACTTTATTTCTTGCCAATGTTAGGGAATCCAAAAGCTACCATCATTTCTATTATTTTGGGCCCAACTATCACTTCCTAATTGATAGCAAAAGTAGAACTTGACCTAACGCATTTGGACATAAACATGCAAGAACAAGCTTATAACTGTGGCTCCCTTTCCACTCCCAAATAGAAATCAACTAAGCATTCACTTTGCTCTTTGGTTGACACAAGGCATGAATTTGAGCTGAGAAAAATTTTCAATTCTCTCCTGCCACTGAAAAATGGTTTAAGAAAGTACCACAAGATCAACTTGACGTTATCTAAGATCCAATACAAAAAAAAAAGGAATTTTCCGAGATTTTATGCTTGCAATGATATTGAAAACTAGAAAAAAGCAAAAAAAAAAAAAAATGCAAATCTATAAAGCTGCACTATGGAGGTATCTTCTCTCATAAAGACCAGTTATTTGGTCGGCAACAGCCCACATTATGGCTTGGCCAGGTGGTATCCTCATGAGACGAGGCAGCAGTCCTTTCCACAAAGCAAGAAGTCCTTCCTCAGCATATATTGTTCGGATAGCATGGATCATGCCCTTATACTTCAACTCACCTCCATCTCGACTCTGAGCCATCAGCCTTGTTTTGACAACATCAAAGGGACCGGTACATACTGGACCTGCTGTTCCAGCAAGGAACCCTGATATCATGGACTGCCATGGTTGGAGGACTTTCCCATCACCTTCATGTTTCTTCCACAATATTACATCAAAAGCATTCTTGGCTGTAAACATTACAGCTTGGTTTGTCCCATTACGCATAATGGTTGGGGCAGCTCCTGCCCAGAGGCCAAAGAGGCCTTCTTCGCGCATGATTGTACGAGCACAATGTATGGGACCTTTGTACTTAAGAAGCGCTGGACTTAGTCCTTTCTGTTGCTGCAGTCTAATTTTCACCACCTGCACAATCAAAAACCAGTCCAAACTTCTAAGTACATTAGGATTAAAAGTGCATCATTATCCTAACCTTTACATAATAATATGCACCAATGAAAATCACATTGTCTATAAGGAACAAGAGAAACAGAGCAACAAATAACTGAAAATGCTAAAACCATGAGTGTGTGTCAAAAGTACAGCATGCAATTGATGAATACTCATTAAGCATTGTTTGACATTGCATTCCCCAAAGATATATGACTAATTCCCATTTCAAAAGGAAGAAACCTACAATCAGTTTGATCAGTGTATTTAGTTGGATACTTCCTGAGGAATTTTCTTCCCTAGCTCAGGTATCCTAACATCTCAATCAACAATAGTGAATGTTAAGGACCTAGATTTCAATTGAACAGGTTAGACCAGCAATTTAAACCATTAAATTAGAAGTGAATAAAAATTAAAATAAGAAAAAGAAAAAAAAGCCAACCCTGAAAATTGATATGTATGCTCCATGAAGCCAAATTAATAGCTATCACCTTCTCTACTTGCCAGCATCGGAATAATAACCTCGTTGTCCAATTCTAATTTCATTATCCAAACAACATTAATCCAACGATTTTCCCCTTTACATAGCCTTATTAAAAGTGGACAGCAAGCTTAATGGTTGCATGATATGCCGCGGGCTTGATCTCACAAATTACCTTTTGAACCAATAAAAAGTACGAGGAAAATTCTTAAATTCCCAAAGAGACAGCTTAACTTCACCAGATACCACAAATTATCATCCATCTACAGTTACCCTGTCTAATGCTTAGATACACACCTGAAACACCCCTTAGTCAATATTATGGGAAAAAAAAATAAAAAAACCCAGTTATACATTCAACTTAATGTAAAATATACTAATCAATCATCAATTATAGATCCAAAACAAAAATCAAATGAGGAAAATCGTGCGGGAAAAATAGGCTCAAGCTTCATTTCAGATCTGAAAAACAATGGGTTAGAGAGAAAAGGAACGAAAATGAAAAAGAAATAATAAAGAAAATTGTCCATCAGTGTTTATAAAATATTACTTCATCAATTGACTTTCATATTTATTGACTTTCAAGATATAAAAAGAACCCAAATCAAAACCAGTAAAAAGTATAAAAGTTAAGCTGTTAAGCAAAAAAAAACAATGGGAGTAACCTCAAAAGGCGTGACTATAACAAGAGCCTCAAGAACCCCAGCACCGAATCCCGCCAAAACCCTCCCTTGGTTACTCAACGTGCCAGTAGCCGAGTCCTTAAACGCGCTCTGCAACACCGCATTGGATCCCATACGCAGCGCGTACTTGAGCGTCAGGTGAGTGGCAAAGGGAGTCAAACCTTTCCAAAGAGCCCGCAGCCCTTCGGTACGGGAGACGGTGGCGCCGCAGTGAATGATTCCCTTGTAGTTACCTGTCCTATCTAATTGCAACCTGGTTTTGATCACATCGATTGGTTGTAAACAACAGGCTTCCACGATACCACCGAAGGACCCAGAAATGGCTTTCATGTAAGGTGGGATGGATTTCTTGGATTCCATTTGGGGATTTCGATTGGGTTGAGATTCTTTCATTGCTACGGGAATTTAACTTTTTCTAAAGTTGGGAATTGAGAAAAAAGGAAGAAGAGAAGAGAAGAGGTGTTGAGGAGCTCCTCTTCCTCTTCCTCCGCAGCGATTCTGTGATTGGTTGCAGGCAATTTGGTAATTTGGTTTAGCTAGGCTACTGCCGCGCACGCGATGTCAGAGTATTAGAAACGCAATGTACGGGTCAAAATTGACAACGAACAAGTATTTTTTTTTTTGTTTTGCATCTGACAATTTCGTTTTTGGGTAAAATATAAAAGTACCTTATGAATTATATTCTTTTTATCAGTTTAATATTTTAAAAAATAAAATTATTAAATTGATATATAAAATCAACATGTTATTGTGGTGGTATTTTATATTAATATTGTTAGTTAAATTTGTTGATATTATGTTAATATTCAATAAAATGTTAATACTGTCAAAATAATTTAATTACCACATCATTAATGTTACATTATCGTTAAAAGAAATATTCAAAAAAATTTTTAATTTTTTTAAAATTATTAAAGGTTCAAAAATTTTAAATAAATTTAAAAAATTCTAAAAATTTTTTGCAAATATTATAATAAAAATCATCTGGTAAATATCAAAATAAAAATCATGCCATAAATATCATAATAAAAATCATGCTAAAGTTTCCCTTTTTTTTTTCTTTTTTCTCATCATTTTTAATTCAATCACAATTAAAAATAATAAATAAAAAACTAAAAAACAAAAGAAAAATTAAAAAATTAAAAAATTAAAAAAATTAAAAAATTAAAAAAATTAAAAATTAAAATCAAAATCAAAATCAAAATCAAAAAATAAAAAATAGAAAAACTTACGGTTGATTTGGATAATAACAGGTCCATGTGAAGGTTAGAGCGCAGATCTATGAGTCCTAAAATGATGTCGTTTTGAGTTTGTATAAAAGTCAAAAGTTAACCTTTTCTTTTAGGTTTCCTTCTTCTTTCTCTCTCTAACCCTAAAGCCCTATTTTCTCTCTAAAATAACTCAATCAAAAAATTCAAACACCATAGTTTCTAGTCAAAATCCTAGAATCTAGTATCGAAAAATTCAAACAATGCTAAAAAATTCAAAAGAAACCTAAAAAAGTCCCAAAACCTATAATGTGACCATTGCTTTGCCCTTTTTAGCACTGTAAATCTCACTAAAAAAATCAATCACCTGTCGAAAAATTTAAAGAAAAAAATCAAAAAATTCAACTAAAATCCCAAAAAAAAAACCCAAAATTCCCAAAAAAAATGAAAAAACTCAAAAAATCCAAAAAAATTCAACCCAAATCTAAAATCCTAGAAATTGCAAAACCCTAAAGTTCCATAATCAAAACGAAAATAGAAACCTAGAAATCCTAAGACCAACACTAAAAAAATTGAATTAAATTCCTAAAACCCAGAACAAACCTTTTTTTATTTTTTTTGGTTTTAATTGGTGTTTATTGTATGCCAATTGCTCTTTGATTACTTGTGGTTGTTTTTTAGCTATGAGTTTAGGTTTTTATATAAGGATTAAAACTTCTTCAATTTGGAAAATCTCAAGTCCTACCAAAGCTCAGCAAAATAATAATTTTAATTATTCAAAAGATTGCTTTTCCTTTTTTATGTGGATTTGAGCTCAAGTTTTCCAAAATTAACTTGTGTTAAACATTTTTGGATCTTCGCAAAGATTGAGTCTACCAAACTTTTACTTTTTCAATTTTACTTTTTTTTAATCACATGCAAAAAAAAAAAAAAACCAAAAATAAAGTAATAATAATAAAAACAAAAAATTAAATTAAATTAAAAACTAAAATAAAAAATAAAAAATAATAATAATGGATTAAAATAAAAATACAATTTTGGGTTTTTTAATCTTGAGCCTAGAATTCAAGTTCACAATTAAAGCCCAATTACAATTTTACATCCTATTATAAGAATAAAATTCAAAGCCCATCTAAATGTTAAAAAAATTCCTAGAGAAAATGAAATGTTTATAATTGTCTTTCTTTACATATTTTTTGTGAAACAAGAAGTGTACAAAGGTAAAAAAAAAAAAAAAAAAACATTCAATTTGTTCAAGTCAAGAAAACATTATCAAAGAAAAATAAAAAAAAGCTCATATTCAACGAAATTTTGAAACTTTGAAAATTTAAAATGTTCCCTCTCAATAGAGGTTTTGAAACTGAAAATTTTAAAATGCTTCTTCCCAACAGAAGCTTTGAAACTTTGAGAAATTTAAAAACCTACCTCTTAACAAAGGCTTTGAAACCTTGGAACATTTAAAAGGCTTTTCTTTAACAAAAGTTTTGAAACTTTGAAAATTTAAAAGGCTTCCATCAATAGAAGCTTTGAAACTTTAAAAATTCATAACTAGAATAGCTCTTCCTCATCAGAGGTATTGAAATTTTAAAAATTTGTAACCAGAAAGTCATTCTTAATAGAGATGTTGAAACTTTAAAAAATTTTCAACCAAAAAGCTTTTTCTCAACAGAGGCATTGAAACTTTAAAAATCTAAAAAAGTACTTAGAGGTTTTAGGGATCATGCTCTGAAGTTTTATAAATCATTTTTATCTTTGAAAAAACTCTTCCTTAACAGAGGTATTGAAACTTTAAAAAATTAAAATTGAAAATTCTTATGTTAAAATGATTCCTTTTATCTCAACAACATTCTCGCAACCTCATCATTGAAAATCAAATTCAAACTTCTCTTTCTTTGCATTTTTCAAAATTATTTCAACCTTAAAATCTAATTTTTCATTCTTACTTTCCAAGTATGTGTAATGAATTACTGCAATGTAATGAAAAGATTTTCCAAAATTTCAATCTCGAAACTCCAAGTTTAATTTTTCCTTTTTTTTAAGCATATGCAATGAATGAATATGACAAATGCAATGTTCTCAATATAATACATGTAATGAATGTAATAAATGTAATGCATACAATGTAGTTCATTTATCTCTTCAATTGCAGTAAATTAAAAGGGTCTCGAAGTTTTTTTTCAAATGTTTTCATTTTCTTAACTTTTCAACACTCCTAGTTTACGACATGGACTATCAAGCACAATCAAATGTCTTTTCAATTTTGTCATTCCAATCCAAAATTTTTTTTCTACAACCAATTCTTAAGAATTTTATTCTAAATTAATTGGGATTGATTTTTTTTATGCTTTTTTATCATTCATTATTACTTCTACTAGTCTTAGTCTTCCTTTTAAAGCAAGATGGTGATTTTTTATGGATTTTTATTCATTTATTCATCATTATTACAATATCATAACAAACACAATGTCATTATATATGTCCTTAATCACAATGAAAGAAATAGGCAAGGTGAAATATTAAAAAGTATTTGTTAAAAGAAATAAATCTGGTAAACAAAAGGACAATGATCAATCTCAATATTTGAATAGGTGTCAATTATCCAAGTAACGAATATTCCAACAATCTAATCCAAAATTCTTTTCTCAAAACCTATTCAATCAACGATCTTGACCATGTTGGGTTTTATTAAACTAACTTTACCCTTGTATAATGAGATATTCAAATGAAGTTATTCCATTCAAACATTTAAGCTGCCTTTTCAGATTTTTAACTTAAAAGCCCATTTTTTACTCAAACTACCATTTTGAATTTTCACCTTGAGTCTTCATTTTTCAACATTTTAATATCTTGACATGCACATAGGATGCAATGCATAAAGAGGTTAGGCTCATAGTTATTATTAATAAATATTTCAACATTTTCAATAGAACCGGCATCAATGAACACTCTGGCAAACTTTTTGATCTTTGTTTATAAATTTATCCATGTTTTGGATCATCAACAAAGATGCATCCTATTACCGCCACTATCAAGAAAAAGAAAAACGTAATAAATACAATCTTACATACAGGCAAAAGTAACCAATCTATGACTTCAAGTTGTAAAACTGAATATATCACAAATCATAGAAACAATGTTTGAACTATTATAATAATAAATATTATCATATTTACTTTATAATAACAATTATAGATTTAATTACACTTTGGTGCCAAATATTACCTATTTCTTATAAAGAACATTTTAAACCAAAATTTTTGTGTAATAATGTTGAATTCACCTATTAAAGAAACAACCATAAAATTTAAGCAATAAATACAGATTATCACTCAAAAAAATAATCAAGCAAGGGTTATGTAGTTGCTTTGGGAACTATTCCTCTGCTTCACAAAAATTTTACCAAATCTAACATCAATAGCATTTTCCAAATCAACAATTAAGTTCAATTATGGATTATAGGATTCCAAATTCAACATGGAACGCGTGACTAACACAAATGAGGATAGGCGGTGGCAATAATTCCAGTCTTATTCAACATAACAACTCATCTGCAAAGTTATTCGCCAATATAAACATTGAAAATAGTTAGTGATTTTACTATATATACACATTCTTGATCAAGTTTTTCCATTTCTTTATCAAATTAATACTTTTTTTTTGTCTAGATTCAATCTATTTACAATTTACAAAAAAAAAAAAATGTTTGCATACCCATTTGTTTATATCCAATTCCTCACATCGCTCATTCTATGTAAACATTTAACTTTACTAGAAATAATTAAGAAAAACAAACTAAATACTTGCAACCTTAAACACAAAAAAAGATGTAAACTTGATCTTAAAAAAAAAAAGCTATAAGTAAAACCAAATGAAAATTTTATTAAAAAACCAGAACATTAATGTAACAGAATAAAACTTAAAACATGTCAAAAACAAAAAAAGAATTCCTCATATTTCCAAAAAAAGGAAGAATCATTTAATTAATAAATAAGTATAAAGAAAAAAAATCTTAATTGATGTCCTGAAAATCCAATAGCACCTAGAGAAAAAGAAAGCAAGAGGTAAAGGAAAAATGAAGCAATTTAATCATGCAAATTGTGAGTCCTTTAAAAGATATAGCCTTTAAGATCTTTAATAAACTAAAAACCACAAGCAAAAATAAAAATATACCTAAATTACATATCCTTTATAAAATCTGAAAAGAAAAAGAAATTATCTTATAAGAAAGAAAAAAAATAAAAGTTTATCTTAAAAAAGAGGAATCCGTTGCAACAAAAGCTAAGTAACATGAAACACTCATCATGATACAGTGATAATACTTTGTCACCAAAATCCCAAGTTCTTGAAGCTTAAAGGACAAAAAAAAAATTATTAGAAAACAACAATTAAAAACAAAAATAGTAAAAGTATAATTAAATTAAACAAATTTCAAGAAGTCTGAGAAAATATGTTAAGGTTTATTATAAAAAAGGAAAGGTCGAATAGAGAAAAAAAATTAAGGAAAAAAAAGAAAGAAAAAAAGAAAAAGGATGGAATGGTTACTGACAGCCACTAGACTAAAGTCTCATAAATGGCATTCAATTGGGATGTCAATTAAAAAAAATTAATGATATGACAAAAAAAAATTTACTAAGCTCCTTAAAGACTTCAATTTAACATTAAATATATTAATTTATGATAGAGAAGAGAAAACATAGAACTAAGAAGAACCAATCCTATAGAAGCACATGAAATGTAATTAATCATAGAGCAAAAACCCTTCAAATTGGCAAAGAAATAAAGTTAGAAAAAAACCCAAACCTCAAAAAAAGTACAAAAAAAAACCTAAAGAACAGAATTTGGTTGCATAATTAAAATCAAAAGCTAGAAATATTTTTATAAAAAAGAATAAAGACACCAACATCAATGAATAAAAGCATTGAGAAAAAAAAAAAAAAACCCTCAAACACATACTTTTAAGTCTAGAAATGACAAAGAAAGACAACAATGATAAGAACCTTTATTTTCCATTCAAACCAAAATCATTTTCTTTATGGCTAAATAAAGTTATCTAACATTATCTTCATAGAAGGCCTTCACACATAAATAGGTGGTATACATGGATCAGGTGGCAGGAAATTGATAGACAAATGGTCTTCAATTATCATGTTAATAACGAATAAAATTGATAATGTGGCATAAAAATTTTATTGAAAGATTAACAGATTCACATTTAATATTAAGTATATTGATATCCTAATATAGTGTAATACATGTTATTATATGTTATAATCATTATGATAAAATATATGTATTATTAACTTATTTTATTTTAATTTTTTTCAAATTACATGATAAAAAGTTATTTATTTGAAATTAACACACTTAGAATAATTGTGATAGGGTTGACATGATTAATTAATCATGTTATCATTGCAATCTATATGATATAACATGTTTGACATGTTTTATGTATGCATTTAACATAAACATGTAAAGATTATTTTAATATTTTAACAATAACAATTAATTTTAAAGTTATTATATCAGCATATAATGAAAAATATATTATTTTGATTATTAACAAAAAATTATACTTGGTAATATTTAAACATTATGTCATAACGTATAGATCTGTAGACCTACCGTTAGACATAGATTAGAAGGAGTCACCACCTATCTTTTTTATTTAGGTGTGATTGACCATCTGATTAAATCTGATATGCAAAATAGATGTTAGGTTCGAGAGTCAGTTACATATAAGGAAGGTTGTAGCATTCCTACAACGTCCATCCAAATGATGGTATCAATTTGATTTTAAATTATCCAAGCCTTGGTCATTTTATGATTTTACCAAATAATTTAGTATTAAAAATTAACCCAAAATTGTCCCAATAGTTTGGTAGCAATTTAGGATAATTCTCTCACTTCATGAGTATTCATGAAGACTAGTGTCCTATTCTGAAAAGGCTCCGTCTTCGTATTTATTAATTTTATTTTTAAAAAAGAATTAGTGCAGCTTCCCAATAGTTTGGTATGGCTCATTTCAAAGCAATCCTCCAATAGTTTAGAGGATGAAAATTATTTTGTTTTATTTGCAAATTTTTTTTGAAAGGATTTTTTTATTTTTCAATTTTTTACATTTTTTTAGAATTATTTTTTCTTGTCTCTCTTTTTTTACTTCATTTTTTACCTTTTTTATTTTCTTTCTTTTGGAAATAAAAGTGGTAGAAATAGCTCTGTTTTTTTTTTAGAAAAAAAACCAAAAAATAATAAAAATAGGTTTAAAAAAATAAAATTCAAAAAATAAAATAAAATGAAAAAAGGAATACCTGCAATCAGGTTGGGTCACGGCATGGATCAACACGTGGGTCACAGGGTCTACGCGTAGATCCGGCTTATCCAAAATAATGTCATTCTACTTAGTATAAAAGTCAAGTTTCAACATTTTCCTTCAGATGCACCCAAGCCACACTCTCTCTAGCCTTTAAATGCTTTCTTTTCTCTCTAAAACTTTCCCTAAAACCCATCGAAAAGTTTTAATCAAAAACTAAAAATCCCATTGGTTTATGAAAACTTCACCAAAAAAATCAATCGAAAACTAAAAAATCCACCAATTTCTGAAAAACCTGTTGAATTCTAGAAATCTTGCCAGAATCTCATTGGAAACTTCAACTGGTCGCCAAAAAATTTATCAAAAAATTCAAAGTTTTTCAAAAAACCTAAAAAAACCTAAAAAAAATTCAAAAACATCCAAAAAAATCCAAAAAAAATCTCAAATAGCTCCAAACCTTCCTCGAACCTTTTGCAACCCTAAATTCACCTTCAGAAACCTGAATCCACACTTGAAACTACGAATTAACTCCAAAATCCCAATTTCCAAATCCCAAAAACCCTTACTGCTAAGATTTTCTCAAAATTTCCCTAATAATTTCCTCTCAATTGCCCTTTGTGTTTTTGTGTGTACTTGTTCTGTAGAATTGGTGCAATTTATAGGTAGGCTTAGAAAGATTTTAAGAAACGGATAGAATCAATCCCAAGCTTGAATTTTGGGATTGCATTCTATCCAGCGTGGTTTTTAGTCCAAAATTTTAATAATTTGATCCTGTGATTGACCAAGGGATTCTGATCCCGATTTCATCCATTGAGCATGTGTGGATTGAAACAAAAAAAGAAAGCAACAAAGAAGAGAAAAATAATAAAATAATAAAATAAAAAATATTAATAATATTAATAATGGTAATAATAATAGTAATAATATAATAAAAGAAAAAAAACAAAAAAAAGATAAAAAGGAAAGTAATAATAATAATAATAATAATAATAATAATAATAATAATAATAATAATAATAATAATAACAATGATAATAATAATTTATAAAAAACTATTTAATTGGACTTAGGCATAGAAGTGCCTAATTTGACCCAAACACAAATGGGTCTAATTGGGCCCGAATGTTAACGAACCTAATCAGGCCCAAACATCGATGTGCCTAATAGTATCGGGACATAAATAGGTATCTACAGCTGTCCCTCTTAGCATATCTTTTTAAACAAAGATGATGCAAAAACTCAGACACCCACTTTGTTCAATTCAAATTAGCGAGTAAAACTAACTGGGGATAAACCTTGAATTAAAAGTAAAATGATCTGACCTGAGTCGAGGTTAAATGATTAAGACAATGCTGTGAGTCAGAAGACGATCTGACCAGAGCTGAGATCAAATGACTGGGACGATGTCGCGAGTCAAGAGGTGACCAAAATCGAGTTGAGATCATAAATAAATGCCTAGACTAATGTCGCAAGTCTAAAAATGATTTGACTTGAGTCAAGATCAAATGATTAGGACGATGTCGTAAGTCGGAAGGTGACCAAGATCGAGTCAAGGTTGTAAATAAATGATTGGACTAATGTCGTAAGTCTGAAGATGATCTAACCTAAGTCGAGATTAAATGACTATGACAATGTCGTAAGTCGGAAAGTGACTAAGTCCGAGTCGAGGTCATAAATAAATGACTAGATTGATGTCGCGAGTCTGAAGATAATCTGACCTAAGTCAAGATCAAATGACTAAGATGATGTTGTGAGTCAAAATGAAGTGACCAGGATCGAGTCGAGGTAAAAAATAAATGATCGGATTGATGTCACGATCTGACGATGATTTAACTTGAGTCGAGATCAAATGACTGGGACGATGCTGTGAATCAAAATAAAGTGACTAGGATTGAGTCGATGTCAAAAATAAATAATCGAGATGGAACCATAGATCATAAAAAATGATTTGGAATGAGCGAAGATCAGATGAGTGGATAATGCAAGTACATGTCTAATGCAAATGAAACACCAATTGTGATAGCAAGGCTTTTGTGTTCTTGCTTCTGCACACTTTTAGCACAGATACCATCTTTCATTATTTTAGTGAAGAAATCATCCTGAATACATATCTTTGGCAAAAAAATTATTTTTCACCAACTTGAAGGCACATTTTTGGCATCAACTTGAATATTTATCTTTTTCCCCAAGAGGGTTATGGAAGCCATTTTGTTCTTATTTAATAGGAGCTCATCCTTGGTCTTTATCTTCTTTAATCCTTCAAAGTAACACACACTTTTTATGATTTTGTTCAATTATTAATCACTATCCCAATTTCAAAGTGTGGGGATACAAGTTACGCATTTCTTCCATTCATGGCACGGTATAAAGAGAAAGGGTAATGTATAGGACTAAGAGAATAATAAAATAGCTTTCATTTATTTGGATAAGCAATAAATTACAAATGATGATATAAAGATAAAAAGTGAGTATTTAAAAGTAGCTATTTGGGGTGGCAATGCCCCAAGACAAATAATTAGATAACCATGACAACAAATCTTAGATCTTCTTCAAAAACACAATCAAAACTTGATGCCTCAACACTTCAAAGCTATTTAGAATTTATTATGCCTTCCCAAGTGATGCCAATTCAAGTTGCCTTTTAGAGTTTCAATCCGATCCTCTTCTTTTGGATCCAAGTTACCCTTTCGGGTTTTTAACTTGAAATTTTTTTTTGTGTTTCCTTCTTCTTTTTTTTTAAATCAAGCAAAGTATTTTTTTACTACTTTAGAATTGATAGGACTAAGAAGTTCATCTCTATCCATTTTTGACAAGATTAAAGCTCTTCTTGAAAAAGCTTTTTTTACCACATATGGCCTTTCCCAATTTGGGATCCATTTTCCTTTATCATCATATTGACTTGAAATAATTCTTTTTAACACCAACTCTTTTTCTTAAAACTGATGAGGTTTGACTTTTCATCATGAGCTTTTATCATTCTTTTTTGGTACAATTGGCCATGGCACAGTGTCATCAATCTTTTTTCCTCAATAAAGTTTAATTGCTCATAGCGCTCTTGAATCCATTCAGCTTCTTCTAATCTCACTTCCCTTAGGACCCTTAGCGATGGAATTTCTACTTCTACTAGCAATACAGCTTTCATTCCATAAACCAAGGAAAAAAGAGTCATCCCAGTAGAGGTGTACACAGAAGTTTGATATACATGTAGAGCAAAAGGTAATTTCTTGTGCCATTCATTATATGTTTCAGTCATCTTCTCCAGAATTCTTTTGATATTTTTATTTGCAGCTTCTATTGCCATTTATTTTTAGGCAGTATGGAGTTGAATTATGGTGTTTGATTTTGAACTGAGCTCATACTTCTTACATCATCTTATTATTCAAATTCTTTGCATTGTTTGAGATGATTCTTTTTGAAATCCCATATCTATAAATTATTTTCCTTTTGATGAATTTACAGACCATGGATCTAGTCATGGTTGTGAAAAAGATAGCTTCGACCTATTTAGTGAAGTAATCAATCATCACAAAAATGAATATATTTTCGTTTGAGGCCTTTGGTGTGATAGGCCCAATGACATCCATCCCTTACATAAAAAATGGCCACAATAGTGCTATGACATGTAAAGCACTAGACGAAGCATGAATCTTGTTAGTAAAAATCTGGCATTTATGGCATTTTTTAGCATAATCAATGCAACCTTTTTCTATTATCAACCAGTAATATCCAGCTTGCATAACCTATCTTACCATCATATGCCCATTTGCATGTGCTCCACGTGCGTTATTATTAACTTCCTCAATAATTTTTTTGCCCTCAAAAGCACCTACACAGTGCAATAACACTTGATCCTTACCTCGTTTATATAAAATTTCTCTATCTAAGAAAAATCCCATAACCAACTTTCTCAATATTCTCTATTATCTTTTGTTGCTTAATTTGGGTACTACTGATTCTTTAAATATCGTATAATATCATAATACCAGGGGTGGCCATCCTTTTTTTCCTCTAAGTTGGCATAGTGTACTAGCATGTCTTTGATATCTAATTTGATAGGTTGAATATCTGTAGCATCACCAATTTGTACCAATATGGTCAAGGTAGCCAAGGCATCTGCAATCTGATTTTTTTCTTAAGGTAAATGTTCAAACTAAATTGTTTTAAACTACTTGCAAAGCTCTCAAATGTATTTGCGATAAGGAATAAGCTTTGAATCCCTTGTTTTTCATTCACCTTTTAGTTGATAAATAACTAGAACTGAATTCCTAAACACCTTTAATGTTTCAATTTTTCTATCCAAAACAGCATACAATCCCATGACACAAACCTCATATTCAGCTATATTATTGGTGCAGTTAAAATTTAATCTTGCTATAACTAGATAATAGTGCTCCATTAGAGATATCAAAATTGCTCAAATCCTATGCCCCATGGCATTAGTTGCCCCATTGAAATACATCTGCCATATCTCTTCATCATCCTCATATTCTTCCAATTCTGAGATGGCCATTAGTTTTTCCTCTGAAAAATCAAACTTCATGGGCTCATAATCATCAGCGACCATGTCTACCAAGAATTCAGCAATGACACTTCGTTTTATTACTTTTTGGCTCACATATACTATATCATATTCAGAGAGCATCACCTGTCATCTCGTGATTCTTCCTGACAGTGATGGTTTTTCAAAGATGCATTTGATGGGATCTAGTTTAGCTATGAGCTAAGTTATGTAGTAGAGTATATATTACCTGAGTCTTTTAGTTGTCTAAGCCAAAGCACAACATATTTTCTCTAGTGATGAATACTTGGACTCATACTCCGTAAATTTCTTACTTAGGTAATAAATAACTCTTTCTTGTCATCTTGTTGTCCTAGCACACAGCCCATTGATCCCTCTTATACCACTATGTATAGAATTAGTGGTTTTCCCAAAATAGAGGGTGCTAATATTGGTGGATTTGATAAGTACTGCTTGATCATATCGAAAGCTTCTTGACATTGTTCATTCCACTCTTCAGGATTATTCTTTCAAAGGAGTTTGAAAATGGGATCACATTTAAGAATGAGTTAAGAAATGGACCGAGAAATATAATTCAATCTACCTAAGAAATCTCAAACCTCTTTTTGTGTGCTTGAAGGGGATAAATTTTGGATAGCTCAAATTTTATCCGAATCCATTCTATCTCTCTTTCACTGATTATAAATCCTAAAAGCTTTTCTGATCTGGCTTTGAATGTAAATTTGGTTAGATTCAATTTGAGCTGAAACTTCCTCAACCTCTTAAATAATTTTCTAAGGTTGGTTGCATGATCTTTTCCTTTTTTGGATTTTGTAATCATGTCATTCACATATTTTTTCATGTCATCTGGAGTCATTTTTATCTGATTATAGCCAGAGAATCCATCCATTAAAGAGAATATCGAATGTCAGGCTGTATTATCCATCAAAGTATTAATATGAGGTAGAAAAAAATTATCTTTAGGGCTAGCTTTGTTCAGATCTCTATAATCTATACACATTTATACTTTCTATCATTTTTAGGGATAGGTTCTATATTAGCCACCCATTCAGGATATTTAGCATCTTGCAAGAAGCCTGCGTTAAATTGCTTTTGAACTTTCTCTTTGATTTTCAACAACATCTTTGGTTTCATTCTTTTCAACTTTTGCTATATCTATTTGCATTCTGGTCTTAATGGTAACCTATGCTCAACCATTTCAGTGCTAAGTCCAAGCATATCTTGGTAGGACCAAGCAAATACATCCATAAACTCTTAAAGCAAATCCTTTAACTACCGACGGTCAATAACTAAAATTGAAGTACCAATCTTAACTTTTTTTTTTTTATTTTCAGCATCACCCAAATTGATTAGTTCAATAACTTCTTGATGAGGCTTAATAGATTTATCTTCCTATTCAATTAGCCTCATTAAATTTAGAGACAAAGTGTATTCCTCAGAATTTTCTTTAGTATCAAGTTCATCAGTGTTAATTGAATTTTCAAAGTTCAACCCGAGATCATTGTCATGATTACCTTCATATTCATTTGGAGACCTGAAAGTTAATAAAATAAGAAATATTGGCAAGAAACTTTGATGGTGGAATGGAATAGAATGAAATAAATGAACAAAATGCATGCTTCTATTTTTATTGAAATAATAAAAAGTAAAGGCCCAAACATAAGAGTTCATCCCAATGCTTTTAGGCATAAACAATTAGGAGATGTGATTACATTAAGAAAAAATTAAAAATAATAGGCATTTAAATGACCTTCTAATTTTGTAATTCATATCCCAGCTGGCAGGGGTAAATCAAGGCTTCATCGTTTTAGCTTCCATCATCCACCATGTGAATGGATAGCTTGACAAAAGCTTTCTTCCACTTTGGTTCCTCTTTTGTGTCTTTTTCAGCTTTCGGAAGCATGTATCCTCCAAGAGTGAAAGTTTTATTTAAGTGAAGAACAACCATCGATCCATTTTTTACCCTCCTAATAAGGCTTGGTACTTCTTCCATCTCATAACTCAATTCTACTCTGCCACTGTTATCTTTAATTTTAAAGAATTCTTTCATCCCTTAAAGATTCTTGCCCAGGTCAGACCCGATACTCCAACCCTTGTTAACCATCTGATTAATCATAATTCTACTGAATTTGAACCCTTCACCTACTGCATTAATGGGTTTGAAAGACCTGTAAAAACATTCTAATGATTCTTTCACCGCTTCTACATATAGGGCATTTATGGGTTAAGTCATCAATAAGCTTTCTTTCCCAGCCACAATCACTAACTGTCCTTCAACATTAAATTTGATCTTTTGATGTAGTGAGAAAGAGACGATGCCCACCTTTTGAATCCATGGCCTTCTTAATAAGTAACTATATGATAGAGAAATATTCATAACTTGAAATTTTATATTGAAGACATATGGTTCATCTGTATGGGTAATTCAATATCTTCAAGGACTTCTCATTTGGTTTCATCAAATACTCAAACCATTATCTGACTATCTTGGATATGGGACATATCAAAAGACAGCTTGGCTAAGGTAGACACCGGTATAACATTAATAGTTGATTCATTATCAATGAAGACCTTAGCTATTATATGGTCTTTACATTTAACAGTGATGTGCAATGCCTTGGTACTTTTTAAGCCTTCAGGTAAAATCTCATAATCGTTGAAAGAGATATGGTGTGACACCACTAGATTCTTTGTCAAGTGATTCACATACTCCACAGAGACATTATGGGCCATATAAACCTATTTCAATACCTTCAACAAGGCATTGTGATATTGTTCAAAATTTAAGAGAAGTGATAGTAAAAAAATTCTAGTTGGCATCTTATTCAGTTGTTTTACCACAAAATATTCGCTATGCTTGATTAGCTTCAAAAACTCGTAATCCTCTTTTTTAGGCATGAATTTTGAGGCATTTGAAATTTTTGGTTCAATTTGCTTCTCTTTCCTTTTTTCCAAAGTCACCGGAGTGTAATATCTTCCACTTCTAGTTATACCCCCTACCCCTATTATATTGGCGATTTTAGATTTTGGCATATCTTTTGGCTGCCCTTGGGTCATCACCTCACACGCATACTTTCAAGGCACTATCTTGTCATCTTTATAAAGAAATAGGCATGGAACTTTGAGAGCTACTAGTTTGGGGATAAACTTATTGTCACCTGATTGTGGCTTCTCCTTACAACGTATGGTAATAGGTTTTGGCACCCACTTGTCTATCATGGTTGCCTTGATGTTTTCAAAAGCCCTTGACCCTTCATATAACTCTATCTGGTAAAAGTCTATTAGTTTTTGTACCTCTTGGTGAATTATTGACACTTCTTAATAGAATGTCTCGTAGCTCCATTGTAATACTTACACATTTGATTAGGGATGCATCATCTTATGTAAGTGCTTGAAGTCATCAGTTGTATTAGTCTAGCTCCATATAAAGCATCATAGAGCTAGTTTAATGGCATTTTAATCTCTTCTACTTTTCTTTTTATATGCCTTTTATCTCTGTCCAGGGTGTTGATTATATGATTAGGCAAGAGATTCCCACTAACATTAGGCGCTGAGCTCTCATTGGTATGAAAATTTATTAGCCCTTCTTTAATCAGATGCTGCACTTTTTATTTTAAAAAAAAGATAATTTTTAGTAAAATGGCCCGTTACTCCATAATGGTAGTCACAATGGACAGTGGCGTTATACCATTTGAGATAAGGAAATTTAGGCTATTTGGTAGAGACAAGAGTAATTATATGGTTTTTGTAGAGTTTTTGATACAACTTTGTGTAGCTTATAGGTATAAGATCAAAAGTAAGCTTTTCTCTAGTTTATGTTTCTCTAGTATTACTTGTAGTACTGACTAGATGGGCAGAAGATCTTAGTGAAGATAAATAAAATGGTCGATCAGATGTAGAGGTATGGTTTACCATGTAGTGGTATATAGGGTAGGTAAGTTGAGAGTAAATTCTGAATTATTACCCCTCAAGACTCACAGCTTGAGTCTTACTCTTTTTTTTTTAGGTGTTTTTTTTTTGAAGACTCACCTCCTTTAAGCTTATCATTTTTAATGGCATTTTTAATAATCTTTCATGAAATCACTATATTAGCAACGTTTTTAGTCACATTTTTTATCATTCTTTCATAATAGGATGACTTTAGAGTGTTCACAAATAGTATAGTAGTTTTTTTCTCTATTAAGGGAGGTTATACTTAAGCAGCCATATCTTGCCATCTTAGGGCATATTGCTTAAAAGATTTGGATGCTTTTTTTTTCATTACCTATAAAGAAAGACAGTCCGAGGCCATGTCGATAATATGGCAATATTGATTGATAAAAAATCGAGTTAAATCTTTTCATATCTTTATTTAGGTCTCATCCAACTAGACATACCATCTTGCTATAGACCTAGTTAAACTGTCTTTAAAGACATGTATAAGTAACTTCTCTTTACTAGCATATACCTCTATTTTACAATAGTACATGGTGATATATATGATACGACACTTAGTACTATCATACTTCTCAAACTCTGGTACTTTAAACTTTGGTGGCATCACTACATTTGGTACTAGGCAAAGTCTCACTGCATCCATGGATCTATATAAATCTATTCTTTCTACAGCCTTTAATCTTTTCCCAAGCCTATTCATGGCCTGATCAATTTTAGAATTCTTCAAGGGCATAGTTGTTGGTGGCTTTTCTTTTTCCTTTACTTCATCTGTAATAAGGAGTTGAATGGGCTCAACTGTCTTTTTGACAAAGACAGGATTATCATAACTTTGAACATTCTCATGACTTGATGCATAGGTCATTCTTGGGTAGTTATATTTCAGAAAAATTACTTGTTGAGGTTGAAAGAGTGATGCAGTTTGATTCTGTTATGGACCAAAGCCTAAAAGATATGTTGAATTAGTAGCTTCTTGTGAATTATCTTCTTCCACTGATTTCCCTCTATTTACCTTTTTCATGACCTCTAAAATTTGGCTCAACTTTTTTTTTAGTGCCTCTTGGGTTTTTTTTATTCTTTCAAGGTGGCTTGTATTATCTTGATCCATCTTTCTAGCTCAAGCTCAAGTATTGTATTGATGTGTAGCTATTCTTTCACTTTAGTATCACAATTGAAGATTCAATGATAATGCTATGATAGTGAATGAATGAATGAGCATGATGCAAATGCGTGAAAAAAAAAAAAAGAAAAAAGGAGAAAAGAAAAGAACATATTTGCCCCTTAAAAAAAATTCAACAAAAGAAAACTTTCATTTATTCCATAGGAGTCTGTTTTACATCAAACCTAATACTGTTCCTTTATAAAAATGCCTAACTTGCTCATATTGGTCTTTAGCTTTCTTAATGAAGTTTAACAGTTTCTGTCTATGTTCCCCTATTGGTGTAACTGAAGCTCTCAGTGCCTTAGCCTTTTCTACTATCTCACTTACTTTGATCATGATTTGCCTATCTGAGCTGTGAGGTGCTCTATAATCTTTATCTTTCTAACCCTTCTCTTTTGTTGCACCACATTTGATAAGATAGCTCTTTGTGCCTTTTTGTGAGGATTCTGACATGATTTTTTTATTCATTCAACTTTAATGTTAGAGTCAGAATGTAGTTTGAAAGCCATTGATTTTTCTGCTCAACCTTCATAAAAATATTTTCTATTTAGGCACGTTCTTCTTTCAACTCTTCATTTTTATAAACCAGCTCTGTATTGTTTATTTCTTTGGCCTACACTTGTATGCGCAACCTTTTATGTTCTTGTCGTAGCTCCTTCAACTCTTTAAGGATATCATCCTGTTCTTTAATAATTTTTTGGGCCTTACTATATTCCTTGGAGATCCTATAACTTAGATATCTAACTTTTCTGCTTTATTCTATTAGTGGTCTTTTTTTTTCCTGTAGCTTCAAAATTTCTTGCTTTAGTTTCTCTTTTTTCGTTTCATGCTCTCACTCAAAAAGCTTATTATTTGACTCTTGGCCCATCGATATGTGATAATCTTAAGGCATAAATGTAATCTCCTGACCCCCTATTATTTCCCAAATCAAATACCCCTGAGCGACTCAATCAGTGAATGGCCCTAGGTGTACTCTCTTAGGCTTCTTCCAGGCCGTAATCATGCCATCAATCTTTTGGAAAATTTTAAGCTCCTTATATAAGCAGTCAAATTGACTAAGCTTGTAGGTCATAGGAGTAAACTGTTCAGCTTCATGTTGTCTCCTTATCATCAATGTTGCATAACTTGTTGACCCCCATAGGCCTAAAAGTGGAACCCATATCTCTTCTCCACATTGATACAACATAGGTTCCCTATCCATCCATAGAGCTAACCATTTTACTTGACCAGCTGTGAACCCTTGTAGTAGATATTTCCACTCTTTTTGAGTCTTTAC
Organism: Durio zibethinus; assembly: GCF_047325235.1. Classification (NCBI taxonomy): domain Eukaryota; kingdom Viridiplantae; phylum Streptophyta; class Magnoliopsida; order Malvales; family Malvaceae; genus Durio; species Durio zibethinus. The sequence continues at coordinate 10,015,934 of NC_143170.1, read as the reverse complement.
TTTTGGCCAAGTGCTCTAGTAGAATTTCCTAATCGAATTTCAAGTGTAGAAATAAAGTTTAGTAAAAGCACTTTTCTTGCATTCAAAATGGCTATTCATCCATACATATAATAAGGGTAAGCAGCCCACAAAATGTGCTTTGTCCATCTATCTACAAAAATTCAGAGATCTAATAGTTTTTACCAAGATAACTGGTAAAAGGTTACACCTTCTGTCAATTTGCTCAAATAGATCCACCACTTCTATCTTAATGTGTCTTAACACCTTGAAAAAAATGACGAACCCATATATGGCTAGAGCAAATGCATTCATTCCCTAATCATTATCTGGATGATTGATGATGAAATCTCGGAGAACCTTTCATGAAATTCCCTTGTGATCTCTTTTCTCTTGAATGTATGAATCTATAGTCTCTTTTTTCACCCCTAAATCTGACCTAACTTTTTTGTGACTTCTTGATTTGTGTTTTTTCATGTATATTCTGTCTGGATACAATAGATGTATACCCACCAGAGTTGAATACTCCTCTATTGTTGGTATTAGATCAACCTCATTAAAGATGAAACATCGGTAGGAAGGATCCCAAAATTATATCATCACTCTAATAAGTGAGTAGTCAACCTCCACTGACATGAGATATGCAATGTGCCCAAACTTCTCACAAAAGCCTCATGCCTTGAAAGGGTCATACCATTCCACATATTTAATAAGCATTTCAAATCATTATGTTTGAAGAGTAGGCAAACTTTTTCTGATAGTGTAGGGATGTGACCAGGTGGCAAATAATCTCTTTCTTTTAGTTGCCTCTTTTTTGATTCCATCCTTACCTCTATGGGAGAGTCATATTTAAATAGCATAAATGAGGTGCAAACCTAACGTTCTATGGAATCCATTAGGTTTTTTTTATTGAAATAGCTTTGGGGCAAAAATACTG